>NC_059107.1:66397094-67073594 GCF_020740685.1 Jaculus jaculus
ATCTTCATCAGTGCCTATAGGCAAGATAGACACAATGAGGAGCATAATTTGAGAGAGGCATGAGAAATGGATTTCTTTAGTGGATACTATCTCCACCTCCCAACTCTGGGGTTCTAGGCATGTGCTAACACCCCAGCAGTTTACATGGGTGCTGAGATTGAAGTCAGGTCCTTGTGCTTGCACAACCAGCCATCTCCCAGCCCTAACTGCATTTTAAAATCTGTACTCCTACTTTCATTGAAAATGAAAAAGCTTGTAAAGCTGTCTTTTCTCATCTCCAGGGGTTGCCATGACAGAACACACTACCAAAATTTAAAGTTACTAATTACAAGTTACAAATAGCCAAAGTTTTGCTTGTCTAATGCTTATAGCAGCTTTTTCACAAAGTGACTTTATGATGATTTTTCAGATTGGTCCCTCATCTTTGTAATAGCTTGGTATATGTGGGAAGATTTCTGCCTTCTCATTCTTTATGATTTATAGGGTGCTGTGGTTTGTTACAGACTTGGTTCTACTGAAATACTGCAGGGAGAAATGAAGAGTGTAAGTTCACTATAGTCATCCTTTGCAAGATTAAAGACCCTGGGAACATGAGGTCTAGGGAGAAACTACAGAATTTTAAGTTTGTACACAACCTTCAGAATTCTCAGCTGGAGAAGAGTGTTCTGTTTGGCTCACCTCCTGATGTGAATGCTATCATCCTTCCTCCAGTTGGCCATGTTTGTACCTTCAAAATAGCTTTGATTTGCATTTTTAATGTTCTCCCTTCCTCCATATCCAGATTTCTTGCTAAACCATGCAAAATTTTGCTCTACAACCTTTTCTGTGTCCGTGCCTTGTTTCTGAACTCCTCACCCTCTCATGCCAGTCCAGGATTTCTGGGCCTCTTCTTAGGCAACTGCAAAAATCTGCTAACTTCTTAGCTACTGATTGGTCTCCTCTAGGCCTTGGTAGGTTCATTTTCCTAAGAGAAAAATTCTCAGTATGGTCCTGGCCTACTCATAAGCACTCAACTGCTCCACATGGTCTGCTGAATTTACTAAGTAGCTACCACCTGGCATAGTAGCTCTCTACTGCAAATACATACAGAAACAGAGGGTAGTCAGATTCACAGGTTTAGTTCCTTTCCTAAAAAAAATATTTATTAGAGACCAAGAGAGGGAGAGAGAATATAGGTGCACCAAGGCCTCAAGTCACTGCAAACGAACTCTAGATGCATGCACCATCATGTTCATCTGGCTTACGTGGGATCTGGAGAATTGAACCTGGGTCCTTAGGCTTCACAGGCAAGCACCTTAACTGCTAAACCATCCCTCCAGTTCCCCCCTTTTTTTATTTGTTTGCTTGCTTTCTTGTTTCAAGCATTCACTATTTAGCTCAGGCTGATTTTAAACTCTTAATCTCCCTGCCTCTGCTAAGCTAGTGCTGGGGTTCTGTCCTTGGATCAGATTTAGCTCTTGAATTTCTTTCTTTCTTTCCTTCTTTCTTTCTTTCTTTTTTGTTTTTTTGTTTGTTTATTTGTTTGTTTTTGTTTTGTTTTTTTGAGGTAGGTCTCACTGTAGCTCAGGCTGACCTGGAATTCACTATGCAGTCTCAGGGTAACCTCAAACTCATAGTGATCCTCCTACCTCTGCCTCCTGAGCGCTGGGATTAAAGGCGTGCGCCACCACGCCCGGCAGCTCTTGAATATCTGTTTTATCCACTCGCCTCTCTCCACACACTCTTCTGAATCCCTTCATTACCAGACTGTTGGTTGCATGTCTCCCTAGGCCCCTCCACTTAGCACACTGATTCTGGCACCTGTGTTTTCCAGGTGGCTTTCTCAGTAGCAGTCTCAGTACCTCCCTTTGGCATCTGCCATGGCAGAGAGCCCCCATACAGCCTACTCTAGCTTTGCATGCCTTCCCCACTGTAAGCAATCACTCCTCTGCTCAGATGCAACTTACCTAAAACATGTTCTCTTCTCAGCATTTATTGAAACTTAACTTATTTCCCAGTGGCCATCTCAAATTTTATACACTCTAAAGTTTTTTTTTTAACCAAAAAACTTTTTATTTCAAAATATATAAAGGTATATAGTTAAAACTGTGAAATTGCATAAGAGTACTAATTAGGGGAATTAAGCTTTAAAAATCAAGGCCTTCCTCTGTTATAAAGTGTTTTTCCTCAGTACACATTAAATTGTTTCCAAATCATCTCTAGATGTAAGTCCACAATGAGATCCCCCCACACCTCTCCTCAATGCCTGCTAAGCAGGAGTGCTGCCTTTGCTACTTGCTACACTATACATTAAATTATCTCTAAAATGACTTTATACAGATCAAATGGCATTAACTGAAGTACAATCTCAGTAATGATAAATGCATTTATTTAGATGTTTAAGCTCTTGCACTAACTTTTTACAAGCTGGTGAACACTGACAAATTATTTCTCCCACAGAACTACAACCACACATTCCTAGACAGTATAAATATATGGTTGAACTCACATTAAAACACATCACCATTTTATCAATTACATAATAAAACAAATTATCAAGTATCCAATTATTAAGTTACATAGCTCAAAAGGCATGTCAAATATTAGATGTCTGCTCAGTTCGTTAGCAGACCCCACTTTTTTGCAAGTTTGGAAAGAGGAAAATCATAATTCAAACCAAAAAAAAGCTGGTAAAGAACTTTTGTTAAGTATGGAAAAAATTAAGTATTTCAGAAATTTTGATTAAGAATTGTTTACAACAAAGCATCTCTACCTTTATAAACATTTACTAAATTAAAGAGCACATTCTCTGCTATACAAGACAAAGGCAACATCTGACTGAGATATTGAACAGCCTCTCTCCCATTCTTTCTTCAGGCCCTCCCTGTTCATGTGCACCTCAGAGTGCAAATATTAAATTAACTAGAAGGCTTTTTGTTTGTCTGGAGACATTAAACACATGTGCTTCTTCAACAATGCAGATTTTCAAAATGGAGGTTTTTTCATAATAGCATAAAAGACAGAATGAGGGCTGGAGATATGGCTTAGCAGTTAAGCGCTTGCCTATGAAGCCTAAGGACCCCGGTTCGAGGCTCAATTCCCCAGGACCCACGTTAGCCAGATGCACAAGGGGGCGCATGTGTCTGGAGTTTGTTTGCAGCGGTTGGAGGCCCTGGTGCACCCATTCTCTCTCTCTGCCTCTTTCTCTCTGTTGCTTTCAAATAATAACAAAAAATGAAACAAGGGCTGGAGAGATGGCTTAGCGGTTAAGCGCTTGCCTGTGAAGCCTAAGGACCCCAGTTCGAGGCTCGGTTCCCCAGGTCCCACGTTAGCCAGATGCACAAGGGGGCGCACGCGTCTGGAGTTCGGTTGCAGTGGCTAGAAGCCCTGGCGCGCCCATTCTCTCTCTTTCCCTCTACCTGTCTTTCTCTCTCTGTCTGTCGCTCTCAAATAAATAAATAAAAATATTAAAAAAAAAATGAAACAAAAAAGTAGAAAAAAAAATAAATTTAAAAAAAAAGATAGAATTACATTAAATAATCACCAAAAGAGTTGGTTAAAAAAAAAAATCAACACTTGAGCAAATCTGATGTGTACTGGTATGAATGTGGGAAATGTAAACATAAAGTGAGCAGAAAACTATATATAGGCCCTACATTTGAAATGACTGAAGGAATGAACCACCCAGGGTCTAGTGTCCTTAGCTCCTGAACGTTGGTTCTGTGTGAAACTAAAAATGTACAATGTTGTGCTGAACGCTTTGGCAACTAATTGTCCTACATGTTTTAGGTACTGACAAGATTTTGCCGCAGGGAACATTTAAAGACACCCATGGCCACATGATTTTAGGAAAGGTCAATTGGTACAAATAATAATCACATTTTAAATGCTAACCAGCAAGAATCTTTCTCTAAGTGTCCAAATAAGTTGATCATAACCCAAACTTAGAGGTTGCAATTCTGTCAAGCTTATAGCCTGGGAAAACACTCCTATGGACTTCATTAGAATTATTCACCAAGCCAAAATGTTGGCTAATTATGTATGACAAAACAGGTCTTGTCTGAAGTTCCACATCCAATTCAATAGCATCAGGCACCCCAGTTTTATTGGATACAACAGTTGTTTCTATGACTATTGGAGTCTTTGAAGCGCAGCCGCATTTTAGGATGATACTTCTGCAAATACAAAAGTTGCTTGCTATTGAAAGCACCACGCCGCTTTTGTCTTATGAACTGTACTGCATCTTCATATTTCATACCACCTTCAATTAATGCTAGGGCAACAAGCACTGGAGCTCTCCCAAGTCCTGCAACACAATGCACAGCAATACAACAACCAGGTTCTTCACGAAACTTGATTTTTACAAGACTAAACCAGTCATCAACAATCTGGTTGGAAGGTGGTGCACCATCATCAAAAGGCCAATCAAGAACACGAATGCCTTCTTTCTCCACAAGAGCAGTGTCGTAAGTTGCTTCACATACTCTTACTATTGTGGTCACTCCATACTTCTTAACTTCCTCTACAAATTTATTTAAGGTTGCATTGGTTGGATTGTGAGTAATAAGGAATCTCATGTTCTCGTATGTGACTTCCACAGGAGCAGGGCGGTTCATTCAAGCCATGTTAATTTAGTTTAAAAAACAGAAACAAAAAAACACCCAATAGGGTTATGAAAGAATTAAAAAAAACTGAATACAGAAATGGAGCAAAAAAAAAAAAAAGTGAAGTCTACTTCAATATACTCCACTTAAACTTCTCAGTGCTTTTGAGTATGGAGCTGAGAGAAATGGGAAATGAAAGGAAACTCCTAATAAGAAGCAGCAACTCTTCAATCCAGTAATACTGAGGCGATACAAAGAAGTGCACTGAGGTTTACCCCGTCCAGGTCTGAGCGCTTGCTAAAGCTCTGGATCTCACTTCAACACTGCTGTGTCCGGGCTAACCACTCTTATGGGGGCTTCTTGGTGGAGTAGTAATGTCTCTACAGTTCACTTGTCTGCATAGAGGTCATGCTGTGCCTGGCAGTAATCTCCACTGCCCTTCAGAAGAAACTCCATAAATGTGTGACCAAGAACACCACAGCACGGAGAAATATGTCTACTCATTGAAGATTATGGCCTAATCATACAGCCGGTCCTGAGGCTGCGGTGGCCGAAGGGCAAGAGGCGGGGGCGGTGGTGCAGGTGGTGGGGGCACCAGACTACCATGCAGTCAGTTTTTTTTTTTTTGATGTTCCCAAATGAAAGGTGATCTCACAATGTTAAAAAAATATTTGGCTGGAGGGATGGCTTAGCTATTAAGGCATTTGTCTGCAAAGCCAAAGGACCCTGGTTCCATTCCTCAGGACCCACGTTAGCCAGATGCACAAGGGGCGCACGTGTCTGGAGTTCGTTTGCAGTGGCTGGAGGCCCTGGCCTGCCCATTCTCTCTCTCCCTCTCTTTCTCTGTCAAGTAAATAAATAAAAAAAATTTAAATATATATGTATATATATATATTTGTAGTGTGTGTGTGAACACCAGGGTCTCTTACCACTAAAAACAAATGTCAGATGTATTACTGGTGCCTGACTTTATGTGGGTGCTGGAAATCAAACTTGGGCTGCTGGCTTTGCAAGCATGCGTCTTTAACCACTGGGCCACTTCCCCAGCCCAATCTCCTCTTTTAGAGTAGAGTCACAATATTTTTTTTTAAGGCAGAGTTTTGAGAATAAAGACATCTGTGCTTATCCTAGAATGTTGGAAACAGTTTGTGATGTCTATTCTCCTGTTGTTACGGGGAGGGGGGTTCTAATATTCATCTATAGTTTCAAACTAGCCAGAATGTCTCCTGCTTCTGAGATAGGGAGTTGCTGTCTATTTTGTTTTGTTTAAGATATTATCTGCATAAACTCTGCATGAACTTTTGTACAAAGAGCTGTTCTAATAAAAGTTCTGAAGCCTGCTGAGTCTGAGCTCCCTGGGCAAAAGAAAATGCCTGGAGTCTCTTGGTTTGGTTGGCTTGCCCCATACTTAGCTCAATCCCGTGGCTCTAGTCATTCAGGACCCAGAAATAGGCTCAGTTAGCACCAGCAGGTGACAACACCAACAGGGTGGCACCCAAATGTGGGGCACCACGTCTAATCAGAGTGGAACTGCCAAGGGGTTATGGAGAGGTACGCAGTTCTGGTAAAGCATGTCATGAACCCACTCCATACCACCAGGGGAACCATGGGTCAAGCCCCGAGTAAAAGGAAGGATTATATGTGCCTACCACGCAGCATGCTAAAAGCATCAGGAACAGAAAAAAAAAAAAGAGAGAGAGAGAGAGAGAGAGAGAGAGAAATTTTTATGAATTCTCTGAACATATAGAAATATATTGCTACTATCTCCACAGGGCACTCTGGATACAACAATGGAAGGAAGTTTTAAAACCTTTTTTATTTACATTTATTTATTTATTTGACAGAGATGAGGGGGGGAGAGAGAGAGGGAGGGCGGGAGAGAATGGGCATGCCAGAGCCTCTGGCCACTGCAAACAAAATCCAGATACATAGGTCCCCTTGTGCATCTGACTAATGTGGGTCCTGGGGAATCGAATCTGAGTCCTTTGCAGGCAAACACCTTAACCGCTAAGCCATCCCTCCAGCCCTAAAATCTTTTAAGCAAACTCACTGAGGAGACGTGAAATTATTCCTTTAAATATTTGGTCTTTGTGCAATCTTATTGTTTTATCTCTCCAGCCATTACAAACTGCTATCCCACTGGTGACTGGAGACCTTAAGGGTTCCACAGGCACTGCAGAAGATAAAATTGTGAGGAGGATGATCTGACCTCTGTTCCACCATGTCTTTCATTCTCAGAATACACTGAGGAAGATGATAAACCACCATTCGCCTATGTGCACTCTGTGGTAAAATCACGTTTCAAGTCAACAGATTAAAAAATATTTCTCAGCACTGGATCCAGAAACTAAAGGAGAACTTCAAAGGATTCAGTCTTGAGGACACTCCCTAATAATATAAGCCACCATCAGTAAGTAATGAGGAAATGAAGACAGGGAGCACAGACTCCAATATAAAATATGGGACAGGCCCAGTCAAAGGATAAGGAACGATATATTCAAACTTGAAAAAAAAAAAAACTGAGCCAGGCAGGGTGGTGCACGCCTTTAATTCTAATGCTTGGAAGGTAAAAGTAGGAGGATTGCTGTAAGTTCGAGGCCACCCTGAGACTACACAGTGAATTCCATGTCAGATGGGGCTAGAGCAAGACCCTACCTCAGAAAAACCAAAAAGAAAGAAAAAAATTAATAATAATTTATTAAAAGGAGAGGAACCAATATTCAAGTTAAACAGCTGCAGCAAGAGGATCAAGAAAAATTATGTGTCTTCTGTTTTAAAGGGAAAAACAGGATTCTAAATATATATAAATTTGTGGCCACTTTAATTTTTCATTATATTTTTAGTATACCAACTTAAAGTATGGATGTGTGTGAATGTGACTGTTTTAATGATATATTTTTTAAAAGGCTTATAAGTACATATATATAAACTTAAGTAGTCCTAATTTTTTAAAACCTGTCAAAATGTTATTTTTAGACTTACAATATGATTCATGAAATCTTAAATGTTACTTGTTCAGGTGATATAATATTCATTAGTATCTTCAGATGGAAGTTTCATCAAGTCATAAAGGTTAATATTAGATGCATAAATTTTGATGACTTCCTTCCAAAACAGGTTTTACAATAATTGTATTTACTTTTTGAATTAAATCATAGCTAATAAAAATATTAAATAGCTCTAATATACATTAAAGGTTCTTTAGGTTTTTTAAATTTTATTTTTATTTTATTTCTTTGAGAGAGAAATAGAAAGAGGCATATACAGAAAGAGAGAGAGAGGGAGAGAATGGGCATGCCAGAGCATTCAGCCACTGTAAACGAACTCCAGACACATGTGCCACCTTGTGCATCTGGATTATGTGGGTCCTGGCTTCTCAGACAAATGCCTTAACTGCTAAGCCATCTCTCCAGCCCCAAAGATTGATTGATTACAATGGATTTATTTTCCAGGATTGATATACAAGTGTTGCAGTCAGGTTTGCATTGCTTGCAGTTTGTGGGAAAAAAAGGTTTATTTTGGCTTACAGTCTTGAGGGAAAGCCACCCCTAATAATACACTGCCTCCAGGAGGTGTTTATTTCCAAACTCCATCAGCTGGGAACCTAGCATTCGGAACACCTAGGTTTATGGGGGACACTGAATTAAACCATATAGAAATCATATAGAAAAATACTGCTGTTAATCTAGATTTCTTCTAGACATACAAAAATTGACATAATGACTTATTCCAGTTTTCAGTTTTCTTTGGATAATTAACATATTTCAGTGAATAATATATTTGTCTATAGAAGTATACAGACTAACCATTAAAAATGTTTTATAACAAGAATGCCAAGATGTTATACTGCCCTGTTTTTGGAATTACTTAAATGTTATGAAGATAATAATAGTAATTTAATTTTAAACTGACAACACATTTAAAAGCTATAAAATTTATTTGGTCTTTGTGACTAGGAATATATATATATATATATTTATATATATATATATATTACTGATATGGTAATTTTGACTTATAAATGAGTACTCATATAAATAAAAAAAAAGTAAATTATCATAAGTATGTATTAATTGAAAAACATTATTCAGGAAGCTATAATACTAAAAAAAGAACAGGGAATTGATGATCCTCTGTAACTCAGGATGGCTAGCTTTCAATGTCAAATACCCTTCAGAGGGAACCCAAAAAGTAATTAAGAATATACTCAGGGAAAATGAAAAATTCTCCTACTCTTGGAAAAAAAGTTGTAAAACAACAAGGTCAGGGAGCTGATCTGGAGCCCTGAGAAAAGTTCAAATCTCTCCCTGGAACAGTTCAGCTACAGTCAGACCAGAGGCTTCAAGGGCAGATGAATTACTGGTGGGTTAAATGATGAATGGAGAAAAACCAGGATGAAAGTCTTGCTGCAAGTTTATGCTAAGCCTCTGAGCTTAATATGGATGAGATGTTCAGGCAGATCTGAAGGGGTTTTCATTCTGAAATTGCTTCTAGCTCTATGCTAATGCCAGGAATGACACACTTTGTTCTTCCATGCCTTTTGGCTCCAAAAGACATCTGTTTAAACAAAAAACTTGAAAGCAGGGCGTGGTGGCACACACTTTTTTTTTAATTTAAATTAAATTAAATTAATTTTTTTCTAGATTTTTTAAGCATTTTCCATGATTATAACAAATACCCCATGATAATACCCTCCCTCCCCCCACTTTCCCCTTTGAAATTCCATTCTCCATCATATCCCCTCCCAATCTCAATCAGTCTCTCTTTTATTTTGATGTCATGATCTTTCCCTCCTCTTATGATAGTCTTCTGTAAAACTGTCAGGCACTATGAGGTCATGGATATTGAGGCCATTTTATCTCTGGAGGAGCATGTTGTAAGGACTCCTACCCTTCCTTTGGCTCTTACATTCTTTCCATGACCTCTTCCACATTAGACCCTGAGTCTTCGAAGGTGTGATCAAGATGTTACTTGGTACTCTAGTCACGTTGTTCCAACACCATGATACCTTCTGAGTTGTCCCAAGGTCACTGCAATCTGAAAAGAGAAGATTCTCTACCGAAAGTGAGAGTAGCATTAATATAAGGGTACAAATATTGAGAGAAGTGCTTACTGGGCAGTTTGATAAGCATAGTATATATATACACTTATCCAGACATCAGCAGATGTTACAACCCTAGGACTCATGACTACCCCTGTTTAAAGTTTTCAGTATCAAGGATATATTCCCTCCCTTGGAGCAGGCCTCCAGTCCAATTGGAGGGCAGTTGGTTTCCACCATGACAGACATGCCACTATTGCACCTGTTGGCACATTTGGCATGGTTGGCCAATTATAAGGCTTGCAGTGTCCGTTGTTGAGTATCTTCACTGTTGGTATCTCTTTCTCCCACTGAACTGCATGTAGAATGGCTTCTTCCAGCTTTCTGTCAACTTGTCTACATGGAGGTTATCAGCTCAGTTCCAGCAGGATTTCTCAGTGGTCTTGCAGCCCAAGTATGTGGAGTCTTCAGCAATAGGGTCTTCCCACCTATTCCAGGTGGGAAACCAAGGGCCTTGGCAATGGCCTATAATGTTTTGGGGGCATCAGGGACCTCTCTGGCCAACAACTCACTGGAAGGTATCCAATCCTTGGCACTGAAAATTTTCTACCAATGATCTACAGATCCTGAGTGTTCCATTGTCCCAAACCAGAGGATTCCATATGATTTATTTATATCCTCTGAGATATTGATTAGCCCTCCCTCCACCTTTCCTTTACTCAATCTCCTCCCCTGACTTCACTTTGGGCCTTTTCACCCCGTTAATCTATTATCCTACTTACATATATACAATACCAACCTATTAAGTACCCTCCTGCCATCCATTCTCTTCCCTTTATATTGACTTTTTAGCTTTCTGGACTCTGCTACTGAGTTTTTTCCTTCTCATACAGAAGCCCAATCATCTGTAGCTAGTATCCACATATGAGAGAGAACATGCAACACTTGGCTTTCTGGGTCTGGGTTACCTCACTTAGTATAATCCTTTCCAGATTTATCCATTTTCCTGCAAACTTCATAACTTCATTTTCTTTTTTTTTCTTTTTCTTTTCACAATTTTTATTAACATTTTCCATGATTATAAAAAATATTCCATAGTAATACCCTCCCCCCCCACGTTCCCCTTTGAAATTCCATTCTCCATCATATTACCTCCCTATCTCAATCATTCTACTTACATATACACAATACCAACCTATTATGTACCCTCCTCGCTTCCTTTCGCTTCCCTTTATATCTCCTTTTTAACTTACTGGCCTCTGCTACTAAATATTTGACTTCTCATGCAGAAGCCCAATCATCTGTAGCTAGGATCCACATATGAGGGAGAACATGTGGCGCTTGGATTTCTGGGCCTGGGTTACCTCACTTAGTAAAATCCTTTCCAGATCCATCCAAATTTCTGCAATATTCATAACTTCATTTTTGTTTACCACTGAGTAGAACTCCATTGAATAAATGTGCCACATCTTCATTATCCACTCATGAGTTGAGGGACATCTAGGCTGGTTCCATTTGCCACCTATTTGAGCAGCCATAAACATGGTTGAGCATGTACTTCTAAGGAAATGAGATGAGTCCTTAGAATATAGGCCTAGGAGTACTATAGCTGGGTCATGTGGTAAATCAATCTTTAGCTGTTTTAGGAACCTCCACACTAATTTCCACAATGGCTGGACTAGATTCTATTCCCACCAACAGTGTAGAAGGACTCCTCTTTTTCCACATTCTCACCAGCATTTATGATCATTTGTTTTCATGATGGTAGCCAATCTGACAGAAGTGAGATGGAATCTCAATCTGTTTATTTTTTTTTCACTTTTTCATTCTTTTTTTTTTATACATTTCTATTAACATTTTCCATGATTATAAAATATATCCCATGGTAATTCCCTCCCTCCCCACCCCCACACTTTCCCATTTGAAATTCCATTCTCCATCATATTACCTCTCCATTACAATCATTGTAATTACATATATACAGTATCAACATATTAAGTATCCTCCTCCCTTCCTTTCTCCACCCTTTATGTCTCCTTTTAAACTTACTGGCCTCTGCTACTAAGTATTTTCATTCTCACGCAGAAGCCCAGTCATCTGTAGCTAGGATCCACATATGAGAGAGAACATGTGGCGCTTGGCTTTCTGGGTCTGGGTTACCTCACTTAGTATAATACTTTCCAGGTCCATCCATTATTCTGCAAATTTCATAACTTCATTTTTCTTTACCGCTGAGTAGAACTGCATTGTATAAATGTGCCACATCTTGATTATCCACTCATCTCTTGATAGACATCTAGGCTGGTTCCATTTCCCAGCTATTATAAATTGAGCAGCAATAAACATGGTTGAGCACGTACTTCTAAGGAAATGTGATGAGTCTTTTGGATATATGCCTAGGAGTGCTATAGCTGGGTCATATGGTAGATCAATCTCTAGCTGTTTTAGGAACCTCCACACTGTTTTCCACAATGGCTGGACCAGATTGCATTCCCACCAGCAGTGCAGAAGGGTTCCTTTTTTTCCACATCCCCGCCAACATTTATGATCATTTGTTTTCATGATGGTGGCCAATCTGACAAGAGTGAGATGGAAACTCAAAGTAGTTTTAATCTACATTTCCCTGATGACTAGTGACGTAGAACATTTTTTTAGATGCTTATATGCCATTTGTATTTCTTCCTTTGAGAACTCTCTATTTAGCTCCATAGCCCATTTTTTGATTGGCTTGTTTGATTCCTTATTATTTAACTTTTTGAGTTCTTTGTATATCCTAGATATTAATCCTTTATCAGATATATAGCTGGCGAAAATTTTTTCCCATTCTGTAGGTTGCCTCTTTGCTTATTTCACTGTGTCCTTCGCAGTGCAAAATCTTTGTAATTTCATGAGATCCCAGTGGTTAATCTGTGCTTTTATTGCCTGAGCAATTGGGGTTGTATTCAGAAAGTCTTTGCCAAGACCAATATGTTGAAGGGTTTCCCCTACTTTTTCCTCTAGCACTTTCAGAGTTTCTGTTCTGATGTTAAGGTCTTTTATCCATTTGGACTTAATTCTTGTGCATTGAGAGAGAGAAGAATCTATTTTCATCCTTCTGCAGATATACATCCAGTTTTCCCAACACCATTTGCTGAAGAGGCTGTCTCTTCTCCAATGAGTATTTTGGGCATTTTTATCAAATATCAGGTGGCTATACCTACTTGGGCTTACATCTGGATCCTCTATTCTGTTCCACTGATCTACATGTCTGCTTTTGTGCCAGTACCATGCTGTTTTTGTTACTATGGCTCTGTAGTATAGGTTAAAATCAGGTATGGTGATACCACCAGCCTCTTTTTTGTTGCTCAGTATTATTTTAGATATTCGAGGTTTTTTGTGATTCCAAATGAATTTTTGGAATGTTTTTTCTATTTCTATGAAGAAAGCCTTTGGAATTTTGATAGGAATTGCATTAAATGTGTAGACTGCTTTAGGTAAGATTGCCATTTTCACAATATTGATTCTTCCAATCCAGGAACAAGGGATGTTTCTCCACTTTCTAGTGTCTTCTGCAATTTATCGCTTGAGTGTTTTAAAGTTCTCATTGTAGAGATTCTTTACTTCCTTCGTTAGGTTTATTCCCAGGTACTTTATTTTTTTTGATGCAATTGTGAATGGGAGTGATTCTCTGATTTCATCCTCTGTGTGTTTGTTGTTAGCATATATGAAGGCTACTGATTTCTGTGTATTTATTTTGTATCCTGCTACATTGCTGTAGGTTTTGATCAGCTCTAACAGCTTGCTAGTAGAGTCTTTAGGGTCCTTTATGTATAGAATCATGTCATCTGCAAATAATGATAACTTGATTTCTTCCTTTCCAATTTGTATCCCTATTATGTGTGTCTCTTGCCTTATTGCTATGGCTAAGACTTCCAAAACTATATTAAATAAAAGTGGGGACAGTGGACACCCTTGTCTTGTTCCTGATTTTAGTGGAAAAGCTTCCAGTTTTTCCCCATTTAGTAATATGTTGGCTGTAGGCTTATCATAAATAGCCTTTATTATGTTGAGATATGTTCCTTCTATTCCCAGTCTCTGTAGGACTTTTATCATGAAGGGATGTTGGATTTTGTCAAATGCTTTCTCTGCATCTAATGAGATGATCATGTGATTTTTGTCCTTCAACCCGTTTATGTAATGTATTACATTTATAGATTTGCGTATGTTGAACCATCCCTGCATCTCTGGGATAAAGCCTACTTGGTCAGGGTGAATGATCTTTTTGATATACTCTTGTATTCTGTTTGCCAATATTTTGTTGAGAATTTTTGCATCTATGTTCATGAGGGAGATTGGTCTGTAATTTTCTTTTTTTGTTCTGTCTTTGCCTGGTTTTGGTATCAGGGTGATGCTGGCCTCATAGAAGGAGTTTGGTAGAATTCCTTCTTTTTCTATTTCCTGGAAAAGCTTAAGAAGCAATGGTGTTAGCTCTTCCTTAAAAGTCTGGTAAAATTCAGCAGTGAATCCATCCGGGCCTGGGCTTTTTTAGTTGGGAGATTATGGTAACTGTTCGGATCTCCATGTTTGTTATAGGTCTATTTAAGTGATTAATCTCATTTTGATTTAATTTAGGTAGGTCATAAAGATCAAGGAAATCATCCATTTCTTTCAGATTTTCATACTTTGGGGAGTATATGCTTTCATAGTATGTCCCTATGGTTTTCTGAATTTCTCTGGAATCTGTTGTGATGTTACCTTGTTCATCTCTGATTTTATTAATTTGTGTCTCTTCTCTCTCTCTTTTGGTCAGATTTGCTAAGGGTTTATCAATCTTGTTTATCCTTTCAAAGAACCAACTCTTTGTTTCATTAATTCTTTGGATTGTTCTTTTTGTTTCTATTTCATTAATTTCTGCCCTAATCTTTATTATTTCTTCCCATCTACTGATTTTTGGTTTGCCTTGTTCTTCTTTTTCCAAGGCTTTAAGGTGAAGCATTAGGTCGTTTACTTGCGACCTTTCTAATTTCTTTTCTTTTTTTTTTTTTTTAATTTTTATTAACATATTCCATGATTATAAAATATATCCCATGGTAATTCCCTCCCTCCCCACCCCCACACTTTCCCGTTTGAAATTCCATTCTCAATCATATTACCTCCCCATTACAATCATTGTAATTACATATATACAATATCAACCTATTAAGTATCCTCCTCCCTTCCTTTCTCCACCCTTTATGTCTCCTTTTCAGCTTACTGGCCTCTGCTACTAAGTATTTTCATTCTCACACAGAAGCCCAGTCATCTGTAGCTAGGATCCCCATATGAGGGAGAACATGTGGCGCTTGGCTTTCTGGGCCTGGGTTACCTGACTTAGTATAATACTTTCCAGGTCCATCCATTTTTCTGCAAATTTCATAACTTCATTTTTCTTTACCGCTGAGTAGAACTCCATTGTATAAATGTACCACATCTTCATTATCCACTCATCTGTTGAGGGACATCTAGGCTGGTTCCATTTCCCAGCTATTATAAATTGAGCAGCAATAAACATGGTTGAGCATGTACTTCTAAGGAAATGAGATGAATCCTTTGGATATATGCCTAGGAGTGCTATAGCTGGGTCATATGGTAGATCAATCTCTAGCTGCTTTAGGAACCTCCACACTGTTTTCCACAATGGCTGGACCAGATTGCATTCCCACCAGCAGTGCAGAAGGGTTCCTTTTTTTCCACATCCCCGCCAACATTTATGATCATTTGTTTTCATGATGGTGGCCAATCTGACAGGAGTGAGATGGAATCTCAATGTAGTTTTAATCTGCATTTCCCTGATGACTAGTGACGTAGAACATTTTTTTAGGTGCTTATATGCCATTTGTATTTCTTCCTTTGAGAACTCTCTATTTAGCTCCTTAGCCCATTTTTTGATTGGCCTGTTTGATTCCTTATTAGTTAACTTTTTGAGTTCTTTGTATATCCTAGATATTAATCCTTTATCAGATATATAGCTGGCGAAGATTTTTTCCCATTCTGTAGGTTGCCTCTTTGCTTTTTTCACTGTGTCCTTTGCGGTGCAAAATCTTTGTAATTTCATTAGGTCCCAGTGGTTAATCTGTGGTTTTATTGCCTGAGCAATTGGGGTTGTATTTAGAAAGTCTTTGCCAAGACCAATATGTTGGAGGGTTTCCCCTACTTTTTCCTCTAGCAGTTTCAAAGTTTCCGGTCTGATGTTAAGGTCTTTAATCCATTTGGACTTAATTCTTGTGCATGGCGAGAGAGAAGAATCTATTTTCATCCTTCTGCAGATATTTATCCAGTTTTCAAAACACCATTTGCTGAAGAGGCTGTCTCTTCTCCAATGAGTATTTTTGGCATTTTTATCGAATATCAGGTGGCTATAGCTACTTGGGCTTACATCTGGGTCCTCTATTCTGTTCCACTGATCTACATGTCTGTTTTTGTGCCAGTACCATGCTGTTTTTGTTACTATGGCTCTGTAGTATAGGTTAAAATCAGGTATGGTGATACCACCAGCCTCTTTTTTGTTGCTCAGTATTATTTTAGATATTCGAGGTTTTTTATGATTCCAAATGAATTTTTGGATTGTTTTTTCTATTTCCATGAAGAAAGCCTTTGGAATTTTGATAGGGATTGCATTAAATGTGTAGATTGCTTTAGGTAAGATTGCCATTTTCACGATATTGATTCTTCCAAGCCAGGAACAAGGGATGTTTCTCCACTTTCTAGTGTCTTCTGCAATTTCTCGCTTGAGTGTCTTAAAGTTCTCATTGTATAGATTCTTTACTTCCTTAGTTAGGTTTATTCCAAGGTATTTTATTTTTTTTGATGCAATTGTGAATGGGAGTGATTCTCTGATTTCATCCTCTGTGTGTTTGTTGTTAGCATATATGAAGGCTACTGATTTCTGTGTATTTATTTTGTATCCTGCTACATTGCTGTAGGTTTTGATTAGCTCTAACAGCTTGCTAGTAGAGTCTTTAGGGTCCTTTATGTATAGAATCATGTCATCTGCAAATAATGATAACTTGATTTCTTCCTTTCCAATTTGTATCCCTTTTATGTGTGTCTCTTGCCTTATTGCTATGGCTAAGACTTCCAAAACTATATTAAATAGAAGTGGAGACAGTGGACACCCTTGTCTTGTTCCTGATTTTAGTGGAAAAGCTTCCAGTTTTTCCCCATTTAGTAATATGTTGGCTGTAGGCTTGTCATAAATAGCCTTTATTATATTGAGATATGTTCCTTCTATTCCCAGTCTCTGTAGGACTTTTATCATGAAGGGATGTTGGATTTTGTCAAATGCTTTCTCTGCATCTAATGAGATGATCATGTGATTTTTGTCCTTCAACCCATTTATGTAATGTATTACATTTATAGATTTGCGTATGTTGAACCATCCCTGCATCTCTGGGATAAAGCCTACTTGGTCAGGGTGAATGATCTTTTTGATATACTCTTGTATTCTGTTTGCCAATATTTTGTTGAGAATTTTTGCATCTATGTTCATGAGGGAGATTGGTCTGTAATTTTCTTTTTTTGTTCTATCTTTGCCTGGTTTTGGTATCAGGGTGATGCTGGCCTCATAGAAGGAGTTTGGTAGGATTCCTTCTTTTTCTATTTCCTGGAAAAGCTTAAGAAGCAATGGTGTTAGCTCTTCCTTAAAAGTCTGGTAAAATTCAGCAGTGAATCCATCCGGGCCTGGGCTTTTTTTAGTTGGGAGATTATTGATAACTGCTCGGATCTCCATGTTTCTTATAGGTCTATTTAAGTGATTAATCTCATTTTGATTTAATTTAGGTAGGTCATATAGATCAAGGAAATCATCCATTTCTTTCAGATTTTCATACTTTGTGGAGTATATGCTTTTATAGTATGTCCCTATAATTTTTTGAATTTCTCTGGAATCTGTTGTGATGTTACCTTGTTCATCTCTGATTTTATTAATTTGTGTCTCTTCTCTCTTTCTTTTGGTCAGATTTGCTAAGGGTTTATCAATCTTGTTTATCCTTTCAAAGAACCAACTCTTTGTTTCATTAATTCTTTGGATTGTTCTTTTTGTTTCTATTTCATTAATTTCTGCCCTAATCTTTATTATTTCTTCCCATCTACTGATTTTTGGTTTGCCTTGTTCTTCTTTTTCCAAGGCTTTAAGGTGAAGCATTAGGTCGTTTACTTGCGACCTTTCTAATTTCTTAATATAGGCACTCAAGGCTATAATTTCACCTCTTAGAACTGCCTTCATTGTGTCCCAGAGATTTTGGTATGTTATGTTCTCATTATCATTTGACTCTATAAATTTTTTGATTTCCTTTTTGATTTCTTCATTGACCCATTCATCATTTAGTAGTGTATTGTTTAGTTTCCATGATTTTGTGTATGCTCTATAGCCTTTCTGGCTACTGATTAGTAGTTTAATTCCATTGTGGTCAGATAGAATGCAAGGAATTATTTCAATTTTCCTGAATTTGTGAAGATTTTCTTTGTGTCCTAACATATAGTCTATTTTAGAGAATGTTCCATGTTCTGCTGAAAAGAATGTATAGTCTGCAGCCTTTGGATGAAATGTCCTGTATATATCAGTTATGTCCATTCCTTCTATGACCTCATTTAGTCCAGATGCCTCTCTGTGTATTCTTTCCTGGGATGACCTGTCAATTGATGAGAGTGGGGTGTTAAAGTCAACCACCACCACTGTGTTTGGTGTTATCTGTGACCTTAGTTCTAATAGTGTTTGTTTGACGAATTTGGGAGCCCCCATGTTAGGTGCATATATGTTTAGGATTGTAATGTCCTCCTGTTGGAGGGTGCCCTTAATCAAAATAAAGTGACCTTCCTTATCTTTCTTAACTAATGTCGGACTAAAGTCTACCCTGTCTGATATTAGGATAGCAACCCCTGCTTGTTTTCTAGGCCCATTTGCTTGAAACACCATCTTCCAACCTTTCACCCTAAGATAATGTCTGTCCTTTGTAGAAAGGTGAGTTTCTTGGAGACAACAAATTGTAGGATCCTGCTTTTTAACCCAGTCTGCAAATCTATGTCTTTTCGTTGGGGCGTTGAGGCTGTTGATATTAAGAGATATTATTGAAAGGTGTGTATTTGTGTTTGCCATTTTTGTGTGTGTGTGTGTGTTTCTGGTTCTACCTGAGCTCTCTTCTGTTAACTAGTATTTGAGTATTGCTTGTTTTTTCTAAGTTCCTTATATGTGTGCTTTTCCTTTTCTTCAGCATGGAGGATTCTATCAAGTTTTTCTGTAGAGCTAGTTTTGTCTTCAAATACTCCTTTAACCTGCTTTTCATGGAATGTCTTTATTTCTCCATCTATTTGAATGGATAACTTTGCAGGATAATGTAACCTTGGTTGACAGTTGTTATCTTTCAGAACCTGGAATATATCACTCCAAGCCCTTCTGGCTTTAAAAGTTTGTGTTGAATAATCTGCTGTAATCCTGATGGGCTTCCTTTTGTAGGTACCTTGGTTTGTCTCTCTAACTGCTTTCAATATTTTTTCTTTGGTGTGTGTGTTTGGAAGTTTGATTATAATATGGTGAGGAGAGGTTCTTTCTGGGTTTTGTCTGGCTGGGGTTCTAAAGGCTTCCTGTATCTGCATTGGCACCTCTTTCCCAATTTGGGGGAAATTTTCTTCCATGATTTTGTTGACGACGCCTACTATGCCTCTGGAGTGGAGTTCTTCTCCTTCTACTATGCCCTGAATTCTTATATTGGATCTTTTCATAGTGTCCCGATTATCTTGAAATTCCCACTCATACTTTTCTATAAGTTTGTCTTTCTCTTTGTTGGACTGCATTAGGTCTGCCACCTGGTCTTCTAGCTTAGATAGTCTGTCCTCTCCCTCATCCATCCTACTGGTGAGATTTTCTACAGAGTTTTTTATTTCATTAACTGTGTTCTTAATTGCTATTAATTCTGACTGGTTTTTCTTTATTATTTCTATTTCCTTATTTATGTCTTGTATTGCCTTCTTTATTTCATGAAATTGGTGTCCTGCATCTTCTTTGATTCCTTTGATTTCCTCTTTGATTTCTTCTTTGATTGTTTTGATGTGTTCTTTGACCTCTTTGAACATATTTATAATCATCTTTTGAGCTCTTTCTCAGGCATTTCCTCTAACTCTTTCTCACTGGAGGACATTTCTGATGCATTAATACTTTTAGGATGATTTATATCATCTTGCTTTTTAGTGTTTCTTGTGTTATAATGTATATATTTTTGCATCTTGGATTAAGTTAATGCTTGGATTTTCTAGCTAGCTGTGTATTCTTAGCTGTATCAATTGATTTGATGTAATATATTTTCAGGGTAGGACCTTAAGGTGTTAGGTGTGGCTCTTAAGACTCTTAGAGTATCTACAAAGATGTTCTAAGGGGTTGAGTTTCCCTGCTATGGGAGTATTCAAGTAGGCTGATTGGAATAAAATACAGGTAGATTCTAAAATTTAACTAAACACTGTACACATTCAATCAAAAACAGCCCCGAGTATGTATGCAAGAGTAGTTATTATAACGACCAGATCCTCTATCAACAAGGAGGTTAAGATTTCTGGTCTGTTGATGGATCCAAGTTAGCTTGTGACCAAGTGAGACCCTTCCCTGGTGCAATTCCAGTTACCTTGGATGATTTTGGTCCCAGTCAAGTTGCTGCCTGGGCTGTCGGGCTGCTGTTCTGATTTCTGGAGCTGGGCACTTGCTTTGCCCACGGGGCAAACCAAGCCTGGCAAGTGTGGCCCTGCAGATCAGCACCCCTGGTGCTGGAACAGCTGCTGCTCAAGCTGCCCCTGCTGGGACTGTAGCCACTGCTGCTGAAGGTGTTGCTGCTAGACCCACTGCTGCTGCTGCCTCTGCTGCTGCTGTAGCTGCCACTGCTGGAGCCACCACTGCTGCTGACGCTGCTGTTGCTGTGTCTACTGCCGCTGCTCCCCCTGAAGCTGCTGCTGCCGAGTCTGCTGCTCCTGCCACTCCTGGGTCTGCTTCTGCGGGGGCCGCTGTTACCGGTGCTGGAGCCGCTGATGTTGCTGCCGAACTCTGCTCCTGCTTGGGTCCCGCTGTTGGCATGGCCAGGTCTCGGGCTGCTGTTCTGTTCGCCGGAGCTGTGCTCAGGCGGTGGGGGAGGGAATGGAGCCGCAGCTGCTTTGGTTCTCTCGCTGCTCCAAGCGTTCTTCTACCTCGCGGTCTGCTCCTCCGTTGCTCGCTGCCGCTCTCCCCTCACGTTTCCCGAGTTGCGGAGAGCGTGGTGTGAGGGGAAGCTCCCGCATCTGGCTTTTCCTGCAGCTGGAGCCGAGTCTGGCGGCTTTCTGGTATGCCGCGGCCGCGACGGTTGGCCGAACTGCCGGAGCCGCTTTTTCCGCCTGTGCAGGCTCTGGATGCTCTGGAACTCTTCTACTTCTCCACTGCCGCTTCAATTTCCTATACAACTCACTTTTTAGTAAAAGTGTGTATTTTGCTGAGCTTTTTTGTTTTTTCCCCCCTAGGCTGCTTTGGCGTGGTACCTACGCCGCCATCTTAACCGGAAGTCCCTCAATGTAGTTTTAATCTGCATTTCCCTGATGACTAGGGATGTAGAACAATTTTATAGATGCTTATACGCCAACCATATTTCCTCTTTTGAGAACTCACTATTTAACTCCTTAGCCCATTTTTTAATTGGACTGTTTGATTCCTTATTATTTAACTTTTTGAGTTCTTTGTATATCCTAGATAATAATCCTCTATCAGATATATAGCCGGCAAAGATGTTTTCCCATTCTGTAGGATACCTCTTTGCTTTATTCACAGTGTCCTTTGCAGTACAAAATCTTTGTAATTTCATGAGGTCCCAGTGGTTAATCTGTGGTTTTATTGCCTGAACAATTGGGGTTGTATTCAGAAAGTCTTTGCCAAGACCAATATGTTGAAGGGTTTCCACTACTATTTCCTCTAGCATTTTCAGAGTTTCCAGTCTGATTTTAAGGTCTTTAATCCATTTGGACTTAATTCTTGTGCATGGAGAGAGAGAAGAATCTATTTTCATCCTTCTACAGATACATATCCAGTTTTCCTAACACCATTTGCTGAAGAGGCTGTCTTTTCTCCAATGAGTAGTTTTGGTATTTTTATCGAATATCAGGTGGCTATAGCTACTTGGGCTTACATCTGGGTCCTCTATTCTGTTCCACTGATCTCCATGTCTGTTTTTGTGCCAATACCACACTGTTTTTGTTACTATGGCCCTGTAGTATAGGTTAAAATC
Organism: Jaculus jaculus; assembly: GCF_020740685.1. Classification (NCBI taxonomy): domain Eukaryota; kingdom Metazoa; phylum Chordata; class Mammalia; order Rodentia; family Dipodidae; genus Jaculus; species Jaculus jaculus. The sequence goes on from NC_059107.1 coordinate 66,418,964, forward strand.
AGGTATAGTGATGCCAGCAGACTTATTTTTGTTCCTAGTATTATTTTAGATATTCGAGATTTTTTTGTGATTCCAAATGAATTTTTGGATTGTTTTTTCTATTTCCCTGAAGAATACCTTTGGAATTTTGATGGGGATTGCATTAAATGTGTACATTGCTTTTGGTAAGTTTGCCATTTTCACAATATTGATTCTTCCAATCCAGGAACAAGGGATGTTTCTCCACTTTCTAGTGTCTTCTGCAATTTCTCGCTTCAGTGTCTTAATGTTTTCATTGTAGAGATTCTTAACTTCCTTGGTTAGGTTTATTTTCAGGTACTTTATTTTCTTTGATGTAATTGTGAATGGGAGTGATTTTCTGATTTCATCCTGTGTGTTTGTTGTTAACATATATGAAGGCTAGTGATTTCTGTGTATTTATTTTGTATCCTGCTACATGAGTGTGGGTTTTTATCAGCTCTAACAATTTGCTAGTAGAGTTTTTAGGGTCCTGTATGTATAGAATCATGTCATCTGCAAATAATGATAACTTGATCTCTTCCTTTCCAATTTGTACCCTTTTTATGTGTGTCTCTTGCCTTATTGCTATGGCTAAGACTTCCAGTACTATATTAAATAAAAGTGAGAACAGTGGACACCCTTGTCTTGTTCCTGATTTTAGAGAAAAAGCTTTCAGTTTTTCCCCATTTAGTATTATGTTGGCTGTAGGCTTGTCATAAATAGCTTTTATTATATTGAGATATGTTCCTTCTATTCCTAGTCTCTGTAGGAGTTTTATCATGAAGGGATGTTGGATTTTATCAAATGCTTTCTCTGTGTCCAATGAGATGATCATGTGATTTTTGTCCTTCCGTCCATTTATATAATGTATTACATTTATCAATTTGCGCATATTGAACCATACCTGCATCTCTGGGATAAAGCCTATTTAGTCTGGGTGAATGATCTTTCTGATATATTCTTGTATTCTGTTTGCCAATATTTGGTTGAGAATTTTCGCATCTATGTTCATAAGGGAGACTGGTCTGTAATTCTCTTTTTTTGTTCTATCTTTGCCTGGTTTTGGTATCAGGGTGATGCTGGCTTCATAGAAGGAGTTTGGTAGAATTACTTCTTTTTCTATTTTATGGAAAATCTTAAGAAGCCATGGTGTTAGCTCTTCCCTGAAGGTCTGGTAAAATTCAGCAGCTAATTCATCTGGGCTTTTTTTAGTTGGGAGGTTTTTGATAACTGTTTGGATCTCCATGCTTGTTATAGGTCTATTAAGTGATTAATCTCATCTTGATTTAATTTAGGTAGGTCATATAAATCAAGGAGATCATCCATTTCCTTCAGATTTTCATACTTTGTGGAGCATATGCTTTCATAGTATGTCCCTATGATTTTTTGAATTTCTCTGGCATCTGTTGTGATGTTACCTTTTTCATCTCTAATTTTATTAATTTGTGTCTCTTCTCTCTTTGTTTTGGTCAGATTTGCTAAGGGTTTATCAATCTTGTTTATCTTTTTAAAGAACCAACTCTTTGTTTCATTGATTCTTTGGATTGTTTTTTTGTTTCTATTTCATTAATTTCTGCCCTAATCTTTATTATTTCTTCCTGTCTGCTGATTTTGGGTTTACCTTGTTCTTCTTTTTCCAAGGCTTTAAGGTGAAGTATTAAGTCATTTACTTGCAGCCTTTCTAATTTTTAAAAAATTTTTTAAATTTTTATTAACATTTTCCATGATTATAAAAAAATATCCCATGGTAATTCCCTCCCTCCCCACCCCACACTTTCCCCTTTGAAATTCCATTTCTAATTTCTTAATATAGGCACTTAAAACTATAAATTTACCTCTTAGGACTGCCTTCATTGTGTTCCAGGGATTTTGGTATGTTGTTTTCTCATTATTGATTGACTCATAATTTTTTGTTTTCCCTCTTGATTTCTTCATTGACCCATTCATCATTTAGTAATGTGTTGTTTAATTTCCGTGATTTTGTGTATGCTCGATAGCCTTTCTTGCTATTGATTTGTAGTTTGATTCCATTGTGGTCAGATAGAATGCAAGGAATTATTTCAATTTTCCTGTATTTGTTAAGATTTGCTGTCCTTGAACTCACAGTGATCCTTTCTCAGCCTCCCTGATGCTGAGATTAAAGGTGTGTGCCACCATGCCCAACAACCTTGAATTTCTTATCTTTCTCCCTCTACTTCCTGAGCATTAGGATCACACACCACTATGACCAGTTTCTGCAGTGCTAAATATCAAATCCAGGGCTTGGTACATAGTAGGCAAGCACTATACCAATTGAACTATATTCCTATCCCCGCAATGGATTCTCACTCATGCTCCTCTGGCACTCTCACATCATGAACTATGTATAGCTACCTTTGTGCATCCTTAGCTATGCTAGCACCCATGATCTACTAGTTTCAAAAAACATTATTTATTTATTTGAGAGAGAGAAAGAAAAAATGGGCATGTTAGGGCATCCAGCCACTGAAAACAAACTCCAGACACATGTACCACCTTGTGTATCTGGCTTACCTGGGTCCTGGGGAATCAAACCTGGGTCCTTTGGCTTTGTAGCAAGCTGCCTTACCTGATAAGCCATCTCTCCAGCCTGACTACTAGTTTTACAAAGGAATTCATGATTGTTTCAGTAGTGCTGGGAACTGAACCCACGCCCTCATAATGCTAGACAAGCAATCTACCACAGTGTCTCACCCACTCACAGGACTAAGCTTTAATAATCCTTGTCTTCTCTGATAGTCCATCTCATATTGGCTCACAACTAGTGAGCACTTAAAGGTTGTTATTGAGTGTGCCAAAGGTCTTCTGATTTTTATTATGGGGATTCTTGTTGTGGCAGTGCTATGTAGCTCATACTACGATCTATAGTGTTCTTACTGAATACAGAAGAATTAGGATGAAACTAAAAAATAAATAAATAAAGAGTGAAAAGAAAACTGGTGAGCCCAGCATATTTTCCACTTTATTTACAAGTAAATGAGAAAATGAGAAGAATGTATAAATTCAGGACAATGTTCCATCAGAGGTGGGCAGCACAGTGGCTTAGAATCTGTGAACTCAGTTAACCTAAGGTTGCCCACCTAAGATTTCATAGAATCTTGACTCTTGTAAATTCTGAGGCCCTGGGCAAACCAGCTCACCTTTCCATGTCACAGCTTCTTATGAGTAGAACAAGCTATTGTCAGGATTAAAAGCAAATTCTTTGTGAAGCCCCTGTTTTTATGTTTGATGCATAGTAAAGATTATTAAACACTTGTTATTATGGTTATTCTTATTATTTTTTTAAATTTTTATTTATTTATTTGAGAGCAACAGACAGAGAGAAACAGGGGGAGAGAGAGAGAAAGAATGGGCGCGCCAAGGCTTCCAGCCACTGCAAACAAACTCCAGACTTGTGCGCCCCCTTGTGCATCTGGCTAACGTGGGTCCTGAGGAATCAAGCCTTGAAACGGGGCCCTTAGGCTTCACAGGCAATCGCTTAACTGCTGAGCGTTCTCTCCAGCCCATGGTTATTTTTATTAATAGCACTCAGAGTAAATAAAATAAACTTTTTTTTTTTTTGCTAGAAAGACTGAGAAATAAGGTGTCATAACCAAGTGTTTTCACCTAAATCTCACAAAATCTAAATAATAGCTAGGAATCAGGGATACTTCTGGGTTCAAAAGTCCACCAGGTAGGGCAGGGAAGATGACTCACTTGGTAAAGTAATTGATCCACAAACATGAGGACCTACTTGAGTTTAGATCTCCAGAACCTGTGTAAAATGCTGGGCATGGGGTTGTGTGACTATATTCCCTGCAATGGGGAGGCAGAAACAGAAGGGTTCTGGGATTATAGGTATAACCCCCCATAAGTGGAACTTCCATGGGTTGTGGGGATCCAAACTCTGGGCCTCATGCTTGTGTAGCAAGTTCTTTTACCACTGAATCTTCTTCCTAGCTCCTTTCACTAAATTTTCTTTTAAAAAATTTTTTAAAAAATTTATTTATTGGAGAGAGAGAGAGAAGGAGGCAGATAGAGAGAGAATAAGTGCACCAGGACCTCCAGCCACTGCAAATGAACTCCAGATGCATGCACCACCTTGGGCTTATATGGGTACTGGGGAATTGAACCTGGATAGTAAGGCTTTGCAGGCAAGTGCTTTAACTGCTAAGCCATCTCTCGAGTCTCCCTCTCTGTATTTTCTTAAAAGGTGACCTGCTTGGCCTAGCAAGATGGTTCCATTGGTATAATCCTTGATGCACACTATGAGGACCCAAGTTTGGATTTCCAGTACACATGACCTGGTAGCATGTACCTATAATTCCAGTGATGAGGAAGTGGGTACAGGGAATACTTTGTGTTTGCTGGCTAGATAGTCTAGCCAACTTGCTGAACTCCAGGCTCAGTGAGAAATTTGATCAGAAAAAATAAGGGATGGAGGAAGATACCTGATGTCAACCTCTGGCCTAAACACAAACACATACATACACACACACACACACACACACACACACATACACACAGGACCTACTCAGGATTACCAGTGCACGTAACTCTCTCCTCTGTGTACAACACTCAAGGGAATGTTCTTGGTCAGCAGGATATTTACCAAGTCCTTTCATGGCCTTCCTCAGGGCTTGGGCATCCTCAGAGGCATTGAATCCAGAAGCAGCTTTGATGGTACCTCCTTTGGTTGCCTGAGAGCACAGAGAATGACATGATCAGAAGCAGTATCTCATTCAGCAAACAATTGCAGGCATCTACCAGAGTGCAGGCTCTATTCCAGGTATCAGGACTATACAGTGACTATGAAGGATGAGGCACTGGCCCTCATGAAGCTGATGCTCTAGGTGAGGGAGGGCAAACAATATTCAAGCCAAAAGATAAAACAGTCCATAAAGTGTGTGGTGTGAGAGGTGCTACAAAGCAGACAGAGAGGTCCCTGATGGGGCTGCTTGGAGGAGTGTCAGGTTGGTTGCCATGAGGCAGCAAACTGTACAAAAATGAAGGAAAGTGGTACAGGCAGAGGAAACAGCTAGTGTAAAGGCCCTTAGACAGGAACTTGCTTCTAGGGAGGAGTTAGGCAGAGGCCAGAAGTCTCCTATGAAGTCACTTTGTACCTCCCCCAAATAAAAACAAAACAATTAAATCTGGAATCAATCACATCTCCGGAGCCAAAACAAATTTATGGTAAAGTCAGGTATGATGGTGATGCCTTTAATTCCAGCACTTGGGAGGAAGAGGTAGGATGATAACTTGGAGTTTGAAGCCAGCCTTTAATCCTAACACTTGGAAGGGAGAGGTAGGAGGATTTCCATGACTTCAAGACCACCCTGAGGCTACATAGTGAATTCCAGGTCAGCCTGGACTAGAGTGAGACTCTACCTCAGAAAAAATTTTAAAAACAGGTCACCCTAGGTTACATGAAATCCTGTCTCAAAACACCAAAACAAAACAAAAAGTAACAAGGGGCTTAGTTATTTAGGTGCTTGCCTGGGAAGCCTAAGGACCCAGGTTCAATTACCCAGTACCCATGTAAGCCAGATGCACAAGGTGGTGCATGAAAACTTAGTTGGAACCTGAATCAGGATGAGAAAATATGACATTTATAAGACAATTGGAAATTTCAACTTCATCTTAATTTTTATTACACTAATGAGTTAGTCTTAAAATCCTTGCATTTGAGAGATATTTGCTCAACCATATTTATAGCTACTCAATACATAATAGCTAAGAACTGAAATCAACCCAGGCACCAATCATTGGATGAATAAATAACCAAGCTGTGGTACATCTGCATGATGGAATTCTACTCAGCAGTAAGCAAAACTGACACAGGGTAGTCATGAGCCTTACAGGTGTAACATCTGTTGCTGTCTGGCTAAATGTATACACTATGCTCACCAAATTTCCCAGTAAGCACTTTTCTTAATGTTCATACCCATATATTAATGCTACTCTCACTTTTGGTTAGAGAAGCTTCTCTTTTCAGATGATGGTGACTTTGGGATGACTCAGAAGGCACTGTAGTGCTGAAGTGGCAGAGGAGTGCTCAGTACTGAAATATCTCTATCACACCTTACAAAGCTCACAGTCCATTGCAGAAGAGGCGGCCAAAAGAATGTAAGAGCCAAAGGAGGGGTATGACTCCTTACAATGTGCTCTTCCAGACACAAAATGGCCTGGATATCCATGACCTTTCAGTGCCTGACACTATCTACACAAGACCATCATAATAAGAGGAAAAGATGATGATACCAAAATAAAAGGTAGACTGATTGAGAGGGGGAGTGGTATGATGGAGAGTGGAGCTGCAAAGGGGAAAATTGGGGGGACAGAATTACCATTGTTTATTGTCTATAATTATGAAAGTTATCAATAAAAAATAAGAATTGATAGAATGAAATTTGTAGAAAAATGGTTGCACATGGGACAGATCATACTCAGCGAACTCACAAAATAACAGAATGACAATTGCTGCATGGTCTGCGGTTCCTAACCTGGATCAGCCTGAGTTGCAGACATACCTGATAGGCTATTTGAGGCCCAGACAGTAATGAGGGAATGGCTTGGGGGAAGAGGAGGGAAAGAGTGGGGGGGAACATAAAACTGAAACTAAAATGCACTGGTACCATAGAAACCTTTATCCTTGAAGATAGAATAAAAGATTGAAGAACCTTCAACAGAAGCATGGGAGAAGCACCTGAAAAGAAGGGCCCCGAAGAGGGTGGGATGAAAGCTAACCTTAAAATTTTTTTTCTCCTTTTATTTTCACCCTTGGCTCTGACCTGTAAGTCTTAATACCAGGATACAGTTACCAACCACAATGAGCTGTTGATTGGAGAGACCTACAAGGTTCCCCCAAACAAGATATACTTCTGTCAAAGCACTTGTTTACCCACTTGAATTAAATGGTAAGACCCTACTGCTGAAGACACCATATGCTGTCAGCATGGAACACAGACTGGCTGGAATCTGTAAGACAGCCAGACCCCAGACTACATGAGCTACTGGGGGAAAGTGGCCAACAACTGACTGAGCAACCCAGCATCTAAGCAACTCAGAAGCAAATACCCTGACATGATGTACACACAAATACAACAGTGGCACACAGCCTTGGTGGGTAACCAACAGCTTTCTGATTGGCTAAGAGATCCATTTAGTGTAAAGGAACCCATATCTGGAACTGGGAACCAGGTCAGAATCATATTCAGACAAAGATTTTGCTTTCTAATGTCAAGCTCCCACTAATCTTGGACTAAAAGAGGGACTACATCCATTAAATTCTTTGTAAATTAATAACACTTGTCCCATTTAACCTGTGTTGACTTCACTCTCCACTGAAGAATCTCCTTCTCTTTTTCAGACAGGAGTGAGATCCAAGGAGATAAACTACCCATCACATGTCAGCCTAGCCCCAGCTGAAACCACAGAGGAAGTAGGGAGAAAAGCATGAGTTCTGCTTCCACGGTGAACCTGTTATCAGCACCAGGGTGAAGGAGACAGACACTGAGAATACTCAACACCTACCAAAGCAGAGATCCAGAGGTTCCTAAGAGTCCATCATGAAGTAGACTTAAAACACACCCAACATGGCTTACAGAATTTTGCAAAGGAGGGGCCAGAAAGACTGTTAGAGCCACAAATTATGACATCATGCCCAGAGGCATTGCCTCTTCCAATAACTGACTGTTGCTCCCACAAGCATAACCCACAATCCACACTGGGATGACCGGCAACTCCAATGAGGAGGGACCCCTTCGAAAAGGGGACAAGTAAGAGGGAAAGGCATGATTTTTCCATACTAAGCATGCCAATAATTAATTAAAAAGTTAAAAAAAAAAGTAAAATAAAATAAAAAAGAAATTGAGGACAAAACCCATGGAAAGACAACTTCTGTTCTTGGATTGGAATAATTAATATTATTATAATTTGCATATTAAAATCATTTTTAGGTTTGATAATGGCATTATCATTGTATTTTCTTTTTTATTACTTATTTTATTTTTCTTAATTAGTTTTGTACTCAGTGAATACAGTCAAGTTGGTACCATTGTTAGCCTCCTCCCTGTCCTTCCCCTTCCCCTGACTCCTCCTTGTTGAGGTATATGGGTCATGCATTGTGGAATTAGCCCTAAGTTATGGGTAGGAGGAAATGTCTCTGTATCATGACCCAACATTTGGCTCTGACATTCTTTCTGCCCACTCTTCCACAAATTTCCCTGAGCCATGTTGGGTTCATTTTAGGTCTGCTTCAGTGATGAGGTCTTGGGAGCCTCTGTGTCTCTGGATATCTGATTGGTAGGAGTTGATTGTTCTCTGTGTCAATCTCCTTTGCCCTTGTGTTGGTACCAGGTTCACCAATAAAACAGCACCCTTGCTTGTTTCACCAATTATTCTTAGTTTCAGCTGGGGCCCTTCTGAGGTATGATGGGGTGGTTCTGTCCTTAGAATCTGTGTCTACCTGAAAAAGAGAAGCAGATTCTCTGATAGAGTAAAGTTAGCACCAGACAAATGGGATAACCCTTATTTTTATAGAGAGAATTTAATAGGTGTAGGCCCTCTTGTAGCCCACAATTGGTGGTAGTTTGATAATGGAGAGCAGGCTTATGTTTGGATATGTTTCTGACTTGTTTCCCAGCTCCAGCTATGGGTTCAGTTCCACTGAGTAGATCAGTTAGCCACATCAAGAGCAGTTGGTTTCCCACCATAGCTGTGCGCCACTATTGCGCTTGTGTGAGCATCACGGCAGGTTGTTTGCTACTAAGTAGGTTAGACCATGAATTGCTTGGACAGATATTGGCCATTTTCCCCCAGTCACCCATGTAGCACCTTCTGGCACTAGACATACTGACTGTCTGGGAACTGACTCTCTTCCAGCTTCCAGCCATGTCACTCCATGTTACGTGTCAACAGCATATGGAGTCTTCAGCAGTAGGGTCTTACCACTAACCTTTGGTGAGTCATCAAGTACTCTGACAGAAATCTGTCATTCTTTTTTTTTTTTTTTTTTTTGGATTTTCAAGATAGGGTCTCACTCTAGCCCAGGCTGATGTGGAATTCACTATGGAGTCTCAGGGTGGCCTTGAACACATGTGATCCTCCTACCTCTACCTCCTGAGTGCTAGGATTAAAGGCATGCACCACCACGCCCAGCTTAGAAATCTAGCAATCCTTTAAGAAACCTTGTATGTCTCTCTGATCAAAAGCTCATTGTAGATGATAGCCACCTGCTTGTACTAGGAGTTACAGGTCAGTGCCCACGAAGAGAAGGATGAAAAAGATAAGTAATATAAAAGAGTTAGAGAGAAGAGGGGGAGAGAGAGAGAGAGAGAGAAAGAATGAGAGAGAGAAGCTGTAGAAGATTAAGGTCAGTCTTCATTGTACCCTGTCCAATGCCTTGTGACTCAGTTGTTCCCTCTAAGGGTCTGGTGAAGGTTCAACCATTTGGTCTGCTTTTTAGAATGTAGAATTTTATGGTACCATTGCCATTTGGGTCCAGATTTGTGTCCTCCATACTCTGCCTTGACCTCCTCTCCCTCCCCACCATCCCTATTGTCTGGTCCTGGAGATGCTTGCTGGGTATGTAAGGCATCTTGGGTAGATTCAGGTTAGGTGCTGTAGATGAGTGAGACTATGCAGCAATTATCTTTCTGTGATCGGGTACGTTCACTGAGAATGATCTTTTCCAGGTTCAACCATTTTTCTTCAAATTTCATTGTGTCATTTTTTTCTTACTGCTGTGTAGAATTCCATTGTGTAGATATACCGCATCTTAGTTATCCATTCATCTAGTGAGGGACATCTGGGTTGATTCCAGATCTTAGCTATTACATTGAGCCACTATAAACATGGTTGAGCAAATCTCTCTGGACTGAGGTTTGAAGGTTTTAGGGTACATGCCCAGTAAGGGAATAACTGGGTCTGTTGATAACTTTATAGTCAGCTTTTTTAGGAGTCTCCATATTGCTTTCCAAAATGGTTGTACCATCTTACATTCCACCAACAGTGGAATTTCTATTTCTCCACATCCTTGCCAACACTTATTTTCATTTGATTTTTTGATGTTTGCATTCCTTACTGGGGTAATGTGAAATCTCATAGATGTTTTAATTTGCATTTCCCTGATGACTAGTGATGATGAAAATTTTCTTAAGTGTGTGTTTGCCATTTGTATTTCTTCCTTTGTGAACTGCCTGTTCAGCTGTTTGCCCCATTTTGTGAGTGGGTTGTTTGACTTTTTATTATTTAGGTTTTTGAGTTCTTTGTAGATTTTAGACACTAGGCCTCTGTCAGTTGAATATTCAGCAAACATTTTCTCCCATTCTATGGGTAATCTATTGGTTTTGCTTATTGTATATTTGTCTGTGAAGAAACTCTTCAGCTTCATGTGATCTCATTGGTTGAGTGATTGTTTAAGATCCTGTGCTTACCGACCTGACCCTCCAGGAGGCTCTCGGTGAGCGTGGCCTCCGCAGACTGCAGCTGCCAGCGCTGCGATGCAAGGAAGAAACGGTTCTGAAATTTGAAGGTGGTGAGGTGGGTCTGGAAAGGGTGGTGCCAGAATTCTACATAAAGATGAGTTTTAAACATTGCTCTTCAGAGGAAGAGGAAGCATCTGTTTTGGTGGGGGGTACCTCATGTCCATGTCAGTGAGGAGCAAAAAGAAGTAGCCACTGTCTCTTCAACACCAGTGCACCTCAACAAGCAGGTCTCAGCTTCAGTGTGCTATTTCGGGAGATAAATGCTGCATTATGATAATTAAAAGGAATTTTAATGAACCATCTACTACATTTTTTAAGTTAGATAATCAGTTTCAAAAGGAGGATTCAGGTTATTTCAACTTTGTTTTTAAAAATGGCTGCATCAGAAAAAATATCTAATTTTTTTTTATTAAACTGTTTCATCACTTGTTAAAAATGTATTTTGGATTTGCTGAGTTTGGTAACATTGTTTTACCTACTGTTGTACTGCCACAGCTTATAGACTTTTAGTTTCCTAAAGAGAAAAATTACCTTTTTACTACAAAGCCTTTGTGTATGGCCAGTTTTTCTGTTTGGGAAAACTTAAAGATTTACTGTGGTTAGTCCTACAGAAGAAATGTGGATTTGATAAACTAGTGCCTATGATTTTAACTTATGTTTGATATATAGTAGTAGGTTTATGGATGTTATTTTGTGCCAACAGCCCAGAATTGTCACTTATATGTAAGCAGAAAGCTATAACTCTGCTTCCAAAGTTATTTAATTTTTTCAGTGTTTGAATGTTATTTTTTGTAAGTGTGTTAATAAAAGTGTAAAGAGTTGGAAAAATGTAAATATTCTTAACTCAAAAAAAAAAAAAAGATCCTGTGCTACTGGGGTTTTGTTCAGGAAGTCTTTTTCTATTCTTGCATCATGGAAAGTTCCTCCTATATTTTCTTCCAGTAGTAGCAAAATTTCTGGTCTTATGTTGAGGTCTTTGATCCATTTAGACTTGAGTGTTGTGCATGGCGAGATGTGTGGATCAAGCTTCAATTTCCTACATATGGTTATCCAGTTTGTCCAGCACCATTTGTTGAAGATGCTCTTTTTTCCAGCCTATATTGTTAGGGCCTTTGTCAAATATCAAGTAGCTATAGTTGCTTGACCAAAAGTCCCGGTCCTCAAGTCTATTCCATTGGACTATACTCCTGTTTTTATGCCAGTATCATGCTGTTTTTATTACTATGGCTTTGTCATATAGCTTTAGACCAGGTATGGTGATGCCTCCAGAGGTATTTCCTTTGCTGAGGATATGTTTGGATATCTGAGGCCTTCTGCCTTTCCGTTTGAATTTTGAGATCATTTTTTTCTATCTCTGTGAAGAACAATGTTGGAATTTTAATTGGAACTGCATTAAATCTGTATATTGCCTTTGGTAGGATTGCCATTTTCACAATGTTAATTCTGCCTATCCAGGAGCATGGGAGGTCTTTCCATTTTCTCAAGTCCTACTCAATTTCTTTGAGTATTTTTATGTTTTCATTTTATAGATCTTTCACTTCCTTGGTTAACGTTACTCCAAGGTATCTTATTTTATTTTTGTTGCTATTGGAAGTGGGACCATGTCCCATACTTCTTTCTCTGTATCTTTGTCATTTCAATATAGAAAGGCTACTGATTTTGTGCATTGATTTTGTATCCTGCTACTTTGCTAAAGGAGTTAATCACCTTCAAAAGTTTTGGGGTGGAGTATCTCAGGTCTCTTACATATAGAATCATGTCATCTGCAAATAGAGCTAATTTAACTTCTTCCTTTCCAAACTGTATCCCTTTTATTTCTTTCTCCTGTCTTATTTCTTGAGCTAAGACTTCCAGTACTATATTGAAAAGCATAGATGAATGTGGACACCACTGTCTTGTTTCTGATCTCAATGGTAATTCTTCCAGTCTCTCTCAATTAAGTATTATTTGCGCTAAAGCTTTGTATATAGCCTTAAATTTGTTAAGATATGAACAGACCATGCCATTTCTCTCCAATGTTTTGATCATGAAGTGATGTATTTTTTCAAAGGCCTTTTCTGCATCTATCAAAATGATCATTTGGTTTTTGTGTTTCATCTTGTTTATATGGTGTATTACATTGACAAATTTCCATATGTTGAACCACTCCTGCATTACTGGATGAGTCACACTTGATCAAGGTGGATAATGCTTTTGATGTGTTGTTGGATTTGGTCTGAGAGGATTTTGTTCAGGACTTTTGCATCTAAGTTCATCAGGGAAATAGAACCGTAGTCTTCTTTTCTTGTGGCATCTCTAAATGGCTTTGGAATTAGGGTGATACTAGCTTCATAGAAGGAGTTGAGGAGCTTTCCCTGTTCTTCAGTTGTGTGGCACAGTTTGAGAAAGATTGGTTTCAGTTCTTCCATGAAGGTTTGATAGAATTCAACTGAGAAGCCATCTGGTCCTGGACTCCTCTTTATGGGGAGGCTTTTATTACCTTTTCAAACTCAATGGAGATTAATCTGCTCTGAGTTTAGCTTTGGTAGATAGTATATGTCCAGGAATTTATCCATTTCCTCCATATTATCCAGTTTTGTGGAGTAGAGGTTTTTGAAATAAATCCTGATGAGTCTCCCAATTTCATTTATGTCTGTTTTGATCTCTCCTTTTTCATTTGAATTTTGTTAATTTGAAGCTTCTTTTTATTTTATTTTATTTATTTATTTTTTTGCTTGATCAAATTGGCCAGGGGTATGTCAGTCTTTTTCATCTTTCAAAGAATCAGCTCTTTGTTTCATCAATTTTCTTAGTTTCTGATTTATTAATTTCTGCTCTGATCTTAATTATTTCTCTCCATCTGGAGCTTTTTGGGTTGAATTCTTCTTGCTTTTCCTGTGCCTTTAGGTGGATGGTTAGGTTATTGATTTGAGATCTCTTTGTCCTTGTTATGAAGCCATTTAGTGCTATGAATTTTCCTCCAAGTACCACCTTCATTGTGTTCCATAAGTTTTGGTACAATCTCATCATCATTCATTTCTACAAATTTCACAATTTCACTTTTTGTTTCGTTCACTACCCATTTATTGTTTGAAAGTGTGCTGTTCAGTTTCCAGGAGCTGATGGGATTCTTGGTGGGTCTTTTGTAGTTAATATCTAGCAATATAGCATTGTGATCTGATATCATGCAGGGAATTATGTCAATCTTCCTAAGTATATGGAGGCAGGCTTTATGACTCAGTATATGATCTATTTCAGAGAATGTTCTATGAGCTGCTGAAAAGAATGTGTAATCTGTTGATTCGGGATAGAATGTTCTGTAGATGTCCATTAGATATAAATAATCTATGGTTTTGTTGAGCTCTCTTACTTCCCTGTTGAGTTTCTGTTTGGGTGATCTATCTATTACTGATAATGATATATTGAAGTCCCCAACTATGATGGTGTTGGTGGTTATTTCTGTTTTATTGTCAAGTAGGTTTTGCTTTATGAACAGTGGTGTCCCTGTGTTTGGTGCATAAAGATTTATGATTGTGATATCCCTTGATAACTAGGAAGTGGCCTTTGTCTTTCTTGATTATTTTTGGTTTGAAGTCTATTTTATCCAATATTAGTATAGCTATGCCTGCTTGCTTCTTATTCCCATTTGCTTGGAATATCATTTTCCACCCTTTCACCCTGAGGAGGTGTCTGTCTTTAGTGGTGAGGTGCATTTCTTGAAGACAACAGATTGAGGAATCTAATTTTCTGATCCATCCTGTTAGCTTGTGTCTCTTGATGGGTGAATTAAGGCCATTAATATTTAGGGTAATGACTCTGAGGTTTGATTTGATCCCTGCCATATTGTGTTGGTATATGTGGGTTGGTGTTTTCATGGACTTTGAAGTTAATTGTTCTCTGAGTTTGGTTATTGTGATCTGCTTCTTGTAGGCATTTGAGGTTGATTATTTGATTCTTCTGTGTGGAGAATTTCCTGAAATAATCTCTGTAGGTTTGGTAGTATGTTCATATAATTGTAAAGCTGAGTTTTGTCATGGCAAGTTGTTCACCATCTATTAAGAGGGATACTTTTGGTGAGTAAAGTAGTTTGGGTTGGAAGCCATAGGTTCTTAGACTTTGCAGTGTTCTATTCTAAGCCCTTCTGGCTTTCAGGGTTTCCATTGAGAAGTCTGAAGTAATTCTGATGGGGTTACCTTTAAAAGTGATGTGCTTTTTTTCCCATAGCTGCTTTTAGGATTTTCTCTTTGGCGTCCATGTTTAGAGTCTTAATGAAAATACATCTTGGAGAGTTTCTCCTTTGGTCCAATCTCTTTGGAGTTCTAATGCTAATGCTCCTTGTATCTTGACAGGCCTTTCTTTTGAGAGAGTGGGAAAGTTTTCTTCGATTATTTTGTTAAATAAGTTCTCCATGCCTTTGGTCTAAATTTCTTACCCTTTTGGTATTCCCATGATCTGGATGTTAGAACATTTAAGGGTATCCCACAATTTCCTCATGCTCTGCTCACAGAAATTTTTGAACTCTTGAACTATTTCTTCTGTCATGTCTTCCAGAACAGAGTTTCTATCCTCCACATGGCTGACTCTATTCTTGAGAGCTTCTAAAGAGTTTTGGGCTTGTTCAATTAGATTTTCATTTTCTACTACTTTTCTATGTTTCATTTCCATCCCTATATTAAGCTCCCTTTTCACATCATTTTCTGATTTTCTTGATGCTTCTTGGAATTCATTCTTGCATTTCTTTATGTCTTCATTTAGCATTACCAGCTGATTTTTGAGGTTTTTTTTTCACTCTTTTTCATCTCTCTTAACTCTCTTTGAACTCCTTCCATTTTCTTATCTATTAGGTCTAGTCTAGTGATGGCAGCACCCACATGATTATCAGTCCTTTGTTGCTTTCTTGCAAGTTCTACCAGTAGCTTGGTCAGGCTTGCATTGCTCATAGCTTCATTTTGATGTTCTGATCCTAATGTCTCGTGTATGTGTTGATTAGAGACATTCATTGTAGGACTGGGTGATCTTCCTGGATTTACTTGCATTTGATTTTTCATGTTATTTCTTTTGTGCTGTGGTCTGCCCATCACAGTCTATGGGCAGGGAGAGTAGGACTGTGGTCTCCATGGGTGGGGGAAGTGGTGCCTCTTTGAGGAGCTGGCCTGAGCTAGCAGGCAGGCAAGCAGAAGGCCAGAGCAGTCCTGTGCTCCCATGTGGTTGGGCAAATCAGCCTGGGCTCCTGCATGGCAGGCCACTAGAGCAGACTGAACTTGTGCATGGTGGGCTGCCAAAGCAGCCTGAGCTCATGCACGGCAGGTCACCGTCCACACAGATGGGTAGGCAGCTGGTGGCAGCAGATGGGGGATTGGGCCTGAGCTTGTGCAGGTGGATGGGCAGAACGAGCTTGAGCTTGCACGTGGGCAGGCGAAATGGGCCTGAGCTCACGTGTGGATGGGTGGATGGCAGGAGCAGCAAGTGTGTAAATGGGCAGAACAGGAACCAGTGGATGGGTGGTGTGCATGCAATGGGCAGATGGATGGATTGAGCCTGAGCTCACGCAGGCCAGCAGGTGGAGCCTGCCCAAGGTCACGCGTGGGCAGAGGTACCAGGGCAATTGCCCCTGTGCAGTGAGGCAAGTGGAACTATGCTGGCCTGCATCCCCTTCCCTACAGTAAGCGTGGGAGTATCCTGTGGCTGGGACTATGGCTATGGCAGCTGTTTGGGTGGATTGGGGGACTGGTGGGCTACCCAAGAGGGAGGGAATCAGCCAATTCCCCTTTTTTCCCCTCTGTGCTCTCCCACTGGCAAGCTATTAGAGATTGCTCTCCCCTAAAAGACCCAATGAATCCTTAATACCTTGCCTTTTTTTCCCGGGGAGGTGCAGCATGGTTAGGTGGTCGCCATCTTGACCAGAAGTCTGTATTTTCTTTTTTGTTTAAACTTTTTCATTGATAACTTCCATAACTATAGGCAATAAACCATGATAATTCCCTCTCCTCCCCTCCTTCCTCTTCATAAATCCACTCTCCATCATATCCCCTTCCTCTCTCAATTAGTCTTTTATTTTGATGTCATCATATTTTCCTCCTATTATGAGGGTCTTGTAAAGGTAGTGCTAGGCACTGTAAAGTGGATATTGAGATATGGATATTGAGGCCAATTTCTGTCTGAATGATTGCATTGTAAGCAGTCCTACCCTTCCCTTGACTCTTATATTCTTTCTGCCACCTCTTCCACAATGGACCCTGAGCCTTGGAGGGTGTAACAGTGATATTTCAGTCCTGAGCACTCCTCTGTCACTTCTTTTCAGCACTATGATGTCTTTTGGGTCATCTCCAATGATCACTGTCATCTGAAAAGAGAAGCTTCTCTAGCCAAAAGTGAGAGTAGCATTAATATATGGGTATGAATGTTAACAGAAGTGCCTCAAGGGCAGTTTGGTGAGTATAATATATGCACTTAGCCAGACAAGAGGAGATATTACACTCCGAAGTCTCATAACCTCCTCTGCCATAGGATTTTGTTTAGGTTTTCAGTACCAGGCATGTATTCCCTGCCACAGAATGGGCCTCTAGTCCTATTAGAAAGTAGTTGATTTTTCCCATAACAGATATGCCACTATTGCACCTGTTTGATCATTTGGCCTGGGCTGGCCACACTTAAGGCTTGCAGTGTCCACTATTTTCATCAGTGACGTTTATGTCCTCTGTCCCCCACAGGGCTGCATGCAGTATAGCTTTTTCCAGCTTTCTGTTGGCTGGTATAAAGAGAGGAGGTTTTCAGCTCAGATCCAGGTTGACTTCTCAGTGACTTTGTAGCCTAAGCATGTGTAGCCTTCAGCAACAGGATCTTACCATCTAGTTCTGGTAGGGAACCAAGAGCCTTGGCAATAACCTGTAATGTTTTAGGGGCATCAGGGACCTCCCTGGGTAACAACTCAGTGGAACAGATCCCATTCCTGGCACAGAAATTTTTTTTCCAGTAACAATCTATGGCTTCTGGATGTGCCATTATCTAAAAATTAGGTTTCCATATACCTTATTCATAACATCATGAATTTTGATTAGCCCCCACCCTTCTTTAACTCAATCTCTTCCCATTCACTTAGGCCATTGCATCCCTAGTAATCTGTTCATCTACTTACCCATATGTAATACCTTACCTTTAAGTTCTCCCCTCTCTTGACTCTATTGTAGTCCTTTTCTTACTGGCCTCTGCTACTGATTTTTACTCCAACTCATATACAATTCTAAAAATTTGTAGTTAAGATGAACATATGAGAGAGAACATGTGACATTTGGCTTTCTGGACCTGGGTTACCACACTTAGTATAATCCTTTTCATTATCCATCCATTTCCCTGCAAATTTCACAATTTCGTTTTTTCTTACCACTGAATAGAACTCCATTGTATAAGAAATGTTTTTGTTGTTCTTGTTTGTTTCTTTAATTTTAGAGGGAGAGACAGAGGAAGAAATAGAGAATTGGCATGCCAGGGCCTCTGCATTTGAACCACTGCAATTGAACTCCAGAAGCTTATGCCACCTAGGGGGCATCCCTGCACTTGCCTCACCTTTGTGCATCTGGCTTATGTGGGATCTGGAGACAGATTCAATAGGGGTCCTTAGGCCACTGTATAAATGTACCACATCTTCATTACCCATTCATTAGTTGAGGAGATTTAGGCTGGTTCAATTTCCTAGCTATTGTGAAATAGCAGCAATAAACATGGTTGAGCAAGTATCTCTAAGGTAGTGAGATGAGTCCTCAGGGTATATGCCTGGGAGTGCTATAGCTGGGTCATATCTAATTTTAGCTGTCTCAGGAACCCCACACTGATTTTCACAATGACTGTAGCAGATTGCATTCCCACCAACAGTGTAAAAGGGTTTCTCTTTTTCTGCAACCTTACCAGCATTTATTGTCATTTGTTTTCTTTTTTTTTGGTTTTTTGAGGTAGGGTCTCACTCTGGTCCAGGCTGACCTGGAATTAACTCTGTAGTCTCAGGGTGGCCTTGAACTCATGGCAATCCTCCTACCTCTGCCTCCCAAGTGCTGGGATTAAAGGCATGTGCCACCATGCCCGGCTATATTTGTTTTCTTGATGATAGCCATTCTGACAATAAGATGAAATCTCAAAGTGAGTTTAATTTGCATTTCCCTGATGGCTAAGGATGTAGAACATTTTTAGATGTTTATATGCCATCTTTATTTCTTTTCTTGAGAACTCTCTATTTAGTTCCATAGACCATTTTTTAAAATTTATTTATTTATTTATTTGAGAGCGACAGACACAGAGAGAAAGACAAATAGAGGGAGAGAGAGAGAATGGGTGTGCCAGGGCTTCTAGCCTCTGCAAACGAACTTCAGACGCGTGCGCCCTTTTGCATCTGGCTAATGTGGGACCTGGGGAACCAAGCCTCGAACTGGGGTCCTTAGGCTTCACAGGCAAGCACTTAACTGCTAAGCCACCTCTCCAGCCCAATTTTTTAACTGGGTTGTTTGATTTATTAGTATTTAATTTTCTGGGTTCTTTGTACATCCTAGATATAATGCTCTGTCAGATGTATAAATGGCAAAGATTTTCTCCCATTCTGTAGGTTGCCTCTGCTCTATTCACAGTGTCCTTTGCTGTACAAAAGCTGTTTAATTTCATGAGGTCTCAGTGGTTGGTTAGTGGTTTTATTTCCTGTGCAACTGGGGTTATATTCAGAAAGCCACTGTGGATGCAAATATGTTGGAGTGTTTTCCCTCTAGGAGTTTCAGAGTTTCAGGTCTGATATTAAAGTTTTTAATACATTTGGACTTGATTCTTGTGCATGAAGAGATAAGGATCTATTTTCATCCTTTTACATATAGATATCCAGTTTTCCCAACAACATTTATTGAAGAGGCTGTCTTTTCTCCAGTGAATATTTTTGGCTTTTTTTTGAAAATTAGATGGCTATAGTCGCCTGGGTTTACATCTGGGTCTCTGTTCTGTTCCATTGATCTACATATCTGTCTTTGTGCCAGTACCATGCTGTTTTTGTTACTATGGCTTAAAATCAGGTATGGTGATTTCACTAGCCTTATTTTTGTTGCTCAAATTTTTGGTTATATGAGGTTTTTGTGTGCTTTCAAATGAATTTTAGGATTGTTCTTGTCTTCTTCTCCCTCTTCTGTTTTTTTTTTTTTTTTTTTTTTTTTTTTTTTTTTTTTTTTGAGGAAGGGTCTCACTCTGGCTCAGGCTGACCTGGATTTAACTATGTAGTCTCAAGGTGGCCTCAAGTTCACACTGATCCTCCTACCTCTGCCTCCCAAGTGCTGGGTTAAAGGTGTGCACCACCACACCCAGCCTAGGATTGTTTTCTATTTCAGTAAAAAAAAGTCATTTGAATTTTGATGGGGGTTGCATTAAATGTGTAGATTGCTTCTGGTACGATTGACATTTTCACAATATTGAAACTTCCAATACAAGAATATGGGATATATTTCCATTTCCTAGTATCTTCTGCAATTTCTCTCTTGAGTGTTTTAAAGTTTTCATTGTAGTGATCCTTCACTTTCTTGGTTAGGTTTGTTCTAAGGTACTTCATTTTTTTGTTTTTTGAGGCAATCATGAATGGGAGTGATTCCCTGATTTCATCCTTGGCATGCTTGTTGTTAGTATAGAAAAACTACTCATTTCTGTGTGTTTATTTTGTATCCTGCTACTTTGCTAAAAGTGTTTATCAGCTCTGGCAGCTTGCTGGTAGTCTTTAGGGTTCTTTATGTATAGAATCATATATCATCTGCAAATAATGATAATTTGATGTCTTCCTTTCCAATTTGTATTTATTTTATAAGTGTCTTTTGCCTTACTGCTATAGCTAAGACTTCTAGTACTATATTAAATAAAAGTGGGGATAGTGGAACCCTTGTCTTGTTCCTGATTATCATTGTATTTTCTTTTTGTTAAACTTTTTATTAGTAATTTTCTTTTCTTTTTTTGTTTATTTATTTGAGAGCAACAGACAAAGAGGCAGATAGATAGAGAATGGGCATGTCAGGGCCTCCAGCTACTGCAAACAAACTCCAGACACATGCGCCATCTTGTGCATCTGTCTTACGTGGGTCCTGAGGTATTGAGCCTCGAAATAGGGTCCTTAGGCTTCACAGGCAAGCACTTAACCACTAAGCCATCTCTCCAGCCCTCTTTTCTTTTTTTTTTTTTTCAGCAGGGTCTTACTCTACCCAAGGCTGACTTGGAACTTACTCTGTAGCTCAGGCTGGCCTTGTATTTATGGCAATCCTCCTACCTCAGCCTCCTGATGCTGGGATTAAGGGTGTGCCTAGCTATGTGCCACCATGCCCAGCTGTATTTTCTTTTTTAGGAGCTTTACCCTGTCAGTTTTGAGACCCTCCCTCAAACAAAACAAAACAAAACAAGTCCCTCAAATAAAAACTGGGGAATGAAATGATAAGGTATAAAAGTCTACTTCAAACTAACATAGGTTGGAGCAGAAGTAAGTAGAGATAAAGAAGAAATAAAATTGATTATGAGTTAATAATTAGTGATAAGTGTAAAATATAAATAATTAGTTAGATAATATCAGCATTGGAGTTCACTAAGAATGGACCTTCTCTCATTACCAACCTCCTTCTCCCCCTACTTGCTGTGTCCCTGATAACACATTAATTTTATTATTTATTACTTTTAAAAAACTTTATTTTTATTTATTTATTTGAGAAAGAGAGAGAGAAAGAGGCAGAGAGAGAATGGGCACGCCAGGGCCTCTAGCCACCACAAACAAACTCCAGACACATGTGCCCCCTTGTGCATCTGGCTAACGTGGGTCCTGGAGAATCAAACATGGGTCCTTTGGCTTTGCAAGTAAACGCCTTAATCACTAAGCCATCTCTCCAGCCCCAATTTTTTATTTTTAAATGTTTCTTATTTTGTTATTTTGTTAGTGTGTCCACATATGTGTATGTGTGTGCAGATGCATATGCCCATAAGCACATATGTGGAGGACAAAGGAAAATGTCAGGCATCTTCTTCTATCATTCTTCTGCAATATTTTCTCGAGATGGGAGTGTCTCACTGAGCTTACTGTTTGTGGTCAGACTGGCTGATGGGAGAGTCCTGCCCCAGCGATCCTCGCCTCTGCCACATTCAGTGCTTGGGTGACAGCTGTACATGGCTATGGCTAGCTTCTTATCCATGTGGGGCAGATAGAACTCAGCTCCTTATGCTTGGGCAGCAAGTGCTCTTATACACTGAGCCATTTCCCTAGAATCACACACTAATTTAACTGAAAGGAAGAATGTCATAATTATCCCTCTTTAGAATATGAAATACCTCATGAAAGGATAAAAGTATCACAATTGTCCCGCCTCAAGACTTAAAACACTACATGAAAGAGCAGTTTTAGGTAGACTATAAGAGGAACATGGAGTTAGCAGGGCTGGCTGAGGTTCATCAGGGAAGACTATTTTCTCTGATAAAGATGACTAATTTTTTAAAATATATTTTATTTATTTATTTATGTATTTGAGAGAGAGAAAGAGGTAGAGAAGGAGAGAGAGAATGGGTGTGCCAGGGCCTCTAGCCACTGCAAAAGAACTCCAGATGTGTGTGCCCCCTTGTGCATCTGGCTTATGTGGGTCCTAGAGAATTGAACCAGGATCCTTTGGCTTTGCAGGCAAATGCCTTAACTGCTAAGGTATCTCTCCAGCCCAAGATGACTAATTTTTTTAAGTTAATTAATTAATTGTTATTATTTTATTATTTTGTTTTTGAGAGAGAAAGAGGCAGAGAGAGATTGATAATGGGTATGCCAGGGCCTTTCAGCTATTGTGAATGAACTCCAGACACGTGTGCCCCCTTGTGCACATGTGCAACACTGCACGTTTGTGTCATTGTGCGTCTGGCTAAGTGGGACCTGTAGATTCAAACGTGTTCTTAGGCTTTGCAGGCAAGTACCTTAACTACTAAGCCATCTCTCCAGCCTTAATTTATTTTTTAATATTTTATTTAGTTATTTATTTGAGAGAGCAGGACAGAGAGAGAGAGAGAATGTGCACACTAGGAGCTACCCACTGCAAACTAACTCCAGATGCATGTTCTACCCTGTCCATCTGGCTTTACATGGGTCCCGGAGAATTGAACCTGGGTCTTTTAGTTGTGCAGATGGTTATTTTTTTTATAGCTTTATTTCTTTCCTTTCATTAGCTTTATTTCCTTCTTTCCTCCCTACCTTCACCTTTCCATTTTCTTTCTTGCTTGTTTGCTTTCTTCTTTTGAGACAGTCTCTAGTCTCTGCTGGCCTTGAACTCACTCACTGTGGTTTTGCATATGAAATATCTTTCTATTGCCTCATATGTTTTGCATAGTTGGTCTCCAGCTGCTGGCAGTTTGGGACGTGGGAGGAGGTGTGTTGCTGAGGGTGGGCTTTGGGGTAATAAAGTCCAGCTCCACGCCCAGTAGACTAGACTACTTATAGACTACCTCCTCTGAGACATATGATGCTCAGTTGTCTGTACCATGATTTCCCTGCCATAATGCAGCTTTTCCTCAAGTCTGTAAAATGTCTTCCATCAGCTGCTTTTGATTGGATTTTTTCCCCAAGAGTGTAACTACAGAATTGCTATATAGTGAAGGATTACTTTGATTTTCTGATGTTTCTGCCTCCATCTTACCTCCCCAGTGCTGAGATTATAGGCATGTGTCAATATGCCAAGTATGTGGTATTGGAGATAAGGAGATCAGAGGATCAGAAATTTAAGGTCACTGCTCAACTACATAGCAATTTCAAGGTCAGCATGGACTATAAGAGACCTTGTCTCAAAAAGAAGAGGAAAGGGAAGAGGAGGAGGGGGAAGAAGAAGAGGAGGAAGAAGAAGAGGATTTCCCAGGTTGCTGTAGGGGAGATAGAGACCAGTTGAGAGCCTGGGCCAAGACTGCTAGTGAGGAGTGAAGGTGAACTAGGTGAATACACTAAAATGGAAACAATCAGGTACTACAGGTATTTTCTAACAAGGGTGACAAAACTTGCTGATTGACTGACATGAGGAATGGGGGAGTGAAAAACATCAAATGTAACTCTACATCATTTTCTCTGAGCAGCATAGTGGAGAGTGGTAATATTTATCCAGAAGAACACAGGGTGGAGGAGGGAGGACAACAAGATTTAGGGTGGTGGTGGGGATTTAGAAATTTTATTTTAAAAATGGAAAGTTCAAGGCAAGGCATGTTGTCTCATACCTATAGTCCCAGCATTTTGGAGGCTGAAATAGAAGGATCATGAGTTTGAAGCCAGCCTGGGATATAGAGTGAGTTCCAGGCCAGCTTAAGCAAGAGTGAGACCTTCAAAAATATGGGGTCTGGAGAGATTGTTAAGTGGTTAAAGGTGCTTGCTTGCAAAACCTGACACCCTAGGTTTGATTAGTCAGCACCCAAGTAAAGCCAGATGCACAATGTGGCTGGCACATGCATCTGGAGTTCATCTGTAGTAGCAGGAGGCCCTGGTATGCCCATATTCACTGTCTGCACCACCTCTCAGTATGCGTATCTCTCTCAGATAAAATAAGTAAAAAATATTTAAAAATATGTCAAGTCCATTAAACACCTATGTTAAACATCCACAAAGAACTTATGTGGAGGTGTCCACAGGACAGATGGCTAACCAAGACAAATCTAGAGGTCAGATCCAAAGTCATATATCTAGAAGGCACAATATTTAGATGGTATTGGATGAAATAACCAAGGGAGGAATGAAGAATGAGGACAGTGGTCTTAGGACCAGCCTGAGTCTCGAAGACAGAGCATGTCTAGTAAAGACTGAGAGCCCAACAAGCATGACTGACTGAGAGGGAGCTATCTGAAGAGGAAGGGAAACCCAGAGGTGGAGGACAGAGGCAGTGGTCAGTGTACCTACTATGGTAAAAAGCCTCTTGGGAGAAGCACAGATATGGGAGTGAGGTAGACCAGACCTGAGTCTTGTCTTCAATCCTTTCCAGCTATATGCTAGAAAATTTCTTTTTTCTCACCTGGGTATTTGGAATAATTGAATCAACTCACAGCCTTGTTGCAATAATGAGACAAGAAAGTACTTAACATAGAACTTAGGAAAAAATAAATACTAAAATAAAAACAGACTAGATAACAGCCATCATCATCAAATCATCTAAATGCCATCAGAAATATAATAGATTCTTTGATCTCTTTCTTATTTATTTGATAGAGAAAGGGAAAGAGAGAGAGAGAGAATGGATGCACCAGGGCCTCCAGCCACTGCAAACAAATACCGGACATGTATACCCCCTTGTGCATCTGGCTAATATGGGTCCTGGGGAATCGAACCTGGGTCCTTTGGCTTTGCAGGCAAACGCCTTAACTGCTAAGCCATCCCTCCAGCCGTCTTTGATCTCTTTCTTATAATACTCCTCAATGCAAGCCAGTGGGGCAGTACCAAAGCAGAAAGTAGAGCATTTGTGTAAGGTGGCAAAACTGATGTTGAACAGAGCTGAAGATTTCTCATGATTTCATTGGATCCAAGAGCAAAATTTAAGAATGCAGGGTTAGAATTTTTATGCCCTTATGGCATTTCTCAAAAACCAGACTTGAGGTCTATATGTGAAACCTTGACCTGAACTTTTTCTTCCCACTGTCCCACTGTGTCCCATCCAAGTCCCTACATGCCACAGGTCATGAGCTCCTCTGCTGATGTCAATGTGAGTACTTAGTCATCACCTCCGTGTATCTGACCAAGTACAGCAGAGACCTGTGACATCTAGTGCCTGAGGTACTGTTACCAGTTCAGGTGCATTCCCCACAGTGCTGCAGTCCTGGCTCCCAGTATCACAGAATGAGACTGCATTGGGAAACAAGGCTATTGTAAACATAATTAGTTATAATGAAGTGAGAGTGTAGGCTGGGCCTGAAACCCATAGGATGGGTGTCCTTAGAGGACGACAGATACAGGGAAAATGATGACAAAGTTAGAGTTGGACTTAGGCAGCAACCAAGGAGCCCTAAGACTGCTGCAAAGCCCCCTAAACTAGGAAGGGGCAAGTAAGACTCCTCATAAGTCTCAGATAGTGTGGTCACAGTGACACCTTGATTTTGGAGGTTTGGCTTCCAGAGTTCCAGAGCTGTGAGTCACCTGATTTGTGTCGCTTTGTCTTCAGTAGCCTTTGGAACCGATAACATGCTCACTTTTTTTCTTCTATCAGTAACAAGTGAATTGGTAATTTACTGTAAAAATTTGAATGTGTCCTAACTTAAGTCTTTGATCCCACTCGTGTGTGTGTGTGTGTGTGTGTGTGTGTGTGTGTGTGTGTGTGTACACACTCTTGTATTCATGGTGCTGTGAATGGGACCTCATAATTTCTATACCTAGCCTTCTTTCTTCCTTTCTCTCTCTCTCTCTCTCTTTTTTTTTTTTTGTTTGTTTGTTTTGTTTTGTTTTTGAGGTAGGGTCTTGCTCTAGTCCAGGCTGACCTGGAATTCACTATGTAGTCTTGGCTTTGAACTCAAGGTGATCCTCCTACCTCTGACTCCCGAGTGCTGGGATTAAAGGTGTGTGCCACCATGCCCAGCTCTTCTTTTTTCTTTTTCTTTCTTTTTTTAATGCAAGAATAAGAGAAAGAGAATTTACATGCCAGGGCCTCTAGCCACTACAACTGAACTCCAGACACATGTGCACCCTTGTGCACATGTGCAACCTTTTGTGCTTGCATCACTTTGTGTGTCTGGCTTATGTGGGACCTGGAGAGTCAAACATCGGTCCTTAGGCTTATAGGCAAGCTCCTTAACTGCTAAGCCATCTCTCCAGCCCAACTTTCTTCTTTTAAAAAAATACTTATTCGAAAGTACAGGGGAAGAGAAAATAGGTGTGCCAGGAACTCTTGCCACTGCAAATAAACTGCAGAAGCATGCACCACTTTGAACATGTGGATTTACCTGTATACCCAACTTGGTGAATCAAATGTTGACCAGGGTTCTTTGGAATTCTGGCACAGACATGCTTTGGATGGTAGTCAAACACTGTTCAAGCATAAAGCAAACTGTGCTTTCAAGAACACTATTAGAGGGACTGCAAAGGTGATGTGGTTTACTCATTAACATTATAAACAATTCCTTTTTTCCAGGAAAAAGGTTAAGAATATTTTGTTAGTCTTATAAGTATCAGCATTGGTTAAATTCTAGGGCACAGGGCACCATTATTTGTTCATCTATTCATATGTCCAAGAAAGGCTGGCTGTGGTAGAAAAAGAAACTCAGAGCATGAAGAGAAAGAATGACAAGGAAATGGCTAGAAGTATGTGGAGTTACTACTATATTAACATACAAGTTGATAAGCATCAGAAAGCTCAGAATACAAGACATGGGAATATTAATGAGCAAGGGAGAGGACTGGAGCAAGGGACTCCTATCGCACAGCAGCATGAAAGAGCTGCAAAACCTGCAGTGCTCAGAGCACTCAGACACAAGGATCTACCTTCTCTGACTCCACTGACAGAATGTGCTAGAACAGGCAAAACTAATCTATGGAGTAATAATCAGATGAAGAGCAGCTGTGTTTCTTCAGGCAGTGAAGACATGGAGAACAGAGTGAGGCCCTTCCTGAAAAGACCATGAAATTACTTCTACTTTCTGGGATGATGGAACATCATATCTTGATGAAGGAATGGGTTCATGAGTTCTCTCACCTGTCAAACTCTACAAGCTCTCTCTGTCTCACCTTCTTTCTCTCCCTCCCTGCAAATTAAGTAAAATAAAATATATGGTCATGCCAAGTATGCTAGTACATTCCTGTAATCCCAGCATTGAAAGCTGACCCATGAGGATTGTGGTTGGAGGCCAGCTTAGATGACACAGTGAGACCTTATCTAAAAATTAAAACCAGGGCTGGAGAGATGGCTTAGCGGTTAAGCGCTTGCCTGTGAAGCCTAAGGACCCCGGTTCGAGGCTCGGTTCCCAGGTCCCACGTTAGCCAGATGCACAAGGGGGCACTCGCGTCTGGAGTTCGTTTGCAGAGGCTGGAAGCCCTGGCGCGCCCATTCTCTCTCTCTCCCTCTATCTGTCTTTCTCTCTGTGTCTGTCGCTCTCAAATAAATAAATAAAAATTAAAACCAAAATCAAATGAACAAGTAAAAACATAAGTAAAGAATTTAGAAAACTCAAAATTAAGAAGAAAAATAAAATGCCTCTAATTTATAGTAAATGACTCTAACATGATGCTACTAGAGTAGATAACTATAAATTTTACCACCAGAAAATGTAATTTAAACATCTCTTAGTAAAGAGATAAGAGTAAGTTGAGTAGAGTGAATGCATGACTTTTATATTCTACTTCATGGATCATTTTATCCTAAGCTTTTCCTGTACTAAGTGGGAGGAAGCAGAATACAAGCTGTTATTTATGCTATGACTCCTGCAATTATACAATGTCACATATGAATACTGTCTAATCTAAAATGGTGTAGATTACCTGAAAATTTCAATATTGAAAGTACATCATGCGATTTTCTTCTCTTTTGAAAACCTGTATCTGTCCAGTAAAATAATAGCTATGGTGGAAAAACAGGTTCTGAGAGGAAAGGTGATAGCAACTGAGGTAATTCTTTAGAACACCAAAGCTGAGAGCTTGCTAGGAAATAATATTCCTTTAAATTTGGTTCTCAGGACTAATGTGGAACTCTTTTGCCTCAGTCTCCAGAAAGGATACCACAAACATTACTGATTAAATGTTCTCCATGTCTAGAGGGAATCAAGCAACAAGAAATGGATATTAAATTAAATCATAATAAATTTGGGGGTAAATACAAGTAAGCCTTTATCAGGGATCATGAAGAGAATTCTAGAATATTTGATGCAAAAAAAAAAAGAGTTGACAGTCTTATGTGTTTAGGATGGCTTCCATATGTAGCACCCTAAAGGAAGGCATCTAGACCAGGCTGGAGTGGTAATTCTTCTCCAGGTGTAAGATTCTACTATTATTCCCAGAAGACTGGGGATGGTATCACCTATTTTTCAGAAATTTCCTTTGGGTGGAAGAACAGATGGCTGGCCTTGGGCACAGTGTTTACAGTTCAGAAAATCAGCTTTAACCTGTGCACTGAACTTAACATACTCCCAGAGGAATTTCATCCCATGCCTATTTCAAAGATCAAATCACCAAGTCCCACCACACAGAAGGCAGGAGGCAGATGGTGAATGGTGCTAAGACACATACCTCCCAATGAGCCTGAAATGATACCACTGTTCCAAGTATGAGAAAAGGTCCCTCCTGGTAGTAGAATATGCCTTTCCTTTTTATCTTTCTTACTGCTATAAAATTAACAGTATTGTGTCCACAGAGAGAAAACCACACCTCATTTCTATGTTCTCAGGATGTTAAAGGGCTCTTTCTGTGAATTAATTTTCAGGTTTAAGTTACTCACACCCATTGAACTGCCTTTTCATGTCTTTCTTTCTCTCCTTCCCTTTGTTAAGCAAACAGTACTTTGTTAAGCCACCCTGTGTAAGTACACATCCTGTACCTGCCTGTGACTGGCGCCAGGTGGGGTGAGGCACTTTGTCACTTACCATAGCCATGGTTCTATGTCAAGTTCAGAGTTCAGTCAGTGCAGCAAAAGCTTCTCTGTGAAAAAAGCAGAGTGGGAAAGACTATAATGAGGAGAGTGGCATTACCATCATACATCAGGTTATTGTGGTGGTCTGCATGAAGATAAGTGCAGAGCAAATGACAACTTCCTCAAAGGTCAGCTATGGGTTACCAAAGAATAGGACTGGGCTAATCATTAAAATGAAACTGTTTGAACAGTCAGATTTATTATGCTAAGAAAATAACTTTTCGACTTGTTCTTCTGTCTGAAGACACACCACAGCAACAATTCCTATTGTTTTGTTGGGGTAAGATGCTCAAACCAGACACAGATTGAACTATACGGTGTGGTGGATTAGATGAGGGGTCCCCTTGAAGAGCAGAGATGATCCACCTGCATCAGGAAGGCAGAGTACCTCAGTCTATGCTATGTGTGTGTATGTGTGCACATTTGTGCACAAGTTGACAGACTAACAGCCTATACAACAGCATAATCTTCACTTCACACGGGCTGTTTTCCTTACACTGTTTCAGGACTTAGGATGTTCTGTCTTCTCTTGTGCTACTTTATATATTTAACTTCGTCCTCAGTGTTCATTGCCAGTTTCTTCAAGAAAGCTTGAATCCTGACACAGTTTTTCCATTTGTTAAAAATGCAAAAATTTCATTTTGGGAGAGCACTTTTGTGAGGTTCTCCCATCAGGGGTATGCCAACTGCATTCCAATCTATTTCTAAGTCATATGGACAAGGCCTTCAACACTCAAAGAGTCATCCTGGAACCAAGAGTTCCAGTATCCTAGGAGATTGTAAGCCCAGATCCCACACACAAAGGTAAGACAAGTGCAAGGTTGCACATGTCCACTAGGTAGCTCAAGTGTCTGGAGTTTGACTATGGTGGCTGAGGCCTTGGCACACCAAGTCTATCTCTGTCTGTCCCTGTCTCTCTAAAATAAAAATAAAAAATAAAGAAAGGATCAGAACTGGGTGTGGTATTGCATACCTTTAATCCTAGCACTCAGGAGGCTAAAGCAGAAAGATTATGAGTTTGAGGCCAACCTGAGGTACGTATTTCAAATAACAGACTGTCTCATAAAACAAAACTAATGAGCAGCATCTCAGGCTTCTACTCCAGACCTACTGATTTGAGAGTTTTGAAGTCCATGAAGGGATTACATGTCTATAAAGTTGCAAGAGACACAAGGCCAGTGGACTCCAACTTTTGGTCCTTGTTCAAGTTATCAAAAATTAAAAATACAAACTCAGTCCGTAGGTATAGAAGTTGTCAATAAAAAAAAATACATATATATATATTATTGTATATGTATTTTATGTATATATATATATGTGTGTGTGTGTGTGTGTGTGTGTGTGTGTGTGTATACATATATTTTAAATACAGACTCAGAGAAGGGTAAGCTGTGAATTATGAGGGTGATTTTAGGGAGAATTAGGATCCAGAGGGAAGGTTAGAAGGGAAGCTTCAAGCCAAAATAAATTTTCTCCCATGCTGGAAGAGGGAGGGGAGGTGGAAAAGAAATCTCCCTCACATAGGGAAAGCTTTGAGAACATGCACACACACACACACACACACACACACACAAAGAGAGAGAGAGAGAGAGAGAGAGAGAGAGAGAGAGAGAGAGAGAGAGAGAGAGGGAGGGAGGGAGGGAGGGAGGAGAGAGTGAAAATAAAACAGGAAATCACACCAAATAAGGAAAGTGCCTGGATTAAAACAAACAAACAAAACCTCTTTCTCCCTTTCCCCCTTTCCAGTCAGGTTGGGAAGGGGAAGAGGAGACCCACAGAGACTATCTCATCACATAAGGAAAGAGCCAAGTGACTACCACAGGGTCTAAGGGAGCAAGGGCCAAGGGGCAAAGAAGCAAGAAGAGACTTACACACATTGCCAGCCCCATTTATATAGCTCAAGCATCCAATTAGGATGAGCCTCATCATCAGACTCAGGTGTATAAGGGAGAGACCTGATTGGGTGGTTAGCTCAAGAGGCTGATGCAGCAAGGGCCAGCCCACAGGTGTGCTAAGCCCAAGGAGGAAGTGCTGTTGAGGAATTATTGCTTGCAGCCATCTTGGATGAGACTGGGTCAGACACAGGTTCTAGTTTTGTCAGGGCAGGCAAGGTGGCATACATGTTCTCCTTGGGCCTCTGTCTCTAGCTGACTTCCTATAAAAAAGCTACCTTGTTCTTATTCCCTATCACTACTAAATCTTCATTTTTTTTCTTCTTTCTCCTTCCTTCCTTTCCTCCTGCTTTCTTTCTTGCATATGTACAGACGTGTACCCCCATACATATGCATGTGGTGGCCAGAGGAAGACATTTGGTGTCCTCTTTTCTTGTCCTTCTGCCTTAGTTACTGCAAGACAGTCTGTCACTGAATCTGGAGTTCCCAGTTTTCAGTTAGCATTAGTTGACCAACAAGCCCCAGTGGTCCTCCTGTCTCTGCCCCAGTAGGCACTAGTATTACAAGCATATGTGGCCATGACAAGCTTTTATTTTTTGGCCTTTTTCAAGGCAGGGTCACACTCTAGCCCAGGCAATCTAGAACTTGCTCTGTAGTCACAGGTTGACCTCAAACTCAGTTATTCTCCTGCCTCTTTCTCCCAAGTGTTGAGATTAAAGGGGTGTGTCACCATGCCCAACCCATGACTGGCTTTTATAATTTTTATTTATTTTAAAATTTTGTTTGTGTACATGTGCTCTGTGTGTGTGTGTGTGTGTTTGGTATATTTACATGGGTCTTGCCGAATCTGGCCCTCTCAGGCCCTCATGCTTATAAACAAGCACTAATACCTGCTGAACCATTTCCTTAGCCTCTGTCTAGCTTTTTACATGGGTGTTAAGACTCAAACTCAGGTTCTCATACTTACACAGCCATCTCCCTAGCTCCCATATCCTTATTTTAACAAGATTTCCCAAATCACTATCTTCCCAGAAATTTGAAAACACTGGCCTAAGCAACCTGGCCATAAAGCACTTCTTAATGCTAATGAAGTCCCTCTTAGCTCACATTATTAGCCCCAGAGCAGACTGAGTCATCCTCTCCTCTCAGCCTCCAGCATTCTCCAGCCCAATTCTGACCTGCCTGGTTTCCTACCATTCACTGAAGACCAATCCCACATTACACAAGGGTCAGCCCCTTCTTAGAGCAAAAGTCATGTAAATTGGGAGCACTGTCTAGGCTTGTTTTAAAGGTCTGATAAAGCCAGAAAAATGGGGAACTGTCTGGTTAGAGGTGGGCCTATATTGTAGATGATGAGAAAAGAGTGGTGAGCTTCATATTAACTATAGAGACATGTCAGAATAAAAGAAATGTTGTAGCAAGGCACTATACCATAGGGAAATTGGAGTGAGAGACTATATGGAATGAGGGGCAAGGTTCAGGAAGGCTACAGAGATGGCTACAGGAAGAGCCAGGGAGATGAGAGAATAGAAGATCCATGAAATTCCCTGAAGCAAAGCTTTATTAGATGTGTGGATTCATGGATTGTAAAATCCATTCATTCAACCACCATTCATAAAGCACTTATATACTATAGACACTTTCAGTTGATAGAGATAGCACAGTGGGTTAGACAGGAGTCTGTTTTCAATAAGCCAACAAGGAAAGAGAGGAAAAATAAACACATGAATACACAGATACTAGCAAAATGGAAATATAACTGGAAAATTACATACAGCAGGGATGAGCAAAACACAGGAACTTGAATTCTAACTCTAAAATGCTAATTCTGCCTCTGCAGCCTAAAATCTAAGAATGCTTTTCACATTTTCAAATAGTTTCCAAAAGACGGAGAACCAAAGAAGAAGGAAGTAGAAGCAAAAGGAGGAGGAGGAGGGCTAGGACAACCTGTTCAGTTGGTAAAGTACTTGCTACTAAAGTGTGAGGACTTGAGTTAGGATCCCCAGAATCCATGGTAAGTGCTGGGCATTGCGGTATATGCAGTATATGTGGTAATCCCAGAACTCAAGAGGTAGGGGCAGGCAGATCCCCAAGGCAAACTGGTTAGATGAGGTGAGTCAGTGACTTCTGGGTTTTTTTGTTTTTTTGGTTTTTTTTTTTCTAGGTAGGGTCTCACTCTAGCCCAGGCTGACCTGGAATTCACTCTGCAGTCTCAGGGTGGCCTTGAACTCACAGTGATCCTCCTACCTCTACCTCCCGAGTGCTGGGATTAAAGGTGTGTGCCACCATGCCCAGTTGAATTCTGGGCTTAATGAGAGATCTTGGCTCAACAAATAAGGTGGAAAACAGCAGAGGGAGACACCCAACACTGATCTCATCTTCCACATGCATGTGCACACACACACACACACACACACACGTACAAAAGGAGGAGGAAGAGAAATAATAAACCATGATGTAAAAACTGCATGAAATTCAAACTTCAGTATTGGTCACAAATCTGCCTCCCCATACATTTTAAGTT
Organism: Jaculus jaculus; assembly: GCF_020740685.1. Lineage (NCBI taxonomy): Eukaryota > Metazoa > Chordata > Mammalia > Rodentia > Dipodidae > Jaculus > Jaculus jaculus. Next base: position 66,452,436 of record NC_059107.1, read on the forward strand.
TGGCTTAAGGTTTCTTCGAACGTAGTGAACTGAATGTGAAAACAGACTGTAAACTACTCTCCTAATAAGCAGCTGACTCTCGGCCAACCATCTGTTCAAATCATCTTCAAATGGCGCTCTGGTAGTATAGTGGTGAATACAGCTGCCTTCCAAACCATCTTCAGTAAGACAGACTAGAGCAGTAGCCAGTCCAGTTGTGTCTTGTACCTCACTTCTACATTCTGGTTCTAAGTAAACCAGTCCAGGTTGCAGAGTGGGCACTCTGAATTATGCTTGATCTAGATTGCTGCCTGGCTTCAGCATTCTTTTCTTCTTCTTCTTTTTTATTAAGTAGGAACTTTGAACTTTGTATGAACACATCATGTGTTGGTACCACCATTTCCCTCCTCCCTGACCCTATTCCACTGAGGGCCCTCCTCAGTGGGGATGCTGGTATTCACCATGGGGTTGTGGGTCAGGAGTTGTGAAAGCAGGGGAGGGGGCAATGCTACAGATATCCCTCCCAGTCTGTGGTCCTTATAATCTTTATGGCCCCTCTACTGCAAAGTTTCCTGATGGGTATGTTTTAAGTCTACTTTAGTAGAAGGCCTCTAAAGCAGTCTCAAGAGCCCATGTGTCTCTAATCTTCTCCTGCCTTTCAGTCTCTCCACTTTTGACTTTTCCTAAAGTCAGTAGTAGAAACCAAAATTCCTCTTCTCCAATATGGGTCACTGAAACAACATTTCTTCCCCTATATCAAGCTACAGGACCCAGGAGTAGTATGCTCTTTCCCTGAATTATTGTGTAAGAGCTAGCCCTAAACAAATTCTTGGACCTGCTTTGCTTGATAACCCATTCCTGATGGCTCTTGCCCTAAACCCAGGAGAAAGGTCTGCAATACAGGTTCAAGAAGATTCTGGGGCTGGAGAGATGGCTTAGCGGTTAAGCGCTTGCCTGTGAAGCCTAAGGACCCTGGTTCGAGGCTCGGTTCCCCAGGTCCCACGTTAGCCAGATGCACAAGGGAGCGCACGCGTCTGGAGTTCGTTTGCAGAGGCTGGAAGCCCTGGCGCGCCCATTCTCTCTCTCTCCCTCTATCTGTCTTTCTCTCTGTGTCTGTCGCTCCCAAATAAATAAATAAAAATTAAAAAAAAAAAAAAAAGAAGAATCTGAATACAGGGGTCATACTGGATTCTCTCTCTCTCTCAATCTCTCTCTTTTCAAAGGTAGGGTTTCACTCTAGCCCAGGCACTCACTGTAGTTGCAGGCTGGCCTTGAACTCATGGTGATCTTCTATTTCTGCTTCCAGAGTGCTGGGATTAAAGGAGTGTATCACTGGGATGGAGGAATGGCTTAGCAGTTAAGGCATTTGCCTGCAAAGCCAAAAGGCCCAAATTTGATTCCCCAGGACCCACATTAGCCAGATGCACAAGGAGGCACATGCATCTGGAGTTTGTTTGCAGTGGCTGGAGGCCCTGCCATGCCCATTCTCTCTCTTTCCCTCTTTCTCTGTCAAATAAATAAATAAATAAATAAATAATAAATTTTTTTAAACAAAGGAGTGCATCACCACATGTGGCCCATCCTGGATTCTCTACCTCAGTTTATTACCATTAGATCAGACTCTTCTGCCAGATTATATTTCCACACAGATATCCATTCCTCATCAAAGCTAAGCATCAAATCGGAATTTTCCTTGGGTGTTTTGTTTGTTGTTGTTGTTTTTATTTTTTTAAGGCACAATCTTACTCTAATTCAGGCTGACCTGAGCTCACTCTATAGGCCACCAGGCCAGCCTTGAACTCAGAGTAATCCCATCTTAGCCTCCCAACTGCTGGATTTAAAGGTATGAGCCACCACACCTGACCTGGGGTCTTCAGGATTCCAGTGCCATAGAAAACTCTGATTAAATGAATTTATTAAGATTTTCTCTTGTTAAACTTTTTTATTATAGGAGTGTTGAATGAACTTCATGATGGTAAAAGAAAGGAATCATACTGCTCTGTCTCACATGGTGCCAGAAGTGAGGTGTTGAAAGGACAGCAAGCTGGGTGTGGGAGCATATGCCTATCAGCCCAGCACTTGGGAAGTGGAGGCAGGAGAATCACGAATTCAAGGTTATTCTCAGCTACACACCAAGTCCAAGGTGAGTGTGGGCTATAGATTCAAACCCTGCCTAAAAGAAACAAACAAATGAACAAACAAGCAAGCAAGCCAGGCATGGTAATACACATCTGAAGTCCCACACTTGGGAGGTGGAGGCTGGAGGATGAGAAGCTGAATGTCAGTTTGGGCTACATGAGACCCTGTCTTAAAAAGAACAAAACAAAACATAAAAAGCACTTAGTTAGACCTTAATGGTATGGAGTCTGAGCATTGACCATGACCCTCAGAACCATCCCCAAGGGAAAAATTATGCTAGGATTAAAGAAAGTACTTCTAAGAACTCTGTTACCAAGAAGACAGTATCTGTAGGAGGAGGGCGGAGCCAAGAAACTGCTGAACCAAGAAGGATTAGCTCAGGGACCTGCTTCATCCTGTAGATGTGAGTAATCAGCTTCTCAAGGAGCCTGAATTGTGATTAGCTTAGGGAGTCTTTGGTTTCCAATGCTACAGAGCAGAACATGTTTGGGTTGGTACAAGACCCATAGCTTGGTGCTGAGGAGATGGCTCAGTGGTTAAGAGTGCTTTCTGTACAAGCTTGAGGACTCGAATTTGGTCCCTAGCACTCACAAAAAAATGACACAAAAAGTATGGAAGAGATGGCTTAGCAGCTAAGGCACTAACCTAAGAAGCCTAAGGACCCAGGTTTGATTCCCCAGTACCCACATAAGCCAGAGGCACAAGGTAACACATGCATCTGGAATTCATTTGCAGTAGCTGGAGGCCCTGGAGTACCCATTCTCTCTTTCTCCATCTCCCTCTGTGTCACTTTCCCAAATAAATAATTCTTTTAAAAAGACACAAAAAAGACAGGTATGACTATGCATCCCTGTGACTCTAGTGCTGATGGAGGAGGGCAGAATAGAAGGATTGCTGGTGCTCACTGGTCAGCCAGTCTAATAAAAACAAAAAGGTAGCTACAGGTTAAATGAGTGAATGTGTTCCAAGGAAATAAGACAGAAAAGGAGACTCACTGTCTTCCTCTGGATTCTACACACATGCTCACAGAGTGCACAGCATACAAACACAAGTACATAAAACACACAAACAACACAGTTTTGTAAAGGCATAAAGCTGGCTATGACATCACAGTGGATGTCCATGGTCTAGAAACAATGCCACTCTGAGGAAACGTCAACTTGGTTTACCACATGAAAGCTACTATAAGATCTAATTACTCTCAGAAGGTGAGACTTTCCTTCTCCCCTACAAATGCCAGTGAAGGGAGATGGCTTAGCATTTAAGATGCTTGGCTGTGAAGCCTGAGGACCCAAGTTTGATTCCCCAGGACACATGTAAGCCAGATGCACATGGTGGCCATGCGTCTGGAGTTCATTTGCAGTGGCTAGAGGCCCTGGAGCACCCATTCTCTCTCTCTCAAAACTCTTAAAGATGATTAATTCCTTCAGCAAAGTAGCAGGATCCAAAATCAATGCACAAAAACCAGTAGCCTTTCTATATGCAAAGGACAAAGATACAGAGAAAGAACTTAGCAACATTGCTCCATTTTCGATAGCAACAACAATAACAAAAATACCTTGGAATAACACTAACCAAGGATGTGAAAGACTTACATGATGAAAACATAAAAACGCTCAAGAAGGAAATTGAGGAGGACTTGAGAAGATGGAAAGACCTCCCATGCTCCTGGGTAGTCAGAATTAACATTGTGAAAATGGCAATCCTACCAAAAGCAATATATAGATTTAAATGCAATACTAATAAAAATACCAGCATTATTCTTCAGAAAAAAATTAGGAAAAATAGTAGGAAAAATTATCTCAAAATTCATATGGAATGGCAGCAGGCCTTGGATATCCAAGCACAAAGCACACTCTCAGCAAAAGAAACAATACTGGAGGCATCACTATACCTGATCTAAAGCTATAATACAAAGCCATAGTAACAAAAACAGCATGGTACTGTCAGAAAAAAACAGGAATATAGACCAATGGAACAGAATTAAGGATCCAGAATTTAGGTCAAGTAACTACAGGTACTTGATCTTTGACAAAGGCCCTAATAATGTGGACTGGAGAAAAGACAGCATCTTCATCAAATGGTACTGGGCAAACTGGATAACCATATGCAGAAAAATGAAACTAGACTCAAACATCTTGCTATGCACAAAAATCAACAAATCAAAGACCTCAATATAAGACTGGAAACTCTGCTACTACTGGAAGAAAAAATAGGAGGAACTTTCCATGATACAGTAGCTCAGGAACTTAATCACGCAACCATTGGGATCTCATGAAGCTAAAACATTTTTTCACAGACAAACATTCCATAAGCAGAGCCAACAGACTACCTATTCAATGGGAGGAAAATTTTGCAGGCTATACAACTGACAGAGGCCTAATTTCTAGAATCTACAAAGAACTCAAAAACCTAAAAAATAAAAAAAATCAAACAATGCACTTAGAAAATGGGGCAAAGAACTGTACAGGGAGTTCTCAGAGGAAGAAGTACAAATGGCTAACACACACTTAAGAAAATGTTCAACATCCCTAACCATTAGGGAAATGAAAATTAAAACAGCTATGAGATTCCACATTAACCTAGTAAAGATAGCAAACATTAAAAAAGTCAAATGAAAACAAATGTTGGCAAGGATGTGGAGAAATAGGAACACTTATTCACTGTTGGTGGGAACATAAGCTGGTACAACCACTATGAAAAGCAATATGGAGACTCCTAAAAAGGTTGGCTATAGAGTTACCAACAGACCCAGTTATTCCCTTACTGGGCACTTACCCTAAAAGTTCTATATCTCAGTTCAGAGATATTTGCTCAACCATGTTTATAGCTGCTTAATTCATAATATCTAAGAGCTGGAATCAACCCAGATGTCCATCATTGAATGAATGGATAACCAAGATGTGGACTTCTACTCAGCAGTCAGAAAAAATGACACATTTGTAGGATAATGGTCCAACTTGGAACAGATCATACTCAGTGAATTCGCCCAATCCCAGAAAGACAATTGCTGCATGTTCTCACTCATCTACGGCTCCTAACCTGGATCAGCCCATGATGCTGACATACCTAATAGGAGTCTTGAGGATGGAACAATAGGGAAGGTAGGGCTTAAAAGAGAGGAGGGAGGGTAAGGGTTGGGGGGGCACAAAACTGAACCCAAATGGAACTGGTACCATAAAGTCCTATGTCCTGGAAGACATCTTGACCAAAAGGTTGAACCCTCATCAGGACCTTAGAAGGAACAAGTGAATCGAAGGGCCCTGGAAAGGGTGAGATGAAACCTAACCTTAATTTCTCCTGTTTATTTATTTTTCTTTCTTTTTTTTTTAATAAATGTTTTCTTTCTCTTTCTTCTTTCTTTTCCTTTTGTGCTGGCCTGTAACTCTCAGTACCAGGATGAGGATAACACCCACAATGAGCTGTTGATCAGAGACCTACAAGATTTCCCAAAAGAAGACAGGCTTCTGCTAGAGTACTTGATTACCCACCAGATGTTAATGGTAAGTCCCTACTGCTGAAGACACCATATGCTGTCAGTATGGAACATGGAGAGACCTGGCCAGAATCTGGAAGAGAGCCAGTCCCCAGACAATTAGCCTGTCTAGTGCTAGAAGGTGATACATTAGCTACTAGGGGAAAGTGGCCAACATCTGTCTGAGCAACTTAAGGTCTAAACTACTCAGAAGCAAACAACCTGACATGATGCTTACACAAGTGCAATAGTGGCACACAGCCATGGTGGGGGACCAACTGCTCTTTATTTGGCTAACTGATCCCCTCAGTGGTATGGGACCCATAGCAAGAGCTGGGAAACAAGTCAGAACCATATCCAAACATAAGCCCACTCTCCATTATCAAGCTCCCACCAATCTTGGGCTACAAGAGGGCCTATACCCATTAAATTCTCTTTAAACTAACAATAGTTATCCTATTTAACCTGTTCTGACCTCACTCTCTGTTGGAAAATCTGGGTCTCTTTTTCAGATGGAAGCAGAACCTGAGGATAGAAGCAGCCCATCACATTTTGCTAGGGCCCCAGCTGAAACCATAGAGGAATTGAGGTAATGAGTGAGAATTCTGCTTTCTCTGTGAACCTGATATCAGCACAAGAGTGAAGGAGATAGACACTGAGAACACTCAACTCCTACCAAACCAGAGATCCAGAGGCTCCTATGAGCCTATCACTGAAGTAGACCTAAAACGAACCCAACATGGCTCAGGGAATTTCACGGATGAGGGGGCAGAAAGATTGGTAGAGCCACAAGTTGGGACATTATGCACAGAGATACTGCCTCTTCATCATAACTGACTGCACCCCCACAAGGCACGACCCACAATCCCTATGGGAATAACTGGCATCCCCAACAAGGAGGCTCCCTTTGGAGGGAGGCAGGTATGAGGGTAAGGATGGTACCAACAAGTGCTGCTTACATACCGAATATGTCCATAACTAATAAAAATATTTTATTTATTTTCAAAGAGGGAGGAAATGAGCATTCCAGGACCTCTTGCCACTGCAAACAAATTCCAGATGCATGTGCCACTTTGTGCATCTGGCTTATGTGGAGACTGCGGAATTGAACCCAGGTTATCAGGTATTACAAGCAAATATCTTTAATCCCTGAGCCATCTTTCCAGCCCTCTAATATTTTTATTTTTATAAAATATTTTTATTTTTATACATGAGATAGAAATAAAAAGAGAGATAGAGAAAGTTAATATGGGTGTGCCAGGGCCTCCTGTAGCTGCAAATGAACTCCAGAAGTACATACCACTTTGTGTATCTAGCTTTTATGGACACTGAGGAAGTCAAATCCAGGCTGTCAGGCTTTGCAAGAAAGCACCTTTAACCACTGAGCCATCTCCCCAGGCCTCAAATTTCTTTTTTATTAACTTTTTTTATTGACAACTTCTGTAATTATAGACCATAAACCATAATTCCCTCCCCTCTCCCACCTTCCTTTTCACAAATCCACTTGCCATCAGATCCTCTCCCCTCTCAATTATTCTCTATTTTATTTTGATATCATCATCTTTTCCTTCAATTATGAGGATCCTGTGTAAGTGTACCAGGCATTGCACAGTTATGGGTATCCAGACCATTTTGTGTCTGGAAGACTGAGTTGTAAGAAGTTATATTCTTTAGTTCTTATATTCCTTCTGCCACCTCTTCCACATGGACCCTAAACCTTAGAGGGCATGATATAGATATTTCACTGCTGAACACTCTTTTGTCACTTCTACTCAGGATTATGGTGCCTTTTGAGTCATCCTAGAGGTCACTGCCATCTGAAAAGGGAAGCTTCTCTAACCCAAAATTGGGAGTAGCATTAGTATATGAGTATCAACATTAAGAGAAGTGCTTATTGGGCCATTTGGTGAGCATAATATATGCATTTAACCAGATACCAGTGGGCATTACAAGCCTAGGGCTCATAATCTCCTGTGTCATAGGTTACCAGTACCAGGCATTTATTTCCTCCTCTAGAGCAGTCCTCCAGTCCAATTAGTGAGCTGCTGGTTTCCCTCATATCAGCCATGCCACTATCGAACCCATTGGCTCATTTGGCCTGGCTGGCCAAAATTAAGGCTTGCAATATCCACTGTTGTTTATCTTTAGTGATGATTTCTCTCGCCCATAGGGCTGCATGCAGCATAAATTTTTCAAGCTTTCTGTAAGCTTGTCTAGGGAGAAGGTTTTCAGCCCAGCTCCAGCTTGATTTCTCAGTGACCTGAAAGCCCAAATATGTGGTGTCCTTAGCAGTAGGATCAATTTCTAGTGGCAAAACAAGAGCCTTAGCAATGGCCTGTAATGTTTTGGGGGAATCAGGGACCTCTCTGGCCAACAACTCATTGGAAGATATTCCATCCCTGGTACTGAACTTTTTTCTAGCAATAATCTATGGCTTCTGGGTGCACCTTTGTCCCAAAAAGTAGGTTTCCATATGGTTTATTCCTACCCTCTTAAATTTTGATTAACCATCCTCTACCCATCCTTTACTCAATCTCTTCCCCTGACCTCAGGCCATTCCACTCCCAGTTTTTGTTTTTTGTTTTTTGGGTTTTTTTTGTTATTTATTTGAGAGAAAAAGAGGAGAGAGAGAAGGACAAATGGACATACCAGGGCCCTCTGCCACTGCTAATAAACTCCAGACACATATGCTCTGGACATCAGCTGGTTACATGGGTCTGCTCTTCAGATCAGCTGTGCTGGATGCTGTATGGGGGAGGGATGGCTCTGATCTCTTGGTGTCCTAAAGTCTCAAGTGGTCCCTGGTGCTGGCATATAAGAGAAGCAGGCCTGTGCCTGAAGTTGTTCAGGAGCTGCTCAGCTGGACCTTGATGTCTTCTTCAAGTTTATTAATTAATTAATTTATTTATTTATTTTATTTATTTTTTATTTTGCAAGGCCAGTATGAGTAGAAAAATCCCTTTCCAGTCATTCTGCTCTTTATGGCTCCAGCAGGGCCCAGCAAGTAGAAGATCTTCCCTGAGACCACCTTCCCTCCATTTTCCAAGTCAAAAATGAAGGCTTGAGGCCAGATCCCTGCCTTTCAGCTCCTCCCAGTTCCATGGTTTGGGTTCCTTGCCAGATGGTATGTGAGTGGGCGTGGTATGGAGTGAGCAGGCCATATCCCTGCTTCCCAGTTCCCCTGTCCAGGTTCCCTGCACTGAAGGGTGTGTGGGTGGACATGGTTGAGTAGGCCAGATCCCTGCTTCCCAGCTTCTCCCAGTTCCCTGGGCTGGGTTTCCTGCAATGGAGGGTGTGCAGGTGGGTGTGGTGTGGAGTGAGTAGGCCGGATCTCTGTTCCTGGTTCCTACTAGTTCCCTGATCTGGGATCCCTGGATTGTAAGGTGTAGGCAGGCACGGAGTGTACAGAGTAGGCCATGTCCCTGTTTCTTAGCTCCTCTCAGTTCCTTGGTCGGGGTTCCCTGTGCCAGAGAGTGTGCAAGCAGGTGTGGTGTAGAGTGAGTAGGCCAAATCCCTGTTTCCCACTTCCTCCAAGTTCCCCGGTCCCAGTACATCTCATTGTGCCTTGCTTAGGGAGGCCTGGACCCTGTGTGGACTGTAAAATCAGGCCTTTTCCTGACTGGCCACAGGGTACCAACAACTCTGTTCACCTAAGTCAGAGGGTGCACGGACCAAAGGACAAGAACTTGCTTCCTGCTCAATAAAATAAACAGTCTCCCTAAAATGGATAGACCACAATGCAAAAAAGCCAATGAAAATCAGAAAACTGAGAGATCTCCACCAAGGATGCCTAATCCTACAATGGAAGCCTCCAATGAAACCATAGAGAAATCAACAGAAACTCAATCCCAAAATAAAAACACAACAACCAATGAGGCCCTGGTCAAAAGAATCACTGTACTGGAAGGAAACCATCAAAGAACCAACAATTGCATCAATGAAACTGAACAGAATTATCTCTTAGAGTATTCAACTTTTGACAGTAGGCTTAACTTGATTGAAGAAAATGTTAGAACTATCAAGGGATATTAATGAATTGAAGGTTAGTCAAGAAAGGGAAGATCTCAACAACCAATTGATTAAATTTAATGAAGACTAGACTTAATGAAGAATGAATTCCAGGAAGTACCAAGAAAGTCAGAACTTGAACTGAAATCTTACCTCAAAAAAAGAGCCAGACACAATGCAAAACAACGCACAAAAAAAGCAAAAATCAAATAGAAACTATAAAAACCTCTCTAGAACCCTTCAACAAAAGAGCTACTCATGTGGAAGACAGAACCTCTGACCTGGGAGACAAGACAGAAGAAAGTGATCAGGAGGCCAAAAACTTTGATAAGTTCAAAAAAATCAAGTGAACAGAATACCAGGGAACTGTGGGATCTCCTAAAACAACCTAACATTGGGATCACGGGTATAGCAGAAGTTAAGGAAATCCACGCTAGAGGCATAGAGAACATATTAAACCAAATTACTGAAGAAAATTTTCTGAATCTCGCAAAAGAGAGGCCCATCCAGATACATGAAGCCCACAGAACACCAAACACATAGGACAAAAGAAGAAACTCTCCAAGGTACATCATAGTTAAAACTGTTAACAATGAAAACAAAGAGAGTGTTAAAAGCAGCAAGTAAGAAACAGCTCACAACAAACAAAGGCAGTCCCATCAGAATTATGTCACATTTCTCAATGGAAACCCTGAAAGCCAGAAGTGCCTGGAATGGAACACTTCAAAGTCTAAAAAACAATGGCTTCCAACCCAAGCTACTCTACCCAGCAAAAGTATCCTTCATAATAGATTGTGAAAGGAAAACTTTCCATAAAAAAAACTCAACTCTTATGATTATATGAACACAAAGGCAAACCTACAGAGAATACTTGAGGGAATAATCCATACAAAACAGTCAAATAACCAATCTCAAGAGGCAACAAGAAGATCATAATAACGAAAAATAGGCCAGGCTCAACATAGTACAAAACATAAGAAAGCATCAAACCCTATAAAACACCTCATCATGGCAGGGATTAATTTGAACCTCACATTAATAACCTTAAATATTAATGGTCATAACTGGCCCATCAAAAGACAAAAGTTGGACTTCCGGTAAAGATGGTGGCATAGGAACCACGCCAAAGCAGCCTGGGGGGAAAAAGACCAAAAAAATTCAGCAAAATACACACTTTTACTAAAAAGTGAGGTGTATAGGAAATTGAAGTGGCAGCAGAGAAGTAGAAGAGTTCCAGAGCATCCAGAGCCTGCACAGGCGGGAAAAGCAGCTCCGGCAGCTCGGCCAACCACCGCGGCCGCAGCACACCACAAAGCCGCCAGACTCGGCTCCAGCCGCAGGAAAAGCCAGGTGCAGGAGCTTCCCCTCACACCGTGCTCTCTGCAACTCGGGAAACGTGAGGGGAGAGCGGCAGCGAGCAAAGGAGGAGCAGACCGCGAGGTAGAAGAACGCTTGGAGCAGCGAGAGAACCAGAGCAGCTGCAGCTCCCTCCCCTCCCCCACCAGTATTTCAAGCAAATGGGCCTAGAAAACAAGCAGGGGTTGCTATCCTAATAGCAGACAGGGTAGACATTAGTCCGACGTTAGTCAAGAAAGATAAGGAAGGTCACTTTATATTGATTAAGGGCACACTTCAACAGGAGGACATTACAATCCTAAACATATATGCACCTAACATGGGGGCTCCCAAATTCGTCAAACAAACACTATTAGAACTAAGGTCACAGATAACACCAAACACAGTGGTGGTGGGTGACTTTAACACCCCACTCTCATCAATTGACAGGTCATACCGGGAAAGAATAAACAGAGAGGCATCTGGACTAAATGAGGTCATAGAAGGAATGGACTTAACAGATATATACAGGACATTTCATCCAAAGGCTGCAGAATATTCATTCTTTTCAGCAGAACATGGAACATTCTCTAAAATAGACTATATGTTAGGACACAAAGAAAATCTTCACAAATTCAGGAAAATTGAAATAATTCCTTGCATTCTATCTGACCACAATGGAATTAAACTACTAATCAGTAGCCAGAAAGGCTATAGAGCATACACAAAATCATGGAAACTAAACAATACACTACTAAATGATGAATGGGTCAATGAAGAAATCAAAAAGGAAATCAAAAAATTTATAGAGTCAAATGATAATGAGAACACAACATACCAAAATCTCTGGGACACAATGAAGGCAGTTCTAAGAGGTAAATTTATAGCCTTAAGTGCCTATATTAAGAAATTAGAAAGGTCGCAAGTAAACGACCTAATGCTTCACCTTAAAGCCTTGGAAAAAGAAGAACAAGGCAAACCAAAAATCAGTAGACGGGAAGAAATAATAAAGATTAGGGCAGAAATTAATGAAATAGAAACAAAAAGAACAATCCAAAGAATTAATGAAACAAAGAGTTGGTTCTTTGAAAGGATAAACAAGATTGATAAACCCTTAGCAAATCTGACCAAAAGAAAGAGAGAAGAGACACAAATTAATAAAATCAGAGATGAACAAGGTAACATCACAACAGATTCCAGAGAAATTCAGAAAACCATAGGGACATACTATAAAAGCATATACTCCCCAAAGTATGAAAATCTGAAAGAAATGGATGATTTCCTTGATCTCTATGACCTACCTAAATTAAATCAAAATGAGATTAATCACTTAAATAGACCTATAACAAACATGGAGATCCGAACAGTGATCAATAATCTCCCAACTAAAAAAAGCCCAGGCCCGGATGGATTCACTGCTGAATTTTACCAGACTTTTAAGGAAGAGCTAACACCATTGCTTCTTAAGCTTTTCCAGGAAATAGAAAAAGAAGGAATTCTACCAAACTCCTTCTATGAGGCCAGCATCACCCTGATACCAAAACCAGGCAAAGACAGAACAAAAAAAGAAAATTACAGACCAATCTCCCTCATGAACATAGATGCAAAAATTCTCAACAAAATATTGGCAAACAGAATACAAGAGTTTATCAAAAAGATCATTCACCCTGACCAAGTAGGCTTTATCCCAGAGATGCAGGGATGGTTCAACATACGCAAATCTATAAATGTAATACATTACATAAACGGGTTGAAGGACAAAAATCAGATGATCATCTCATTGGACGCAGAGAAAGCATTTGACAAAATCCAACATCCCTTCATGATAAAAGTCCTACAGAGACTGGGAATAGAAGGAACATATCTCAATATAATAAAGGCTATTTATGACAAGCCTACAGCCAACATATTACTAAATGGGGAAAAACTGGAAGCTTTTCCACTAAAATCAGGAACAAGACAAGGGTGTCCACTGTCCCCACTTTTATTTAATATAGTTTTGGAAGTCTTAGCCATAGCAATAAGGCAAGAGACACACATAAAAGGGATACAAATTGGAAAGGAAGAGATCAAGTTATCATTATTTGCAGATGACATGATTCTATACATAAAGGACCCTAAAGACTCTACTAGCAAGCTGTTAGAGCTGATCAAAACCTACAGCAATGTAGCAGGATACAAAATAAATACACAGAAATCAGTAGCCTTCATATATGCTAACAACAAACACACAGAGGATGAAATCAGAGAATCACTCCCATTCACAATTGCATCAAAAAAAATGAAGTACCTTGGAATAAACCTAACCAAGGAAGTAAAGAATCTATACAATGAGAATTTTAAAACACTCAAGCAAGAAATTGCAGAAGACACTAGAAAGTGGAGAAACATCCCTTGTTCCTAGATTGGAAGAATTAATATTGTGAAAATGGCAATCTTACCTAAAGCAATCTACACATTTAATGCAATCCCTATCAAAATTCCAAAGGCTCTCTTCATGGAAATAGAAAAAATAATCCAAATATTCATTTGGAATCACAAAAAAACCTCGAATATCTAAAATAATACTGAGCAACAAAAAAGAGGCTGGTGGTATCACCATACCTGATTTTAACCTATACTACAGAGCCATAGTAACAAAAACAGCATGGCACTGGCACAAAAACAGACATGTAGATCAGTGGAACAGAATAGAGGACCCAGATGTAAGCCCAAGTAGCTATAGCCACCTGATATTCGATAAAAATGCCAAAAATACTCATTGGAGAACAGACAGCTTCTTCAGCAAATGGTGTTTTGAAAACTGGATATATATCTGCAGAAAGATGAAAATAGATTCTTCTCTCTCGCCATGCACAAGAATTAAGTCCAAATGGATTAAAGACCTTAACATCAGACCAGAAACTCTGAAACTGCTAGAGGAAAAAGTAGGGGAAACCTTTCAACATATTGGTCTTGGCAAAGACTTTCTGAATACAACCCCAATTGCTCAGGCAATAAAACCACAGATTAACCCCTGGGACCTAATGAAATTACAAAGATTTTGCACCGCAAAGGACACAGTGAAAAAAGCAAAGAGGCAACCTACAGAAGGGGAAAAAATTTTCGCCAGCTATATATCTGATAAAGCATTAATATCTAGGATATAGAAAGAATTCAAAAAGTTAAATAATAAAGAATCAAACAAGCCAATCAAAAAATGGGCTATGGAGCTAAATAGAGAGTTCTCAAAGGAAGAAATACGAATGGCATATAAGCATCTAAAAAAATGTTCTACGTCACTAGTCATCAGGGAAATGCAAATTAAAACTACATTGAGATTCCATCTCACTCCTGTCAGATTGGCCACCATCATGAAAACAAATGATCATAAATGTTGGCGGGGATGTGGAAAAAAAGGAACCCTTCTGCACTGCTGGTGGGAATGCAATCTAGTCCAGCCATTGTGGAAAACAGTGTGGAGGTTCCTAAAACAGCTAGAGATTGATCTACCATATGACCCAGCTATAGCACTCCTAGGCATATATCCAACGGACTCATCTCATTTCCTTAGAAGTACGTGCTCAACCATGTTTGTCACTGCTCAATTTATAATAGCTGGGAAATGGAACCAGCCTTGATGTCCCTGAACAGATGAGTGGATAATGAAGATGTGGCGCATTTATACAATGGAGTTCTACTCAGCGGTAAAGAAAAATGAAGTTATGAAATTTGCAGAAAAATGGATGGACCTGGGAAGTATTATACTAAGTGAGGTAACCCAGACCCAGAAAGCCAAGTGCCACATGTTCTCTCTCATATGTGGATCCTAGCTACAGATGACTGGGCTTCTGCGTGAGAATGAAAATACTTAGTAGCAGAGGCCAGTAAGGTAAAAAGGAGACATAAAGGGTAGAGAAAGGAAGGGAGGAGGATACTTAATAGGTTGATATTGTATATATGTAATTACAAGGATTGTAATGGGGAGGTAATATGATGGAGAATGGAATTTCAAATGGGAAAGTGTGGGGGTGGGGAGGGAGGGAATTACCATGGGATATATTTTATAATCATGGAAAATGTTAATAAAAATTTTAAAAAAATTTTAAAAAAAGACAAAAGTTATGGTGGATTAAAAAATACTGGGCCCTTCTATCTGCTGTCTTCAAGAAACCCACCTCACCACTAAAGATAGTCACCTCCTCATGGTGAAAAGACGGAAAATGCTATTCCAAGCAAATGTAAATAAAAGATGAAATGGGTGTTTCTATATTAATAATATCTGATTAAACAGACTTCAAACCAAAAGTAATCAAAAAGGGCAAAGAAAGCCATTTCTTATCAAGGGAATGATCCAACATGAGCACATCACAATCATAAATATATATGTGTCAAACACAGATACACCAACTTATAAAACAAAATCTACTCAACAATAAAACAAAAATAAACACCAACACCATCATAGTCACAGACCTCAATACTCCACTATCATCAATAGACAGATAATCCAAGCAGAAAATCAACAGGGAAATAATAAAGCTCAACAACATCATAGACTAGGCCTAACAAACAACTACAGAACTTTCCACCTCAATTCTATAGAATACATATTCTTCTCAGTAGCCCATGGAACCTTCTCCAAAACTGACCATATATTAGGTCAGAAAGCATGTCTCCATAAAGTCAGGAAAACTGAAGTAACTTCCTGTATTATATCAGACCACAATGCTTTAAATCTAGAAATCAATAACAAGAGACACATCAAGAACTCCACCAGCATCTGGAAACTGAACAACACACTTTTAAACAATGAGTGGGTCATGGAAGAAACCAAAAAAGAAATTGGAAAATTCCTAGAATTGAAAGGCAGAAATGCCTTCATTACAAAGACACAGAGAGATCCCAAATTAATAACCTAATTGTCCATCTAAAGGCACTAGAGAAACAAGAAGAATCCAACCTGAAGAGCTCCAGACATAAACAAATAGTCAAGATTATAGCAAAAATTAATGATTTGGAAAATAAGAAAATAATTTTAGAAATTAATGAAACAGGGCTGGAGAGATGGCTTAGCGGTTAAGTGCTTGCCTGTGAAGCCTAAGGACCCCGGTTTGAGGCTCGATCCCCCAGGACCCATGTTAGCCAGATGCACAAGGGGGCACACACGTCTGGAGTCCATTTGCAGTGGCTGGAGGCCCTGGCGCGCCCATTCTCCCTCTCTCTATTTGCCTCTTTCTCTCTCTGTCTGTTGCTCTCAAATAAATAAATAAATAAATAAAAATTTAAAAAAAGAAATTAATGAAACAAAGAACTCATTCTTTGAAAAAATAAACAAGATTGACAATACTTGGCCAATTTAACCAAGCAATAAAAAAGAGAAGTCTCTAATTAGCAAAATCAGATATGAAAAATGAGAGATCACAATAGACAACAATGAAATTGGAAGAATCATCAGGGCATACTTCCAAAACCTCTACTCCACAAAACTGAATAATCTGGAAGAAATGGATGAATTCCGAGACACATACCACCTACCAAAACTAAACTCAGAGCAGATTAATATCCTAAGAAAACCTATCACATCCATGAAGTTTAGAAAAGGTAATCAAAAATCTCCAAGGGCTGGAGAGATGGCTTAGTGGTTAAGCGCTTGCCTGTGAAGCCTAAGGATCCCGGTTTGAGGCTCGATTCTCCAGGACCCACATTAGCCAGATGCACAAGGGGGCGCATGTGTCTGGAGTTGGTTTGCAGTTGCTGGAGGCCCTGGCACGCCCATTCTGTCTCTCTCTCTATCTGCCTCTTTCTCTCTGTCTGTCATTTTCAAATAAATAAAAATAAACAACAACAACAAAAAAATTTTTTTTTAAATCTCCCCAAAAGAAAAGTCCAGGACTAGATGACTTCTCAGCTGAATTCTATGAAACCTTCACTGAAGACCTGAAACCAAGTTTTCTCAAACTGTTTTGCATAATCATAGACCAGGGAATCTTCCCCAACTTCTTTTATGAAGCTAGCATCACTGTAATACCAAACCAGACAGAGATGTAACAAGAAAAGAAAATTATAGGCCAATATCCCTGGTGACCTTAGACACAAAGATCTTGAACAAAATTCTTGCAACCCAAATTCAACAACACATCAAAAGCATTATCCATCTTAGCCGGGCGTGGTGGTGCACGCCTTTAATCCCAGCACTCGGGAGGCAGAGGTAGGAGGATCGCCGAGAGTTCAGGCCACCCTGAGACTACATAGTGAATTCCAGGTCAGCCTGAGCCAGAGTGAAACCCTACCTCGAAAAACCAAAAAAAAAAAAAAAAAAAAAAAAAGCATTATCCATCTTGACCAAGTAGGCTTCATTCGAGGGATGCAGGGATGGTTCAACATATGGAATTCCATCAACGTAATACATGACATAAATAAACTTAACCATAAGAACCACATGATCATTTCAATTGATGCAGAGAAGGCCTTCAACAAAATACAACACTTCATGATCAAAATGCTGGAGAGAATAAGCATGGAGTGTTTATATCTCAACACAATAAAGGTTATATATAAGGCACCCAAAGCACAAATAATTCTTAATGGGGAAAGACTCAAGGAGTTCCCACTGAGATTGGGAACAAGACAGGGGTGCCCACTCTCACCTCTGCTCTTCAATATAGTACTAGAAGTATTAGTCCAAGCAATTAGGAGAAAGAAATAAAAGGGATTCAAATTGAAAAGGAAGAAGTCGAGTTAGCTCTATTTGCAGATGACATGATCCTGTACACAAGAGACCTGAAAGTCTCCATCTCAAAACTTCTAAAGGTGATTAATTTCTTCAGTAAAGTTGCAGGACACAAAATCAATGCAAAAAAATCTATATGCAAAGGAAAAAATATACAGAGAAAGAAATCAGTGAGGCTGTCTCATTTTTCAATAGCAACAAAAAAATTAATACCTTTGAATAAAACTAACCAAAAATGTGAAAGACCTATAAAATGAAAACATAAAAACACTCAAGAAAAACAGAGGAGGACTTGAGAAGATGGAAAGACCTCCCATGCTCCTGGATAGATAGAATTAATATTTGTGAAAAAGGCAATTCTAGCAAAAGGAAAATATGGATTTAAAGCAATACCAACAAAAATACCAGTATTACTCTTCAAAGAGATTGAAAAAATGATTTCAAAATTCATATGGAATGGCAGCAGATCTTGGATATCCAAATATATCCTCAGGGGGAAAAAAAACCCACCTCTGGAGTTATCACCACACTGGATCTAAAGCTGTATTACAAAGCCACAGTAACAAAAACAGCATGGTAGTGGAATAAAAACAGAAACATAGACCAATGGCATAGAATTGAAGACCTAGACCTTATGTCAAGTAACTACATCTTCTTGATCTTTGACAAAGGTGCCAATAATGTAGACTGGAGAAAAGACAGTACTTTCAATAAATGGTGTTGGAAAAATTGGATGACCATATGTAGAAAAATGAAATTAGACTCACTCATTTCTCCAAGTCCAAAGGAATTAAAGATATTAATGTAAGACTTGAAACCCTTCAACTACTGGAACAAAAAAAAAAAAAAAAAAATGGGAGGCATGCTCCATGATATAAGACTGGGAAAAGACTTCCTGAACCCAACCTCAGAAGCCCAGGAAATTAAACAAGCACTCAACCAATGTGATTTCATAAAGCTAAAAAGATTTTGCACAGACAAATATACCATAAGCAGAACCAATGATTACCCACTGAGTGGGAGAAAATCTTTGCCAGCTATACCACTAAGAGAAGTCTAATATCTAGAATCTACAAAGAACTCAAAAAACTAAACAATAAAAATAATCAAACAACCCACTCCAAATGTGGGGCAGAGAACTGAATAGGGAGTTCTCAGAGGAAGAATTACAAATGGCTAATACACACTTAAGAAAATGTTCAACATCCCTAACCATTAGGAAACTGCAAACTAAAATAACTATGAGATTCCACCTTATCCCAGTAAGGATAGCAAACATTAAAAAAAAAAAAAATCAAATGAAAGTGAATTTTGGCAAGGATATGGAGAAACAGGAACCCTCATTCACGGTTGGTGAGAATGTAAGCGGGTACGACCACTATGGAAAGCAATATGGAGACTCATGAAGAGGATGAATATAGAGTTACCAACAGACCCTGTTCTTCCCTTACTGGTAAATACCCTAAAAGCTTCATACCTCAGTTGAGAGGTATTTTCTCTGCCATGCTTATTGCTGCTCAATTCATAACTGCTAAGAACTGGAATCAACCCAGATGCCCATCATTGGATGAACAGATAAACAAGATGTGGTATACCTATATGATGGAATTCTACTCAGCAGTAATAAAAAATGACAGTGAAATTTGTAGAGAAATGGTCGAACTTGGAACAGATCATACTTAGCAAACTCAATCACAGAAAGAAAATAGTCACATGGTCTCATGCATTTGCATTTCCTAACCTGGAACAGCCTAAGTAGATGACATACATGAACAGCATCTCAAGGCTTGGACATTAGGGAGGGTATGGCTTGGGGAAAGGGGAAGGGTGGTGGGTGGGTGGGGGACAAAAAACTGAACCTCAATTGAACTGGTACCATAGAAACATATATCCTGGAAGTCAGACTGAAAGTTTGAACCCTCAGTAGGACTTTAGGGGGAATACCTGAATTGAAGGGTCCTGGAGAGGGTGAGACAAAACCTAACATTAAATTTCTCCTGTTTATCTTTCTTCTCTGTCTTCTTCTTTTTTCTTTTCTCTTGGTGCTGGCCTGTAATTCCCTGTACCAGGATGCAGTCAACATCCACAATAAGCTGTTGATTGGACAGACCTACAGGTCTCCCAAAACAAACAAGACAGACTTCTGTCAAAGCACTTGATTACTCAGCAGAGGTTCATGGTAAGACTCTGCTGCTGAAGACACCATACACTGTTGGCACAGACCATGGAGAGACCTCACTGGAATCCAGAAGAGAGCCAATCCCCAGTTAGACCATCTAGTGCTGGAAGGTGCTACATGACCTGGGGTGGGAAGTGGCTAAGCAACTTGAAGTCTAAGCTACTCAGAAGTAAACAACCTGACATGCTCACACAAGTGCAATACTGGCACACAGCCATGGTGGGTAAACAACTGCTCTTGAATTGGTTAATGGATTCACTCACTAGAAAGGAAACCATATCTGGAACTGGGAAACAAGTCAGAATCATATCTAGATAATCCTAAATCAAGCTCCCACTAATCTTGGTCTACGCCCTTTAAATTCTCTCTAAATTAATAACGGTTCTCCCATTTAATCAGTGCTGACTTCACTCTCCATTATAAAACCTACTTCTCTTTTTCAGATGGGAGCAGGACCTGAGAAGATAAATGACCCAGAACATTTCACTCCAGCCCCAGCTGAAACCACAGAGGAATTGGGGAAATGAACAAGAGTTCTGCTTTCTCAGTGAATCTGATATCAGCACAAGGGTGAAGGAGATGGACACTAAGGACACTCAACACCTACCAAACCAGAGCTCTAGATTCTCCTAAGTGCCCATCACTGAAGTAGACTTAAAATGCTCCCAGCATGGCTCAGGGAATTTTGCGGAAGAGGGGGTAGAAAGATTGTTAGAGCCACAAGTCGGGACATGTTGCACAGAGACATTGCCTCTCCCCCATAACTGACTGCTGACCCCATAATGCATGACCCACAATCCCCATGGGGTTGACCTGCATACCCAAAGAGGAGAGCCTCTTCAGAAAAGGGGCAGGGGGGTGGAGAAATGGCTTAGTGGTTAAGCGCTTGCCTGTGAAGCCTAAGGACCCCGGTTTGAGGCTTGATTCCCCAGGACCCATGTTAGCCAGATGTACAAGGGGGCTCACGTGTCTGAAGTTCATTTGCAGTGGCTGGAGGCCCTGGCGTGACCATTCTCTCTCTCTATCTGCCTCTTCCTCTCTCTGTCTGTTGCTCTCAAATAAATAAATAAAAATAAAAATCTTTAAAAAAGGGGCAGGGATGACAGGAAGGATGGTACCAACATGTGTTGTTTATATACCAAGTATGTCCATATCTATTAAAAATAAACAAAGGCTTAGCAAAGCATGTTAACTTGGCTGAGTTCATGGTCAGCTGTGCCAGACTAGGATAAAACCCTCAGTCTTTCCTGTTTGGTTTTTGTTTGTTTGTTTGTTTGTTTGTGAGTGAGTCTCATTCTGTAGCATAGGCTAACCAAAATTCACTATGTAATTCTGACTGGCTTTGAACTTATAGCAATCCATCTGGCTCAGCCTTCTGGGTGCTAAAAAAAATTTTTTTTTTTTTTGAGGTAGATTCTCACTCTAGCCCAGGCTACCTGGGCTATGTAGTCTCAGGCTGGCCTCAAACTCATAAAGATCCTCCTACCTCTGTCCCACCACCTGCCCAAGTACTGGGATCAAAGGCATTAGCTACCAAGAGTGGAGCAGGGGAGAGAATGGGTGATTCAGAGCCTCTAACCCCTGCAAACAAACTCCAGATTCATGTACCACTTTGTGCATCTGGCTTTCTGTGGGTACTAGAGAAATGAACTCTGGTCATCAGGCTTTGAAGGCAAGCCCCTTAACAGCTAAGCCATCTCTCCAGCTCCATAATCAACTCTTTAACATAAACAAACATAACAATTAGTAGCGTGTGTGTGTGTGTGTGTGTGTGTGTGTGTGTGTGTGTGTGTGTACACTTGGTCTGTCCTATTTGAAAGCTGGTTGAATGATATAACAAAAACTGTGGTAAATTGTATATTATACTACAAGGCAGAGTTAAGAATCTACATTTATCAGGGCTGGATAGATGGATTGGGGGTTGAAGGGGCTTGCCTATAAAACGTGATGGCCTGGGTTCAATTCTTTAGTACCCAAGTAAAGCCAGATACACAAAGTGGTCCATGTTTCTGGAGTTTATTTACAGTGGCAGGAGGCTCTGGTGTGCCCTTTCTATCTCCCTCTTTCTCTCTTCTTGCAAATAAATAAATATATTTTTTAATTTGTTTATTTTTTTATTTATTACAGAAAGAGAGAGTGTGTGTGCGCAAAGGGCGCACCAGGGCCTCTACCCACTGCAAACAAACTCCAGATGCATGTGCCACCATGTGCACCTGGCTTATGTGAGACGTGGAGAATTGAACCTGGGTTCTTAGGCTTTGCAGGCAAGCACCTTAACTGGTAATTCATCTCTCCAATCCCATATATATATATATCCTCATCATACTGAAGGGAGACAGAAATTGGCTAGGCAGTCAAGGTAACAGAACACCCAAAATGAATTTTTTTTTTCCTTGACTAAAAGCAGGAAACGCCACTAAGCTTATAGAAACCTGGATATTACACCCTCTAGGAACGATTTCTAGATTAAGTTTGCACCCTTCCTAGAAGGAGGAAACTCTGATCCTCACCTAAGATTACTGACAAAGCTATAAAATCTGGTGTTTCCATAGTAACCTGTAAACCTGGTTTCTCTCATGTAGCCACTGCCCATACAAAACACAGATCTGAGTCTCTAGGTGGGCTTCTCAAACCCCCTCTTGCCTCTCTGGGCTCCTCTTTGCTTCTTTCTCCTATGCTCTAGGCTTAAGCCCCCTTCTTCCTAAAGTTTTAAGCTATAATAAAATTTTTCTGAACCTTGTCCTCTGTTCCGTGGATTTCATTCTTCAAATTCATAGGACAAGGATCTGGGAACACCCTAAATTATTGGTTCATGGGAGTACAAGGAACCAAAAATTCATGTATCAATACTTTAGATTTTTGTCTTTTGTTGTTATTTGAGCAATTTAGCACTGCCTATAAACTGGAGAGATTTAGAATTCTAGTTGGATGAAGTTTTTATTCTAGGGGCTAGGAAAAATAGCTAGGTAGTTAAAAGTATTGGTGCATAAGCCTGATAACTCTAACCACTTAAGATCTATTCATTTCATGGTATTAATAAATAAAACCAGATAATGACACAAAAACAAAAGAAAATTATAGACCTATCTCCTTGATAAACATAACATAAAAATTGTCAATAAGGCCACATATGGTGGCCCATGCCTTTAATCCTAACACTCAAGAGGCAGAGGTAGGAGGAGCACTGTTACTGGTCAACCTGGGACTACTACAGATTTGAGTTTTAGGTCACCTTGGGCTAAAGTGAAACCCTGCCTCAAAACAAAACAAAACAAAATCCCAATTAAATATTTGCATTTCAAATTCAAGAACACATAAGAGGTTTGGAGAGATGGTTTAGCAGTTAAAGCATGCCAGCCCAGTACCCACATAAAGTCAGGTGGTGCATATGTCTGGAGTTTGTAGTGCTAGGAGGTTCTGGCACACCCATACTATCTCTCTCAAATAAATTTTAAAAAAATTAAGAAAGAACACATAAGGTGGTGTGTTTGGGGTCTGTGTGCTCCAGAAAGCAGTGAGAACCAAGGACAAGCAACATCTATCAATAAGACATGGATAGCTGACTCCCTGTCAGCAGATGAACCTCCCTTCACACAGCAGCCAGGGTCCAGGTGAAACCACAGAGGAACTGGTGAGGTGAGCAAGAGTGCTGCTTCCATGGTGAGCCTGACAACCTGAGCCAGGGGGATGGAGATAGACAGTGAGGAAGCGCACCAAAGCAGAAATCCAGAAGCTGCTGAGAGCTCAACACCAAAGTAGAATTAAGCACACCCATCATGGTTCTGGGGAATTTTGTAGAATAGGGAGCGGAAAGAATGTTAAGAGCCACAGGGCAGGAGGGAGGGAATATCCAGAGGCATTGCCCTCCCCCCAGTAATGACTGACTGCTGCTCTTGTATCTCATAACCCACAATTCCATGGTGAATACCAGCAATTCCACTAAGAGAAGCCTCAATGGAGTAGGAGCAGGTAGGGCAGAAATTATGGTACCAACTCTTGATGTATCCATACAAAGTCTCCACTTAATAATAATAGTAATAAAAAGAACACATAATAAAGATAATTTGCCATGACCAAGTTAGCTTTATCCTAGAGCTTCAGGAATGGCTCAAAATACGTAGATCAGTAAATGTAATTCATCACATAAATGGACTCAAGGACAGATATCACATGATCATCTCAATTGATGCAGAAAAAGCCTTTGACAAAAATTGAACATCCTTCCATGATTAAAAACCCTGGAGAGATTAGAGGTGGAGGGAACATATCACAATACAATAAAGGCTACATATGACAAGCATATACAAAATCATGCTAAATGGAGAAAAACTCAGATCTGGAACAAGGCAAGAGTGACCACTCTCTCTATTCCTATTCAATATAGTGTTTGAAGTCTTAGAACAAAAAGACAAGAGGACATAAAAAAGACATAAATAGGAAAAGAAGTCAAGGTGCCCTTGTTTCCAGATGGTATAGCTCTATACATAAAAGACTCTGAAGTCTTCATGAGAAAATTCCTAACGCTGATAAGCACTTTCAGCAAAGTGGCAGAATACAAAATCAACACATAAAAACCAGTAGCCTTCCTATGTACCAATGATAAACATACTGAGAAAGAAATCAGGGAAACAATCCCATTCACATTAGGCTCAAGAAAAATAAAATGCTTTTGAATAAACCAAATCAAGGAAACACCTGAACACTGAAAGGGTATTTTTATACATCCACTATATGTATTCGTTGCTGAAGATTAAACCTAGAGCTTCACAGTAATAGGCAAATGCTCTATCACTAGGCTATATCCTCTGCCACCATTTTAAAACAATGTAAACTTGCTATCTACTTTTGTTTGTCCCAGTTTTTCTTGCCACAATTATAATCACTGTCTATATAACAATTCCTACTCTTTCCATTGAGCTTTTAATATTCGTACAATCACCATATTTATCACTTTAGTTTGCAGAATCTGCACTATTCCATCACACCAACTTTCATGTAGCTTAGGCTGGACTTGAACTCACTGTATAGCCACTGCTGATCTTCCTGCCTTCACTTCCCAAGAGTTGCTATTACAAGTGTGTGGTGCCACATCCAGCTTTTGATTTTTTTTAGTTAGCATACAAAAAAATGGATTTCATTATGACATTTTCATACATATATATCATTGTACCCTTTCCCTCTTTTGATCTATTTTTTGTGAGCATTTCATTATTTTCCAAATATTTAAGAATATGTGAAACTCCACCACTCACAAGCAGCTGGCTTCCTTGCTCAATTAATTAACTGCTTTATAATTTAACATTTAGATCTAAGATTGAACCTTGTTATTTTTAAAATATTTTATTTATTTATTTATTTGAAAGAGAGCGAGGGAGGCAGATACACACACACACATACATATATATACATACATATATATATATGTATATATATATATACATATACACACATACATATGGAGATTATATATATATATATGGAGAGAAAGAGAGAGAGAAAGGGTACACCAGGGCTCCCAGCCACTGTAAACAAACTCCAAACACATGTGCCACCTTGGGCATCTGGCTTTACGTGGTGACTGGGGAATTGAACCTGGCTCCTTGACTTGGCTGGCAAGTGCCTTAATCACTAAGCTATCACTCCAGCTGTGAACCTTATTATTGACTCATCTTTTACATTTTTTTAAATTTAAAAAATTTCTTTTTCTACTTATATTCTTCTTTTTAAGTTCTCAATTTGTATTTTTTTTGCTCTTATTTGGGATTCCAGTGCTTTACTACGTATATATTATAAAATTTAATATTTTATAACTAAAACTAATTCTGATGGCAAGGCTCTTCTTAATTGGATATATGACCCATATAAATGGGCCTGCCATGTGTGTAATCTCTGTCTTGCCTAGTCATTCCCCTTCCAGGCTGGCAGGGAAGGGTGGGGGAATTTCTTCTTATGTGCCTGGGTATTTCCCTGCTTGTTTTCTACATGTATATTGCCTTGGATTTCCCTATGTCTCCTTTCTCCCCTCTCCCCTGAATACTAATTCTCCCTAAAATAAACCTCAAAAACCTTTTCAGAGTCCATTGTTTTTAATTCTTTGCTAAATAAGATAAAAAACTAAAAGTTGGGGTTCACAGGCCAAGGTATTCCTCCATGGACCCCCAAAATCCTTCATTACCTCTATGGGGCAAGGAGTCCCTTCATGCAGAGGAACATATATATCTACAGTGAGGGGGTGGATACAGGTTGGGATGTTCCTACTCTATGATGTCACATTACTCATGCTCTGTGTGACATTTAGGCCTGAAGGGTTAGGTGAGAGGCTGGGGTAGAACCTAGAAGGTTTTCACACAATAACCTGCAGTCTGGACTTTAGCTGTGCCATTTATTTTCTACCTTATGAAAAGGTAGCTGTGGGGAAAGCCCCACAAATCCTGTTTCTAAAGGAGTTAATCTGTAGGTGAATGTATTCATCCAGATAACATTCAATGCAGTTCTATGGCAAGCAGTCTCCACCAAAAACATTATGGCAACTTATAACCTCAAGCAACTTGAAACTGTGCAAAATACTCTTCAAACTGGACATGGTAGGTCACATCTATAATTCCAAACTTTGAAGGCTGAGGTAGGTATACTGCTATAAACTCTATGCCAGCTTGTGCTACAGAGTAAAACTCTGTCTCAAAATCAACGAATAGGGCTTGACAGCTTGCTCCATAGTTAAAGACACTTGCTTGCAAAGCCTGAGAGCCTGGGTTCAGTTCCCTAGTACTCATGTAAAGTGAAATGCACAAAGTAGTGCATATATCTGGAGTTTGTTTGCAGTGACAAAAAGCCTGGGTGTGCCCATATTCTTTTTTTCTCTCTCTCTTCCCTTGCAAATAAATAATAAAAAATATTTTTTAAAACCAACAAAATAAAGCCAGGCATGGTGGCTCATGCATTTAATCCCAGCACTCAGGAGGCAGAGGTAGAAGGATTGCTGTGAGTTCGAGAACACCCTGAGACTCCATAGTGAATTCCAAGTCAGCCCGGACTAGAGTGAAACCCTACTTCGAAAAACAAAAAAACAAAAACACAAAACAAAACAAAACAAAAAAAAAATGCTGGGTATGGTGGCACACACCTTTAATCCCAGCACTTGGGAGGCAGAGGTAGGAAGATCACTGGTGAGTTCAAGGCCACCCTGATACTATGTAGTGAATGGGCTAGAGTGAGACCCTACCTCGAAAAGAAAAAAAAAAAAGTAATTAAACAACAATGAAACAAAATATCAGGAAAGCACCATTCAAGGTTGGTGCTTAAGATTCCCAAAGCAAAATCTCAGCGCAACTCAACCATTCAAACACAACCAAACACTAACAAATTACTCCCTGTAAAACCATGTTAAAGAAGACAGGCAGTCACGGATAATAAAAGGACCAGAATGAGACCATGGAGTCAAACAGCACAAAAGAACCCCATGCTATGCCTTCTTCTTGACACTCCTAAGTGTCACCTCCTCAGGTCCCGGATATTCCCAGGCACTGAATGAAAACAGAGGAACCAATTAGAGTGGTGGGGTAACTAAAAATATCAAAAAAGGATGAGCTGCCAGGCGTGGTGGCACACGCCTTTAATCCCAGCACTTGGGAGGCAGACGTAGGAGGACTGCCATGAGTTTAAGGCCTGAGACCACATAGTGAATTCCAGGTTAGCCTGGGCCAGAGTGAGACCCTACCTCAAAAAAATGAAAACAAAAACAAACAAACAACAACAAAAGGATGAACTAACTAGATGGAAGGGAGGGTCTTGGATCTTTATAAAAACCCTATGAAGCCCATGTGATGGGACTCCCAGCTCTGGAACCCTCCCATTCTGATGGGAGCTTTCTGCTTTGTTTGAATAAACTCTGTTTGCTTTACTATATCTGCTGTCCTCCAATTATTGGACTGAAAAAGAACACTGTGACTCCTAGACCAGGTTTTCTCCAACAGGTCCTAGAAATCCCATTTCTTTTATTTTTAAGGTGTAAAGAGATTTTATTAGATTACAAAAAGGAAAGACGAGAGTGTATAAAGCAGCCCTGCCCTTGAGAAGGCAAGAGCACAGTAAAGCTTCCAGGAGAGAGCTCCTACCCATGAAAAGGCAGGAAGGGATAAAGGCCCAGAAATCCTGTTTCTAAGGGAGTTAACCTGTATGTGAAAGTACTCAACCATCTCTGTTTCACTTATATTAAACAACAAAAAACCACTAATTAGGGGATGGTGAGATGGTTCAGTATGTAAGAGCACTTGCTGTACAAGCATGAGGACCTATGTGCAATACCCAGCACTCATGTAAAAAGCCAGGCACGGCCATGCAAGCCTGCAGCCCCCTGTATGAGGATCACTTTGGTTAGACGGGTTAGCTCCAGGTTCAGTGAGAGACTGTCTCAATGAGATAAAGTAGAGGACACCAGATATCCTTTGGCTTCCACACAGCCTCACACCTGCACACACATACACACATCAGTACATACTGTGCATACTATACACACACAACAAAGAAACCGAGAGAGAGAAAACCTTTAGTTGGAGCTAAACTGCTGAACAATATAAGACCGAGTTAGTTTGGAGTGGGGAGGTGGAGTGGAGTGAGGAATCACAAAGTAGATGTATTCGGTATATCAAAGAATGCTATTCTTGAGAATGGAAAGGTTTTGAGATTTTCCTTATTAGACAGAGTTTTAGTCTTTACTGCATTACCTAGACAAAGCAATGACAGACCAAAGTCCCAGTGGAAGGTCGCATGTTTTGTCAATGTTTTATTCAGTTTAAAGAGTATGCACATATTCATAAAAATGTTTTCAAAGCACAGCTTCTCAAAGTGTGGTCCAAAGAACACCAACATCACAATCATCCTGGGAACCCCTTTAAATAGGTAGGTTCCAGCATCCCAATCTGTCACAATACATCAGAATTTTGGGTAGTGACCTACCAGGGTATGCTGTCACACATTTGAAATCCCAGCACTCAGAGGGTGAGAAAGGAGAATCACAAATTTGAGGTTAGCCTAGGTTATATAGTAACAACAACAAAAGAAATTCCTGTTGAGGAATGAGGCAAGAAACTGAATACTATGTCATGCAGGCTTCTTAAGGGATTTTGATAATAACCTGATGTGACTAAGGCTTTAGAAATCTTTACAGCTCTATCAGTAAAGTACAGCAGAGCCTCTGCTTAGGCTGCCTCTCACCAACTCCAAGGCCACCCAGCAATGGGTTTCAAAAGCCACTCCCAGACGGCTTTTGAGAAGAAGGTGGAGATTGAAACACTACAGGAGCTATGCCGTTTCCTTGGCTAGGCAGACAAGTAGGAAAAGAAGAGCCCCTGGTATATTCTAATCCAAGATGGTAAAGAGGATGACCCCACTTCCTCCTCCTTAGCCTGGGAGAATTTTTCACACTGGTGGGTTTTCTGTGACCTGTGCAATACCGGATGCATTATGAACTAATCAGCAATGTTCACCTTCATTTACGCTAACCAATCATGAACTCTGGACTGGCAGGTTTACCCCATTTGATAAAAGTCCAACATCCCTGGTGGATTTTCCAGTTCCAGAATCACCTCCTCCCAGATAAGTCTATTTTGTTTGCTTTCTTTTCCTCTCACTTTAAATAAACTTTATTCTTTTTTTTTAAAAAAAAAAAGGAAGAAAATTCTTCAAATTCAACCAGAACACTTTTTAAAATTCCAATACAACTCTCCTCAATACCATAGGAGTGAATTTATTCCCTAGTCCATATGCCAAACCCCTCTAGAATTTACGGACTGCTAGCTTACACCTCCATATCTAATGCAGCTCTTCTTTTCTGATCAAAACAGCTCCATCTTTTTGGTGGGAGGGAAGGGGATGGGTTGGTTTGGCTCTTTTTTGTTTTTGTGTGGTGCTAGAGATCAAACCCAAGGCCTGGTGCATGTTAGGCAAAACATTCTACCACTGAGCTACATCCCAGCCCTGCTCCAGTTTTTTTCAACATTATTTCACATGGCACCCTGACCAGAAGAAAGTTGAATAGGAAAAGAAAAACACCTATGTAGATTTAGTTAATGTGGTACTAATATGATGTATCTATACAATTTGTTACTTAAAAAAAAAAAAGTTTTAGTTAATGGGCCAGGATACCACAAACCCAAGTTCCAGGTAACTATCAACTAACTCTGACATAGTGTGGTGGGACAGGGATGATAAGAGATGGCTGGCCTCACACCCCAGTTCACAAGTAGTCTAACCTTGACCAAGAACCAGGACTTCAAGATTTCGATACTTCTCTGTAAAATCAGGTTGATATCCCATCTCAGGTTGAAGTGAAGGTGAAATGAATGAGGCTAGGAGCAACGACCATTGCTCAGAGTCATTCCACTGGAGACATTATGGTGCCTATTGAACTACCTCAACACATAGCCCTAACTCATCAGAACCCCCAAGGGCTACATTTGGCAAAAATCACAGCCCCCAAATCCAAGCAATGCCTTTTTGATGTTTCCTGTTTTATTTTATTATTTTTTTTTTATTGGTTTTTCGAGGTAGCGTCTCACTCTGGTCCAGGCTGACCTGGAATTAACTTTGTCATCTCAGGGTGGCCTTGAACTCATGGCAATCCTCCTACCTCTGCCTCCCGAGTGCTGGGATCAAAGGCGATGTTTCCTGTTTTAGATTTAAAAGGTATATTACTTTTTTGGACTCTCCTCCAAAATTTATCTGTGAGTATTTTAATATGGCTCAAACATTTGAAGAAAGCTGACACCCAAGGAAAATCCCTCATTGACTTCAGATACTCTTTGGCACATGTGTCCCTCCTTCCCTCACTATACACACACTCACTCATTCACCTCGGTCTGCTTTGAAGACCAGGCTCAGCCTACAAGCATATAAGCAAGGCCAGGAGGAAAAAATGCTGGGCACAGAAAAATCAAGGGGTTCAAGAGTGGCTATGGAAGACAAGGAGATTCACTCTATTGAGTGCTAAGGACTGGTGGGGTCCAGTTTGAAGAGTATATTTTCAGAGAAAAATGGTCTTTAACCAAACACAAGGACTTCTAGGAGGAAATTCAGTTCACTCTAGTAGGTGTGTGTGTTCTGGTGTGTGACCGGAAGTCTGATTTGATCTGCCTTTGACAAAACAGGGACCAGGGAAGTCACTTATTCTTGGTGGCTGTAGATGCCATCTCTCCATCCCGTCCCAGTCCCTTTTCTTGCTTGCTTACTTTTCTCAGCCTTCCCATCCTATGAGAATTCACTGGCAGTTAAAGAGTTGGGCTTGATTACTCCTTACTTCACATATGAGAGGGAGTAGAGTGTTCAGAGTTGAAGTGGAACGGATCATTGGGAGGATGACACTCTACCCATCCTTTCACCACCAGCAGGAAAGCCCAGGTGCCAATTTTCTTGCAAAGTGCCGGTTACTCAGAGCCCATCTGAGGCTTGTTTCCACTTCGGGAGTACATCAAGCCAGCAGACATCCTCTTGGCTCTGAACCCCTCAGCTGGCCAGGGCCAGTAGGAAAGCATGAGATTGCTACTGGCAGACACTGGTCATGGAGATCTTATTAATATTCATATGTGTCAGGCATTGTGACAAGGCCACTCAGTACAGGAGGGGACACTAGGAGAAGGCAACTTTCTTAAAGAAGGAAAAAGTAAAACCAAGAGGTGTTGAACTGAGCTTCAAGGAGTATTAACACAATCCTTTCTGCTTAATGCCCAAACCCCAAGCATGGACTCGGTGAGTAACTGCTGTGGTGTGACTGCCATGGTGACTAGTGTAACTCGCTGTGCTCCCGCGAGCCGCGGTGCGCGCGCTCGCCTTCCCCTTGCGCGCCGCCCGCCGCTCCCCGGCGCCGAGTCCGCCCACGAGCCCGCGGCCCACGCGCGTCCCCCGGGCTTGGCCAGGAAGCCCCGCGATCTGTTCCCGGCTCCAGGTCCCTGAGCCCAAGACCCGGTGCTGGTGCCGCAGCCCAGCACCCCCGACTCGAGTTCAGAACTGCGGCCTGAGCTCAAGACCACCGCGGTGGCGCCTTACCTCCAGTGCGGAGACCAGCTGCAGGGCGGCGGCGGCCACACCCTCTTCCCCAGAACCCGCCCGCTGGAGGTGGAGACTGACCCGAGTTCCTGGTGGTTCCGGGGCGGCCGGATGCGAAGTCCCGGCGAGGCGGCTCGCCGCCCGTGTCGCGCCTGGCCGGCCTCTGCGCCCGGGGCGCCGCTCACGGCCCGCGGACGTGGGTCCCCTGCGGAGTCGCACAGCCTGCGGGGTCCACGGGGCACGGCCGGTGCGCCCCGGGGCCTGCTGTGCACTGGGCGCGGACCAGCAGCCTACGCCTCTCCGGAGCTGCCAAGGCAGCCTTTTCTCTCTTCCCCAACACTACCTAGTTTTCAGAAGTCTCCCAGGAGTTCCACATTTTCCTTAAGAAAGACAGTCCCTTTTCCAGAGCTCCCTGAGGGATGTGCGACCCTTTGGGACTGAGGTTGTGAGCAGAAGCCCCATTTTGCTTCTGAGGTCGGAATTTTGGGCCTCCTTTATATGCCAATGCACTGATGATATATGAGACTATTGGGGTGTCTCCAGATGTCATGAATTCAAAGAATTGAAATCTACATACAGGGTAAAGTTTAGAAAGACTTCATTAGACTAAGAAAGGGGAAGAAGAGAGTATGGAGAGATCCTACTTATGAGAAGGAAAGAGTGGATGAACTATGCCTAGAGACCCAAATAGGGGTCAAATATGTGCTGAATGGGGTCTCAGCTAATCAACCCTGATGTCAAGTTTGGGGTGGGCTGAGCTAACCAGCTACAATGCCAGGTTCAGTTTTAAGCCGGATCCTTCTTTGACCTCTAGCAAAGTGAAGACTTTAAGGGCAAACTCAAGGATATTCCCTGACTGCCAGCATTCTTCACAGCTAAGGTTATGGCCTGTGGGCAGCTGCACTTGCTCTTCGCAAGACACTCCCGCTGAGGGCACAAGTCTCTGACAAGTCTGGCAAAGCCCTGTCTTTCTGGCACACAGGTGCTCTCAAATGTTTGAAGAACCAATTTGACTGCAGGCAAATTCTGATGTCATTTAACAAAGGGTGGGACATTTTGGGCAATGTTTTCTACAGCAGACCTCAGCCCCTGACTGTTATTTCATGAACTAGTAACTAGAAGAGGTGGCTTACTGTGGTTAAGGGGATCAGTTTGGATCTAGACTTGGGCTTGTCCTTTACATTTGATAGCCTAAATGTTTCTAAGCTTCAGTTTAGGATTTCACCTTGAGGGAATAAAATTTATCGAACAAGCAGAAAGAATGAAATAAGGAAAATCTATTTCCAAAGGGCTGGATATGTGCTTGCCTAGTGTGCACCAAGCCCTGGATCCCATGGCCAGCACTTGTAGTCCCGGCATTCTCAATGTGAAGGCAAAGTTCAAGGTCGTCCCTGACCACACACGGAGTTTGAAACCAGGTTGGGCTACATGAGACCATGTCAAATATATAATAAAATAATTAATAATAACAACAACAACAAGGAAAGAAGAAATAAAGCAGAGGCTGCTAGAACCCAGCTGTGCTAACCTTTGCTACTCGGGTGCTCCCATCCATCAGCTCCTTGCTGCCTCTGAAAGGATAAAAGTTGCCATATTTCTGCTGCTCTGTTTTCTAGCTGCTTTGCTAACTTGCCTTTTTAAGCTTCTGTAATATGGCTTGCTTGCTATTGCACTGAATCACAGAACTGCCATTTTGCAACTGCCTCCATTTTGTAAAAAGTATGCAACTACCTCCATTTTGTAAAAAGTATACCATAAGGACCTGGCCCTTTGTACGCCCTACCCAATCAGAGGGACCCTCACGAGCCCGCCTCATGGGCCCCACCCAATCAGGGGAACCCACGGCTGAAAAGCCCCTATGACTCTGCATACCTATAGTTTTCAGCCTTTATAAGCTGACCAAACACGTGGCTAGGGGCTCTTCACCTTTCCTCCTGCGAGAGGAATCTGTGTTGAGCCCCGATGCATCGGAATCAATAAACCTCGTGCGGTTTGCATTGAGAGCGTCCTGCGTGAGTGTTCTTGGGGTCCCGTAGACAGCCCTGAGCGGGGACCCCTCCGGGGAACCCCACATTTGGCGAGCCAGCCAGGAGTCTCTACAGGACCCCAGACCTCATCTAGGACCCCTCAGAGGTAAGAGGCGCCTCCCGTCTTGTCTGTGTATGTCTGTACTTTTATATCTGTCCTCTGGAAAAATTCTCGATTTCAACCGGTTTCAGTATCTGGATGCCTTCCCTTTGGGTGCTCTGAGTTGGGGCTGACGGGCCTGAGAACCACCACCCAGCAATCTGGAGGACGCTCCTGATTGCCCCCAGGAGACAGGTTTTTCTGTCTCCTATCTGAAGAACTCGGATCGAGTTCGCCTCTGTCGGGAAGCATCATCTGGGTCCCGCTCGCCGCCATCTGCTTCAGTTTCGTTTTTACTCGAGCAGCGATCGGGCCACCTTTGTCTCTTTGTTCTCGGTGTTCTCCAGATCCTTTTGTTCTCCTATCTCTTTTATTCCCCTTCCAACATGGGACAGACTATCTCAATCCCTTTGGACTTGACTTTAGCTCACTGGACTGACGTTAAGAGCTGAGCTCATAATTTATCTGTTGAAATAAAGAAAGGAAAATGGCAAACTCTATGTGAGGGAGAAGGGACTATGTTTAATGTTGGATGGCCCCGAGGAGGGACCTTTAACCCAGATCTTACCAGGGGATGATCCAACTCAGAGACCTCTGCCACCCCTACAATATTGGCCTTTCTCCTCCGCAGACCTTTATAATTGGAAGGCCAACCACCCTCCCTTCTCGGAGGACCCCTCAAAATTAACTGCACTCATGGAATCCCTAGTTTTCTCCCACCAGCCCACATGGTTGCCAGCAGTTACTCCAGACCCTCTTCACGACCGAGGAGAGGGAACGTATCCTGTTGGAAGCCAGAAAGAACGTCCCTGGTGACGACGGGCGCCCAACGTGGCGGCTCGAGGCACGGACCCCTGCTGGACGGAAAGCCCCCAGCACATGAGCTCCGGGGTCACCGCTTCTCCGCCCAAGAAGACGGCAAGACCTGGTAAGTTTTCCCTCTTCATTCCGTCCCATCAAGATGGGCCATTCATTGTCTAAAGAGGCTTCTTTCATAAAGGATTTAAAAGCCTCTCTCAGAGAGCGAGGAATACGGGTAAAGAAAAAGGATCTTATACAGTTTTTTATTTTTGTTGATAAGACATGTCCATGGTTTATGATTGATGGACCTAACATTCATCCCAAGAAATGACAAAGGGTTAGTAAAGAATTAAATCAAAAACTTACTACTGAAAAAAATGGCAAAGAGTCAACACCTCTGTCTCCTGTGTGAGATATGTGTCGACCCCAGAGCTCTGGTTTCCTGAATAAAGCCTCATGCTTTTGCAGCAAGTTGGGTCTCCTGTGTGTCTTTGGGTGCATGCTATCTCGAGACTTGAGTGAAGGTCTCCCTCTGGGGGTCTTTCAATTGAGGACTCGTCCAGGGATTTGCACGTCCACCCAGGACTCCGGAGACCCCCTTGGAGGTAAACAATGTAAATGTCTGCAGCGCTGCTTGTCTGAGTGTTTGTCTGAGTGTTTGAGTGATTTCTGTTGCTCTGATCTGTTTTAATTTCGGTTTGGGCAGCTGTTGTTCAGGACCGTGAGGACCTGACAATGGTGGTTGGCAGGACCACAGGCTGCAATCCTGGGGGACGCCCCAGGATCTGAGGAGAGTCAGGGTGGCTGACAGTCTCCTATCTGGTAAAGGAAGATTGTGTATTTCTCCTTCAGGAGAAACCACGGAGGCATCTTCCATCTGAAACTGCATTTGGTTTTCTGTTCTGGACGCATCGGAGGTGTCACGGTTTTTTGTTTCTTTTTGTCAGTATCTATTTTGTGTTTGTTTGTGGACTCTTGTTTCTAGTTATGGTACAGACTGTGACGACCCCCCTGACTCTGACGGTATCTCATTTCTCTGAAGTTAGAAGTAAGGCTCATAACTTATCTGTAAAAATTAAAAAAGGTAAATAACAGACTTTCTGCTCCTTTGAGTGGCTGCCAGAGGGAGCATTTGATCTAACCATTATTTCTGCTGTTAAGAATATTGTTTTTCAGAAGGGACCCATTCTCACCCAGATCAACAGCCATACATCCTGGTCTGGGAGAGCCTAATGATGGATCCCCCGGCATGGGTCAAGCCCTGGATCCACCCCCGCCACGGTCAGGCTCCCAAGTCCTGGCAGTGGCCCAACAAGCCACGAGAAAACCAAGCCGAATGGCCACAGACCCCTCGGCTCAGCCCAAAATATATCCTGAAATAGAGGACCCTCCCGAGTGGCCCTCTGCCCCGATTCCATCTCCCCCACCTTAGCCCCCTGCTCTCCCCGCTCCAGCTTTGGCTGAGGGAGGAGGAGATGGGCCCACTGCAGGGACTAGAAACTGAAGGACCTGATTCTACCGTATGAGCCTTTGGTCCTCCCCCTGACCTAGCATGTCTCAGGCCCAAATGAGCAGCCTACCTAGCTCCCAAATGAGATTGATGTGGGATTCCCTCTCACCCGACCTGAATGGAATTACAACTCAGCAGAAGGTAGGGAGCAACTGACAGTCTACCACCAGGCTCTGATGGCAGGTCTCAGGGGGGCTGCTCGCCACCCCATGAATCTGGCTAAAGTAACCTCCCTCTATCTTTTTAGAATGCTTGATGGAGGCTTCCCAGAGATATACTCCTTTTGACCTTACTTCTCCCGGTCAACAGGCAGTGATAACAATGACATAGATAAGGCAGTCCACTCCAGACATTAAAAGCAAGACAAGAAAGGAACTTAGATAGGATATTGGCTACAGTGATTAAAAAAAAAGAAAAAAAAAAACCCGAGGGCTTTAGGAAGCCCCTTGAGAAGGATCAATGTACGTATTGCAAGGAAAGAGGATGTTGGGTTCGCGAATGCCCCAAAAGGAAAGAAACTGGGAAGGAATTTTTCAATGTTGGGACATAGAGTGCTTGTTAAAAATGTCTTTTGAGTGGTACTTAGATCAGAATGTTAAAGTATGTAAATAAAGATGTGTGGATATAAAAAAATATATATATATATATGTGGATATAAAAAATATATTTTCAGGCTGAAGTATGTTGGGATAGTTTGCTTGAGCTTTATCAAATTTAAGTCATGGGTAAAACATAAAATTGTTTTATGTTAATAAAAATTTCTGTGGTGCATGAAATCAATAGTTATCAAGTTTAAGCCAGAATCATTGGTTGTCAAATAATGGTTTTTTTCTTTCAAAAAGATTTATCAAGGGTTATATTAATATTTAGCTAGCTGTTTGGGCTCAGAAAAGACCAGATTCTACTTTGTTGTATGTAAAGTAACTATCTCAATTTTGGCATCTTAAGTCCAGTGCTTATAACAAAATTAACCCTTAAGACATATTCCCTACTTTAGGGCACAGCCTCATGCTCAAACAATGGTCCTCATATGAAAAAAAAAAAAAAAAAAAAAATCAAACTCCACGGTTCTGTTTCCAATGTTCTCTGGGTAATTTGTACCCACACAGGTATCTAAACTAATCAAAGATGTTTTCACACAGGTGCTAAGATGTTATATTGTCTTACTTGTTTTCTACGTTAAATGAATTAAGTTTGTAAATCAACTGGTACTGTTTTCAAGACTGGTAACAGGTTCTGCCTATACTTATAAATGTTGGATATTTAAAATGGGAGATGTGCCTACTTTCTATACCTCAGATATATATATGACTTATGCTACCACAGTACAACAAAAATTTTAAAGATAGGACAAAATGATTTTAGAAGCCCTGTGCCATTCTTTAGTTAAGTCTATTTCAGTAATTAAATGTGCTCTATATGTATGTACATCCAAGCTGGTGTAACTTCCTTTCTAAGTGTGTTAATCACCTATGTAGAAGCCAAAGCCAATTGGAATCATCGGAGTAAAAAGTGTCAATATTTTGGCCTGTGCTCCCATGTCATGAGGCCACTGGAGATGATGGGACACTTCTACACTGGCCCCCTGGTAAGTCACCTGTCTTCCTGAGCAGGGAGGATATGGAGACCCAAACAAAAGTGGTGTACAATGTAAAACAGGAGAGTCACAATTGAGGAGCAATCAGTCCTCCTGACTTCCCAAAGAAGGGAAAACTACCTGGCCAGCATGGCCCTGACTCATCCTAACAGGCAAAAGACACCAGTAAGCTACGGGGCTACTCCTGTGTCCCTAAAGTCTCTTTGGAGAGCCATTAATGACCTCCAAAATTAATCCTTAATTAACTTTTGGCTATCTACAAGGTCTTAAACACTCAGAGAGAAATGTATAACCAAAGATTAAAAAAAAATAGCTCTTTATTATTAAGATTAAATGTTATGTATATGTTTCTGATAACTCTGCTAGCATCTCATCTGTTTTACAAGCCATGTTAAATACTACTGTGCCATTTAATGAACAGTCCTGAAAGAAGATCTCAGCCAGCTCATCCTCAGATGGTCCTGAGATGATCCAAGCCTGTCTACCTGGATTCCCTCGACCTGCAAAAAGACCAGTTTGCTGTGTGTTCACTTCTCAGTAACTCCTTACTTTTATTCTTTCCAAAGTTATCTTTCAAGATTATCTTCCTACACTCTGGGGTACATTAAAATAGTTCCCCTCTCTAGGAGAGATTCTCTAACTGCAACAAGTCTCCACTTCGTGTCCCGTTCAGCAGGAAGTAGTAAATGATCTGATGTCTTCGACCCAGTCCCCTAAAGCAGTTAGAGTGTCTTCTCATGAGAGGGAGAAATAAAAGGGAAATAGACTGTCTATACCATACGTTCCTGTTGTCATAGATAAAGTTTACTTAAAATAAGTTTATTTAAAGTTCCTCAAATAAAATTATAGAGCTTGGTTGAAATGCCATACAGATTAGGACCTCCCTTTTATGAGGGAATTGCCATCCTTACATCTCCTGTGTCTACTAACAGTGCAGAGGGATTATTCTGGCACTCTGCCCCAGAGGGGGGTATTACTCTTGCATCCATTTCCGGCCTCGGACTGTGTCTATTAGGCCCTGATATGCTCCCTCCTCTGACTCTTGAACCGGTATGCAACCAAACTGCTATTATCAATGACTCCTTTATATATATTAAAGCCCCTAGTAACTCCTATCTTTCTTGTTCCATGGGGCTGACTCCCTTTATTGTCAACAAGGACTTTTTACAGACTAAGGACTATTGTGTTGTAGTTATAGTTTTGCCACGATTTTTCATTCATGATTCTGAAAGTTTTACATCTACTATAGATTAAGGCATTGCCATTAAACCAAATAGAGAGCCTTTAACTGCCCTCACCCTGACTGTGCTCCTGGGACTTGGTGTTATGGGAGCAAGAACAGGCATTGCCTCGCTGGTACCACCTCCCAACAGCATTTTTCACAACTCAGTGCCTTAGTGGACAGAGATCTTAACCTCATACATGAGGGGATACAAGATCTCAAAGATTCTTTGGCCTCGCTCTCTGAGGTTGTACTTCAAAACCGGAGAGGGCTAGATTTGGTATTCTTAAAGGAAGGGGGACTCTGTGTAGCCCTCAAAGAAGAATGTTGTTTTACTTAGATAAGACTGGGCTAATACAAAATAGCCTTGATAAAGTTAAAAAAAAAAATCTAGAGGAAAAATTGGTTTTCCACATCTCCCTGGCTAACTACTTTGCTTCCCAGTCTTTTATGCCCTTTTGTTGGATTCCTTTTGCTTATCTCCTTTGGCCCCTGGGACTTCAGATGACTAACCAGTTTCATTAAGAGTCAGGTAGATTCTGCAATCAAGCTGGTTACTACCATCGCCTCGCACAGAAGAAACATCTGCCGCTGACCTGCCAAAAGAACAAGACAACCCCCCATCTCGACCCTTAATAATGGGGTTGGGTGTTGCAGGAGCAGGCACAGGCATAGCTTCCCTTGTCACCTCCAACCACTCAGCTTAGCAATAGACAAGGATCTACAAGAGTTACAGTCAGGAATGCAGAACCTAAAGGACTCGGTTTCTTCACTTTCAGAGGTTGTGTTACAGAATAGAAGAGGCCTAGATTTATTATTTTTACAACAGGGGGGACTCTGTGCAGCTCTAAAAGAAGAGTGCTGCTTCTATGCAGACAAGACTGGATTAGTAGAAAACAGCTTGCAGAAAGTACGAGGAAGCCTAGAACAACGCAAACGGGAGAGACAACAGAACCAGTTTTGGTATGAATCTTGGTTCACCAGGTCCCCCTGGATGACTACTTTGATCTCCACCTTGCTAGGGCCACTTATCATCTTAATTCTCCTCTTCACCTTTGGTCCATGAATAATAAATAGATTAGTTACCTTTATTAGAGAAAGGATCAGCACTGTCCAAGTCATGATACTTAAACAACAGTACCAGTCTCTTGCAGAAACTGAAATTCCATGATTGGAATTATGACAAAGAAAAGGGGGAAATGAAAGGATAAAAGTTGCCATATTTCTGCTGCTCTGTTTTCTAGCTGCTTTGCTAACTTGCCTTTTTAAGCTTCTGTAATATGGCTTGCTTGCTATTGCACTGAATCACAGAACTGCCATTTTGCAACTGCCTCCATTTTGTAAAAAGTATGCAACTACCTCCATTTTGTAAAAAGTATACCATAAGGACCTGGCCCTTTGTACGCCCTACCCAATCAGAGGGACCCTCACGAGCCCGCCTCATGGGCCCCACCCAATCAGGGGAACCCACGGCTGAAAAGCCCCTATGACTCTGCATACCTATAGTTTTCAGCCTTTATAAGCTGACCAAACACGTGGCTAGGGGCTCTTCACCTTTCCTCCTGCGAGAGGAATCTGTGTTGAGCCCCGATGCATCGGAATCAATAAACCTCGTGCGGTTTGCATTGAGAGCGTCCTGCGTGAGTGTTCTTGGGGTCCCGTAGACAGCCCTGAGCGGGGACCCCTCCGGGGAACCCCACACCTCTTTTTCCAAAAACTGCCCTGGGACCAGGTGGAGAAGCCACAGACTGAGGCTTTTATGGGATTCAAAAGGTCAGAGCTCCCCAGGTATCAGACTGAGGTTAACTCCAGCAGGAACCAAAACTGGGCATCCTATAGGCCCTATACTACTTTTTCCATTTGCTATCAAGTTTCTGCTGAGCGTGTCCTCACAAAAGCACTACAGTAGCAGCCTACATCTGGCTCTGCATCAAGGGAACCTGGTCTAAGACAGAGTATTTTAAAAGTTAATAGAATTAGCCCGATGTGGTGGCCCACGCCTTTAATCCCAGCACTTGGGAGGCAGAAGTAGGAGGAAGGCTGTGAGCTTGAGGCCACTCTGAGACTGCAGAGTGAATTCCAGGTCAGCCTGGGCTAGAGTGAGACCCTACCTCGAAAAACCAAAAAAAAAAAAAAGTCTTAGACTTCAAATTAAATTTACCAGAATGTATTCATGTATTTATTTCAGATCCATCTTGAAGTTGAACTAAAGCAAGAGTAGGTTTTTTGTTTTGAAATCTTACAATAGGTCTGGAACTGCAGCTCAGCAATAAAGTGCATACTTAGCATACACAAGGTCCTGGGTTCAACCTCAGCACCACATAAAAATAAACTATCTTTCAAGGAAAAGAAAACGTGAGCAGGAAAAATAACAAAACTTTAGGAACTGGAAAGCAGAGAGATAGGTGACAATTTCTGGCCTGAGAAAGTAAAGTCTTACACCAGAAGCAGAAAGAAGTAGAGTGCCAGGTGCCTGTGAAAGCAGATACACAGGTAGGGATGAAATGATTAAGATCTACTGTAAGCAGGCTCAGGTGGCCACTAGTGTCCTGTCTATTCTTCTCAACTATTAGCACTCCTTCTTCACCAGGCAGGAGACTGGAAGCACCTTCTCCAAAAGGGCTAACAAAGAGAACCCCTAGAGTATGGGGGCAGTGAAGATGTGATGGTTAATCTCTGCTTGTCAATTTGACATGGTTTAAGATCACCATGGATACAAATCTCTTGGCACATCTGTCAAGGATTTTCTAGATGACATTAATTGAGGTAGGAAGACACACCCTTGCAATGAGTGGTGCCATTTCATGGGCTGGGAGTCCTGAAGAAAGCTGGCTGGGCATCAGCATTGATTCCTCTATTTCCTCCCTACTGATGTGAATATGTGATGCTGGTTTCCTGCTCCTACCATACTTTCCCACCAGAATAGACTTCCCTTTGAAACTCTAAGCTGAAAATAAACACTTTTCCCTTCCTAAAGCTGGTCAGGTATTTTGTCCCAGGGATGAGAAAGAAACTGACACACAAGGATCTATAGTTGTCAAAGGTAACCTAGCAAACTTAGTGACTTAGAACAATGATCACTTCATCATTTAGGTTTCAAAGAAAAGGGTTCCATCTGTGTGTGTGTGTGTGCGCGCGCGCGCGTGCGCGCGTGCGCATTCATGCTCACTCACACATGTGCTTTAAAAGGTTCCACAGCCATCTTTATGCTGAGATTAACACACACCTGGAATACTGAAATGAAAGAGCTATTTAAAATGAAGATGATGAATGTTGAACTTCTCAATATTCTCTACTGCCTGAATCCTAGAAAACTAGCTCTAGGATTATACTCAGTGAGTTGGGAAGATTGGAGACTCTGTTTTTGGGAACGGAAGAGTAAAAAAACCAAAGATGCTCTCATCATTTAAAGAAAGTGTTACTAAGCACACCCTGCTAAACCCCACCTGCTTGCAAGCATAGACAGATCTCCCAGGAAGCTTTGTCTGTCTCATTCTTATGGTTGCTTGATAAAGTGCATGTAGCAGACAGCTTCAGGTTCACTGAGATGAACTTCCAGACCAGGCACAGTTATGGAGGAAGGGATTTATTGACGCTCACAGATCCAGGGGAAGTTCCATAATGGCAGAAGAAGCTGGCCTGCCTTCACAGGTCCAAACAGAGAGAAGCACAAGCCTAAAGGTCAAAAGTCACAGCACACTTCAGGAACTCCAGTTAGGCACACTTTGCATATCTTTGGATTGAAATCGGAAACCCACCCAGTGACATTGCCTCCAGCCAGGTAGCCAGCAGATGCAAACTACAAACAATAGAGAACTGAATATATTGGGGGCCATCTATTCTATTCAAACCACCACAGTGCAGGACACTTAGTTAAGTCTGATGTGATGATGCACACCTGCAACCCTAGCACTTGGGAGGTGGAGGCAGAAGGACCGGAAATTCAAGGCCAGCCAGCCTCAGCTACATAGTGAGATCAAGGCCAATCTTGGATAAGAAAAACAAACTGAATTTCTAATGAATAATAATATGTTTACAAAGTTTAACATTCACATACTGGGCTGGAGGATGGCTTGGTAGTTAAGGCACTCACCTGCCAAGCCTAAGGTCTGATCCCCTAGTACACAAGTAAGCCAGATACACAAGGTGACACATAAATCTGGAGTTCATTTGCAGTTGCTAGAGGCCCTGGCACACCCATTCTATCCCACACACATACACACACAAATTAATTAATTAATTAGCATTCTTGCACTGAGAATCTCTTAAATATTTAATGGGGTATACTTTTGCTAAATATTGTTTGTTACTTCTATGAAATTCAAACAAAATATCCTGTTGTGTTTTGCTAAATTTGGCCCACTTAAGAGCAGATATCCAAAGGTCATCAGACTTTAAGGAAGAATGTGACATGAAATTTAAAACACTTTGGACTTGGGAGATGGCTCAGCATGTAAGAAAGCTTACTGTGCAAGCATGAATACCAGAGTTTGATCTCCAGCACCCAGTAGTAATGGTAACTGAGTTCCAGAGCTGAAGAGGTGGGAGACAGGAAGATCACTTGGGCTTTCTGATTAGCCAGTTTAACTAAAAAAATGGGAACTCCAGCTCAGTGAGAGACTAATGGAAATAAGATGGAAGAGTGATAGATATCTGACATCTTTTAGCCTCCACAGGTGTGCACATAGGGCATACTCAACTGTACACACATGTGCATATACACAACATACTACACACAAAATAAAATATATATATATTTTTTTTATTTGAGAGAAAGAGAAGGTGTGGGTATGGGAGCACCAGGGGCCTCTTGCCACTGCAAATGAACTCCAGTCATGTGTGCCACTTTGTGAGTCTGACTTTACATGGCTAGTGGGTAAATGAACCCTGACCAGCACCTTTGCAAGGGAGAACCTTTAACCACTAGATAATCTCACCAGCCCACAAATAAATTTCTTCTTCTTGTCATCCTTGCGTGGCATGGCAAAACTTGGAGAGCTGCAGAGAGCACTGTGGCTTCACTACGATGTCAGAGAAAAAGCCCATTTTTTTTTTTCAAGTGTCAGTGGTGAAGCTACCATAGGTGCTGCTCTCCATTGGGTACAATGGCTTGGCCTTGGACAGTGTACCATACATCAGGGACTGGTGCACATTTCCACTGCAAATGGTTTATTGCTTTCCTTTAAGTTGGAACAAAGTTTTAGCAGTAGAATTGACATAGGAATTTGAGGTTGAGGGAAAACCTGTGAACCCCAACTTTTGGGTCCTTATGTTATTTTAGCAAAGAATTGATAAAACAAATTCTGAGTGGGATCAATTATGAATTATTGTTTATTAGAGGGGGAATTAAGATGCCCCACTACTGGTGAAGATGCATGAACAGGTTCAACTCAACTGACTGTACATTTGGAAAAATAAAATTTTATTAAGTAAAAAAAATGGATATGATGAGCATATAACACAACAATGAGGATGGCTCTGCTCTTCCAGTGGAGATTCTTTGGTGACTACATATGTCCCATTCCCCCTCCTGTCACACTC
Source organism: Jaculus jaculus (assembly GCF_020740685.1). Classification (NCBI taxonomy): domain Eukaryota; kingdom Metazoa; phylum Chordata; class Mammalia; order Rodentia; family Dipodidae; genus Jaculus; species Jaculus jaculus. The sequence goes on from NC_059107.1 coordinate 66,497,100, forward strand.
CTGCCCACCGCTTGGTCACAAGCTACTGTATGTCCATCCCAAGGGGATTACTGCATGCTCCTAGTCCCCTCTGCCTTCTGTCCCAACCCTCCCCCAAAATGTTTCAGGCTGGGTGGGGAGAGAACAGGTACGTAGTGGGGCCTGTTAGTTTCCTCAGCACACTCAAGACAATGAGGGTTCTGGCTTCCCTTTCTAACTCTTGGTAGGTATTTTCCAACACAGGCCAGCCAGGGGAAGAGAGGCTGGACTGCTCCCTGGGAAGGCTCCACCCTGAGCCACTTGGTGGCAGTATTCCTGAGCCTCTGTCCTTAGGACTCCATAGGACCTTTCTCACCACCTTGCAGAGCTACCAGTCTCCTGTTCCTCTTGTCTGTCTCTGCTCCTTAAGTTGGGTTAGGTGAGGACAGGAGGGAATGGCCATTGTAACAACTTAGGAAACAAGCCAGAGAAGGCACAGAGAAATTCCAAGGTAGCTGGCACTGCTCTCTCCTCTCATGCTTCTCCCAATACCATGCCCTACCTCTGTGCTCTAGGTCGCCTGGTACCTGAGAGAGGCTGGCCTCAAGCTGTAGAGGAAGGAAAAGCCTTAGTCTCACACATGCACACACCACACACACACACAAAGTTCTCTAAGACCCTCTCCCTGAAGTGCTAAGCAGTCAGAAGAATCATATTCAGCAGCCAGGGAGATTGAAGGAGAAGTCCCTAGCTCCTTGGAGCTATAGGGTTAACTACGGATAACAAGACTGGGCCTCAGGTGGCACAGCCAGGCTGGAGTCACTGGGACAGGGAGCCATAAACTATATATAAGTTTTAATTACAGGTGTCATTTCAAGGACAACTTACTAGCTCTTTTAGTTAAACTTTAAAAAAAAAAAAAACCTTTTTATTGACAACCTCTGTACATAGAAACAATACACCATGATCATAACCCCCTTCTACCACTCTCCCTTTTTTTTGTTTTATTTTCATTTATTTATTTGAGAGAGAGAGAAAGAGGCAGATAGAAAGAGAGAGAATGGGCATGTCAGGGACTCCAGCCACTGCAAAATGTTGGGCCTTGAGAAGCCCAGGCATGAGGCCTACTGGAATTTTCTGAGCCTAGCTAAAGTTTGGTGACCTGTCTCTGGCCAACTAGGACTCAGCAAGATACCTAATGGCTTCTTGCCTGCTACTTCCATGCAGGAGCTGAAATTATCATTTCAATAGTCACAGTTTACTATCGGACCTCACTTCTTCCCCCATCCTAAAATCCCCGCCTTCATCCCCAACATTATATAGGCAACTGCTTGTAATAATAAAGCAAGTTCCTGAGAGTTCCTGCTTCCACAAGACTCCCGACTCAGGGTGGTTTTTCTCCAGTGACTAGGAGAGGTTCTGAGTCATCAGACGCTCATCCTTCTCCTCAACCCCTTGGGAGGAATCAGCGGACCTGGTTCCTCCTCAGCATTACCTACCCACCCGGGAGGAGCCCCGCCTCTGGCGCCCAATGTGGGGCTCCAGGAACCTGGCCGACTAGTGCCCCATGAGAGGCATTTATTGAGGAGGTAATCAGTATACATGTGCAGGTGAGCATACCCTCATAAGTTATGAGGCAGTCTTTATATTTAATGCACTAAACTTTGCTTCTATAACCTGTACTTGTTTGTCAACATCTCTTTGTTCTCTTTCTCTTTCCTTTCACTTTCAGTTCCCTGGCGGCTTTTGTATTTCTGAATGGGGCCTAGCAGGCTGCATCTGCGGCTTTTGTATTTCTGAAGGCTTGTTGCCCCAGCCAGCGGGGAGTTGAACAAGGACCCGAGGGGAAGATAACCTGAATGATAAAAGGCAAACAGACACAAGAAGGAGACCATGCTAGATGTTTGTCAATGCCTCAGAGTCATCATTTTTTACACAGTGGTTATATAGGGGAAGAAAAAGGAGGGTAATAAGCTGGCTGATGTGATTTAGGGCTTTGGAATTGTCAGGAAACCTAGAGGGGATGTAATCAGGTGTTCATCTAATCTTTCCTCAATGGCTTAACATCCTGACTGCACCAGGCTTCACATCCTGACCATAAACTGGCCTTTTGCAAAAGATAAGATTCTGTAAGCAGTCTGCTGACTGACATTCCAGAAGTACCTAACAGAAAGCTGGATGGGCCAGCTTTCTGAGTAATGAATGAGTCAGCTTATGAGAGGCCCAGGCAAAATGGAGAGGGTTTTGCTCTATGGCTCCCGACAGCTTGTGCTTCTCTTTCTCTCTCTTCTTGGGCCTGTGAAGGCAGGCCAGCTTTTTCTGCTACTATGGAACTTCCCCTGGATCTGTAAGCTTCAATAAATATTCCTTTCTCCATAACTGTACCTGGTCTGGAAGTTTACCTCATGAAATCTAAAGCTGTCTGATAAGTGGAGTGAGATGAACCTGACTATGTGGATGTTGATCTTTTGGAAGCTTTGTTTTGGAGGAATAGACATGAACTTGGTGCTTACAACTGAAGTTGTCTTCTGGAGTGGTAAGCCACATTTTATGGACTATTCTGATGAGAGTCTGAAAATTCTAAATACAAACAACATTAAACTTCAAGGCTTGGCTTATGAGCTTTCTTGCTACGTCCACGGCGACCTTGCCTGTGTAGCAAGCAGAGATGCTTCTGTACTGGATGAGAGCTGAGGACAGAGGGCCAGCACTCCTCAGAGGGATGCCCCCAGTGACCCCTTGGCAGTCAGTTACTGTAATGGTTCCTGCTGCCCATGAAGTCACGACGACCTGATTACTGGTGCCAATGAGCTATTTTCTGCGCTCTGTTTCTTTCCTGCTCCCTTCTAGTTGTTTGTCAAAGAACAGCTAGTTTCTATGCTACGCTTACTATTAATCATGCACACAATCAAAGTAACAATTTGAGTATTGAATGTGCCCCTCCTATGATTAGGGCAATGGAGGAAATGTATAACTCTACTAAGAATAAAAAATTAACTCTAGAACAGTTTTTAGATGGTATAAAGTAAAAACAGCTTATGATGTTTGAGAACGATACTGAGCCTGAGAATATGAAAGTAGAAATGTTGATCGGTAGTGTTCATAAGAAGCATGACAGTTCTGCAGTAAAGGAGTTACAAAACTTAGGCATTCCCACCAGGAAACTTCCTGGGGGATATGTTCAATACTTGATCAAGGGCAGATGGTGGACTCCTAGAGCTGGAATCTACTTAGTTCCACTCCCCTATGAGGGAGGATATGATGAATTCAGTAATAGATGGGTGAATTATGAAGAAAAAAGGAGGCTATGGCATTCTCTTCCATTTATGGGAACGCTTAACAAGGAAGCGTAAGCCTTGGTGTTTATACAGTCCTTGGGGTATAAGAAATAAGTAACCTGTTATTCACCTTACACCTTTTACCCTAGTTTCTGTTCGTATAATGTTGTGGTCAATGGTGCGAGACATCCTTCTTAAAAAATGGGTACATTTCCTGCCTGATAAACACTACACGTATGCTTAGAGTAGAACAATACTTAAGATTGTTTAGATTAATGATTTCTGAGATCACTTGTTGGCTTGCTAAGTTTCCCTGTTCAATCTGTATAAAACCTTCATGAAACCTTCAGTAAATTGCAGCAGCATATTCTACCTAGAGTGCGTCTGTCTGTCATTTCCTCGCCGAATCCCGAGTTCTCCTTGAGCCTTCGCCCTTGTTCTCCCTTGGTCCTGATCTCCCCGAGAGTCAGTCCGTGGCACTTTCTAAGGAAAAAGAAAGACTGCAGGGGACTTTGTTGAAACTGGACTACTGACATAAGGGCTGGCTGCAGCCTACTGCCCAGGCCCAGAGAGTTTGATCAAGGTTAAATTTGTAATGGACTGATGTGTTTAGCTAGAGATATTGGAGTAAAAGATTAAAATTTTTTATTTTTTATTTTTTTGTTGTTTGTTTTGGTTTTTTGAGGTAGGGTTTCACTGTAGCCCAGGCTAACGTGGAATTCCTTATGGAATCTCAGGGTGGCCTAAAACTCATAGTAATCCTCCTACCTCCACCTTCCAAGTTCTGGGATTAAAGGCTTACCTCACCATGCCCAGCTGAGATTTAAGGTTTTAAACTTAAAAAGAAACCAAAACCTCAAAAAAGTTAAAATTACAGACACTAAGATGAATTTTAGGTTATGATGGCTCAGTTTATATTTTTTTTGTCTCTCCTTGCTATGCCTTATACCAGTTAAAAATGTGTACTCTGTGCCTTTATATGTTTAAAGTGTTTACCTTGTTTGATTTTACTGGTCTTCATATGTTAAATTGGTCAATACTGTGGGGACTTTTAAAATTAAGCTGAGTACAATTTATATATAATGTGTGATAGTTATAAATCTATTGGGAGCCAAGGACAAAATGTGGTAATTTAAATAGATGGCCCCCCTTCTGACAGCTTGTGCCTGGCCCTCCCCTACTGGGAGTTGGTGGACAATCCACGTCCTGGGAGACTGCCACGTGGCTCTGTTGGACTGACCCAGGTGGGGACAGGGAAGAAGTCTGCCCTCTCATGGTAACTGGGCTCACAGATATTTTTCCTTCACTCGATACCTTTTCCTACACCTGCTGGGCATCGACACATGCCAGGGAAAAATCTAAACATACAATTAGCCATATGCTTCAATACTTTGCCTCCCTTGGACTACCTGACCAAATTAAAACAGATAATGGACCCTGCTTCATAAACAAGGCCTTTATAGATTTTCTCCAGACCTGGAAAAAAATCTCACATTCCACAGACATCCCATACAACCCCCAGGACCACACTATCATTAAAAGATATAATCAAACTCTCAAATCTCAATTACAAAACAAAAGGGGGAATCCTTACCCTCACACGACCAACTAAAAAGGACATTATTTAACCTAAATATTTTAATTTTTTCTAACAATTTATAATGTGTGATGGTTATAAATTGATTAGGGATGGAATGTGGTAACATAAATAGATGGCCCCCAATATATTCAATTGTTTATTTGCTCGTAGTCTACCTTCTACAACCACCTTGCTAGAGTTAGTGCCATTGTGTGGATCTTAAGGTGTGATGGTGGGTTTCAAATTTCAATCTAAAGATATGCAAAGTGTGCCTAGCAGGAGTCCTCAAGTGTGCAGTGGCTTTTGGCTTTAGGCTTGTACTTTTAATGTCTAATTATCATTCATACTCACAGCTTTAAAGTAGATCTTGAGAAAGTTCAAACTGTGCCTCCCTTTAAGATCTTGGACTCAGTCCTTACCCTAGATACAGTTTCACCTGTTAGATACTCAATATACTAGGGTTAAAAGTTAGAACTCTTTTGGAATGTCATGTAGATTTTCAATGGATTTGTGTTACTTCTAAAAAATATGACAGTCAACAGCGTTTGGAAAATACATTTAAGAAATATTTGACATAATGATAATATTTCCTTGGATCTGATTCAGTTACATTCAGAGATTTTGTCTTTGCAAAATAATCATCTTACTTTTGATGTAGCTAAAGCTGCTCATGACTTAATATCTACTTTTAAGTCTGCCTTGACTGGATGGAATTCTCTCACTTCTTGGAATGGAAGTTTTGCTACTACAGGTGTTTGTCTTTTGCTCATTCTGTGTCTGCTGCCCATACTTGTTAAATGCCTTTTGAGATACATTATAGATATCCATGCATAAGTACATGGGCTACAGCTACAGACCTGACCCCAGCTTCCTGAGACATTATCTTAAAGCTCCTGCAGAGGGTGGTAGTCAAAGACAGTAAGATTCTCTTGAGTTAGGTCAACCTAAGACAGGGCATGAATGATGGAATTCATGTACCAATGACGGGTAAGGCCTAAATATCGTAAGACAGGCACAGTCTTCAGCACTGAGACCCAAAAGGTCCTGGTTCACTAAAAAAAAAAAAAGGAAGGGGGGGAGATGGAATTGTCTGGAGCCATTTGGCTGGCCATAGCTCTGGGCCATTTGACAACAAGACTTTACCACCTACATGTAAGCAAGATTATACCCATTCAGTGTAACTGATAAGAGCTGGCCATTCCTTAAGATTTATGTTTGTATTGCTGAAATCAAACGGTTTGTTTGTTTCTCAACCTTAGGATAATCTTTTGTACTGAGAAGTGATTGAAATACAAAAACTGAAACTGTGTCTGGTTTGGAAGTTCATTCTAGCAATGTGAAGCTGATTGCAACAGAATTGGTACCAGAGAGTGGGGTGTTGCTGCTCAGTGGATTTTGGTCTTTTGGAAATTTTGTTCTGAAGGAATGGGCATGGACTTGGTATTTGCAACCAAAACATCTTCCAGAGCAGTAAGCCAAATTTTATGGGCTATTCTGGTGAGAGTTTGGAAATTCTAAGGCCAGAGAGAACTGTATTTGGAAGTTTTGCTCATGAACTTTCTGAGGAAAAGGAAAGACTGCAGAGAACTTTGCTGGAACTGGAATACTGGCGTAAGGGCTTGCTGCATTCTGCTGCTCATGCCCAGAGAATTTAATCAAGGTTTAATTTGTCATGGACTGATATAATTGGCTGAAGATATAGAACTGAGAAATTTAAGATTTAATGTTGGCAAAACTCAAGCAAGTTTAAAATTACTGGCACTGAAACTGGTTGCTGAAGCTAATATTGTTAAGGATGGCATGACCGTTTTACATTGAAACATGGAAAAGATGCCTGAGGAAAAACTACATGGTAAACTAATTTGAAAGGATTTGACTGAAAGGAAGGAACCTGCTTTGCATGGTCATGATTTATTTCATCCTTGAATCAAGAATATGACTGTGTCCTGCACACCTGGTATTGGTTTCATAAGTGTGGGAAATGTGTGGAGTGAGCCATGAATTGCATATGGTTCCAGAAGCTGTTGCTTAGAAGTATATAGGCAGGTTATGATGACCCTGATGGGCTAGGAAGTCATTGGAATATGAACCCTGGTTTGCATGGAGACTTGAAGATATTTTGGATATACCAGAACTGTGCAAGGGCTACCATGGAATGTTGTTGGTTTGAGATGGAAGTTATTCCTAGCTATTCAGCCCAGCTGGAGGTGTATAATTGGGAAATCCAAAGAGTATTAATCATTGGTTGTGATATTGGACTTGAACTGCAGATGTTTGATGTTTGCTTGATGGTTATCGAGTTTGCATTGGTTCAGTCTCTCCTTGTTATGCCTTATAGTAGTTGGAAATGTTTATGCCATTATATGCTGGAAGTATGTAACTTGTTTTGGTTTTATAGGACTTACAGCTAAGAGACAATCTTAAATCTCAGATGAGACTTGGGACTTTGGAATTATCTTAAGTTGGTTAAGGCTATGGGACCTTTGACATTGAAAACAATATACAGTGTGAGATGGTTATGAATCTATTAGTGGCCAGAGGCAGAATGGGGCAGTTTGAATGGATATCCCCCAATAGATTCAGTTTTATTTAAGCTTTGGTGTCACTGTGGGTGGATCCTATGGACCAAGGTGTGGTGATGGATCTACAATTCCAGACTTAAAGATATACAGACAGCTTGAGTATTTGTGTGTGTGTGTGTGTGTGGGGGGGTTATAGTTCCTGGACTGTGCTTGCTTATGGTGCTGGTGATGGTATTTCTCTCTGTGTGGACTTGTGAAAGGGTCCTGCTTCTTCCACCATTATGGAACTTCCCCTGGATCTGCAAAGTTCAAATACATTCCTTTCTTAAAATAACTATGTCTGGTCTGGAGATTCATCCCAACAATGTAAATCTATTGCACCTCTCAATAGCCATTTATTGCCCTCTTCTGTGTCTGAACTAACATCCTGGTGACTCTGTTTTATCAGGTGTACTCCTTTTTGGAGTATAAGAACAGACACCCAGCTTGCACCAACCCAAGAGCTAAAAATGTCATTAGATGGCACTTGAAAGCTATGGTAGAGATTCCCTCATTTTTCTGTAATCCTCCTCTCTGATGGTCAGCCAATGTATTTGGAAAAAAAACCCTTTATTTATGACTTCCTTTTGTTCTGCAACTATAAAACCTTCATAAAATTGTTAACATGTTGGAACATGGAATTGAGGTAACCTAAATATGTGTTTCTGGGCCATGGTCATTTACATTTGGTTCCAGAATAAACTGCTTTTTATCCTCTTTGAGGTGGGAGCTGTGTCTTTTGTGTGACAGCAGTCTGATTTAGTGTTTTATTCTCCATATCCTCCGGATTTCTGCTTTTATGGGTTTTGATTGATCACCATGTCTGTCACCATTGCCTATTGCATGGAGCTGATTGCCAGGCTAGTAGTAAGAGCAGTATTAAGGCCAGTTTATGATCAGAGTGTGAAGCCTGGTGCAGTCAGGATGTTAAGCCATTGAGGCAAGATTAGGTGAACACCTAATTACATCCCCTCTAGGTTTCCTGACAACTCCTTGCCCTGTCCACGTCCCTTTCCCCCTACAACCCTATATAAATCTACATGTAAGAATAAACTCTCAAGGCCTTGACAAACATGTAGCATGGTCTCCTTCTTGTGTCTGTTTGCCTTTTTTCAGGTTAATTTTACCCTCATTTCCTTGTTCAACTCCCCGCTGGCTGGGGCAAGTGGTGCCCAATGAACATGAGGCACGAGGTACAAAGAAAGACCTGAACGTCGCTCAAAGTGGACGGCCATCCCAGCCATTGGACCGCCACCCCACTGGAGGGGTGAGTGAAGGTCTGCATAGAGGTCACTACAGGCAATTCACCTGTAATACAGACCTGCACCGTGATCGATGCAGAAAAAGCCCGCCTGTGAAACTGATCCATTTTAGGTAAGTGATGAATTTTAGGCAATTAAAGTAAAGACTATTGAGTCAGATTTTCAAGACACAAGAATTGCGGGATTTCCTTTTTGCACTTCTCTTCCTCCTTTTACTTTCGGTTGGTGCCATCACGTGGAATTGCAACATAGCGACAGGGCAACTGAAGTCTCTTGGCCAGGGCTACCCTCTGGCATTGGCTGAAGGCCCCTAGCTCCCTGTGCAAATCCTGACAGCCCGTTCAGGCGTTGGCAAAGACCTCCTATCTAGCCTCTCTTCCTATCAACAAAACTGGGTATGCAACAGCCAGTAAATGTTCTTAGAGCAGCTGCCAGTTCTTAAAATTACAGTCAGGCTCACATCAGGCCCATCGGGGAACCCCTCATGCCGGTTCTCTGACTGGGAATGTTGCCCTCTGGTCTTACCATTTCTCCTCTTTCCTTTTCCATTATGGGACAGACCCTAAGTAAGCATAAATTGTTGAAAGGCTTAAAACTTCTCTCAAGGCACAAGGAACATGGGTTAAAGAAAAAAGATAAAGATTTAACGAAGATTAAAAAGGAGCTAATTGCCATGTTAAGATATTTTAAAACACAAGGAATTGAGATTGCTTCAAGTTCTTTTTGATTTTATCAGGAGGATATGTTCTTTTTATATGTGTGTATATGTGTTTATGTGTGCTCATTGTGCTTGCTAGTCGTGTCATGTTTGTGACTGTTTGTAACTAAAGAGATGAGATGGACACAGGTGACATTCCTTTCTCTTCTAGAGAACCATTTCAAGGAAATCAAAGGCCTAAGCATAGAAATTAAAAAGGAAAAGAGGGAAAGTTAAATGTCTTTTACAGGAGTGAATTTGCCAGATATTTGTTCTAGATCAAGTTCACCTTACATAGATTATTGAAAACAACAAAACTTCCTCTAAAGAGGTAACTTATAATTTGTCAGATATATTTTTAAAAAGATTGTAATGTCCTGTTATTTAAAAGGAAGATGAAACTGATTTGACTTCTGAGCCAGACTGCACAATTTGCCTTAGCTACTCCTAATAAAAAATCATTCCCAAGTGTGTTATTGGTATTAATGATATAAAATTGTATTAAGACTGTATTAAGACTAGGATTAATGGATTTGGTGTAATTTTTTAATAGCCTTATAAGAAAGATAATCGCTTCTCAACCTTTTGGCTAAGATCAAGTGTAGTGTCTGTTCTTATCAGATATCTGTTCTTATCTGATACATCCTCCTATCCGAGGACAATCTATTAAGTGGATATATATACATAAATATATGTAATTCAAACTCCATGGTTCTGTTTCCAATGTTCTGATGATTGCTTTTGGCATACAAATACAAAAAAAAAATACCTTTGCCAAAGCCATGTGGAAAAATCCTTTAACTTTAAAATGGAATGGCCCAGACCCAGTACTCATTTGGGGCCGAGGATCAGTATGTTTGTCTGACACCAAAAAAAATGCTACCAGAGAGACTTGTAAAACAAGCTGATGATCCTCCAGTGCCATCTCACATATCCAAGGAAGAAACACTTCCCTGAGAGAATCTCCTTTTTCCCTAACAGGACAAAGCTGGATGGACCTCTACTTACCTTAATCCTCTCACTCATAATTGGACCCATTATTATAATTAAAATCATGTCTTTTATATGTCAACAGATTAAAGCCATTAAGGTGCAGCCTTTACAGGTCCATTATCACAGACTGGAGCTGGCCGATCAAGGTGTTGCCACTGAAGACCTGCCACCTGTAGCTGTCACTCTCCCTTGATCTTACATTCTGTACTTATTTACTATACTGCTGTCCTCTACAACTCTGCTAAAGCTGCGGTCTACCTGTCTTGGCCAAATAGCTACCCCTCCTTTAGGAGCTGCATAGGATTCAGACCGATGCATATAAGCTCACAATAAAGTGAGTGTGATATGGAGGTTGGTACCATAACTGTTATCACTAAGGCCGTGCCTCGCTCTCTGGCCACACAGCCCTGCCTCCCCTCCCCAAAAGTTACCAAGGGCCAAAGATTGGGGGAAAAAGACATCCCATGGGAGGAGTCAGGTCCCAACTCCCCCAGTTGATGACTGAAGATGTTAAACATCCCTGTTGTAGTCATGTTCGCATTGCTAGCATAAATTACCCAACCAAGAGCAGCTTGTAGGAAAAAGGTTTATTTTGGCTTACACACTCAAGTGGAATCTCCATGATGGCAGAGGAAAATGATGGCACGTGCCGAGGGTAGACATCACCCCTGACCAACATAATGTGGACAATAGCAACAGAAGAATGTGCCAAACACTGGCATGGAGAAACTGGCTATAACACCCATAAGCCCAACAACAGACTGCCTCCAGAATGTGAAATCTCCATCATCTTGGAACCTAGCATTCCAAACACCTAAGTTTATGGGTGATACCTGAAAGAAACCATCACATTCCACCCCTGACTCCCATAAGCTGATAACCATCCATGATATAAAATACAATGCATTCATCCAGCTTTAAAAGTTCCCATACTTTTTATGACTCCCAATGATGCTCAAACATACCCAAAGCCCAAAGTCTTATTTTGTCTGGTTTTATTTTTTGTTTTGTTATTTATTTATTTTTATTGACAACTTCCACAATTGTAAACAATATCCCATGATAATTCCCTCCCTCCCCCACAAAGTTTTTCTTTTGGCTATAAAGATAAAGACATTTATTCATGTTGCATTACTGCATTTCGAAGGCAGAAATACAGTTGTCTGTTTAGAACAATAGCAAATACACAATTTGCATACATAGGAAATCGCAATACTCAGCGTAACAGGTCTCTAGGACAGAAGCACTGTCATCCTAGCTGCTCACACCCAGCCCAGTGGTCAGCGGAGATGCTGCCAGGCTGAAGGCCAGCACAGCATGTCCTTTGCCCTTTGGTGCCTCTGATCTTTCCCAAAGGCCACTTTACATAGGTCACCAGCAACAAGATATACAGAGAAAAGCACAGCATGTGATGCTAGTCATAACTCCCAGACGAAGTAAACCCTCCCCAGACTCTCCATGAGAATGCTGACGGCAGGCAGCATCTCACAGGGCAGGCCCAGCAGTGCCTTGGTTGTAACTGGGCCCTGGGACAGCCCCCGGCAGAATGCTGGTCAGGAGTAGGGGAACAAGCAAAGCAGAATTTTCCTTGGTTCTTAGAATGAAAAATATACTTAACATGAACAAAATATAAGAGGGACACAAAAGAGAAAAGGTAGAATTGTGTTTCCAGCACAGGAGGTAATACAGAAGTTACCACTCAAGGCATTTGTCTCCTTTTTTTTACAGGCACTTTGGAAAAGTCAGGATCTGGGGATCAGAAAAAAAGGCTTTTGCATTTCCCCTAGCTCCTTTCAGTGCAGCCAGTCTTAGTTTTAATGACCTTGGTAAGGCATAAGAAGCCCACAGAAAAATACTCTTTGCATAGCTTGTTGCTTTTTCAGGAGGAGATAGCTTCTTACCAATACAAAAGCTCCTGGAAAAAGAAACAAGTTGGAATCTGATATGCTCAAAGCAATTCAAATACAGGTAGGATCAGGGCCAGCCATCAGCTCAGTCTCTGCATGCAGAGCTGGTTCAAGAACTAGGGCAAGGGTGGGGTCCTGGCTTCCACAAGCAAAGGACTGGTCTCTGGAATTAGGCAGCTGAATTTAGGATCTCAGGCTGGACCTGGCAAGTTGCTTGGTGTTCACTGCATCTCCTTTTATCTCACTCCAGTTCCCAGGCAGCTACACATCCCCAAAAGGGGCATGTTTGTGAATGACAACCCTGTGGGTTGGCCTCAAAGGGTGAGAGCACCTTCTAAAACCCTGAGGGGGCCAGGAGAATGAGAAGATTTAGGCACCAGAATTCTCAGGAGGAATGAGTGGATACAGCTGAATTTCCTCGATCTTTAATTGAAAGGCACAATGAATAGTCTTTTTTGATCCTGAGTGCCACATGCCAGTTTTACAGAATGCAGCAAAGGTAGAAGGGGAAAGGGAGGCAGAACAGTAAAAGGCAGGGCCAGGCAGGAAAGAAAATGCAGTGTGGATCAGGGAGTACAGCCCAGAGGCTCTTGGGAGGTCATCTCTGCCAAAACAGAGGTTACCTGCCACCCTCACCCCAACTAGGGAGGCAGAAGGCGCTAAGCGATGGTAAACAAACTGCTGTTCTTTTCAACCCCACAGTGTGGGGGCCTGAGGGGTCAGTTCCAGGAGGCTGAGGTTCCTTCCTCCCAGCCCTCCTGGGAGGGGCAGAGGTCTGGCAGGATAATGCTGAGTAGGAGGCCTTGCCCTAATCAAGGGACCCAACGGTGATTTTGCTCTTCATGAAATCTGGCCTGCCAGCTAAATCAGAGGCCATGCTTGTGGCCATTACAGCATACATTATTTTCCCCCTAAAAAATACTCAATTCCTTCCCTACATTTAAAATACCACAATAAAAAAACATAGGAAATTCAAGTTCACATAGCATGCCCAGAAAAATAAATTGTCATGACTTAACACTAAATAGCTATTCAACTTTGGATCAACACAAAAATCAAGCTATAGAATAATTAGAACTTGATTTGTTCTTTAAAAATACTACAAACTACTTAAAAAATTCTTTACCTTCAGAAATCAATCAACTAGAGACAGGCCACTGGGAGGGAGAGCACCCAGGGCTTCCGCCCGGATGCTAGCTTCCCGGGGACCCACACGCTAGCGGGACAGAAAGTTCAAGGCTCAAGTTTTTAAATTCTTATGCTACGAAAACACACACACATTTACACACAGTGATTGTAACAGTTGCATACCACTGAAAGAAGGTGTGAGAGGGGTAAAACATGGTTGAATTGTTGTGTTTCTCTGTTTAAAAATGAAAGCAGAAGAATGTCATGCCTATTTGAATTCAGTCAGCAGCAGTCTCCAATTTTTCATGAAGTAATAACATCACCATTTAAAGCAAAGTTCTTATCCATTTCATAATTTAGCAGATTTAACAGTGGGAATGTGCCCCACAGTCAAATTCTGAGCTGTGTATAGTTCTGACTCCTTGGGGGTGACACTGTAAACATGTTCAAGAAGACTCCCCCCAAAGGCTGATGGTCACTGACAAACTCCTTGAATGCCGAGCCAAGTTGGGGGGCAAATCATTCCTTCTGATCATCTGAAAGGGGCTGAATGACGAGTGAAGGGACCTGTGTCACTTAGACTTTACAAATGAGAGCTACCAGCCCAGCCGACTGACAGAGACACACACCAGAGGTTCCTGGCCATTCTCAGGTCTCTTATTTGTACCAAAATGCTAGCTTGTTGTCCCGATGTCCACTGTGATTTTGGTATACAATGGGTATCTCTTTATGTCCTACACCTGGTAAGTGAGTTCAAACCATCAAAGCGCATTGTCTCCTTTGTGTGGGCAATCCGGTAAAATCTCTGAGGATTGGGCTCATTTTTCTTGTCTCTTGAATGTCGGATCATGCGACACCTCCCTATCACAGCATTTGGGCAAGATATTGACATGCTTTTGTGAACTAACCTGTTAAAAAAAAAAAAGTCATCATGTTCTCCCCAGCCCCAGTAATTATTAGGAAATCCATTGATGGCAAGAAAGTGTTGTTTACTGAGGGCAGAGACTCCTCCAAAATACTGAACATATGGCAATCTAAATCTAAACTTATCCATCGTGACAGAAATGTGTCGTGGCTGTGAAAAGCACCTGTAGGCATTGTGGTCATCCATTGGAATTAGGTCTACATAGCTGAACGCAAAGCAGTTATAGTCATGAAGTCCTTCAAGGCTTCTTGAAAGCCAATTTTGAGGAGCTAAGCACGATTGAACATACTGCCTCCAGCCTGGTTGATCACATAGATGCCACAGTCCAATTGCTGGCGCTGCAGGATTGGATGTAAGTAATACAACCAATACTTGAGGTGTTCCTGTCGGTTGCGGAATGGAATAATGATAGCCGCCTTGTGAAGAGAGATGCAGTACTTGGGGTTGAAACTGCCACCCATCCTTATCTCCGGGTTTTGCTTTGCCAAAAGCTCCAGATCCACAGGAACAGTAAAGTCAATCGACAGGAGGCCAACGAGCAGCGGGGACTCTTCGGGGCACGCGGGCAACAACAGTGCCGTGGTGGGGGATAGGGGCACCGAGATCAGGTTGTCGGTCAGACTCTGCCCCTGCGGCTGCAGCGGCACCCCGATGAGCTGGGGCAGGCGGCGCAGGTGGACTGGCCAGGTAGTAGACGACGGTGGCTGTGGTGCCACGAGCAGGCGACAGGGGCTGCAGGGTGGAGCCGGGCATCACGGCGCTACCGCCCAGGAGTGGCTTCCCCCCAACAAAGTTTTAAAATTGAGCCATAATATCAAAAATAAACAAAGAAACCCATAATGGCACAGAATAAACATTCAGACTGCAAAAGACGGCATTGGGAAGAGCAAAGAAATACTCAACCAATACAAGATTTAAACAATTAGGGCCATCATTAAACTCTGCAGATTCAAGTCCAACAACTCTAGTCACTAACAAATCTCCAAGTCCAATAATTCTAACCAGCAACAAATCTCTGGAGTTTTAATTCTTCCCCTCCAGCTAAGTCCTGGAAAACTTCATCCAGGGACTGGCAGCTTTACTTAGCAGCCATGTCCTTGTCCCAGCATCTCCACGGGGACTCCACTACAATCCATGGTTCATCCTCACAGCTCCACTGGGTCTCCATGCAGGCATCCAGCAAACTTGCTACACACTGCCCAAGGCCAATTCCAAAACAAAAAAACTGTGTTGCCAATTCAATAATCCTCTCTTTTTGTATTTGTGCTCCATCATACCAAGTAGTGTGCCAATTTGTTAATCTGGGTGTGGGGTGGGGATAAAGCAAACTTTGAAGAACAAGATAATCCTTGAGCACACAGGCTCCTTCAAAAGAGTCTACATTTTTTTCCTGTTGCCTCAGTGCAGGTCAGCTGGCCCAATCTCAATGCTTGTAATCTTTCAAACAATTTCAGGTGAACAGGCAGCAGTTTAGCCCCAAAGCTTTCAATTTTTCTGTGCCATATACCTCTGCTCAATCCACTCCTATACAACGCAATCCTGAACAATTTCTCAGAACACAGACATAACAGCAAGCCTCTCACACAAACTGCTTCTAGCCCAGTCCAGACAAAGCTCATTTTCATCCACATAAACCAAACCTCACAGACCATAGTTCTACTGTATTCAGGTCTTGCAAATCTGACCAGAAGATTAAATCAAGCTGTATTTACAGCACTGCAAGGTGTCTCTTAGGCCAAGGTTTCAAATCCTTCCACATTCTTCTTGAAGATCATCTCCAGAAGGCCAATGCCACACAGTCAGGTGTCTAGCAGCAAATGACACCACTCCTTGGTACCAACATTATTGTTGCAGTCAGGTTCACATAACTGGCAGAAATTACCCAACCAAGAGCAGCTTCTGGGAAAAAGAGATTTATTTTGGCTTACAGGCTCGAGGAGAAGCTCCACGATGGCAGGGGAAAACGATGGCATGAGCAGAGTGGGGACATAACTCCGTGGCCAACATAAGGTGGACCATAGCAACAGGAGAGTGTGCCAAACACTGGCATGGGGAAACTGGCTGTAACACCCATAAGCCTGCCCCCAATAATACAGTGCCTCCAAGAGGTATTAATTCCCAAATCTCCATCAGCTGGGAACCTAGCATTCAATTCATAAACCTAAGTTTCTGGGGGGACACTTGAAACAAACCACAACAATCTCCTTAAATGTGTAATGACCATTTGTATTTCTTCCTTTGAGAACTCTCTGTTCAAATTCTCTACCCCATTTTTTGATTGGGTTGATTTATTGTTTAGTTTTTTTGAGTTCTTTGTAGATTCTAGACTTTTGTTTGAGGTAGAGCTGGTGAAAATTTTCTCCCACTCTTTGGGATGTCTATTGACTCTGCTTATGGTGTGCTTGTCTATACAGTAGGTATTTGTTTCAAGAGGTACCAGTAGATTAGTGCTGATCTTATTTTCTGTGCTATTGGGGTCTTATTCTTCCCCTATGCCTATATCATGGTGTGTTCTCCTTGTTTTTTATTCTAGTTCTTTTGTGCAAGGTGAGAGAAATAGGTATAATTTCATTCTTCTACAGGTGGTTATCCAATTTATACATCACCATTTGTTGAAGATGACTTTTTTCTTGTGAGCATTTTTGGATGCTTTATCAAATATCAGGTAGTTGTGGTTTCTTGGATTTAGAGATGGGCCTTCTATTCTATTCTATTGATCTATGTGTCTGTTATTGTACACACACCATGTTGTTTTAGTTACTATGGCTTTGTAGTATATCAAATCAAGTGTAGTGACACCACCATAGGTATTTCTTTTGTTGAGGATATTTTGGCTATCTGCAACCTTATGTTCTTCCATGTGAATTTTGAGACTATTTTTTTCCTCTGTGAAGAACATTGCTGCAATGTTCATTGCAATTGTGTTAAATCTAAATATTACTTTTGGTAGGATAGCCATTTTCACAATATTAATTCTCCCAATCCATGAGCATGGGAAGTCTTTCCAATTTCTTGTGTCCTCCTCAATTTCTTTCTTCCATTTTCTTTATATATGTTTTCACTTCCTTGGTAATTGCTATTCCAAGGTATTTAATTTTTTGTTGCTATTGAAAACAGGATGGCATCACTTAACTCTTTCTACATATGTTTGTCATTGGCATATTGGAAGGCTATTGAGTTTTATCCTGCCTCTTCACTGAAAGAAATTGTCACCTTTAGACTTTATGGAGAGAGTATTTAGGGTCTTATCATGTCATCTGAAAACAGGACTACTTTGAGTTCTTCCTTTCTAATTTGTATACCTTTTATTTTTTATTTTTATCTTTTTTGCTTGAGATGTGGTCCCTCCATTTCTAATCTCTCCAGCATTTTAATCATGAAATGGGTGTGGTATTTTTTCAAAGGCCTTTTCTGCATCTATTGAAATCATCATGTGATTCTTGTTTTTATGTGGTAAATTACATTTATTGATTTCAATATGTTGAAACACATCAGCATTCCTGGGTTGAAATCTACTTGATTGAGGTGGATAATTATTCTGATATGCTTTTTGATTCAGTTTGCAAGTATTTTAATTATTGAGAAATTTTATTTCTCAAGAATAGAAAATTATATTTATTATTATTTAATTATTTAATTAGGTAATTATTTATTATTATTTATTTATTATATATTTATTAAGGACATAGGTCTATAATTTTCTATTCTTGATGTTTCCCTGTCTGGTTAGGTGTTAGGGTAATGCTGATTTCACAGAAGATGTTTGGGAGCATTTCCACTTTTTCATTTACATGAAATAATTTCAGAAAAAGTAGTTCCAATTCTTGAATGAAGGTTTGGTAGAACTCTGCATTGACTCCATCTTGGCTTAGACTTTTTTGTTGGAAGGTTTTTTAATCACTTTTAAAATTTTGTTAGAAGTAATAAGCTTGTTCAGGTAGTCTATCAGTTATGGGTTTAGTTTTGGAAATCCATATTTAAGTTATTTGATATCTTTCTATTTTTTATATGTAGGCACTTGGTGCTATAAATGTCTCTTTTAGAACTCTTTTCATTGTATCTCACAAAATTTGGTATGCTGTGTTTTCATATTCATTCAATTCCATAAATTTATTGATTTACTTTCTGATTGTTTTAACAATCCATTCATGTTTAATACTGAGTTGTTCATTCCCAGAAGTTTGTGTTTTTTTTTGTTGGTATTGATTTCCAGACTTAATGAGTTGTGGTAAGATATAATATAGAGAATTATGTGAACTTTTCTGAATTTGTGAAGACATGCTTTAGGTCCTAATATATGACCTGCTTTGGAGAATGTTTCATGAGTAGTGGAGAAGAATCTACATTCAATAAAATTAGGGTAGAATGTTTTGTAGATGTCTGTTAAGTCCATTTGATCTATGGTGGTGTTTAGCTACATTGTTTCTCTGTTTATTTTATGCTTAGAGAGTCTGTCTCTTGATTATGAGATATTGAAGTCTCCAACTATTATTGGATTAGAATTTGTCTATGGTTCATTGTCTAGCAAATTTGGCTATATAAAATTAGGAACACTTGTGTTTGGTGTATATAGGTTTACTATTTTAATATCTTCTTGTTGAATTGTTCCTTTAAGAAGTACAAAGTGTGGGCTGGAGAGATGGCTTAGCGGTTAAGCGCTTGCCTGTGAAGCCTAAGGACCCCGGTTCGAGGCTCGGTTCCCCAGGTCCCACGTTAGCCAGATGCACAAGGGGGCGCACGCGTCTGGAGTTCGTTTGCAGAGGCTGGAAGCCCTGGCACGCCCACTCTCTCTCTCTCCCTCTATCTGTCTTTCTCTCTGTGTCTGTCACTCTCAAATAAAAAAATAATTAATTAAAAAAATTAAAAAAAAAAAAAAGAAGTACAAAGTGATCTTCTTTATCTCTTTTGATTACTTTTGGTTTAAAGTTAATTTTGTCAGAAATCAGTATAGACACTCCTGTTGGTTTCTTGTATCATTTTGCTTGGAATATTTTTGTGGTGGTTTGATTCAGGTGCCCTCATAAACTTAGGTGTTCTGAATGCTAGGTTCCCAGCTGATGGAGATTTGGGAATTAATGCTTCTTGGAGGCAATGTATTGTTGGGGGTTGGCTTATGGGTGTTATAGACAATTTCCCCATGCCAGTGTTTGGCACACTCTCCTGTTACTATTGTCGACGTTATGTTGGCCAGGAGCTGATGTCTACCCTCTGCTTATGTCATCATTTTCCCTGCCATTACAGACTCACTGCTGTGAGTCTGTAAGCCAAAATAAACCCTTTTCCCCCAGAAGCTGTTCTTGGTCAGGTGATTTCTGCCAGCAATGCAAATCTGACTGCAACAATGTTTTTCTATCCTTTCACTCTAAAGTGGTGTTTATCTTCAATTTTAAGGTAAGTTTCTTTTAGACAGTAAGTGGATGGATCCAACTTTCTGATCTAGCCTGTTAACCTGTGTCTTTTAATTGGGAAATTGACTCCAATAATATTCATTTATAATTATATTATGAAGTTGTTTTCTTGATCCTTGCATGTCTTTCTGTCAATTCTGGATTTGATGATTTCTTTTTCTCTCCTCATGTGCATGTTAATTCATCTCCTGAGTGTATTGTCAGTAGGGTTGACTGTGAGCACAACTAATCATAAAGCTGGTTTATATCATGGTGGTAGTTAGAATTAAGTTCCTTCCCCAATAGACTCCCATGTTTCATTAAAACTTGTAACCTGAATGCAGCTCCATGGGAGAGAGAGAAGGAGTCAGTGGAGATAAACAATGATGGACACTGCAAGGATTAAATTTGGCCAGCCAGGCCAAATGAGCCAACAGGTGCAATAGTGCCATGTCTATTATGGGGGAAATGAACCACTCTTCAATTGGACTGGAGGCCTGCTCCATGAGAGGGAATACATCCCTGATACTGAAAACCTATGACAGGAGGTCATGAGCGCTAGGGGGGTAATGCCTATTGGCATCTAGCTAAATACATATATTATGCTTACCAAACTGACCAGTAAGCACTTCTCATAATGTTCATACACATATAGTAATGATACTCTCACTTTTGGTTACAGAAGCTTCTCTTTTCAGCTGGCAGTAACCTTGGGATAACTCAAAAGGCACCATAGTGCTGAGAAGAAGTAACAGAGGAGGCCAGGCGTGGTGGTGCACACCTTTAATCCCGGCACTCAGGAAGCAGAGTTAGAAGGATCGTCATGAGTTCAAGGATACCCTGAGACTAAATAGTGAATTCCAGGTCAGCCTGGGCTAGAGGGAGACCCTACCTCAAAAACAAACAAAAAAAGAGGAGTGCCCAGCACTGAAACATCTCTATCACATCTTCCAATGCTCAGGGCCCATTATGGAAGAGATGGCAGAAAGAATGTAAGAACCAAAGGAAGGGTAGGACTCCTTACAACGTGCTCCCTCCAGACACAAAATGGCCTGGATATCCATGACCTCACAGTGCCCGACACTACTTATACAAGACCATCATAAGAGGAGGAAAAGATTGGTAATGCAAGTTTTATGGACTATTTTCATGAGAGTTTGAAAAGGCTAAGTGAAGAGAAAATTGTATTTGCAGGCTTTGCTTATGAACTTTCAAAGGAAACAGAAAGACCACAGAGAACTTTGTTAGAACTGGACTATTGTCATAAGAGCTTGCTGCTTTCTTCTGCCTGTGCCCAGAGAGTTTAGTCAAGGTTGAATATGAAAATAATTTTAAGGGCTTAGAGGAAGATTTGGAACTGAGAGATACACGATATAAAATTGGAAAAATTCAACTAAGTTTAAAATGCAGGCACAGAAACTCATTTTCAGTTACTAAAGCTGCTATTGTTAAGGATATTATCACCATTCAGGATGTCTCAACTAGTTTACATTAAAACAATGAAATAATGCCTGAATTCAGAAAATACTAAATGATAGAAATGCAGATTTCTCTCCTGAATTTCTTCATCTCTGCTTTGGTACTTTCTTTCTTCAGAAAAGCATATGGTGGATGTCATGTGTGTTTGTTCTGACTTACTCCATGTGTACATCTAAGTTCTACCCACATACTTACAGCTGTGCTCCCCTAAACCCTCAATTTCTCTTCTGCTTTGATACTTTCCATCTTTAGGAAATTACATGGTCGATGCCATGTGTGCTCTCTCTGAGCCTCTCTACATTTAAGTTCTACTTTCCATATGCTTGCCATTCTGTTCTAGCTTTTTTCTAAAGACCTCAATCTCCATTAAATTAACCTTAAAAACTACACAGTATTTCCACATGAGAGCACGTTTCCTACTTCCCACATGTCAAGCCTCCTTCTCTAGATCTCATTCTCCATTAAATAAACCCCACAATGTGTAATTTCTCCTTAAATAAACTTCACAATTCATAATTTATCCTTCTTGAGTCCATCTTTAATTCTTTTTTATTTTCATTTTAGAGAGAGAGAGAGGAAAGAGAAAGAGTGTGCCAGGCCTTCAGCCACTACAATTGAAATCCAGATGCTTGTGCCACCTAGTGGGCATGTGTGACCTTGTGCTTGCCTCACTTTGTGCAAATGGCTAACATGGGCTCTGGTGTGTCGAACATGGGTCCTTGGGCTTCACAGGCAAATAACTTAATGGATTAACCATTTCTCCAGCTGCTTCCTTAATTCTTTATTAAAGGTAGGACAGAACCCCAAACTTGAGACTCATAAACTGGGAGACCCCTCCTGTTGCAGTCAGGTTCACATTGCTGTTAGAATTCACCCAACTAGGAGCAGCTTGTGGGGAAAAGAAGTTTATTTTGGCTTACAGGCTTGAGGGGAAACCATGATGGCAGGAAAAAATGATGGCATGAGCAGAGTGGACATCTGTCGGGAGCTGTAGCTGCTCTTTGACTGTGGGAACTGCAGCTGGTCTTGGATCTCCAGGCACAGAGGCCTTATCATCCAGCCTTGGTAAAGCATACTTCAGAGACATTACTGACCTTGGTGGAGCAGACTTTGGACATGAATGCATTGTTTTGAGAAAGTTTTATTTTCTGTATATAAGCTTGTGTCTGCTTGAATAAATTTGAGCCTTGATCAGTGCTTGTCTTGGCTCCATTCCTTGTGTTCTTGTCTCAGGTTAATTCCCCCTCCCGCTTTCATGGTCTGTTTTGATTTGCGCAGCAGGTCGGCACAACATCACAACAGAGTGTGCCACACACTGGCATGGGGAAACTGGCTATAGCACCCATAAGCCTGCCCCCAGCAATACACTACCTCCAACAGGTGTTAATTCCCAAAATTCCATCAGCTGGGAACCTAGAATTCAGAACTCTTAAGTTTATGGGGGGCACATGAATTAAAAAACCACATTCCACCTCTGGCTCCCATAAATTGATAATCAACCATGATTTAAAATGCATTCATCCAACTTTAAAAGTCCACATAGTTTTTATCAGTTCCAATGATATTCATACATCCCCATCCCCATAATCTAAGGTGTTTTAACTGAGCCATAATACCAAAAATAATAACCTCAAAATACCCATAATGGCACAGAACATTCACACTGCGAAAGATTGCATTGGGCATAGCTAAGAAATATTCACATAATATAAGATTTTAAACAACCAGGGCAAAACCAAAAACAAAACAAAACAAACAAAAAAAAAAAAACCCCAAGAACTCTAGCCAGTGACAAGTCTCCAAGTCTGGTAATTGTAACCAGCAACAATTCTCTGGTATTCCAATTCCTCCTCTCTAGCTAGGCTACTCACAGTGCTGGACAACTTCATCAGGCCAGCAGCTTTCCTTAGCAGCCATATTATGGTCCTGGCATCTCCACTGCAATCCATGATACTCATGGCCCCATGGGGTCTCCATGCAGGCAACCAACAAACTTGCTTCACACTGTCCATGGCCAAAACACAAGACCGTGTTGAAAACTCAATTACCTTCTCTTTCCTGCATTCCTTATACTCCACAATACTAGGTAAGGTGCCAATTTGTTAATCCAAGGGGCAATAAAGCAGACTTTGAAGAATAGGACACTTCTTGAGCACTCAGGCCCCTTCAAAAGAGTCTACATTCTTCCTTTTGTCCCTGTGCAGTTCAGCTGGCCCAATTTCAAACGTTGCAGTTTCTCAACTGCAGCAGAATGGGCAGTGGTTTCACCCAAAGATTTTTCTTTCTGTGCCCTATCCCTCTGCTCACACCAGTTCATTTCTACACAAACAACCCTGCACAAATTCTCGGACACAGGCATAAGAGAAAGCTTCTCACACAAACTTCTAGACCAGTCCAAGCAAAGCTCTTTCTCACCCTCATAAGCGAAACCTCATAGTCCATAGTACTTACTGAATTCAAGTCTTGCAGCTCTGGCCAGAATCGTCAATCAAGCTGTACTTACAGCACTGCAAGGCATCTCTTACACCAAGGTTTCAAATCCTTCCACAATCCTCTTGAAAATCTGCTCCAAAAGGCCAAATCCACACAGTCAGATGTCTAGCACTAACCCCATTCCTGATACCACTTTACTGTTGCAGTCCTGTTCACATTGCTGGTAGAAATCACCCAACCAAGAGCAGATTCTGGAAAAAAAAAAGAGGTTTATTTTGGCTTACATGCTCGAGGGGAAACTCCATTATGGCAGGGGAAAATGATGACTTTTGAAGAGGGTAGACTTCACCCCCTGGCCAACATAAGGGGCACAATAGCAAGAGAAGAGTGTGCCAAACACTGACATGGGGAAACTGGCTAAAACATCCATAAAACCACCCCCAACAATACACCATCTCCAGGAGGATTTAATATTCAATTGCTATCAGCTGGGAACCTAGCATTCAGAACACCAAGTTTATGGGCAACACAAACCCCACACCTCCTGAACCCTAAAATCCTGCATCACTAACACTACCACTAACCCTAACCTTAGCCATAGCTCCCACCCTAAATGCACCCCTAAACAGCCCTAGCCATAACACTATCCTAACCCCAACCGTATCCTTCTAATCCTATCCCTATCCCAGGCATAGTCATTGAACTACTTCTAGTTCTAGCCCAATCCCATACCCTAAACTTAACAATTTAGCTCTAACTTCGCTCTACTCCTAACCCAAGTACTAACCTTAACCCTGACTGTAATCCTAACTCTAACAGTAAATCTAATCTAACACTTCTGTAGCCCTCACCCTGGCCCTAACAATGGTCCTACTCTTAGCTCCAGACCTATTACTGTAACCCTGGCCTTAAATCTGTCTCTAGTGTAACACTAAACCTAACCCTACCTCTAACCGTTTCTATATCCCTAAAAACAACTTTAAATACTTACCCTAGCCTTAAACCTAATGCTAAATCTGTCCTTAAACCTAAACCTGACACTTGCTTTAGCGCTAACACTAACTCGATCCCTAACATAAACCCTACCCTAATACTAGCCCATTAGCCCTTGATATCACACTGACACTGAACATAACCCTTGCCCTAAATATTCCTAATCCTAAATCTAATTGTAATCCTAGTCTTAGTCATAACCCTAGCATTAATTCTAACCCAAATTCTAACTCGACACTGAATGCTAACCCTAACTTTGCCCCGGCCAGCAGAACTTCAGTAGGAGCACGGATCCTAGAGAACCTGAAATGGAAGGGACAAGAGACACAAGGAACCGTCAGCAAGACAGGAGTCTTATCAAGCTGCAATTTTTATTTTTCTCAGGGCGCCTTTTTTTATACAGCAGAACAGGGGAGTTTGTCAGTAGTTTAGGTTTTGCTAAAATTCTGTTTTGACAGGATAAGGTCGTAGGCACAAGGCCACAGGATTAACGACTTTAACAAACAGCTGCAGGCTTTGTGACTTTCCACAACAGACAATTTATCACAAAATGGAGTCATTACTCAAGATAGAGGCACTTTTGGTTGCCTAGTTCCCAGAAGGCTGACCGTAAACTGGCCTTTTGCAAAAGATAACATTCTGTAAGCAGTCTGCTGACCAAGCAGGCCCAGGCAAAATGGAGAGACTTTTGCTCTATGGCTCCTGACATAACTTTAAACATACACTTAAATCTAACTCTAAAGCTAGCCCTAACCATAAATCTAATGATAGCCACAAACCTAACTTTTAACCTAGCCCTAATTCTAGCATGAGATAATAATCAATACCCTAACTCAAACCCTAACCTGAGAATAGCCTCAAATCTAATATAGCTCTAGCCCTCATCCTAAACATAACTCTAAACCTAAACCTAATCTTAGCCCTAACCTTAAATTTAAACTAGACCTAGCACTACCCATAGATCTAACCCTAACAAAATCCCTAATCCTAGTTTTAGTCTTGAAACCTAATACTAATCATAAACCTACACCTAGCCCTAGCCCAAACCCTTACCTTAACCTATAGCTAGCCTGAATCCCAAAGCTAACTGTGGTCTTAATCCAAACACCAACACCAGCCCCAACCTTTACGTTATCCTAACCCTAACTCTAACCCTAACCCTAACCCTAACCCTAACCCTAACCCTAACCCTAACCCTAACCCTAACCCTAACCCTAACCCTAGGACAAACCCTAACACTAATTTAACCCTAACCCTAAGTCAAACCTGAATCTAACCCTAACCTAGCCCTCATCTTAACCCTAACCAAAACAATAGCTCAGACCTGACTCTCACTTTGAGAGCAAACGCTAACAGCCTTAGCACCAACTAACCCAAACCCTAAACCTAGTTCTAACTTCACACATAAGTCCAACCTTACCCCTCCCCTAATCCTAACCCAAGCCCTTATCCTAACACTAACTTTATCCCTAAAACTAACCCTAAATCTAAACCTAGAACTAGCCATAACCTTAACACAAAACATAATGCAAACAATTAAACTACTTAATCCCCCCAATCCCTAACCTTGGCTATCCCCTAACCCAACTGTAACAAAGCCTAATCCTAACCGTAGTCATAACCATAGCCTTACTCCTAACCCTAATCCTATCTCTAGCATTTACACCGAGATCTAAATGTAACCTTACCACTAACCCTAGCCTTAACCTTAAAGGTAAACATAATCCTAAACCAAGCTCTAGACCTAGCCCATAGCCTTATCATAACCCTAACTCTAACCTGAGCCCTAGAAAAAACCTAACCCTAATCCTAGAGCAAGCCTTAGCCCTGATGCTAAACATGTTCACAGACTTAGCCCTAACCCCATCTGTTATCTTAAACCTTCCCAAGCCCTAACCCTATCCCTAGACCTAGACCTAACTATGGCCACAGCCATAACACTACCACTAACCTTAGACCAGAACTAAACCTAACCATAACTCTAACCTTAACCTTAACAATAACACTTAATCTTAACCCTTATAGTAGTCCTAAATCTAACTCTAATCCTAAACCTATCCCTAGTCCTAACTCAAATCCTAACTATAACCCTAGCACTGACCGTACATCTGCTCCTAATTCTAGCCTTAACACTTACCCTGACCTTAGCCGTGGCTCTAGCCAAACATAACCATAATCCTAAGATTAACCCTAACCCTACCATAACAGTAACCATAACCCTAGTCCTAACCTAACTTTGACTTAATCCTCACCTTAACTGTAACAATAACCCTAGCCCTAATCTTAACCCTAAATATAACTCAGACAATAACCCTCGTACTAGCACTAAATATAACCCTAATCCTAGTCCTAACCCTAAATATAACAATAATCTAGACCTAGCCCCAATTCTAACCCTAACCCTAAACCTAAACCTAATATGAGTACTTGAACTACCCTTAGCCCTAAATGTAACCTTAGCCTTAACCCTACCCCTATTCTTGAACCTGAAACTAACACTAATTCTAAAACCTAGTCCTAGCTCTAGTCCTGTCTATAAGCATATCCCAATGTTAACCTTAGTCCCAGCCTTAGTTCTAGCACTAAACCTAATCTTTTAACCTTTTCCATAGCCTTTGTAATAAGCTCTGACCATAGCTATAGAGTAATCACAACCCCTAGACCAGACCTAACACAAACCCTAACCAAACCAAACCTAAACCTTAACATTAACCATAACCCAAGTCCTAACTTGAACACTAGCAATAACCATAGTCTTAACTCTAACCCTAACCAAAACCCTAATGCCAAACCAAGCCTTAGCCCTAGCCCCAACACAAATGCCAACTCTAACCCTATCTTTACCTACCCCAAACCATAGCCTAAACGCAAAGCTTAACCCTAAACGTAACCCTAGCTCTAGCCCAAACCCTAACATTTTGCCTAAACCAAACCCTATCAAAAGCAACATTTCTAAGTCCTAGGACTAACCTTAACATTAAGCTTAATGCTAATCTACCCTAGGCCTAACACTAGCATTAACATTAACCCTAACTGTAATCTTAGCCCTAGCCCTAACACTAATACTAACCTTAAATCTAGCCTTAGTGCTAACACTAACCCCAAACCCAACCTTAATGCTAACTCTAACCCTAGTACTATCCTGAGATCTAGCTATAACCCTAGTTCAAGCAATAATCCAAACCCTAACCTTAACCTTATCTCTATATCAAGCTGTAATCCTAAAACTAACCTTAACACAAAACCTATCCTTAGCCATAGCCACAGTTTCACCCCAGCCCTAGCCCTAGATATAACCAAAACACGAGCCCTAGGCCTAGCCTTAACCCTAGTCCTAACCCTAACCCTAGTCATAGTAATAACAATGACCTTAACCCTAACACAATAGCCTTAAATAAGCCCTAACCCTAAAGCTAACCCTTGCCCTAATTAGTCACCTAATCCTATCCTTAGCTTAACCCTAGCAATAAACCTAAACCTAGCACTAACAATAAACAACACTAACCCCAGCCCTAGTGCTAAACTAACCATAGTGTTACAACTATCCCTAGACCTAGTCCTAACATAACCCTAACGAAACCTTAACCTAAGCCCTAATTCTAACACTTTCCCTAGCTCTAAACATAACTAGGCCCTATCCCTAGGCCTAATATTAAACTTAATTGTATCCTTAGCCTTAGCCCTAACACTTACCATTATCCTAACTCTAATGGTAACTTTAACCCAAGCAATAATCTTAACCCTAACACTAGCCCTAACCCTAACCCTTTATCTTAGCAGTAACACTAACAATAACACTAACCTAAAACCCTACCTTAGCTCTAGACCTAATCCTGGTCATAACCTGTGGCCTAACCTAAATCCTAGCCATAGCCATGACTAAAATATAGTCTTAACTTTAACCCTAACCCAAACTCTAACCTGAACCCTAGCTATAGCTCTAATTAAAATATAGTACTAACCCTAAGCAGAAACTTAATCTTAATCCAAGTACTAACACTAACCTTAAATATAGCCCTAGCCCAACTGTTAGCCATCAATCTAACCTTAGCATTAACTCTAATGCTAGTTTTAACCCCAAACATAACCCTAAAAACCCTACCCTTAGAGCTAATCCTAACACAAGCCATAGTGTTAACACTAAACTTAGCCTAAACTCAACTCTAACCCTAGCCTTATCCTAATCATAACCTCAATCCTGATTTAACCTTAATCTTAGCCCTTACACTAATCCTAACTCTAACCATAACCCTAACTCTAGGCTGCCCTTAACCCTAACCCTAAATCTAGCTGTAGCCCTAAATCTAATCCTAGCTTTAAACTTAAACATAAGCCTAAACCTAAGCCTAACACTAACAAACACATACTAAACTCAACACTAACCCAAGCCGTAACTGTAACACTAACCCTAACATAACCATAGCTGCAAGACTAACCTTAATCCTATTCTGAAATCTAATCCTAGCTCTAACTGTAACCCTACCCCTAGAACTACCCCTAACCCCAAATGCAATCTTAGCCCAAACCCTATCCCTAGCAGTAGGCCTAATCCTAACCCTAAATTTAACCATAGGCCTGCTCCTAACACTAAATCTAGCTCTAGCCCTAAACCTAACCTTAGCTTCAAGCTTTTAAACCTAAGCCTAACTCTAACACTAATGCAACTCTAAACATAACACTAGGCCAAGTCCTAACTATAATACTAACCATAATATAACTCTCACATAATCATAGTCCTAGGCATAACCTTTACTGTAACCCAAAATCTAGCATTAGCCCTAGCCCTAACACTAACACTAACCCTAGTACTACCCTTATGCAATCCTAGCCCCACCCTACCTTTACCCTAAACAGAACCCTAACCCTATTGGTTACAATACCCCAACCCTAACACTAACCCTAACCTCACCCTAACCCTAACCCTAGCCCTAACTGTTCTAGCCCTAGCCCTAGCCCTAGCCCTAACAACATAACACTATATTTAACTCTAGCCCTAACTTTAACGTTAACACTAGCCCTAATCTTTTATCTAACACAAACAATAATCCAGATCTGGCTTGCTGCTGTATAGGGTTTGCTGGCTGTTTGGTTGTTTCTCTGTGGTTGGATTTATGAAAGGGAGCTAGCTTCTTCTGCCATTGATGGAACTAGCTGAAATAAATTCCTTCCTCCCATAAATTGTGTCTGTTTGGAAGTTGGTCCCAGCAATGTGGAGCTTACTATGACAGAATTTGGTAGCAGGTGTAGGGTGTTACTGCACTATAAATCTGACCATGTGGATTTTTGTCTTTAGAACTTTTGTGCTGGTACTTGCAACTGCAAAAGCCTTACAGAGAGGCAAGCCAAATTTTATGGGCTATTCTGGTAAGAGTTTAAAAATGCTAGATACAGAGGAATTTTTGTTGGACTATAAATTTTCTAAAGGAAAAAAAAAAAAAGACAACATAGGACTTTGCTAAAACCAAGCTACTGACATGAAGTCTGGCTATGTTCTGCTCAAAGCTCAGAGTTTGAGCAAGTTTAAATTTTAAAAGCATGGATTGATGTGCTTTAGAGACAGTATAAAACTAAAAGGTGTACTATTTAAGGCTAAAAATTTCAGACTCCTGGTTCTCCTGTGTTGGAGTGTGCATGTGTGCAGAGGCCTGATTGCCAGTTCCCCAGCTGCCAATACTCCTGCTGCTGGTGTGGGCTGGTTGGACCTTGCACATGTGTTGTGGGAATAGGCCTGGGTTCCCTGTTTCCTGACTCCTGGTTCCCTAACTACTAGTTCCCCTGAAGTGGTGTGTATGTGCATGTGTAGTTATTGGCCTGAGCTCTTGGTTCCTCACGTCCCAGTTTCCCAGCACCCAGTACCCCTGTTGTGGGTGTGGACCTGCTTGGTCCCTGTTTGTATGCAGTGGGCGTTGGCCTGGTCTCTTAGTTCCCTGGCTTCTGATTTCCCAACTCCTGGTTTCCCTGAGCTGGAGGTTGCACAGGCATGAGTAGGCTTGGGGTCCTGGTTATGTGGCTCTTGGTTCCCTGGCTCTCAGTTGCCCTGCCACTGGTGTGGGGCTGGTTGGTCCGTACACTCCTATAGCATGAGTAGGCCTGGAATCCTAGGTCCATGGCTACTAGTTCCCTGACTCATGGTTCCTCTACTGCTGGTGTGGTGTGGCTTGGACCCTACATGAATGTGTAGTGAAAATAGGCCCCAGCTTCCTATTCCGTGGTGGAGAAGGTAGGGAACCACCAGATAACCACTTATGTTGTTGATGCAGGGTTTGGGGGCTCAGGAGGGGTGCCCAAGAACTTACGGTCTCAAAGTTTTGGGTTATACCTTAAAAAAATAATTAATAGAGGAAGAAAGCCTGCTAACTGGGACCAAGTAGCTGCTGCTGGGAAAGTGTTCACTAGGGGCAGCAAACTACAGGGGATAGCCTGCTCTCTGGGGGAAGGCTGGGGTCCAAGTGGGGGATTGGGGAAAGTGCTTTTGCTTCCAAGTTGCACAGGCAAGGCATGGCTGTGACCATAGGCTGAAGAGACTCTGGAACTACAAACCAGCTCTCATAACAGCCACCAACCCTGAGCTGCTGGAGCACTTGCAAACTCCATGACCAGCTTGTCTGCAGTTATAATCCCATCCCACCCCAATCCAGTTCAAGACAAAAACAGAACACTCACTGAAAACCCTACAAGGACATGTACTAGCTTCCTCCTTAATTAAAATAAGACTTTTATTCCAAGATGGGTAGACTCCCAACAACAACAACAACAACAACAAAAAAAAAAAGTCAACCAAGTGAAAGAGTGCCAGCAAGGATGCCTAGTTATGCAATGGAGGACTCCAATGAAAACATAGAAGAATCAGCAGAAATTGAATTCCAAAATAAAAGCACAGTACGCTATGCGACCCTGACCAAGTGAATTGCTGAACTAGAAGCAAATCATCAAAAAAAAAAAAAAAAAACAACAATCACATAAATGAAATGCACACAGCCTTTACCAATAGGCTTAACCTAATGGAGAAAATCCAGAGAGACATCAAAAGAGAGATAAATGAATTGAAGGTGAGTCAACAAATAGAGGATTTCAATAACCATCTGATTAAGCTTAATGAAGGCATGATAAAATGCAAAATGAATTCCAGGAAGTATCAAGAAAAATCAAACCTCTACCTGAAATTGTACCTTAAAAAAGAGATGGACAGGATGCAGAAAAACACAATAGAAAACAAACATCAAATAGGGCTTTTAGAAGCCTCTCTAGAAGCTTTAACTAACAGAGTCAATCATGTGGAGGACAGAACCTCCAAACTGGAATACAAAACAGAAGAAATTTATTGGGAGTCCAAAAAGTTCATGTGAACAGAATATGAGGTAAAAGTGGGGTATTTTATAATGACCAAACATATGGATCATGGATATATCAGAAGGGGTCACAGGTATAGAGTACATGGTCCACAAAATTATTGAAGAAAATTTTCCTAATTCATAAAAGAGAGGACCATTCAGATACAAGAAGCTCACAGAATATCAACCCGACAGGACAAAAGAAGAAACTCTCCAAGGTACATAACTGTTAAAACTCTGAACAATGAAAGCAAAGGGAGAGTGCTAAAAGCAGCAAGAGAGAAACACTCCTTAAATACAAAGGTAACTGTACCAGTATTATTTCAGACTTTTGAATGGAAACCATGCAAGGGTTTGTACTGGATCACTACAAAGCTATGCCTTGCAATACAAATTACTGTACCCAGTGAAAGTACCCCTGGAAAGGAAAACTTTCCATGACAAAATCCAGCTCTATGACTATATGAACACAAAGCCAAACCTACAGAGAATACTTCAGTAACAGAGAATACTTCAATAATTAAAACTAGAGCCGGCATGAAAACGTTAATGTAAGAAAGCCCATAGACCCTTTATCATGGCAGGGATTAAAACAAACCTCACAGTTATAACTTTAAATATTAATGGACTTAAGCCACACATAATAAGGGCAAGTCGGTATATAATTTGATAGTCACAGTCATAAAATATTATTAACAGAAGATGTAAGAAATTTCTGCATGTTCTAAATCTTTGTATACCTTGTTTGTAAATATATTTGCCCTAAAGTTTTATAAAATAGTTTCTGAATTTTAAAATTGCTGGATTATGCAACCTGCATTGCAGGTTGTCGGAGATTAAAGATTGTAATAATAATACATTTTGTAAATTTTAAGCAAAAAAGGTATTTTTATATTATATACTGTGTTCATCCTAATGGTTCTTGTTTTTACCTAGTCATGGAGATTCAGTAGTTGCCTTGGAACAATATTGAATTCTCTTATCTTAACCGGGATTAGAAGACTATCAGAACTAACATATGTTTCAGGACATTTGACCTGTCATTAAAGAACAGAACAAAACAGAAAAAAAAAAAAAAAGATACAAGGTGGATAAGGAAAATGGACCATTACATCTCTGCCTTCTACAAACCTACCTCACAATTGCAGATAGATACCTCCTTAGGGTGAAAAGCTAGAAAATGATTTTCAAAGCAAATGGAAATGAGAAATGAGCAGGTGTGCCTACATTAATATATGACAAAATCGACTTCAAGCCAAAAGTAGTTAAAAAAGACAAAGAAGGCCACTTTATACTCATAAAGGGAATGGCCCCACAAAAAGACATCACAGTCATAAATCTGTATGCACCAAATACAGATGCACCACATTTTGTAAAGCAAAACCTAATTGAAAACAAATCTGAAGTAAAGCTCCATACCATCATAGTATGGGACCTCAATAACCCACTATCATCATTATATAGATCATCCACAGAAAACCCCAAGTGATGGTTTCGTGGGTAAGCAGATGTCAGAACTTGTAGCAGTAGCAGAAAAAGTTCGTAATAATAGTGAGCCTCCCGAAGATAAACAAACTAGAGGCCTAGGGGGAAAAAAAAAAACAAAAACTGCTGGCTGCCATGGGAATACCCTGGGTAAATACTCAAGGGGGGGGGGGGATGCCTGTTGTCTCACACCCACAAGGAGACAATACTTAAAATTCCCCACCCTAGAACCTGGCAACAGGTACATGAGTTCTTGGGGTTGGTGGGGTTTTGTAGACTCATACCCAGATTCACAGAGACTTCCAAGCCTCTGTATGAGGCCACAAGGGGACAGAGAAATTCCCTTGAATGGACCCCAGAAAGGGAAAAGGCTTTCCTCCAGTTTAAAAAAGGCCCTCCTTTAAGCCCTGGCATTAGCTTTGCCAGACATCCACAAACTTAACCATCTTTTTTGACTTGAGACAAAAGGCAGCAGAAGGTATCTTCAAGGATAAAGGTTTTTACGATACCAGTTCATTTTGGATTAGTTTTGTGTTTGTTTTCCCACTCTCCCCTTCCCCTCCACCCAAACCCTTCCATTCCTATGGTCTGAGCCTTGAGTTCTGTATCAGGTATTTCAACAATCCAAGTAGGTCCAGGTTAGACACCACAGATTAGTGACACCATGCAGCATTAATCTTTCTGTGATTGTGTCAGTTCCCTGAGGATGATCTATTCTAAGTATGTCTATTTTCTACAAATTTCATTGTATCATTTTTTTTTCTTACTGCTGAGTAGAATTTCATTGTGTAAATGTACTACATTATCCATTCATCCAGTTATGGGTACCTAGGCTGATTCCAGATCTTAGCTAAAACAAATTGAGCAGCTATAAACATGATTGAGCAAATATCTCTGTAGTGATGCATGGAGCATTTAGGGTAAATGCCCAGTAAGGGAATAACTGGGTCTGTTGGTAGCTCTATTGTCATCCCTTTCAAGAATTCCTATATTGATTTCCATAATGGTTGTACAAGTTCACATTCCCACCAACATTGGATGATGGTTCCTCTTTCCTCACAATCTTGCCAACTTTTGTGGATAGATTTTTATTTTTTGAGTTCTTTGTAGATTCTAGATATTAGGCTTTTGCAAATGATATAGTTGGAAAAGATTTTCTCCCATTCAGTGGGCAGCCTATTGGCTATACTTAGAGCATACTTATCTATGCAAAAGCTTTTTAGCCTCATGAGATTCCATTGGTTGGTTGTTTAATTTAGTAGGTTATTGGGGTTTTGTTCAGAAAGTCTTTCCTCACTCTTTTTATGTTTTATTTTATTTTATTTATTTATTTATTTACTTATTTTTGCACATTTTTCTGCATCCTGTCCATCTCTTTTTTAAGGTACAATTTCAGTTCCCTTGTATTCTGTTCACTTGATTTTTTTGAACTTAGCAAAGATAAAGAGAAAGAGGGAGGGGGAAAGAGAGAGAAAGTGTGTGGGAATGGGCATGTCAGGGCCTCCAGCCACTGCAAACAAACTCCAGACACGTGCCTCCTTGTGCATCTGGCTAACTTGATCCTGGGTCCTTTGGTCTTGCAGGCCAATGCCTTAACCACTAAGCAATCCTTCCAGCTTCCCCACTCTGATATCATGGAGAGTTCTATTTCTTTTTTCTTCCAGTAAGAGAAGTGTATCAGGTCTTTATTGAGGCCTTTAATCCATTTGGACTTTATATTTTTATGGTGAGATGAATGAGAATTGTATATATGGTTATCCAATTTGTCCAGCACTATATGTTGAACATGCTGTCTTTTCTCCAATATACTTGAACAGTACCTTTGTCAAAGACCATGAAGCTGTAGTTACTTGACCTAAGGTCAAGGTCTTCAATTCTGTTCCATTGGTGTATATTTCTGTTTTTTTTTTTTTTTTTTTTTTTTTTTTGGTTTTTCGAGGTAGGGTCTCACTCTAGTCCAGGCTGACCTGGAATTGGCTCTGTCATCTCAGGGTGGCCTTGAACTCATGGCAATCCTGCTACCTCTGCCTCCTGAGTGCTGGGATTAAAGGCGTGCGCCACCACGCCCGGCTATATTTCTGTTTTTATGTGGGGCCTATACTATTTTTGTTATTGTGGCTTTGTAATATAGCTTTAGATCTGGTATAGTGATACCTGCAGAGGTGTTTCTTTTGATGAGGATATGTTTGGATATATGAGGCTTGCTGCCATTGAATTTTTACTGTTACTGCATTAAATCTGTACATTGCTTTTGGTAGAATTTCCATTTTCATAATATTAATTACCCAGGAAACTGGGAGATTTTTCCATCTACTCAAGTACTCCTTGATTTCTTCTTGAGTTTTTTAATGTTTTCATTATATAGGTCTTTCACATTCTCGATTAGTGTTATTCCAAGATATTTAATTTTTTTGTTGCTATTGAAAAATGGAGCTGTTTTGCTGATTTTTTTGATGCACCCAGTTAACTTTTGTTTTTGATGAGTAACTTAAGCCTGTTAATATTTAAGCTTATACCTGTGAGGTTGGATTTAATCCCTGGTATGGTGGGGTATTTTATGGGGTTTGGTGCTTCCTTGTGTTTTTTTAAACCTTTTTGAGCCTAGTCTAGTTTGGTTATTGTGCTCTTCTTGTAGGCTATTGAAATTGGTTTTTTGACTCTTCTGTGTGGATTATTCCATGAAGTATTCTCTGTAGGTTTGGCTTTGTGTTCATAGAATCATAGAGCTGAAATTTTCATGGAAAGTTTTCCTTTTACCATCTAGTATAAGGGATACTTTTGCTGGGTAGAGTATCTTGGGTTGGAAGCTATAATTTTTTAGACTTTGAAGTGTTCCATTCCAGGGCCCCTGGCTTTCAGGATTTCCATTGAGAAATCTGAGGTAATTCCGATAGGATTGCCTTTGTATGTTGTGAGTTGTTTCAGTCTTGCTGCTTTTAGCACCCTCTCTTTACTTTCATTGTTTTTATTTTATTTTTTTGTTTATTTTTATTTATTTATTTGAGAGCAACAGACAGAGAGAGTGAGCATGCCAGGGCCTCCACCCACTGCAAATAAACTCCAGATATGTGCGCCCCTTGTGTGTCTGGCTAACCTGAGCCCGGGGGAATTGAGCCTCGAACTGGGGTCCTTAGCCTTCACAGGCAAGTACGTAACCACTCAGCCATCTCTCCAGCCCTCATTGTTAAGTTTTAACTATTATGTACCTTGGAGAGTTTCTTCTTTGGTCCCATCTGTTTAGAGTTCTGTGTGCTTCTTGTATCTGGATAGGCCTCTGTTTTGAGATATTGGGAAATTTTTCTTCAATAGGTTTGTTGAATATGTTATCTATGCCACTTGTCTGGATTTCTTCTCATTCTGGTATACCCATAATCCAGAAGTTTGGCCATTTTAGGGTATCCCACAGTTCCCTTGTATTCTGTTCACTTGATTTTTTTGAACTTAGCAAAGTTTTTGAACTCCTGATCAAATTCTTCTGTTTTGTCTTTCAGGCCAGAGGTTCTGTCTTCTACATGAGTAACTCTGTTAGTGAGGAGTTCTAGAGAGGTTTTTATAAGCTCTATTTGATTTTTATTTTCTGTTGTGTTGTTTTGCATTGTATTCATCTCTTTTGAGGTACAATTTCAGTTTGAGTTCTGGTTTTCTTAATGCTTCCTGGAATTCATTCTTACATTTGATCAAGTCATCATTAAGGTTAATCAATCCAATCATGTACAATGGAGTTATAACTGCAGATGTGCAGATTGTTGAGATTGCAGGAACATCAAAGGTACTGGGGTAACTGGGATCTCAGGCCTACTCACTCCACCTGCATGTACTCTTCAGCACATGGGAATCATGGGTTGGGGAAACCAGGCACCAGAAGCTTGAGATCCAGAGGCAAGAGGCCTGCTCCTATAATGGCCTATGCACTTTCTGACTCAGGAATAGAGATGTTGGTACCCAGGGGCCATTCAGAATACCAGAGCAAAAGGCCTGTTTCCACAGCTCCCACACAGGGACTAGGCCTCTTCTAGCCAGGAGAGAAACCTGGGAGGAATCAGGGAACCAAGATCTGTCCTATTCACTCTAAGCCTGTTCCTGCAGGGTATCTGGCAGCTGAGGACCCAGGAGAACATTGATCAGGAAGGTAGAGCAAGGGGCCTGCTTCCACAGCAAGCTTGCAGGTTCCAAGCAGCCCCAAGCCAGCAGCAGGGGGCCCTATAGGAACCAGGAAACTTGGAGGAGCCCCAGGAAACAGGTATCTGGTCTACCCACTCTGTACCTGCTTCTCACAGCCTCTGGCACAGGGTATCCAGGAATTAGGGACCCAGGGTTACTTCAATCAGGAAGGCAGAGCAATGAGCCACTTCCACAGTAAGCTCACAGGGTCCAAGCAGCTGAGAGCTGATATTCTTTTTTAAAAAATATTTTAATTCAATTTTTATTTATTTATTTAAGAGAGACAGAGAGAGAAAGAGACAGAGAGAAAGAGAGAGAGAGAATGGGAGTGTCAGGTCCTCCAGCCACTGCAAATGAACTCTAGATGCGTGTGCCCTCTTGTGCATCTGGCTAATGTGGGTCCTGGGGAATCTAGCCTTGAACCAGGGTTCTTAGGTTTCACAAGCAAGTGAATAACCTCTAAGCCATCTCTCCAGCCTGAGAGCTGATATTCTTAAGTCAGTATTTAAGGTGTCCTTATTTATAATTCAGTTAACTGAGCTTAATATTGACTCCTATTGGAGTTCCATTTCCTTTTCTGGCACTAAAATAATAAAAAACATTTAGTTATGTCCACAAAACCTACAAATCCTAATTTGTAACATACCTGACCATTTCTATTCCAGTTATTAAAATATTTGGTACACAGCTGTGGCTTGGCTAAAGTGGAAGGGGTAATTTATCTCTGAGGGTCTCACTGCCTTCTGAAAAAGAAGAACATTCTTCAATGGAGAGTGAATTCAGCATAGTTTAAATGGGATAAGCTTTACTAATTTGGGGGGAATCTGATGTATGTGACCCCTCTTTTAGGCAGAGTCTAGTGAGAGTTTGACACTGAATGGCACAGTCTTTGTCTCCATAGGATTCTAATCTGGTTCCCAACTCCAGACATGGGTTCCTTCATACTAAGCAGACCTCTTAGCAAATCCGTAAGCTATTGCTTACCCACCAAGGCAGCGTCCCACTATTGCACTGATGTGTACATCCTGTCAGGGTGTTTGCTTCTGAGTAGCTTAGACCTCTGGTTGCTCAGACCATTATTGGATACTTTCCCCCAGTATCTCATGTAGCACTTCTTAGCACTAGACAGGCTAACTGTCTGGGGACTGGATCTTTTTCTGAATTCCAGCCAGGTCTCTCCATGCTCCATGTCAGCAGCATAGATTAAACCACAGTGGAATTGGGGAGACAAGCAAGAGTTCTTCTTCCATGCTGAACCTGATAATCAGCACCAACATGTAGGAGACAGACCCTGAGGATACTTAACAGCTACCAAAGAAGAGATCCAGAAGCTGTTAATTCATGACTGAAGTATATTAAAACTCACCAACCATGGCTCTGGGAATTTTGCAGAAGACGGGGTGAAAAAGATTGTAAGAGCCACAGGTTGAGACATCATGCCTAGAGGCATTTCTCCCCCGCCATAACTGAGTGCTGCTGCCACCATGCATAAACCACAACTCCATAGGGAATACCTGCAACCCCACTGAGGAGTGTCCACAATGCAATGGGGGCAGGGATGAGGGAAAATAGGGTACCAACACATGATGTATTCATATAAAATATGTTAATAATAATAATAATTAACATAAAAATATTTGGTGCACACACAAGAAGACATTTTGCTGTAAGATATCGTATTGTTATCGGATATTTTTTCTGTGATGTGACTATCCGTTTAATTTCCCACCTGAGGACCTCGTATAATACTAAGATAATAGTACAGATCAAGTTATTATCTACCAATAAGAGTTAAAATAGTTTGGGGCAGGAGAGATTGTTTTGTGGTAAAGGCACTTGTCTGTGAAACTTAAGGACTCAGGTTAGATTCCCTAGTACCCTTGTAAGCCTGAGGCACAAGGTGACACAGCCATCTGGAGTTCTTTTGCAGCTAGAGGTCCTGGTGCACCCATTTTCTCTCTCTCTCCCTCCCTCCCTCTCTCTCTCTCTCCCTCCCTCCCTCTCTCTCTCTCCCTCCCTCCCTCCCTCCCTCCCTCCCTCCCTCTCTCTCTCTACTTATCTATCTGACTCTATCAAATAAATAAATAAACTATTTTTAAAAAGTCATATAATTTGTATGTTATAAAGCCAATTTTCCAGGGACTTCTGGTTAACTTTTTTTTGTTTTGTTTTGTTTTGTTTTGTTTTCGAGGTAGCCCAGGCTGACCTGGAATTCACTGTGGCGTCTCAGGGTGGCCTCAAACTCATGGCAATCTGCCTACCTCTGCTTCCCGAGTGCTGGGATTAAAGGCATGCGCCACCACGCCCGGCTGACTTCTGGTTAAGATGGTGCTGTAGGAACCACACCAAAGCAGCCTAGGGGAGAAAAAGCCAAAAACAAAACAAACAAACAAACAAACAAACAAAAAAAGCCAGCAAAATACACACTTTTACTAAAAAGGGAGGTGTATAGGAAATTGAAACAGCAGCGGAGAAATAGGAGAGATCCAGAGCACCCAGAGCCCGCACAGGGAGGCAGAAGTGGCTCCAGCAGTGGCAGCACCAGGTCCATGGGGCTACAGCAGCCAGGCTCAGCTTGCGTCTCAGGAAAAGCCAGGTGAGGGGATTTTCCATTCACACTGGGGCTCTTTGCAAACTCAAGAAACGTGAAAGCAAATGGCAGTGAACAACAGAGGGGCAGATCACAAGGTAGAGGATCGCATGGACCAGCGAGAGAACTAGAGCCACCACCAACAGCCGCCCATACCCCACTGCCAGTGCCCAGCTCCAAAGAACACAGCAGCAGTCCAGTAATCCAGCCAGCCTACTTGAACCCAAAGAAGGAACAGCAGGAGCGCAGCATAGCTGAGACCAAAATCATCCCAAAAGGTAACTGGGAATACACCAGGTCAGTACCCACCTAATAAACCAGGTATATAGCCCTGAACTGGAAGTGCTAATTGCACCTTCCATGTTAGTATAAATTATATGTTAAATCTGATAGATGTTTAGCTTTGCCATTTTTTTTTTTTTAAGGTGCAAACATCTTTTATTCGTTGCAACAGTAAATGGAGAAAGGTGGGAACACGTCAGCAATTGTTCCTGGATCGGTGCCTCCAGACACCTCAGCTGCGCCGGGAAAAAGCTTTGCCATTCTTAAATAAGCTATATTTTGAGCTTGATATTTGTTACTTCTTGATTTAAAGTGGCTTTGTTTCCTCTTATGTTATACATCAGGGAGGGTTCTTACTTGGTCACAAGCTGAATTGGACCTTCAACAGACCAGAAATCTTAACCTCCTTGTTGATAGAGGATCTGGTTGTCATAGTACCTTCTCTTGCATAAATACACTGTGCTGATTTTCATTGAATGTGTACATTGTTTAGTTAAAGTTTAGAATCTATCTGTATTTTTTTTCACTCAGCCTACTTGAATATTCTCATAGCAGACAAACCCAACACCTAGGTTTACTTTTGTAGTTACTCTGAGAGTTTTGAGAGCCACACCTAGCACCTTAAACTCCTACCCTGAAAATATATAACATCAGATTGGTTGCTCTAATAATACCCAGCTAACTAGAAAATCCAAGCATTAAATTAATCCAAGATGGAAAAATATACATTATAACACAAGAAACACCAAAAATCAAGACAATAGAAATCCACCAAAAAGTAGTAAAGCATCAGAAATGACCTCCAGTGAGAATGAGTCAGAGGAAATGCCTGAGAAAAATTTCAAAAGAATGATTATAAATATGTTCAAAGAAGTCAAAGAAGAAATCAAAGGAATGAAAGAAAAAAATCAAAGGAATCAAGAAGACACAGGACACCAATTTAAGGAAATAAAGAGGTCAATACTAGACATAAATAAGGAAATATAAATAATAAAGAAAAGCCAATCAGAATTACTAGAAATGAAGAACACAGTTAATGAAATAAAAAACTCTGTAGAAAATCTCACCAGTAGAATGGATGAAGGAGAGGACAGAATAGCTAAGCAAGAAGCCCAGGTAGCAGATCTAATACAGGCCAACAAAGAGAAAAACAAACTAACAGAAAAGTATGAATGGGAATTTCAAGATATTTGGGACACTATGAAAAGATCAAATATAAGAATACAGGGCATAGTAGAAGGAGAATAATTTCACTCCAAAGGCATCATAGGCATCTTCAACAAAATCATAGAAGAAAACTTCCCCCAGATTGGGAAAGAGATGCCAATGCAGATACAGGAATCCTTTAGAACACCAACCAGACAAAACATGGAAAGAACCTCTCCTCACCATATTATAATCAAACTACCAAACACACAAAAAAAATAAAAAAATATTGAAAGCATTTAGAGAGAAAAATCAAGTCACCTACAAAGGAAAGCCCATCAGGATTAAAGCAGATTATTCAACACAAACTTTAAAAGCCAGAAGAGCTGAGAGTGATGTATTCCAAGTTCTGAAAGATAGATCTATAACAAACATGGAGATCCGAACAGTTACCAATAATCTCCCAACTAAAAAAAGCCCAGCCCAGATGGATTCACTGCTGAATTTTACCAGACTTTTAAGGAAGAGCTAACACCATTGCTTCTTAAGCTTTTCCAGGAAATAGAAAAAGAAGGAATTCTACCAAACTTCTTCTATGAGGCCAGCATCACCCTGATACCAAAACCAGGCAAAGATAGAACAAAAAAAAAAGAAAATTACAGACCAATCTCCCTCATGAACATAGATGCAAAAATTCTCAACAAAATATTAGCAAACAGAATACAAGAGTTTATCAAAAAGATCATTCACCCTGACCAAGTAGGCTTTATCCCAGAGATGCAGGGATGGTTCAATATACGCAAATCTATAAACGTAATACATTATATAAATGGGTTGAAGGACAAAAATCACATGATCATCTCATTGGACGCAGAGAAAGCATTTGACAAAATCCAACATCCCTTCATGATAAAAGTCCTACAGAGAGTGGGAATAAAAGGAACATATCTCAATATAATAAATGTTGACAAGCCTACAGCCAACACATTACTAAATGGGGAAAAACTGTAAGGTTTCCACCAAAATCAGGAACAAGACAAGGGTGTCCACTATCCCCACTTTTATTTAATATAGTACTGGAAGTCTTAGCCATAGCAATAAGGCAAGAGAAGCAAATAAAAGGATACAAATTGAAAAGGAAGAGATCAAGTTATCATTATTTGCAGATGACATGATTCTATATATATATAAAGGACCATATAGATTCTACCAGCAAATTGTTAGAGCTGATAAACACCTATAGCCATGTAGCTGGATACAAAATAAAAACACAGAAATCAGTAGCATTCCTATATGCTAATAACAAACACACACAGAATGAAATCAGAGAATCACTCCCATTCACAATTGCATCTAAGAAAATAAAGTACCTTGGAATAAACCTAACCAAGGAAGTAAAGGATCTCTACAATGACAACTTTAAAACATTCAAATGAAAAATTGCAGAAGACACTAGGAAATGGAAAAACATCCTTTGTTCCCAGATCGGAAGAATCAATATTGTGAAAATGGCAATCTTACCAAAAGCAATGTACACATTTAATGCAATCCCCATCAAAATTCCAACAGTATTCTTCTTGGAAACAGAAAAAACAATCCAAAATGTTATTTGGAAGCACAACAAAAAAACCCCTCAAATATTTAAAATAATACTGAGGAACAAAAATAAGTCTGGTGGTATCGCTATACCTGATTTTAACCTATACTACAGAGCCATAGTAACAAAAACAGCACGGTACTGGCACAAAAGCACACACGTAGATCAATGGAACAGAATAGAGGACCCACGTGTAAGTCTGGGTAGCTATAGCCACCTGATATTTGATAAAAATGCCAAAAATACTCATTGGAGAGAAGACAGCCTCTTCAGCAAATGGTGCTGGGAAAACTGGATATGTATCTATAGAAGGATGAAAATAGATCCGTCTCTCTCTCCATGCACAAAAATTAAATCCAAATGGATTAAAGACCTTAACATCAGACCTGAAACTCTGAAACTGCTAGAAGAAAAAGTAGGGGAAACTCTTCAACATATTGGTCTTGGCAAAGAATTTCTCGGGCAATAAAACCACAGTTTAACCACTGGGACCTCATGAAATTACAAAGGTTTTGTATGGCAAAGGACAATTTGAATAAAGTAAAGAGGCATCCTAAAGAATGGGAAAAAAATCTTTGCCAGCTATACATCTGATAGAGGATTAATATCTAGGATATACAAAATACTCAAAAAATTACATAATAAGAAATCAAACAAGCCAATTAAAAAATGGACTATGGAACTAAATGGAGAGTTCTCAAAAGAAGAAATACAGATGGCATATAAGCATCTAAAAAAATGTTCTACATCCCTAGTCATCAGGGAAATGCAGATTAAACATACATTGAGATTCCATCTCACTCCTATCAGATTGACTACCATCATAAAAACAAATGACCATAAATCCTGGCGAGGATGTGGAAAAAGAGGAACCCTTCTACACTGTTGGTGGGAATGCAATCTGGTCCAGCCATTGTGG
This sequence comes from Jaculus jaculus, assembly GCF_020740685.1. Classification (NCBI taxonomy): domain Eukaryota; kingdom Metazoa; phylum Chordata; class Mammalia; order Rodentia; family Dipodidae; genus Jaculus; species Jaculus jaculus. The sequence goes on from NC_059107.1 coordinate 66,541,191, forward strand.
AAATCAGTGTGGAAGTTCCTAAAACAGCTAAAGATTGATCTACCTTATGACCCAGCTATAGCACACCTAGGCATATATCCCAAGGACTCATGTCATTACCTTAGAAGTATGTGCTCAACAATGTTTATGGCTGCTCAATTTATAATAGGTGGGAAATGGAACCAGCCTAGATGTCCCTCAACTTATGAGTGGATAATGACGATATGGCACATTTATACAATGGAGTTTTACTCAGCAGTAAATAAAAATGAAGTTATGAAATTTGCAGGAAAATGGATGGATCTGGAAGGTATTATATTAAGTGAGATAACCCAATCCCAGAAAGCCAATCATCTCATGTTATCTCTCATATGTAGATCCTAGCTACACATGATTGGACTTCTGTGTGAGAAGGAAAGAACTCAGTAGCAGAGGCCATTAAGCTAAAAAAGAGATATAAAGGGATGAGAAAGGAGGGAGGGGGTACTTAATAAGATGGTATTGTATATATGTAAGTAGAAGAATAGATTAACAGGGATGAAAAGGCTGAAAGTGAGGTCAGGGGAAGAGATTGAGTAAAGGTGGACAGAGGGCTAATCAAAATCTAAGATGATATAAATAAATAAATCCTACTTTTTTGGACAATGGAATACTCAGGAGCCATAGATTGTTGCTAGAAAATTTTCAGTGCCAGAGATGGGATACCTTCCAGTGAGTTGTTGGCCAGGGAGGTCCCTGATGCACCCAAAACATTATAGGCCATTGCCGAGGGCCTTGGTTTCCCACAAGGAATAGCTGAAGACGCCACATACTTGGGATGCAAGGCCACTGAGAAATCCTACTGGAACTGAGCTGATAACCTCCTCTATGTAGACCAGCTGACAGGAAGCTGGAAGAAGCCATTCTGCATGTAGTTCAATGTGAGAAAGAGAGAAAGAAGATACTCAACAGTGGACCCTTCAAGCCTTATATTTGGCCAGCCAGGCCAAACAAGCCAATGGGTGCAATAGTGGCATGTCTCTCATGGTGGAAACCAACTGCCTTACAATTGGACTGGAGGCCTGCTCCATGGGAGGGAATACATCCCTGATACTGAAAGCTTTAAACAGGGTAGTCATAAGCCCTAGGTGTGTAATGTCAGCTGCTATCTGGCTAAATGTATATACTATGTTTATTAAACTGCCCAGTAATCACTTGTTTTAATGTTCATACCCTTATATTAATGCTACTCTCACTTTTGGTAGAGAATCTTCTCTTTTCAGATGCAGTAACCTTGGGACAACTCAGAAGGTTTCATGGTGCTGGAAACAAGTGACCACAGTGCTCAGTACTGCAATATCTCTATTACATCTTCCAAGGCTCAGAGTCTAATGCAGAAGAGATGGCAGAAAAAATGTAAGAGCGAAAGGAAGGGCAGGACTCCTTACAACATGCTCCTTCCCGACACAAAATGGCCTGGATACCCATGACCTCACTGTGCCTGACACTACCTACACAAGACCATCATAAGAGGATGAAAAGATCATGACATCAAAATAAAAGAGAGACTGGTCGAGAAGGGGAAGGGATATGAGGGAGAATGGAGTTTCAAAGGGGAAAGTGGGAGGAGGGATATTTTTTATAATCATGGAAGTTGTTAATAAAAATGTGAAAAAAAACTAATTTTCCTAGAATTAGAGCTAGCCACGTCACAAAAGTTCATAGATAAAAAACAAGCTGGGCAAAAAACACCTAGAGTTAAAACAATAAATTATATCAAGCATTACAAACCTCAAATCAAATCAAATACAAATAATTGTAAACACAGGGGGAGTATATGATCAATCTAATTTTAACTACATATATACTATCTAGTTGGTTAAAATGTCTGCTTCCCTCATCTACTGCCTTAAGTTTGTTAGGCCAGATATATTTTTGATTATATTTAACTTTAAATATAACATTCCTATTATATGTCACACATACATGCTATATCAGACACAGAGGACAAAACATTATACCTAGACCATGATGGCTAATAGACTTGATAGCTTCCAAGTATTTCTTCCTTAATGGCTTTAGCAATAACTCCTTTCTCCTGAAGATGGTTTTCCTGCCTACTATCCAGCCTCATCTAGACTAGATTCTAGGAATAGGCCTTCCTAGCAAGGTGGGACATATTAAGTATTACATTTGGTCTCTGCATGCACAAAATGTGATGCTTGACCAACAGGGCTAACTGAACTAAAGTTGCCAGAAAAGTAATGTATCTGCTGCACCTATTTCTAACAAGGTTAAATGGACTCATAAACTTCTGTGATCACAGAGAGATGGAATGTTGTCAGGTCACAGCCAAATTACCATGGGCTACCTTTAGCCCCTAAATAGCTATTTTCGCCCACCTCGGTGTCTGATCTAACTTTCACTATCAGTTTATCAGGTGTGACCTTTTTGGAATGCACTGGCAGACCACCAGATTTCACCAACCCAAGGGCTAATTATGTCATCAGATAACATCTGTTGAGGTCATGTTTGCATTACTAGCAGAAATCCCCCAACCAAGATCAGCTTTGGGGAAAAAAAGATTTATTTTGGTTTACAGACTTGAGGGGAACCTCCATGCTGGCAGGGAAAATGATGGCATGAGCAGAGGGTAGTCATCACCCCCTGGCCAACATATAGTGGATAATAGCAACAGGAGAGTGTGCCAAACACTGGCAAGGGGAAACTGGCTATAACACCCATAAGCCTGCCTCCAACAGTACACTGCATCCAGGAGGCATTAATTCCCAAATCTCCATGAGCTTAGAACCTAAAATTCAGAACATCCAAGTTTATGGGGGACACCTGAATCAAACTACCACATTCTGCGCCTGGCTTCCATAAACTGATAACTATCATGATGTAAAATGCAATGCATTTAGCCCACCTTTAAAAGTCCCCATAGTTTTTACCAATCCTAATGATATTCAAACATTTCCAAAGTTCAAGGTCTTTTAACTGAGCTATAATACCAAAAAAGTCCCCCCGAAGCCTGTAATGACACAGAATAAACATTTGCATTGTAAAAGATGGCATTAGGCATAGCAAAGAAATACTCAACCAATCCAAGTTTTAAACAGGGCAAACATCAAACTCTGTAGCTCCAAGTCTAACAACTCTAGCCAGTGACAAGTCTCCAGGTCCAATAATTCTAACCACCAATAAGTCTCTGGAGTTCCAATTCTACCCCTCCAGCTAGGCTATGGTCCTGGAAAACTCCATCTGGGGCCATCAGCTTTCTTTAGCAACCATCTCATGGTTCTAGCATCTCCACTTGGTCTCCTCTGTAACCCATGGTCCATTCTCAGGTCTCCATACAGGCATCTAGCAAACCTGCTTCACACTGCCCATGGCTGTTTCCAAAACACAAGACTGTGTTGCAAATTCAATGATCTTCTCTTTCCTGAACCTCTTATACACCATAATACCAGGCAGGGTGCCAATTTGTTAATCCAGGGGGGAATAAAGCAGACTTTGAAGAACAGGACACTGCTTGAGCACTCAGACCCCTTCAAAAGAATCTACATTCTTCCTTTTGTCCCAGTGCAGGTCAGCTGGCCCAATCCCAAAGGTGGTAATCTCTTATATAATTGCAGTTGAGTGGGCAGAAGTTTCAGCCCAAAGATTTCATTTCTGTGCTATATCCTTCTGCACATACCAGTCTGTTTCTACGCACTGCAATCCTGAACAAGTTCTCAGGACATGGCCATAACAGCAAGCCTCTCATATAAACTGCTTCAAGCCCAATCCAGCGAAAGCTCTTTCTCACCCTCATAAGCCAAACCTAGTTCTTACTGCATTCAGGTCTTTCAATTCTGACCAGACTAGTTCATCAAGCTGTACTTACAGCACTGAAAGATGTCTCTTAGGCCAAGGTTTCAAATCCTTCCACATTCCTCTTGAAAATCAGTTCCAAAAGGTCAAAGCCACACAGTCAGGGGTCTAGCAGCAATTTCACTCCTCTGTACCAGCTTTATTGTTGCAGTCAGATTCTCATTGCTGGCAGAAATCACCTGACCAAGAGGAGCTTTGGGGAAAAAAGGGTTTATTTTGGTTTTCAGACTCAAGGGAAAGCTCCATGATGGCAGGGAAAACGATGGCATGAGTAGAGGGTGGACATCACCCCCTGGGCAACATAAGGTGGAAAATAGCAACAGGAGAGTGTGCCAAACACTGGCAAGGGGAAACTGGCTATAACACCCATAAGCCTTCCCCCAACAATACACTGTCTCCAGGAGGTAATTACCAAATATCCATCAGCTGGGAACTTAGCATTCAGAACATCTAAATTTATGGGGGACACCTGAATCAAGCTTATCAAACAGCATCTGAAGTCTACTGTGGAAATTTGCCCACTTTGCTGTAACCTGCCTACCTGAAGGTCAGCCAGTGTATTTTAATAGTGCCTCGATTTATTTCTTTTGTACTGTAACTATAAAGCCTTCATGAAATGTTGTATCCCCTTTGTGGAGAGAGCTGTGCCTTTTGCATTGACAGCCACATGTGGGTAAGCCTATGACAGTGTCGTTCATTCTTACTTCTGTTAAGATGCTAATTCTCAGGTGATGTATCAATTGATGCAGGATTTAGAGGTTCAGAAAGGGTCCTCCAGAATTTAAGAAGCCCAAGTTTTAGGTTCTGTCCTACTTTTATTGTACTTTGTTTTATTTATTTATTTATTTATTTATTGGTATTTCAAGGTAGGGTCTTACTGTGATCCAGGCTGACCTGCAATTAACTATGTAATCTCCAGTGGCCTCGAACTAATGGTGATCCTCCTACCTCTGCCTCCCAAGTGCTGGAATTAAAGACGTGCACCACCATATCTGGCTCTGTCCTACTTTTTTTTTTTTAAATATTTTATTTATTTATTTGAGAGTGACAGACACAGAGAGAAAGACAGATAGAGGGAGAGAGAGAGAATGGGCGTGCCAGGGCTTCCAGCCTCTGCAAACGAACTCCAGACACGTGTGCCCCCTTGTGCATCTGGCTAACGTGGGACCTGGGGAACCGAGCCTTGAACCGGGGTCCTTAGGCTTCACAGGCACGCGCTTAACCACTAAGCCATCTCTCCAGCCCTGTCCTACTTTTAATAGAGAATTAATAAAGACAGACTCAAAAGGGTAAATTATAATTATTAAGTTTATTTAGGGGGGAAATCACAAATTTTGGAGTTCATTTAAAGGATACTGAGGTATAGGAAGGGAGGCTTAACCATATGGAAAGTAGGAAATATACTCTCATGTGGAAACACTATAGTTTATAAGATTTAAGAGAAATGAAGATCTTTAGAAAAGGACTGGAACAGAGTAAGTGCATGGAAAGTAGAACCTAGATGTATACGTAGAGAGGCCCAAAAAACACACACATGGCACTGCCATGTGCTTTCCTGAGGAAGGAAAGTATCAAAGCAGAAGATAAATTCAGAGGAGGAATGTGTGATGAGGAGGGTTATACTCATGGCTACCTGCAGCAAGTACACAGGTAGCAAGTATAGGGTTAGTGAGAGCACCCAAGTGGTAGATTTGGAGATCAGAGAACAATTATACATGTAATTAACGTGAAAAGTTACCCTAAGCTATAAATCAGAGGCAAAGGGAAAAATTTCCCCAGACCAAGAAACAGTGTTATGCCCCTAACCTCAGCCCAGCCAGGCTGGGTAAGGGAGAAGCAAGACTCGTGTGTCCTTGTGGCCCAACCACAAAAGGAGAGTCTCTGTCTCTCTCACACACTGAGAGTTAAGTCCAGAAAGAGGGAGTGGCTGGAAACTTGCAGCCTTTTATAGCATCAGATTCAGGTATGTAAGGGGAAGATGTGATTGGCTAGTTAAATTTGGAGAATAAATCTGAGGGTCAGCCCATTTGGGTGAGCCCACCCAGGTAGCACAGGGGGGACAATGTGGGTGGGTCTTGATCAGATGAGTTCCATTTTGTGGTGGCATCCCACAGTTCTCTTTGGGCTTCAATCCCTAACTGAAACTGCAATTAAAATAATAATAATAATAATAATAATAATAAAATAAACTAGCTTTCTCCCATCCTCCTTCATTATCTCCCTCCAAAAATTTCCCCATTTCTTCCTCTTCATTCCACACAGAATCCATGTTGCCCCAGTGCCTTTCCTGGCCATCACCAAGCAGGCATCCATCATGCTCTCAGTGCTGAGGTCTGTGAGGGTCGTTTTCCCCACCACACAGCTGGGTCTCACATCTCTGGCAGAGGTTGTGCCCATAGCTGATGGACACAGGGTACTTGAAGTGACACAGGCAGGTGGGCCCCAGCATGGCTCACTGAAGCACCCTCCAGGGCCTGGGAGAGCAGGCCATCTTGAAGCCAGGAGAGCAAGGAGCCAGGTGCGACTCTGGAGATCTACCGCCTTTCCTAGAGCTTCGGAGGCCCTGACCCCTCTCAGGGCCCACAGCCAGGGCACCGAGGCCATTGGACTGAAGTTAGAATGAAGCAGGCCATGAGTGCTTCAATCCTGAGTCAAGTCCTGACCACACCTGTCCTCCTCTGATGTGCCAGTCCTCATGCCTAGGACACAACTGGAAACAAAAATCTTCTCTTAACTATGCTGTGGCATGTGTTTTGTGTGGTAACTTCTGATGCCCCCCCTTTTTTTTCGAGGTAGGGTCTCACTGTAGCCCAGGCTGACCTGGAATTCACTATGTAGTCACCAGGTAGCCTTGAACTCATAGCAATCCTCTGCCTCCTGAGTGCTGGGATTAAAGGTGTGTACCACCACACCTGGCTTAAAAAAAATACCTTTTTTTTTTTTTTAAAGTGTACTATTGGGCTGGAGAGATGGCTTAGCGGTTAAGCGCTTGCCTATGAAGCCTAAGGACCCCGGTTCGAGGCTCGGTTCCCCAGGTCCCACGTTAGCCAGATGCACAAGGGGGCGCACGCGTCTGGAGTTCGTTTGCAGAGGCTGGAAGCCCTGGCGCGCCCATTCTCTCTCTCTCCCTCTATCTGTCTTTCTCTCTGTGTCTGTTGCTCTCAAATAAATAAATAAATAAAAATTAAAAAAAATGTTTTAAAGTGTACTATTAATCCTACTGTACCCTCAAGGAGAAAAAGAAAAGTTCCACCTCTCAGAAGAGAGGAAATTTGCATATGTTGTTTGGAATTTCTTAATTTCGAAAACTGGTGGTGACCAGTTCATCCTAGCATAGCAGTGATGTGTAATATCCAAGGGCTCCTGTGATGCCATCAGCCCCTGTGGGCAGAAACTTCAAAGTTGTATTTAGGCAACCATGAAACATGTTGGAGAAGGGTCTGAGGAACAGTGGGTTGGTTAGGGAGTGAATCATACCAAAGGAGGCCTTGGGTGCCAGGTCAATAACTATGACTTTACCCTACAGTGAGGGCACCCTATAACCTGTGCAGAGACTAATAATGGGAACTGTGTGTTACAGAACATTGCAAACATACACAAAGATATTGAGACTATATTGAACCCTCAGGTAACCATCACATTTTTTTTTTAGCAATTATCAACTACTAGTCAATGTTGTTTCAACTATATCCCACCTACCACTCCTCCAAGATTATTTTAAACAAATCTCAGATATCAGATTATATCATTTTTTTGAGTTATACAGTAATTTATTTATTTTAAGGGGTGAAAATTGTAGTTCTTTTATAAAGAAGAATTCTCTAGGTGAATAAATAAGAAAAATACAAACAGGAAAATATGTAAACCCATTATGAGGTATTTCAAAGATACAGTGCCAGTAAAAATCATCTTTCCCACAACTTTCAACTCCAGACCTCTCGCCTTAGTCTTTCTGAACTTGTATTTGGAAAAACATGGAAGAGATTGTGATAGAAGCCCTTTCAAGGAGGTCAGGCTGCAGTGGTTCAGAGCAAGCCGGAAAAGGGGGGAAGTAAAACTTACCTGCTTTATAGAGGAACAAAGATACTCCTTAAAGTCATTCAGAGTGTTTGCTTAGTTCTAAAAACACTCTCATAGGGCACATGACTGCCTGGTAACAAATCTTTCCAGAAGGCTTTTTGTTTTTTTTTTAAATTCTAGGAAAGCATGACTTATTCAAATTAGATTCTCCATGCTATATTTAGTTTTACAGATGTGTTCGGTTCTAAAACTGTGGTTTACTGCATTGTGTGTGTGTGTGGGAGCATGTATACAAAAAAAAAAAAAAAAAAAAATCCCAAGAAACCCTTACACTCAACTCAGACGCAGCCAGTCTTGACACTGCTCTATCCTCTCTCGATTCTAATAGGCTTATTGCTTCTGAAAGGCCCAAGAATTCAGAAGCCCAGAAATACTATCATGCTCCAAAGGGAGCTTAAGCGGGCCCCTGCATACCTCAAACTCCAGGCTTTACTCTCTGTTGAAAGCAAGTAAAGAATCCCTCTTCTCATTATATCAGAGTCTGCTCCTAATATAAAACTAGGTAAAAAGGGCATGAGATAGCCCTCAAGGATGGGAAATGAGTAATGAAGTAAACCACTTATTTGGTTTCTGTAAATAGCCTGCACCATAAGCCTTAATAGCCCACACTGTAAGCCTTAGTAGCCTGCACCATAAGCTGCAGCAGCCTGCCTCAGACCACCAAGGTCATAGGAGACTGATACCACACTCTGCTACCTCCACCTAAGGACCCACGCAAATGCTGACCTCCAAGGTCATAGGAGACTGATACTACACTCTGCTACTCCCACCCAAGGACCTGCGCAAATGCTGACCACCAAGGTCATAAGAGACTGATTGGTCCACGAGGGGCTTGAACAAATTAAACTAATTGGCTTAGAAACTATGGAGTGGCACAAACTGACTGGCTCGCACCCCGCGGGCTCCTGCTATTAAAAAAATGATTGGTCTAATGCACAGGCTTTGTTAGAAACCCTATAAAAACTGTCCCGTTCCTGCATTTGGGGCTCTGCAGTCCTCTACCCCTGTGCGGTGTACGACTGTGGGCCCCAGCGCGCTTGGAATAAAATCCTCTTGCAGTTTGCATCAAGACCACTTCTCGTGAGTGATTTGGGGAGTCGCCATATCCGGGCAGAGCGTGGGGTCCTCGTTTTGGGGTTCTTACATTTCCATTAACTAGAAATCCTGCATTGTCTTAGGCATCTGACTTTCATGGCTAAAGTCTGAGAAACTGATCCATTATCACATTTTCTGAATAGCTAAGTTTTAAAGTTTCTCAAAGCTTTGTTTTTTAGCTTTCCTGGTACTTGAATAAGTTACAACTCCTACATAACAAGAAGTAGGAATTCCCAGAGAACAGTGTTCATTATGTGTAATGCACATACCAGAAACCCACAGACTACACTTGAATATGTTCTCCGTCAACACGCATGGACATTCACTCCAGGAGCAAACCAGTAACAAGCCAGACATACATACATGTGCAAATGTACAATTGACAGCAACTTATTTTAGATCCTAATGTCCTGAATGTTAAAAATGAGCTGAGACAGCTCTTGTGACACTCAGTATAAAAGCATGATGAAGTAGCTTCAAATCACATCTCGCGAGTTCCCTATTGCGCAGCAAAGGACCATGCTGAATAAGATTGTGAGACCTGCAACTCCAATACCAACAATTCCGATGAGCTGGAGTTTAATACTGATTATGTTCTCAATTTCATCGATGCAGTTTGCTGAGTGGAAGGTAATGAGCATCCTGTTTCCCTTTTCCCTGTCCTTAAGGTAATCACTGTAAGCCTCTTCATACATGCTCTGCACGTGGCGTATAGCCACATCCTTGCCTATGAAAGCAAACACTCCAGTGCTTACTTCAGCAGCAAATATCACCAGGAGGCAGGTAAAAAACCATGTAGAAATACTCCGAGGACTTGTCCTCCGAGGATAGATCTTTCATGGTGCCTCCAAAGCGAAACCATAGTCCAAAAGCAATGACACCTGATCCTGCCAGCCAGAAGAGCAGGTTGAAGCCGAGCAGCAGGTACTTGATGCACCGCAGACCCCCACGGAAGCGCTCCCCAGGCCCACGCGCTGAGCCCCAGGAGCGGTAGGCGCTGGTGGGAGGGGTGGGGGCGGAGCCCAGATTATATCATTTTTATATGCCAGTATGTAGTTGTAAAAGATACTATTTTTTAAAAAAATCATAACTTCAATACTGTTATTGTACAAAAAAGTTATTCTAGTGCTGGGCATCTGACCTAAGGTCTTCATGTTAGGCAAACATTCTACCACTGTGCTTTGTCCCCAATCTTTCCTTTTTTGTAAAAGTATGTAGTCTAGAACTCATTATCCTGCTATCTCTGCCTTCTAAGTTTTGGGATCATAGGTATGCCTGACCCAGCAACCTTTTTTTTTTTTTTTTCCCTCAAGGTAAGGGTCTTGTTCTAGCCCAGGCTGACCTGGAATTCACTATAGTCTCAGGCTGCTGGGCCTTGAGAGGTCCTGACATGAGGCCCTAGTGGAACTTCCTGAGCCTAACTGCCTCACCCAGCTATGACTCAGCAGGGGGCCAAATGGCCTCTGGCTTGCTACTTCCACACAGGAAATTAGAGTTCCTGCCTGTGGGCACTTAGAACTCAGCAGGGGGCCAAATGGCCTCTGGCCTGCCACTTCCACACAGGAAGTTAGAGTCCTCCACTCATGCGTGCTTAGAACCAATCATCTCAAAGGTCGCGGTAACCCCACCCTAAAGTCTCCGCCTTCTTTCTCAACATATATAAACACCCGCCTGTAACAATAAAGTGAGTTCCTGCTTGGAGAGAACTTCTGGCTCAGTGTGGTTTTTCTCTGGTGGCCAGAAGAGGTTCCTGTGTCATCCTACGCTCATCATCCCCTTAACCCTAGGGAGGAACCAGCAGGCCTTGTTCTTCCCTCGGCACTACCTGAGCGGGAAGGAGCCCAACATCAGGCTGGCCTCAAACTCACAGCAATCCTCCTGCCTCCGCCTCCCAAGTGCTGGGATTAAAGATGTGCACACCATGCCCAGCATCCAGCAATTCTTTAGTGGCAGTGATATCTAGCCATCTTTCTCCAATTTCCTTTTCTTTCCCTGCAGTTCCTATGAAACATTCAGGAAGGGGCTAGAGAGAGGACTCCGTGGATAAAGCATTTGCTTTGCAAAGTATTAGTATCTCAGTTCAGACTCCCAGAACTGAATCCACATGAAGCTCTAGTGCTACAGCTTGTATGGGGTGGTTTGAATCAGATGTCCCTCATAAATTCATGTTTTGAATGCTTTGTTCTCAGGTGTTGGAAATTTGGGAGGTGGAGTCTTTTTGGAGGAGGTGTGTTGTTGGGGGAGGGCTTAGGGGTGTTGTATTAGTCAGGGTTCTCTAGAGGAACAGAATTACTAGAATGAATTATTTTATAAAGGGAATTTATTGGATTAGCTTACAGTAGTCCAATAGCAGTTGAAGGCCCGAGAATCACCGAACCTGGTAGCTGCTCAGTCCACGTGGCCAGATGCCTCAGCAGTCCCGACCCGGCACTGCAGATGGAGCCGGAAAGCCTGGAGGCTTCCTGAGGAGCCGCTGGGTTTCGATCCACGTGGGTCTTCAGTTGATGTTGGTCTTTAGTCCGTACTGGTCTTCAATCCACGCTACAAGGTAGGGAGCAGCTCCGGCAGCCAAGTGGGAGGAAGGAAGGAAAAAAAGGGAACTCTTCTACCTAGAGCTTCCTTATATCAAGTCCCTCTCTGAGCGGACCGCCCACTCTGGGGGAAGGGCTCACCCTGGGAGAAAGACCTCCTCCTTTAGTTGATCCTTCCTAGAAGCAGCCTGTGGATTACTAAACAGATCAAGTTGACAACACCTTAACTATCACAGGTGTTATAGCCATCTCCCCCTTGCCAGAGTTTGAGCTCACTCTCTTGCTGCTGTTTTCCACCTGCTGTGGCAGAGGTGATGTCCAGCCTCTGTTCATGCCATCTTTTCCCCTCCATCATGAAGCTTCTCTCCAGACCATAAGCCAAAACAAATACCTTTCCTCCTATCAGCTTCTTTTGGTTCCAGCGATATGAAGGTAAAAGGGAGGCAGAGACAGGAGAATTTCTGGGAAGCTTATAGGCTAGCTAGCCTGGTATATTAATTGCTTTACTCATTGCAGTGATCAGGTACTGTCAAGAAGCAACTTAAGGAAGGAAGGATTCTTTTGGCTTATAGTTTCAAAGGATACAGTCCATCATGGCAGGCAAGGCATGGTGGTAGGAAGCAGAGGTGGTTTGCCATACTGAGTCCACAGTCAGAAAGCAAAGTGGGATGAATTCTGGTGCCATTTCCTTTTTATGCAGTCCAGAACTCTCGGTCATTGAAATGATGTAGTTCACATTTGGGGTGGGTCTTCAGGCCTCAATTAACTTACTAATTTAGAAATCTTTCACAGACATGCCCAGAGATTTGGTTTTATGGTGACTCTAAATCCAGTGAAGTTGATAATAGAGACTAATGATCACATAAAGTGAGATGAACAATAGGAAACCCTCCCTCAAACAAGGTGGAGATGAGGACTGACACTTAAAGTTGTCCCCTGACCTCCATTTGTATATCATGGTTTACTTTCACATGCACTCACACAAATGAACATGCATATGCATGTGCTATACACACATATACCAAAAATGTAAGAAAGTGTTATACTTAATTGATCTCTCTCTCCATCTTTTTCTTGCAATATATTTTATATATTTTTTCTTTTTTTCTCAATTTTTATTAGCATTTTCCATGATTATAAATAGTATTCCATGGTAATACCCTCCCCCCCCCACTTTCCCCTTTGAAATTCCATTCTCCATCATATCCCCTCCCCATCTCAATCAGTCTCTCTTTTATTTTGATGTTATGGTCTTTTCCTCCTCTTATGATGGTCTTGTGTAGGCAGTGTCAGGCACTATGAGGTCATGGATATCCAGGCCATTTTATGTCTGGAGGAAGCATGTTGTACAGAGTCCTACCCTTCTTTTGGCTCTTGCATTCTTTCTGCCACCTCTTCCACATTAGACCTGAGCATTGGAAGGTGTGATCAAGATGTTACTCAGTACTCCAGTCACTTCTTTCCACCACTATGATACCTTCTGAGTCATCCCAAAGTCACTGCCATCTGAAAAGAGATTCTCTACCCAAAGTGAGAGTAGTGTTAATATAAGGGTATAAATATTAATAGAAGTGCTTACTGGGCAGTTTGATAAGCACAGTATATACATTTTTCCATACATCAGCATATGTTACACTCCTAGGGCTCATGACTATCCCTGTTTTAAGTTTTCAGTATCAGGGATGTGTTTCCTCCCATGGAGCTGAAGGAACCCCAAGAAGGGGACCCCATGCTCTGCCCGGATATGGTGACACTCCAAATCACTCACGAGAAGCGGTCTTGATGCAAACTGCAAGAGGATTTGATTCCAAGCACGCTGGGGCCCATAGTAGTACACCGCACAGGGGTAGAGGACTGCAGAGCCCCGAATGCAGGAACGGGACAGTTTTTATAGGGTTTTTAACAAAGCCTGTGCATTAGACCAATCATTTTTTTAATAGCAGGAGCCCGCGGGGTGCGAGGCAGTCAGTTTGTGCCACTCCATAGTTTCTAAGCCAATTAGTTTAATTTGTTCAAGCCCCTCGTGGACCAATCAGTCTCTTATGATCTTGGTGGTCAGCATTTGCGCAGGTCCTTGGGTGGGAGTAGCAGAGTGTGGTATCAGTCTCCTATGACCTTGGAGGTCAGCATTTGCGTGGGTCCTTGGGTGGGGGTAGCAGAGTGTGGTATCAGTCTCCTATGACCTTGGTGGTCTGAGGCAGGCTGCTGCAGCTTATGGTGCAGGCTACTAAGGCTTACAGTGTGGGCTATTAAGGCTTATGGTGCAGGCTATTAAGGCTTATGGTGCAGGCTATTTACAGAAACCAAATAAGTGGTTCACTTTATTACTCATTTCCCATCCTTGAGGGCTATCTCATGCCCTTTTTACCTAGTTTTATATTAGGAGCGGGCTCTGATATAATGAGAAGAGGGATTCTTTACTTGCTTCCAACAGAGAGTAAAGCCTGGAGTTTGAGGTATGCAGGGGCCCGCTTAAGCTCCCTTTGGAGCATGATAGTATTTCTGGGCTTCTGAATTCTTGGGCCTTTCAGAGCGGGCCTCCAGTCCAATTGGAGGGCAGTTGGTTTCCACCATGACAGATGTGCCAATATTGCACCCGTTGGCTCATTTGGCCTGGCTGGTTTGAAGTGTCCACTGTTCAATATCTTCACTGGTGATCTCTCTCCCATTACATGTAGAATGGCTTCTTCCAGCTTTCTGTCAGCTGGTCTACATGGAGGAAGTTATCAGCTCAGTTCCAGCAGGATTTCTCAGTGGCCTTGCAGCCCAAGTATGTGGAGTCTTCAGCAATAGGGTCTTCCCATCTATTCCTGGTGGGAAACCAAGGGCCTTGGCAATGGCCTATAATGTTTTGGGGGCATCAGGGACCTCCCTGGTCAACAACTCACTGGAGGTATCCCATCTCTGGCACTGAAAATTTTCTAACAATGATCTATGGCTCCTGAGTGTTCCATTGTCCGAAACCGGAGGATTACATATGATTTATTTGCATCCTCTTAAGATTTTGATTAGCCCTTCCTCCACCTTTCCTTTACTCAATCTCTTTCCCTGACCTCACTTTGGGCCTTTTCACCCCCGTTAATCTATTCTTCTACTTACATATATACACAATACCAACCTATTACGTACCCTCCTCGAATGGGGTTGCATATGTACATAAGTACATATATAGTTAGTCCAGTACTTCTAATTTACTCATACCCTATTTTGTTCTAATTAGGATTTTAAGTGGTTGATAATTTTGCTATAAAAAGGGTTGGCTCCAGGCAATAAAAACTGAGCAAAAGAACTAGGAGGTTAAGTGCACAGAACTGGGTTATTGAAGGTGTGTTGGTAGTCATGGCAGGGTAAAATGGGATGGGGAAGTCAAGCGTTACACCCAGCAGTGTAACTGAGAGAATAGAAGTGGGTGTGAAGAAAAGGGAATAAGAACAGGGAGAGGGTGGTGGGGGAGCAAGAGAGCTACAGAGCAGTTGTATGAGCAGGAGGAGAACACATGGAGCTACAGTGTCTGCCTTTCACAAGCACCATTACTGTCTTGAATACTTTTGCTAGGTGGTCAATAAGTAGTTCTACGTTGCTGGGGTCACATTCCATGGCTCACCCACAGCTGGCTTAAAAGGCACATGGCCATTCCCCATCAAGACAGTTCTCAGCTGCTTCTCCTTGTCAGTTCTATCTCCAAAGGATTAGCTGCTCCATGAACTCTTATCTTTTATAGATAAACTGTTCACTAAAGTTAACTAGGAATGCACAAACCCTAGTCCCAAATGACAGAGAAGGTCACATGGTACAAGTGTCTGCTTTCCACAAATGCTGACCACAGCAGAAGCCAGATGTAACTTACTTTAATCAACACATTAATTTGCTATATACATGTCATCTTTAAATCCGTTGGACTGCACCTATTTGATTGAGACTAGACTGCACAGACCTATGCTCCCATGTGTGCCTACTTTTGACACCCATCTGTTCTGAGATCCACATACTTCTTAAAAAGTTGTAGATTTTGGGCTGGAGAGATGGCTTAGCACTTAAGGCACTTGCCTGCAAAATCTAACCACCTAGGTTTGGTTCTCCAGTACCCATGTAAAGCCAGATGCACAAAGAGGTGCGTGCATCTGGAGTTCATTTACATCGGTGTCTACCTTGGCACATCCGTTCTGTCTGTCTCTCTTCTCTCTATATCTCTCTGCTTACAAGTGAATAAATAAATAATTTTTTTAAAAATTGTAGATTTCCCCTAGAGAAAAGCTGGTTAAAAGGTAAAAGCCTGCCATCTTCCACCAGCTGGCTTGTTGTTAATAAAGCTCTTTTCCGGTCACCGTGTTCGTAGATTTCTAGCTTTCAATGCTGCACTTTGAAATCGTGCTTACTCCGGTGTCTGCTCTCTGGGTGCCTTGTGGGAGGTGAAAGGGGACCTGGCGGGTGGCAAGAGCAACACAAATAGGCCTCACTGGCTTTTTTAACGAAAGCACCCAGTGGGGGACCTCGGGCAGACACGTGGGGGTGCTCCCCTCCACCATTGGCCATGACAGCTGAGGCGCCCATCGGCAGGCGCTTGTGGAGTGGTCATGCAAAGAAAGATCTTTTCACCTGCTTTGCGGTCCTGCTCCGTGCACACCGTCCCATTACCCGCTCGCCACTCTCCTTGACCCTTCCTGCATTATTCCTGATCAGACTACTGGGATCTTTGGACCTTTCACTGCCACAGCGCTGCTGGGGGAAGATACTCGCACACGGATTAGACCATTAAGTCGCGACCTAACCTTTGCCATGTCTGAGCCTTTGATGACGCAATAGTTTCTAAAAGGCTCACCTTATACTTAGCACGAACCATTCCAGATATGTCCCTCCTACTCCCCATTTCTGGTTTTCTCTCCCATCACAACTGCAGACAGAGGAAAAGCAGTCTTCCGAAGGGACTCCTTCCACATCCTGCCGCCAAACTCAGTGCGCACTGGCACCTGCTTGTCCTCTGAAGTTAAAGTACGGAGAGCAGGATGTGGAGGGCTGTGTGCGCTGTGCCAAAGAGCACAGTCTTAGAAAAAGAGCAGATGGCAATCGTACTGGTATTCCCAGTACTTCACAGACTGAGGCAGGAGGATTGAGAGTTCCAGGTCAGTAGGGCCTACATAGCCAGACTCTCTCTCTCTCAAAAAAAGAGAGAGAGAGAGAGAAAGAAAGAAAGAAAGAGAGAGAGAGAGAGAGAGAGAGAGAGAGAGAAGAAAAGAAAAGAAAAGAAAAGAAAAGAAAAGAAAAGAAAAGAAAAGAAAAGAAAAGAAAAGAAAAGAAAACCCAAATATTCCATCTAGCCACTCTGCAGACGGGATGAAACGCTGTTCCAATGGCAGCTCTATCAGTTCTGTCTCTGTTCTGTATGCTAACCTCTTCAAGGGAAAGAGTAGAGGCGTAAATGACACTGTATTGATATGTTTTCTCCATTTAAAAAAATCCACAGTCTCTCTTAAGTTTACCTCCCATCCCAGTTATTTTCTCTTTATGGAAAAACTTCTTACAAACACTCACATTTATGTCAACTCCTAAATGTCCAACCACCATCATCTGAGCCAAATGTCCCCTCTTCTTCTTCTTCTTTTTTTTTTTTTTTGTATTTAAAGTAGCAATTTTATTTGAATTAAAATTATTTACAAAAACCCAAAGACATACTTCATGAAACTGGTACAAACTATTTTTTTCCTGCCATTGGCTTTTGCTCCAAAGATCACAGCTGAGAAATACTGTATAAAATAAAAATAGGATTGGATTCAGAAAAGTACTCTAATGTTCTAGTTTCCAATTGGTAGTATTTACAGAAATATTTACAATGGAAAAAAAGGTTACCTTAAAACTTTAGTTAATTTGCAAGTCAGCCTCAAGTACCCTAAAGTGAGTGTTCTCTGAGGGTTAAAAACACACAAATGCACTGCAGTAGGTGAGGTGGTAGTATCTTCCTACCGCTCCCACCTCACCAAACTCTGAATATCTATCAGTGCTTGACAATTAGTTATTTTAAGAACAAAACAAAACTGTTAAACACTGAGGTAAATCAATTCTCAAATGATCACCAGTGTAACAGAAAAATGTAGTTCGCCCTGATTGATCTCTCATCCAAATGTTTACTATTCTTTACCATCCTCCACAACTCAAATTCACCAAAACCTCTGTTCATTTCCCCAAATGCAATGATTAATAAATACCAATGTATTTTAAAATAACTACACAAAATATATCTAACTAATTTGTGGATATAATTTAACAATATACTTTAAAAACTTTCCTAAATTAGTTTTATTTGCAGGGCAAATACAATCTCAATCTTTCCCACAGTACACTGGCATACTGTGTTCTGAAAGGGTGATGGGTAGAGGTCTCCGTGGGTAGAAGAAAAACAATTGCCTGGAGTCAGTTACTTCCTTATAGATTTCCCAACAACCTGCATTATCAAAAATAGGAAGACAATAGAAGGCAGCCACTGCATTAAAAAACATTACAGCTGGCACTGATTCAAGACCCCGGTTTGTAACTTTATACAAGGAAATAACAAAGTCTAAAGGGTAAAAATTAGACTTTTAGCTTTTCCCCCCAATACACATCAAACTAATATTTTTATGGCTTCAAGTTTTACAAATCCAATGAAGAAACATGATGTAACTACCAGAAAGCTAATTAAAATTATTAATGAAACATTTCTGGAAAGCCTGCCCTCAGGCTCAACTGATTAAAAAAAAGGGAAAAATTATTAGCAGTGGTTGGAACAATACAAGAAATATTTGAAAAGTTGTGAAATTAAATCTATAAATCATGTTCTATGTGTTCCACAACTGTTTTCTAAACAACTGTTCTACGAACAAAGAATCTTAATGAAAAAAGGTCTTCTCTACACCAGCAATTTTAAGGCTTTGCACTTATGCAATTGATCCTGTCACTCTACAGAAGAATACACACGCTATCTGGGAACATGAACTCCACATTGGTGTTCTAGCTTGCTTTTATATTTGTTGTATTGAACATTAGAAAATATATCTAGAGATTCCCCCCTCAAAACTTCACAATGTTTCAAGAGCCTCCCTAGTATTAAGTGTAAACTACCCTGGGTTTTGTCTATTTTTGCTTAATTCTTTTAACAGGGCACATCATCTTATATATAATATTCCTTCAAACTGTTATATGTTTTCTTGTGCCTATAGCTGTGACACATCATGGTTATAATGTTGAATATGGTCATGGTTTCAAAAGTGAAAAATAGTTCAACACCCAAACCTAATCAGGAATAAAAAAATATACTATTAATCCCTTGTGTCTTTGGATTCCATCTAATTTTAAATATAGACAGTAGTTCAGGGAACAACAACAAAAAAATTTCACAAAATTATTAAAAGCTTTATTTACTATTGGAATAGCTTTCTTCGGAATTTCTTGGATATCTGGTTTGAAATTGGGCCTCTTCTGCCCTAATTTAGCCATAAATGTTGTTTCTCCCCATTTTGTGCTAAGAGTAGTCCGTTTGTTGGAAAAAACTTCATCAAATTTTGAACTGCCATTGCCTCCTTTCCTACTGTAAGTTTTGCCAAATCTGGATGTCATTTTGACACCTGTTTCATATACACTCCCCCCCCCCCACTAGGGTCGCCGCCGCCGCCTCCTGCGCCTCGTCTCCGCCGGTGAATGGTCAGCGCTGGAGTTTGAACGGGGCCCTGAACCATCTCAACGCCATTTGCGCTCCCGGAAACCTGTCCCCTCTTCTTATTCCCACTTCACTGGAACTATTTCTGCCAGAGGGTTTCTGTGCTGTCTTGAGGGGTAACCCCAGTAGGCTCCTCTGAGCTGTATTTTCCTTGACTCCTCTGTAGTGTAAGCAACAGCCTCATTCCTATCCCTGCAGGCGTCTCCTGGAGTCCAGGATTTCATCCTTTTCTGGCCTGGTCCTCCTCTGAGCTGCTCTTCTGCCTCTGCTGGCATTTCTGGCACTGCTCTCCACTGGAATAGCTCTCCCTGGGGGTTTCAGCCCCTCCTTGGGATGGTATTTTGGACAAGTGTCCTGTGATTTGGGTGAAAAGTCTCTAGAAAAGGAACAGCCCTGCCGGGCGTGGTGGCGCACACCTTTAATCCCAGCACTTGGGAGGCAGAGGTAGGAGGATGGCCAAGAGTTCGAGGCCTGCTTGAGACTACATAGTGAATTCCAGGTCAGCCTGGACTAGAGTGAAACCCTTCCTCAAAAACAAAACAAAACAAACAAACAAACAAACAAAAAAACCAGAACAGACCCTAAGCCTGTGCTTCTACTATGGGGAAACCTCAAATTGAAGTCATCATGATGGCTGACATCCATTAGACTCTGGAAGATGCACCTCCACAACCCAAGGCCTTGGAGGTTCCCATATCAAATAATTCCTGTTGATGAACAAGCTTAATATGGTTCCTCTAAGTGTTCACTTCAGGTTCATAGAGTGTTTCTTGGTGGCTAGCTTGAGGATGGTTGGGGAGGTATGGCGTGTCCAAAAGTCATTCCATGGGTAAAGGCAGCACAGGACTGTAGAATGTGCACTTAGTTGGTTGTGAAGGGACAGGAGAGACAGTGAGTATGACAAACCCAGACCCAGATTAGCAGCAGACTCATGGGACAACTGCTAGGCATTGATTGAGGTTTGCTAAAATGTACCAGGAAATGCATTCTGAAAGTCAATAAAGGTGTGTTTGCTAGACTCTTTTGGGAGAAAACTAAATATTGTTGGTAGGCATACTTTTTATGTATTGTATACATACCTTAAGGGGTATGCAAAGTACCAACAGCCATGCTATTAGATAGTTTTGTTAAAGGAATCTCTAGGTGAGGACAGGGCTTCCATTCAGGTGAGCATGTCCCAAGTTTGGGGCTGAAGCCTGATTGCAGGGATCCTGAGGGCTAGGAAAGGCTGTCCAGTATCCTCTTCCACAGCCTGTGCCACATTCACCTTCTCCAGAAAACTGCTAGATGTATAAAGAGCATTGCTCTGGAGGTAGCCAAAGCATTTAGCTATGTGTTCTCCTTCTGCCCTGTGGGGGCCTGTTCCTAGGTCCACAGTTTGGTACTTGTATTAGCCTCTATGGTTGTGGCATCAAGGTGTACCCCAAAGTTCATGTATTGGAAATATGGCCAATTCTGCCATAGTGAGAGGTGAGGTTTTAAGCCGTCAGAAGGCTTTTTCCCCATGAATGAACACAGTCACTAACGTAAGTTACAGGGTGAGTAGACTTCTTAAAAGTAGACTTCTTCAAAAAGTGAATTTGAGGGACTGAAGAAAGGACCCAGGTTTGATTTCCCAGGCCCCACATGAAGCCAGATGCACGATATGGGGCATACGTCTGGAACTCATTTGCTAGACACCCTGGAGTGCCCATTCTTTCCCTTCTCTCTGTCCCTCTTTCTGTGTGTCTTTCTCTCTGTGTCTCTCTACTTGGAAATAAATAAATAAAATATTTAAAATAAAAAAGTGAATTTGTTTACTTGCTCATTCTTGAACTTCCTGGCCTCAGAACAGTGAGCTAAAAACTTGTATTGTTTGTCATTTCCTCAGTCTATTGTAGTTGGTTACAATAGCAAACACTAGGACAATCTTAAAGGAGACTTGTGAGTTACCACCTCACTAGGAAGCCATATCCTGGGGACACTTGAATCAAACCACTACAGAAAATAGTACAGAGTCTAGGCTGAGCTAGACTTCATCTTCATGTTTCAACCTTCTGAGTGCTGGAAGTACAGACCTGTGTCACCATGCACAGCTAAAATCAGTATGTTTTAAAGTAAAAGATTAACCTCAGCTGAGAAGATACAGGAAGGTTTCTCTAAGGTTGCTTGTTTAGGAAATTTCAAACACTTATAAAGCAGAGACAGAGAGAATACCATAATGAACCTTATGTGTCTGTTGGCTAGCCTGAAAGTTATTGGCATTTTGCTCAAGTTCACATCCCTCATACTTAAAAAAACATAACCACTTGTTATGATTTTATTTTATTATTTTTTTGAATGTTTTTATATAGTCTGTGTGGTGTGGAGGTGATGGTGTGTGTCTGTGATGTATGCACATGAGTGTGCACATGCAGTTGCATGGTATACATGTGTGTGTATGAAGGGCAGAGAACATCAGGTGTCTTTCATACTCTTCCATACTGCTTGCTTGAGATGTAGTCTCTCACTTATGCAGGACCTGCCATTTTCTAGTTCAGACTGGCTGTCTGTGAGGTCCAGTGATGCTCCTATCTCTGTTCCCCACTCAACACAGAACCGAGGCTATGGACATGCATGGTCACGCCCAGCTTTTTGTGGGGGTGCTGGGGATCAAACTCAGGCCCTCAGAGGCCCTTATGCTTGTGTGGCAAGCACTCTTAACCTGTTGAGCCATTTCCCCAGCCTCTTACTAAGATTTTGTATTTATCAATATTCATGTTTTGCCACTGTCAGCGATTGAATCAGGATTCAAATAAGAGACATACACATTTAGCTGCCATATTTCTTCCTTTATTTATTTATTTATTGAGGCAAGGTCTCTCTCTATCTCAGGCTGACCTGGAAGTCACTTTGTAGCCCAGGCTGGCCCTGAATTCACAGTAAACCTCTTACCTCTGCCTCCCGAGTGCTGGGATTAAAGGCGTGCACATCATGCCCAGCTCACTTTTTTTTTTTTTTAATTTTGAGATGATATCTCACTAAATTGTCCAATCTGGCTTTGAACTCACTCAGTATCTCAGAGAAGTTTTGTATTTTTTCTTTTATTGAAAATATTTAATTAATTTATTTATTACAGAGAGAGAGAGAAAGAAAAGGAGAGGGAGGCAAATAGAACAGGTGCAACCAGGGACTCTATGTTGGGCCTTGAAAGGCCCAGGCGTGAGGTCTAGTGGAACTTCCTGAGCCTAGCTGAAGTTTGGCAACCTGTCTCTGGCCAGCTAGGACTCAGCAAGACGCCTAATGGCTTCTGGCCTGCTACTTCCTCGTGGTAATTGTAATTACCATTTCAATAGTTACAGTTTACTATTGGCCCTTACCTCTGCCCCCATCCTAAAATCCCCGCCTTCATCCCCAACATGATATAGGCAACTGCTCAGAGTAATAAAGCGAGTTGTTTCTGCATGGAAAAGACTCCCGACTCAGTGTGGTTTTTCTCCGGTGGTCAGGAGAGGTTTCTGAGTCGTCCGACGCTCATCATCCCCTCAACCCCAAGGGAGGAACCAGCAGGCCTGGTCCTTCCCTCGGTACTACCTGTGCGGGAAGGAGCCCCGCGACTCTAGGCACTGCAGATGAACTCCAGATGCATGTGCCACCTGTGCATCTGACTTATGTGGACACTGAAAAATTGAACCTGAGTCCTTAGGCTTCACACTAAACCATCTCTCCGGCCCTAGTTTTATAGTTAAGACCTTCCTGCCTCAGCCTCCCAAGGAGCTGGGATTACAAATTTGTGCCACCAGGCCCAATAAATGTTCAAATGTTTGAGTTTATTCTGCTTTTTGCATTATTTTCTTTTTTTTTTTTTTTGGTTTATGCAACTTTATTGAAGAAAAATAAATCAATTACTATCAGAGCTATTAGTTGATCACTCATCCATTGACAACTTGCATCATGTATTCAGTGCTATATTAAACAGTGTATTGGAAGATAGATTAAGTAATAGCTCTAAGCCTCCTAACAATTTTAAATGAGAATTACAAAATGTTTTGAGACCCTATTTTGGAATACAAAGGGTGTTTGACTTCTAATTTCCATGCTCTGTAGAACAAGAACAGGTCATTCCTTTATTGACATGCATAAGATACATCACATGTTCTGTTCTTCTAATACTTCATTACCAGTTCTTCAGACACATCAGTTATTAGCTTAAAGTATATCATGTAACCTCAAATCTCTAGCAGTGGAAGGCTTAAAAGCAAGAATGGATGCTGCTAGAATGTTTCCTTTGATGTGACAGCAGAACATCCATCTCCCGCCCCTCAGATGACTTCTTCAGCATGTTAGGGCAGTGAGGAGTGGTTTAGTCTCAGAACCAAATTAGAGTGAAGACATTGGCCACCTAACACACATGCTCCATTGTTTTAAAATTTCTGAATCTTGGGCAACTGTTCTCTTGTGACTGCAGTTTCTAAAAGCAGTTATTGTCCAAAGCTGGAAGAACTTACGTCTTCTCAGATGAGCATGTGAATGAGTGGAGGGAGGTCAACAAAAAATAAAATTAAAAAAAAAAGAGGTCCAATAGGGAAGCTGCTGAATAAGAAAATCAAAAAAGGAACAGTAATTTATAGCTTGTTCCAGCTATAATGCAGGTTATTCCTATTTTAATGCAGCATCACATGGCCTACTTCTGAGTCCATTCCTGAGCCACTCTGTTGTAGTTATCTCTGTCTGTTTTATAGACCCATGCAGTCTCTGGCACCAGGGGGTCATCTGGGTTTGGATCACATAGCAGGGAACAAATGGGTAAAAGAATTTTAGAAGTAGTTGAAGCAGGAGACCGCGGTGATCTTAGAATGTCAAGACAAATGCAGCCATTACTGTTAGTATTTGGATGACAAATTCTTGTTGTAAATTCAAACTCAGGTGGTTTGAAGGGGCAGTCTGTAGGAAAATGGATTGTCAAAAAGAACACACTGCCTTGATATGGGTTGTCATTAGGTTCATAATTGGCTTGCCAATGGAAAGATCATCCCCAGCTGGACCTGCAGAACATTGTGCTGGAGGACCACAGACCATTTCAGCACCATAGTCTGTCTGTGTTTCTCTCTTGGGTCCTTGCTATCTCAGTGTGTGCTCAAAGGTCCAGCCAAAAACTCTTGATTATCCAGGTGATGAGAAAGGATTGTCTTTTAGTCGCACACCGGCTCTGCCAGACACAGGAAGAGAGGACTGGGGCTTCTCTCCATCTGCAGCCTAGGCATCCTTCCAGGCCCCACGGGCTCACGACACAGCCACAAGATCTTTTCAAAGTAAGGTCTCACTCTAACCCAGGCTGGCCTTGAACTCACAGCACTCTTCCTGCCTCAGCCTCTCAAGTGCTGAGACTAAAGGCATGTGCCACTAAGCCTGGCTTGACTTGATTCTTTTTGTTTGTTTTTTTTGAGGTAGGGTTTCACTCTATCTCAGGCTGACCTGGAATTCATTATGTAGTCTCAGGGTGTCCTCGAACTAATGGCGATCCTTCTACCTCTGCTTCCTCAGTGCTGGGACTGCCCAGCAAATTGATTCTTTAAACCTCCCTTCTCTCTCTCTTACACACACACACACACACACACACACACACACCTCACTTTATACCTCAGGCTGTCCTTAAATTCTATGTAGCCAAAATTGGCCTCAAACTTATGACCCTCCAGCCTCAGCCTCCTGGGTACTAGGATTACAGATGTGTGTCACCATGCTGGACTAAATTTTATGTGCTCACAAATGTTAAGTAGCCACTCTCCCACTATATTTCTAGCCCCTGAATGTTTTCTCAATGTTGAGCTAGTTCCCTAGCAGCCCTGGGGAGGTGGATTTATTTATTTGTTTTAAATTAGTACACAGAATAATGGTTTTCATTGTAGCATATTCACACATACTTTATTTTTTTGCTCCTCTCTCCCACTTGTCTCCGCCAGCCCTCTGTTACCCTCCTGTTGGTTGTCTTCTGCTTTCATGTGACAGAGCTTTCATTACCCTCATTTTTCTTTTTTGCTCCTATCCTACCCTTTTCTTGGAACGGGAAGGTGGCTCAGTGGATAAGTGCTTGTCACTCAAACATGACGACCTTAGTTCATATCTGCAACACTCATGTGAAATGCTGGGCGTGGTGTATGCCTGTAATCCCCATGCTGGTGAGGTGGAGTCACGTGGCTCCCTAAGGCTTGCTGACTAGCTTTGTCTAGTCACATGGGTGAGCTCTAAGCTCAGCGAGAGACCCTGTCCCACAAAAATAAGGTGCAGAGTGACTGAAGAAGACACCCAACATCAGCCTCTGGCATCCACATACCCATGCCCACGCATGCACTTTCACTTGCACAACATATTCACTTGCTCCCCTAAATGTACAGATATGCCTACACAAACCACACAAAACTACAGATAAAAGGCCTCTTTTTCTTCCTTCATGGTCCTCCCCCCACCCACTTATATAAAAATAAAAGCCTAGGATCTACATGTGAGAGAAAACATACAGTACTTGTCTGAGTCTGTGATAATTCATTTAACATAATAATTTTAGCTCCATTCATTTTCCTGAAAAGTCATGATTTCATTTTTCTTCATGATTAAAGGAAGGCTGGGTGTGGTGGCTTGATTCAGGTGTCCCTGATAAACTTAGGGTTTCTGAATGCTAGGTTCCCCAGCTGATGGCAACTGGAAATTAAAGCTTCCTAGAGGAAGTATATTGTTGGGGGTGGGCTTCCCCTTGCCACAAGATCCTGTTGCTATTGTCCATCTGATGTTGGCCAGGGGGTGATGTCCACCCTCTGCTCATGCCATTGTTTTCCTTGCCATCATGGAGCTTCCCTCGAGTCTATAAGCCAAAATAAACCTTGATTTCCCCACAAGCTGCTCTTGGCTGGGTGATATATACCAGCAATGAGAACCTGACTGCAACACTAGGTATATAAGAATATTTTATTATGTGTTTGGAAGGGAAGGACCTTCCAAGTGGAGTACATAGAACATGCCAAGACCCAGAGGCAGGTGCAATGCAAGGTGCTTGCTTAGAGGCTGGCAAAGTCATGTGGCATAGGCAACAAGAAGCTTTGTAAGTGAGTCCTGGGCACAGAGTGGTGGGAAAGCCAAGAAGAGAAAGAAGTCAGGGTTGGTGGTTCTTCTCCCAGATGTTGCCACTTCAAGCATGGTGCTGGACACATGCTCTTCCTCCACTCATGGAAAAATAACTCTTATTATATGTAACTATGTGGATCTTCTGAAAAATAACTTACTCCTATTATATGTAATTATGGGGACTATTTCATTCAATTTAATTCCATTTGGTTCCATAACATTTCATCCCAGTATAAAGTTGATTGTGAGCCCTGAATTGATTTCTGATTCACAAATAGGCTACAGTCCTAGTCTGGATGCCTCCTAACACTAGCTCTCTCTGATTGATTCTTTTGGTCTTACAGACAATCTGTTGCTAGACCAGAAACTTGGCCAGGGGGATAACATGAGAAGGGAACGAGGTCACTTGTAGGACACTTTCTGATCTGAAAATGAGGCAGAAGCCAAGGCACACTCAGAAGCCATTCCAGCTCACCCTCACCTAGAGTGGTCCCAAGCCACTGGTGAATCTGGCTCATGGGAGTGGACTACAGGTGTCTTCCCCCTCTGGTGTCTTTCCCTTTCCTTCTCAGTTGCTTTGTTTAAGGATAAAATTGAGGACTTTTCAATATTGACAGTATCAACAGTAGTTAAGCATCTGATAGGATGAAGGGCTAGGTGTGGTTAACCCCACTCTGTTGTGGAAATAGGTGTCTGGTAAAAGGAGAGCAGTGGCCTGGGACCTCTCTAGGTGAGGGTGAGCTG
Source organism: Jaculus jaculus (assembly GCF_020740685.1). Taxonomy (NCBI): domain Eukaryota; kingdom Metazoa; phylum Chordata; class Mammalia; order Rodentia; family Dipodidae; genus Jaculus; species Jaculus jaculus. The sequence goes on from NC_059107.1 coordinate 66,568,239, forward strand.
GAATGGCTTCTGAGTGTGCCTTGGCTTCTGCCTCATTCAGATCAGAAAGTGTCCTACAAGAGAGCAAGTGTTAGGAGGCATCCAAACTAGAACTGTAGCCAATTTGTGAATTAGAAATCAATTCAGGGCTCATAATCAACCTTATACTGGGATGAAATGTGATGGAACCAAATGGAATTAAATTGAATGAAAGTCCCCATAATTACATATAATGGGAGTAAGTTATTTTTCATTAAAGCTTCCTAGAGGAAGTATATTGTTGGGGGTGGGCTTCCCCTTGCCACAAGATCCTGTTGCTGTTGTCCATCTGATGTTGGCCAGGGGGTGATGTCCACCCTCTGCTCATGCCATTGTTTTCCTTGCCATCATGGAGCTTCCCTTGAGTCTGTAAGCCAAAAATAAACCTTGATTTCCCCACAAGCTGCTCTTGGTTGGGTGATATATACCAGCAATGCGAACCCAACTGCAATGCTAGGTACACATAGTTACATATAATAAGAGTAATTTTTCCATGAGTGGAGGAAGAGAATGTGTTTTTCTTTCCACTTGGATGTATAGAAGCAGCTTGTTCTGCCACTGATGGAACTTTCCCCTGGATCTATAAGCTTGAAATAAATCCCTTTCTCCAATAAACACCATCTGGTTGGATATTTGTCACAGAAATGTGGAACTGCTGCAACAACTAGGTACAGATGTGTTTGTCTCCCAGCTGCTGTTCTGTGAGTTCTCATGTTATCTGATCCAGAGGAAAACAGAAACCTGGAATGTAAATACATTTAAATGTGTGTAGAGGGCTGGAGAGATGGCTTAGCGATTAAGTGCTCACCTGTGAAGCCTAAGGACCCCAGTTCGAGGCTCGATTCCCCAGGACCCATGTTAGTCAGATGCACAAGAAGGCACACGCGTCTGGAGTTCGTTTGCAGTGGCTGGAAGCCCTGGTGTGCCCGTTCTCTCTCTCTCTCTCTCTCTCTCTTTCTCTCTCGCTCACTCTTGCTCTCAAATAAATAAAAACAAACAAACAAAAATTGTGTAGAGTTAGACATAATGATTATGAAACATACATTTGGCCTATAGTATTGTTGTGTTGTGATAGCTATGGCCAATATATCAAGTTCAAAATGAGCCTAGTTAAGTAATTCATCCTCCCTCTTCCACAGCCCTTCCTGGGTCATGAGTGTCCCTCTGCTTTCAACCTCCTGACACCAAATCTCAGGGCCACTTTTTTTTTAAAAAAAATTATTTATTTATATATTTGAGAGCGACTGACACAGAGAGAAAGACAGATAGAGGGAGGGAGAGAGAATGGGCGTGCCAGGGCTTCCAGCCTCTGCAAATGAACTCCAGATGCGTGCGCCCCCTTGTGCATCTGGCTATCGTGGGACCTGGGGAACCGAGCCTCCAACCGGGGTCCTTAGGCTTCACAGGCAATCGCTTAACCACCAAGCCATCTCTCCAGCCCATCAGGGCCATTTTTTACTTCTGTCTGCCACTGGGTTTCTCCAAGTTGCTGTCTTTCCAGTGTCAGTTCATCTTATTCCACCATTCTCATTATAATCCAGTGCAGTCCTAGGTCACAGGCTCTTTTCTGATTCTTTTGCCTGGCACTGCTTCCTGAATGGCATCTGCCCAGATTGTACTGCTAAAGCCCTACTGAGACACCACCACTGGCTTCTCATTTGCCATAGAACAAAGGCTAAACTCCTGGGCATGGGCTGCCAGGCCCCCCACAACATGGCTCGGTGCATATTTCTGGTCTTATCTGCTATTAATCCTCTTCACCCACTCTTGGGCTGCAGTTGAGTATAATGACCTACTTTCCCTGTCCAAGCCTTGCTCTGGGTCATTACTAATCTGAACACTGGTTTCTGGGTAAATGATTATAACAAGAAGCCCTGTGGGCACACAGCTCAGCTCTTGGCTGGTGCATTTGTGTTGGCTTAATATCCCTTAGTAATTTATTTAAAAACATAAGCCAGGGAGTTAGGGAAAAGGAAGTGAAACAAGGATGAAGAGAGGGTCAGTACAAAGATACAGATGGCTTGTGCCATGGCTGACTGGTTGCTTGACCTTGTGGAATTTTCTAAGGAGGTCTCAGAAATGTGTCTGAAAGACAGATGATGGGACAAATCTGTTTCCATCTCTATGGATTATTGGTTGGTCTTCAGGGTCCTGGAAATACATACCCAAAACATACCCAAGAAGGTGCAATAGCAGGTTTATTCAGAATTCTGAAAAACTGACTCAACCCAATCCCAAATGCCCATTAGTAGGAAAGTGGTCAGATAAATTAAGGTAAGTTTATGCAATGGAAAATATACAACATCAAAAGACTGAATTACGGATGCATCAAATATCTTGGGCAAGCCTCACAGACATAATGTGAATGAAAGAAGTCAGATTGTTTTAAAGTGCATGTGCTTTATCCCATTTATATGAAGTTCAGAAATAGAACTCAATTATAGTGAGTTATAAGAAAGGTATTTACATATTGAGGGAGAACGTTCACTGAAAGTGACACAGGAACCCATTCATTATGATTGTCATTTTGTACTGGACATGAAACCTACGTCTACATATATGCTAAGTAAGCATACTACCACTCAGCTATGTACTCCAAATATAGCTAGGATTGCAGGTCTGTGTGCCATGCAGCCATAATTGTTTGCTTGAGACAAGTTCTTGGTATATAGCTCAGGATAGCCTCAAACTCATGTCTCATACCATATAATGGAGGTCAGAGCTAGTCTCCTTAGTGCTGGGATTATAGACATATGACACTACACCCATCAAGGAAGCCCACTGAGGTACCGAATGTGTTCTGTATCTTCAGTTAAGAGATCTATATCTATATACAAACATTCATCAAACTGTATACAACTCAAGATTGCCAGGGCCTTGAGCTACTGCAAACAAACTCCAGATGCATGTGCCACCTTGTACATCTAGTTTATGTGGTCCTGAGGAATTGAACCTGGGTCCTTAGGCTTCACAGGCAAATACCTTAACTACTAAGCCATCTCTCCAGCCTGACATGATTATTTTTAAACTGAAAATACTGGCTGAGCAACAGAAACAGGCTGGAGAGATTATTGTTCAGTGGTTTAGGCACTTGCCTGCAAAGCCTAATGACCCAGGTTCAGTTTCCCAGTGCCTACATAAAGCCAGATGCACTGAGTGGTGATGCACCTGGAGTATTTTGCACTGGCTGGAGGTCCATTCTCTGTCTCTCCTTACAAATACACACACACACACACACACACACACACACACACACACACACACACACATTTGTTTTGTAGTCAGCAAATACAGGCAGTTTGGTACCATTATTAGGCTCATCCATGTCCTACCCCCTCCCCATTGGTCCCTCCTTGTTGAGGTATATGGCTCGTGCATTATGGAGTTAGCCCACAGTTATTGGTATGATAAATGTCTCTGCATATCAGGACCCAACATGTGACATTCTTTCCGCCCCCTCTTCCGCAAAATTTCCCTGAGCCATGTTGGGGTCACTTTTGGTCTGCTTCAGTGATGAGGTGTTGGGGGCCTCTGAGGCTCTGGCTCTCTGATTTGGTAGGACTTGATTTTTCTCTGTGTTGGTCTCCTTCCCCCTTGTGCTGGTATCCAGTTCATCAGGAAAACAGCACCCTTGCTTGTTTCACCAATTTTTCTTAGTTTCAGCCGGGGCCCTTTGAGGTATGATGGGGTGGCTCTCTCCTTAGGATATGCATCTATCTGAAAAAGAAGCAGATTCTCCAATGGAAAGTAAGTTAGCACCAGGACAAATGAGATAACCCTTACTTTTTTAATAGAGAGTTTAATAGGTGTAGGCTCTCTTGTAGCCCATGGTTGATGGTAGCTTGATATTGGAGAGTGGGCTTATGTTTGGATATGGTTCTGACTTGTTTCCCAGCTCCAGCTATGGGTCTCGTACCACTGAGGGGATCAGTTAGCCAAATCAAGAGTAGTTGATTCCCCACCATGGCTGTGTGCCACTATTGCACTTGTGTGGGCATCACAATAGGTTATTTGCTGCTAAGTAGGTTAGACCATGAGTTGCTTGGACAGATATTAGTCATTTCCCCCAGTCGCCCATGTTGCACCTTCTGGCACTAGACACGCTGACTGTCTGGGGACTGACTCTCTCCTGGCTTCCAGCTATGCTGTTGCATTTTACATGTCAGCTGCATATGGTGTCTTCAGCAATAGGGTCTTACCACTAACCTTTGGTGGGTCATCAAGTACTCTGACAGAAATCTGTCGTTCTTTTAGGAAACTTTGTAGGTTTCTCTGATCAAAAGCTCATTGTGGATGATAGCCCCATGCTGGTACTGGGAGTTACAGGTCAGTGCCCACTAAGAAAATGAGGAAAAAGATAACTAATATACAAGAGTTAGAGAGACGAGAGAGAGAGGGAGAGGGTGGGGGGAGGGAAGATGTAGAAGATTTAGGTTAGACTTGCTCCTACCCTCTCCAGTGTCTTGTGGTTCAGGTATTTCCTGTAAGGGCCTGGTGAAGGTTCAGCCATTTGGTCTGCCTTTTAGGAAGTAGAATTTTGTGGTACCATTGCCGTTTGGGTCTAGATTAGTGTTTCCCACCCCTTCCATGCCCTCCCCTCCCTCCCCATCCATCCTAGTGTCTAGTCCATGAGGTGCTTCCTGGGTATGTAAGGTATCTTGGGTAGATTCAGGTTATGTGCTGTAGATGAGTGAGACTATGTGGTGACTTTTTTTCTGTGATTGGATAAGTTCACTGAGAATGATCTGTTCCAAGTTCAACCATTTTTCCTCAAATTTCATTGTGTCATTTTTTTTCTTACTGCTGTATAGAATTCCATTGTGTAGATATATCATATCTTAGTTATCCATTCTTCTAGTGATGGACATCTGGATTGATTCCAGCTCTTAGCTATTATGAATTGAGCCGCTACAAACATGGTTGAGCAAATCTCTCTGGCTTGTGGTTTGAAGGTTTTAGGGTAGATTCCCAGTAAGGGAATAACTGGGTCTGTTGGTATCTCTATAGTCAGCCTTTTCAGGAGTCTCCATATTGCTTTCCAAAGTGGTTGTACCATCCTACATTCTCACCAACAGTGGATGAGTGTTCCTACTTCTCCACATCCTCGCCAGCATTTATTTTCATTTGAGTTTTTGATGTTTGCTATCCTTATTGGGGTAAGGTGGAATCTCATAGTTGTTTTAATTTGCATTTCTCTGATGATTAGGGATGATGAACATTTTCTTAAGTGTGTGTTTTCCATTTATATTTTTAAAATTAAGATAAAATAAAAAGAACAATATCATTTCTTAATTTACCTTACCTGGTTAAACTAGAGCCTTCCAAAACACAGAAGCTTGACAGAGTTTCCTTCTAATTTGGCTGCCTTTGAGACAGACTGCCTCTCCCCTTAACATCAAAAAGCACAGAAGACCCTTTCACATTTTCTCAATGAAACCCAAAAGTCCTCATCTTGTTAAATTTGATATATAAACCTTTATTTCTGGTTATTCAGTAAGTTACTCATAATGAATAACTCCTAGGTACAATTGAAGAAAGGATCCAAGAACTTTTTGGATAAACTTGCTGTGACCATCAGAGCCAATAGCTGGCAGCCTCAGCTTGTAAATGCCTCTAGATCCAGATATATGGAAAACTTGGCCCTTGCAACTTGGTGGTGTAGCACACCTCTATGGCTTAATATTTCAAGGACATTTCTTTTTCGCTTTTTCATTTTTTTTTTTTTTTTTTGAGGTATGGTCTCTAGCCCAGATTGACCTGCAATTCAGTATGTAGTACAGGCTGACCTCAAACTCACAGTAATACTTCTGCATCTGCCTCCAGAGTGCTGGGATTAAAGGTGTGCACCACCATGCCATGTTAAAGGGGATTTCTTTTAACCAGGTAAAGTCTTCTATCAGGCCTTTGATAGACCAAGGCTTTGGGCTACACTCCGGACCCTTGTCCTAAAGTCAGAGTGATCCCTGGATTCATGAAAAAGAACTAGACCTAAATGATGCTGGTAACAGCTTTAGGATCCTTCCTGAGACTTTTTGAAAAGTTAGTACGTATTCTTGACTCTACTCTGACATCACACAGCAGTCAAGCTGGACTAATTTTGGCTGTACTTTTAAAATGTATCTAGAATTATTCCCCCTAGCCCCTACCTTCTCTGCTATCCCATATAGAGGGGGTCAGAGTCATTCCTGTGTGTCTCTAACACTGAGGCAGAAGCCCCCTAACCACTCGTCTCTACCCTGTTCTCAACACAGCTGCTGGAGTGAGTCTTCTAACCCCTGAGCTAGGTGCCACCCCTGCTCACAGCTCTCTAGGGACACTCACTCTGCTGTTAAATCACAGGAGTCTATTGTTTTGGACAAAGCTTAAGCACTAGGCTAACAGAACAAAGACCAAGATGAAGTCAGTTTTGCCTTGCCAGTCTGAGACCAAGTTACCTTCCACTATACTGAGAAATCAGGAGTAAATAGCCACATTTCCTAAACAGACCAACTTCAGTTGACATGACAATAAAATGTCCACTGCTTTAATTTTTACCCCCCAAAAAGGTAACCTGATCTTAGCCAATCAGTAATTTTTCTGTTGTCTGTTTCCCTGTTCCCACCTTACAAGGAAGATAACTTTGAGGTGACCAGTTCACCTTTTATTTACCCTACAGTGCCAGGAATGAACCCAGGGCAAGAGCGCTATGTTGAGCACATCCCCAGCCCCTGCCTCCCTACCCCTCCCCTGCTTTCTTCAACCTTTCTCTGTCTGTAAACTCAGCCTCCTCAGCTCAGTTTACTGTTATATGGAATGAAGCATTGTCAGCTCAAGAAACCAAAATTAAGCCACCTAAGGTCTTTAAACTAAATTAAAATTTGTCTTTTGGCAGAGTAAAAGCCTCTACAGAGATTTATAGATTTATAGCCCTCCCTCATACTCTGATGCATTCAGCTTCATCACTTATCCTCCTGTGGTTCCAGCCTCATGGCTCTTTGACGCTCCTACCTTAGGCTTCTAGACCTTCTCTAGCATGATGATGAACGTGGCAATTTCCCTACTACCTTCTCACTTATTTAATACTGCAACCTGAACCCCACCCATATATAATCACTTGCAATTCCTCTTGCTGGCCTTATTTTCCTCTGGAATATTTGCTCTTATATACTCACTTATTTATTGTGCTCACTGATTGACATCCTTTAGTGGGAAGTCAGTTCCCTGAGGGCAGAGATCTGTTCACTCAGAGATGTACCTCAAAGGCCTAGAACAGTGTCCAGCATATAACAGTGTGCTTGTTCACTTAGTGAGATTAGCATCCTATGCTCATTCAGGATGAGACCCAGCTTGGTTGGAGAAATGCTCCAAGAGCTTCCTGGCTAAGGTTGTAATGGGCCTCAGAGCCAATAGCTATCTTCCTTGCTTGGAAATCTCCTATACAGAAAAGAAGCCATCCCAGACAAAGCTGTGTAAACTCAGAGAAGCACTGGCCATATTTCCATTGCAGGGGTTTCTTGCCTCCATGTATGCAAGCTGCTGGAGCTGTTGATCACTTAAAAAGGAAAGGGGATGGCTTACAGGTTAAGCCACCTGTCTGTGAAGCCTAAGGACTCAGGCTCAATTCCCCAGTACCCATATAAGCCATGCACAAAGTGGCACATGCATCTGGAGTTTGTTTGCAGTGGCTAGAGGCCCTAGTGTGCCCATTCTGCCCCCCACCTGCCTCTTTCTTTCTTAAAAAAATGAATAAAATAAAATTTTAAAAAAGAAAGGGGAATGGACTGGGAGAGTCCCTGGCTGGGGTGAAAAAGGCACTGGAATACTTGCCAGTACATTAAGCCTAAGTTTAGGGACTCACCTGCTTCTGGAATGAGGAAGCCCCCAGCATAGCTGGGGTGCAGCAGGAAAGAAGAGGGAGGCTCAGAGGAGCTGTATTCTTAGTGTTTTTTTTTTTTCCTCAATTCCTGCTGCCAGTCCTTTCCTGCCAGCTCTCAGCCTGTGCATTTATGTTCACCTGACTAAATCTTGGACCCTGCCCAGTCACATTGCTCAGCAGGTGGCCTGCCCTGCCTTCCTGGGTTGAGGAAACAGGAAAAAGCTGGGGAGAGGCAGGTCTGCCAGGCAGTGGTGGTCAGTGCCCAGCTAGGATGGGCTCTGTCTGGGGCCTGGCTCTGCCTCTTCTTTTCTTCTGCTGGGATGCTGATGTCTTTGGGAACTCTGCAGGTAAGGGCATAAGAAGAACCCTGGGATTTGTCACTGGCAGGGCTTTGGGTGTGGGTTTTGGCATAGGCAACTCTTTTTGGCCAAGGGTATAGGTGTTTTGTTTATTGTATTAGCTGTAGTTGCTGATGATCAGTGAGGAAGTGGCGGTATGTGTCAGTTTAGGCATTGTGTGACACTACAGCCACCATTGTAAATTTGTCTTTAGTCATGGAGCATTGTAAGTGGAGAGGGAGAGTGGCGGGGGTGGGGGGGGATGTGCCAGCTTGTGGTAATTCTGTCTAAAGCTGAAGAATGTGGTTTAACAAAATTCAGACACCTCTAAGTTTGTTAGATAATGAGGATTTCCATCAAAATATAACACAATATGGCTCTTGTATTAAAGGGTTGTCACAAGTTGCTTGGACAGGAAGATTCTGAGAGAAGCAGCTTTTCTAAAATAAAGGGAGCTAAACTGACCTGTCACAGGCACTGTGCCAAACTCATCACAATGCTTCAATAGGCTGTCTTAAGAGTATTTTTAGGTTCATAGAGAAAATGAGCAGAGAGTCTAGAGTTCCCAACTATCCTGCCCCTGCCATATACAACCTCCCTACACTCCCTGTCCTCACAGAGGTACATTTGTTGCAATGATATACCATTGCATATCAACATCACACAATACCTTTTTAGTTCTCAGAATGACTCTAAAGTATAGATATTCATCTTATAGCCACTGCCACTCCCGTTTTTTTTCTTTTCTTTGAGGTAGGGTCTTACTCTCTAGTGCAAGATGACCTGGAACTTACTCTGTAGTCCCAGGCTGGCCTCTAATTCATAGTGATCCTCCAGTCTCTGCCTCCCAAGTGCTAGGATTAATGGTGTGCACCACTATCTTGGCTTTTCTTTCCTTTTTTCTTTTTGGTTACTGCCACTCCTTTAGTGACAAGAATGGGTATTATGAAGGCTGAGTACTTTATCCCCCTTGCCAGCACTCAATGTTAGTGCTTAACTATTGGGTCACAATGTCCTCATGGTCAACCAGCCTGTATTTTGCATTCTGTTTAATTTGTTCCTCACAATCCCATGAACTAGATGCCACGCACTCTATTTCACAGATGAGAAACTGCCAGCTTGAAATCCAGAGATTTGACCAGTATCACAGAAAGAGGCAGCGATGGAACTCAAAGCATGCTCCAAACACCACACTCTCCTCATCTTCACCTTAGAGGCAGAGAGCAAGAGTATGGCAACATTCTAGAATTGGGGAAGAGTGGTTTCTGTGAGCCAGAAGCCTCAGAGAAACAGCCAGGCTGGGAAGTGGGGAGAAAAAAGTGTGTGAAGAAGCTCACTAGCAGCTCCTGTTGAAATGTGATTGTCTGTGCGAGGTTGGGGTACACTGAACAAACACTGAGAGCATGTGTGTGCACATGGCCCACCTGCTGTGCATGGAGGCACAGCCAGAGTGCCTGGGAATTAAAGTATGTTGTGAGCTTTCAACTGACTATCTGAGAGGACATGAGGGAAGAAATGCTTCATATACATACCCCAGCAGGCTTTGGGATTTGAAAGCTTTCAATTCCTCCTCTAATTTTCTGGGCAGGTTGGGTATTGTGGTTATTTTAGTCAGGTGAAGTCAAGATGGCTGGGACAGACCTAGTGGCCAGACTACATGGCAGGAGGCAGTATCAAGATTTTTAGTGGTAGGTCATCTGAGTTGGTAGGCAGCATGTAACCTTCTCTCTTGACTCCTGCTCCAACATTCAGTTTGGTTCACAGGGGGATTGATAGGGACATCCTGGTGCTAATATCCTAGTCTTAGGCCTCTTTTATGTCTTTGGGCTATGCTGGGACCTGTAGATCTTAGTTAAATCACATTAAACCATCAGAATGTGGAAAAGGAGTTCATATTTTGGTCTTTTTCTAAGAGCAGTATTACCAGAGAAAATACTAGATAAGGGCTGGAGAGATGGCTTAAAGGCTAAGGTGCTTGCCTGTGAAGCCTAAGGACCTATGTTCCATGTCTTGTCAGATCCCACATAAGCCAGACACACAAAAGTGAGGCAAGCACAAGGTTGCACATGCCTACTAGGTGGCACAAACATCTGGAATTAGATTTAAGCGGCTGAGGCCCTGGTGCACCAATTCTCTCTCTCTCATTAAAAAGACACTAGAAAACCTGTTGAATTTGAATTTCAGGTAATGAATCTCTTTTCAGTATATGTCTCAAATATTACAGAAGAAATACTCATACTAAAGCTTAATTACTTTTGCAGAAATTCAAAAGACTTGTTGATCTGAAATAACAATTCAAATGTGGGCTGGAGAGATGGCTTAGCAGTTAAGGCACTTGCCTGTGAAACCTAAGGACCCATGTTTGACTCTCCAGATTCCACATAAGGTAGACACACAAAAGTGAGGCAAGTGCAAGTTTGCACATGCCCACTAGGTGGCGAAAGTGTCTGGAATTTGATTGAGTGGTTGAGGCCCTGTTGCATCAATTCTCCTTCCCTCTCTCTTTTTCTCTCTCTAAAATAAAATAATTTTTTTTAAAATTTTTATTAACATTTTCCATGATTATAAATTATATCCCATGGTAATTCCCTCCCTCCCCACCCCCACACTTTCCCATTTGAAATTCCATTCTCCATCATATTACCTCCCCATCTCAATCATTGTAATTACATATATACAATATCAACCTATTAAGTATCCTCCTCCCTTCCTTTCTCTACCCTTTATGTCTCCTTTTTACCTTACTGGCCTCTGCTACTAAGTATTTTCATTCTCACGCAGAAGCCCAGTCATCTGTAGCTAGGATCCACATATGAGAGAGAACATGTGGCGCTTGGCTTTCTGGGCCTGGGTTACCTCACTTAGTATAATACTTTCCAGGTCCATCCATAAAACAAAATAATTTTTAAAAATTCAAATATGATTGGGTGTCCAGTTTTATTTACCAAATCTGGCAACACTCTCCTAAGAGACTACATGAAACACACACACACACACACAGAGAGAGAGAGAGAGAGAGAGAGAGAGAGAGAGAGAGAGAGAGAGAGAGACAATGAGAAACAAAGATACAGAGAGAGAGAGCCCTCAGGCAGGACAGGCACATTTATCTTGTCATCAGGGATTCTCACATAGCCTCTTTGGGGAATATACATGCTGGTTGACCCTTCACTCCTCCAACCTGAAGGGTCAGTCTCCTGAAGAGGCCTTTTGCTTTATGGGAGTGTGCTAGCATCTTCTGTCTGATGCATCAGATTTTGCTTCATCGGGCTCATATGTGGAAGATGCCTGGCTATTGCTTCTGTTGGTTCTGGGCTTCCATCCCAGTAGTTCTCAGGTTTCTCATGTGAGAGAGCCTTGACAGGAATGAGAAACTGTTTTCCCTGGCTACAGCCTCCAGGACTGCCTACTTCCCTAGCACATCCCACAGTCACATTAGAAAGTCCTCCTTTCCAGTCTTTCTTCTAAAGGCAAAAAAATGCCTTGATTTTTAAGAAAATACTTCTGGACTATAGAGATATCTCAGTCAGAAAAGTGCTTGCCTCACAAGCACGAGGTCCTGAGTTTGGTGCCCAGTTTCCCCATAGATTTCCAGATGAATCACAGCACTGGTGAGTTGAGAGGTGGACCACTGGAGCTCACTAACCAATTAGTATAAACTAATTGGAAAGCTCTAGGCCAATGAGAAGACCTTACCTCAAAGGAAGTTAACTACTTTTGTGAGGATGTATATACACAGGTACATATACACACAAACATTTATTTCTATTTTTATTTATTTATTTGAAATTGACACAGAGAGAAAGAGGCAGAGAGAGAAAGAGAGAGAGAATGGGCCCAGGGCTTCCAGCCACTGCAAACGAACTCCAGACACATGCGTCCCCTTGTGCATCTGGCTAACGTGGGTCCTGGGGAATCCAGCCTTGAACTGGGGTCCTTAGGCTTCACAGGCAGGCGCTTAACCACTAAGCCATCTCTCCAGCCCACACACAAACATTTTTAAAGAAAATACTTCCATGGAAAACATTTGTTGGATAAGAAAAGTACCCATGGGAAAGTTACAAGGTTCTTCAGTATGTTTGAAGGCACACACACTCTGCTGCAGACCAATAAACAATGGGAATACTGGACTAGCTGGCTTCAAGGAGGTCTGTCATCAGGGTTTTACAGAGCACCAGACAGGACAACTGCAGGCACGGCTGCCGTGCAGGCCTGGATGTCCCCATACTTCCTCCTTCTTTCTCATTTATACAGATGGAAAGTTGGCTAACAATGACCCCCACCCCACCATCTTCCTCCTAATAGTGCCAGGGCATAAATGAAAAAACTCATGTGAAGTCAGTCCACTGAGACTCACCAAGTTATTATCTTACCCAATACAGGCCTCGGTACCAGCAGCCCAGTTTTTTTGGTGACAAACACAACAGAAGTGCCTGCCTTGCCTCAAGGAGTGAGGATAAAGACAGAGGGAGCCTTCCAAAGCACTGACCTTGCTGAGTACTCAACAGTGAGCCATGCTTCTTTGGAAACTCAATTCCTGAGCGCTAAGGCCATTTCTAAGACCTTTATACCAACCAGTACCATTTCAGAAAGCCCAAACACTTCCCCTGTTACAGAAACCACGGAGACCCAGACCACCTACACAGCAGCAGTGACCCTGGAGTCCCAGACCACTTCCCCTGCAGAAGAGACCAGGAAGACCCAGAAAACCTACCCTGCAGAAGAGACTAGAGAACCCCAGCCCACCTATACTGCAGCAGCCACCCTGAAGTCCCAGGCCACTTTCTCTGTAATAGAGACCAGAAAGACCCAGACCACGCCCCTTGAAGCAGAGACCAGGTTAGCCCAGGACACTTCCCTGGAAACAGAGGCTGGGAAGCTGCAAACTACTACCTCTGTAGCAGAGACCAGGCTTCCTCAGACCACTTTCTCCCAGACCAGAGTACTTAGGAAGATAATAACTTCCAACTTTGTGGCTGTGCTCACCACCCCTATGGAGACTTCTGCAACAAGTGGCAATCTCCGGAGAACAGGAGTAAGCCTGGTTGAGACTGGTATAGGCCCTGGTCCCACAGACGTCACCTTTTCCACCATCTGTACTGATGATAGCTCTGAAGAAGCAAACAGGGTCACGATTGGCTTCTTGACATTGGCAAACACCTCCAAAGAAGCTGAGAGCCTGTCCTCAGAAAGCAGCTCCTCTTCAGAGAGCTCAGTTCAGGTCATCTTCAGCCCACAAATGAGGGGACCTGACACTGAGACTCCAGCTAAAGACCTGTTTGCCTATGGCATCACCCACATTGAATTTGGCAACTGTAGCATCACAGATATAGAAACAGCTGCCATCATCTCTGGTACCTCAGACACAGACCAGAGCTCTGCAGGAGGGATGGCCTTGTCCACCTCTAAGACATCAGCTATGTCCCACTCCACTGAGGCAATGTCACATATCTCTCAGACCACAAAATCAGCCACCCTTGAGACCACACTCCCCATTAGCAGCACCATAGAAAGCAAACCGACAGCAGCCAAGAAGACCACCCCCAGTACAACTTTGGTAACAGTTACAAGGAACCCATTGGAAGAAACCTCAGCCCTCTCTATTGAAAAACAAAGCCAGACTGAACTCTTAAGAACAGCCTCCATGGATGCTGGGTCAACAGTGGACAATGTGATTTCTTTTGCTCATTCCTCAGCTTTGGTCAACAGCCCCCCAGCATTAACCACGACCAAGTATTCCATCCCCTCTGAGAGGGTTACCACAGATGGCATAACCAACAGGCCCTTCTTTATCAGTGGAAACCCTTTTCCTTTTTTCTATTTGACTACAACCAGACTCAACAAGAAAACAAGCATTACCTTAGCCCAGACTACAGCCTCACCAAAGACCCTGATGAAGTTCTCAACATCTATTCCTACAACTTTATGGATAAGGCAGACCACAAAAGCTACTCCAGGTAAGTGACACCCCCATGTGTGATTTTGGGGGATTTGGTTTTGTAGTCTGCATGTTTCAAAGTCAGGAAGAAGGAAAGTGGTAAGTGCTGATGTTGAGCCTCTCACTAATGTTTCATGATCCTCTAGTGGTTCTTGTCAAACTCAGTATAAGCAGAATTAGGATAGTGATGGGAAGACTGTGAGACTGGACGTTTTGAGAACTGGTTGAGATTTTATTCCTGCCTTAATAACCTGAATGACCTTAGACTAGTTCCTATCCCATCTGGGCCTAAATTTCTTCCCTTGTAGCCAGAGAGGATTTCACTAGATGAGTACCAAGTCATGTCCAGCTCTAATGCCTGTGAAGCTAACTGTGGAACAGCTACTGTGCATCAGGCAAGGTCTGAAATTTTATTTAAAGGACATGGCTCTCCAGTCTTGTTAAGGCCAGCCACAGCCACACAGAATGACAATATGTGAGCATTGGGTCAGCTGTGCTTCCTTGGAGCATGTGGGACCCCATAAGAGTGGGATTTAGGGGCATGTTTGCTGGGCTTCACATCATAGATGGCAACTTTAAGCAAACAAAACAATTTTGGGGGGTTTAAAGGTAAATCTCTGAAATAGAAGAAACTTCTCAAAAAGTCATTTGAGAGAGGGAGAGATAGTGAAAGAAGCATATAAAGAGATAGAATGGGTGTGCCAGGGCCTGTATAGCCACTGCAAATGAACTCCAGATGTTTGTGCCACCTTGTGCATCTGGCTTATGTGGGTACTGGGGAATCAAACCTGTGTCCTTAGGCTTTGCAGGCAAGTGCCTTAACTGCTAAGCCATCTCACCAGCCCTGATTCTTTTTTTATTTAAATTTTATTTTTATTTGAGAAAGAGAGAGAATAGGCATGCCAGGGCCTTACGCTGCTACAAGCAAACTCCAAATGCATGTGCCACCTTGTGCATCTGGATTACGTGGGTTGTGGGGAATTTAATCTGGGTCCTTTGACTTTGCAGGCAAGCATAATAACCACTAAGCCATCTCTCCAGGCTTCAACCCAATTCTTGACAAACCTGGAGAGAAGGTTGAGAATGCAGGGTCCATACAGAAGGCCCAATAAGATCATGGGTAGGGCCCTGCTAGGAGCACAAGCCAATGTCCCCATGTTGTCCAAACAGCTTCTGATTATATACCTTCCTTTTTGCTCCTAATCTTAATTCTTTATGCCAATTGCCTAGCACTTTCTCCTACTAACCTCAATTGATTGGCATAAAAGCAACATTCACCTGTAATTCCCAGCACTCAGGAGGCAGAGGTAGGAGGATTGCTGAGTTCAAGGCCACCCTGAGCCTACATAGCGAATTCCAGGTCAGCCTGGGCTAGAGCAAAACCCTACCTTGAAAAACAAAACAAAACAAAAAAGCAACATTCTTCACCCAGGAACACACGTATGCCCCCTTTCTCTGCAGTAATCAAATCTAGTCCTTTCTGTTTCTGCAGGACCACCCCTGCCTGTGAGTTTATTTGGTTCTGAAGGGTGATGTGCTCTGTTGGACAATGGTCAGGTCTTCCTGAATCTGCCTAGAGAGTTGACTATGCTGTACATGTTAAAGGCCTACTGCAGTGGTATTGGTGGCTGCAGTTCCTGCCAGGGCAAATCTTTCTGTTTTACTTCCTTGGGTTGTAGGTACCGACAGACTTCATCTCCTAGGAACACATCTAAGTCAGAGGCTAGGGATACTAGCTTACAGTTCACTCCTGGATAACAAGTATGGATATCTTTAGGACAGACAAAATATGTTCTCTTAGGGGACACTGTCTTTGTGGCCAGTCTAGTGCAGTTTTCCTCGGTTCTAACACATCAAGCCTCTCCTATAACTTGGACTGGTGGCCCAGTTAAGCAAGTTTCTTCTACTATGTTATGTAGGCTCTGGTTAGTTACTCCCACCCCAGTATAAGAGACCTGGTTGGCTCTCAGACATAGCCAGAAATCTTTCCCAAGGAGGGACTTGCCTGGTTAAGAAGTTCATGACTGCGCTGGAGAGATGGTTTAGCAGTTAAGCGCTTGCCTGTGAAGCCTAAGGACCCTGGTTCGAGGCTCGGTTCCCCAGGTCCCACGTTAGCCAGATGCACAAGGGGGCGCATGCATCTGGAGTTCGTTTGCAGAGGCTGGAGGCCCTGGCGCGCCCATTCTCTCTCTCCCTCTATATGTCTTTCTCTCTGTGTCTGTCGCTCTCAAATAAATAAATAAACAAAAATTAAAAAAAAAAAAGAAGTTCATGACTAGCATTTACTAGGGACAACATCTTGAGTGTGTGTGTTTGGGGGGAGGGTCAGGGTCAAATGGCCTTGGGCCCGACTGATTGTTGGGGTTCTCTTTTTGTCTATGGACCCAGGGAATTGACTTTACTCAGTGGGAAGGTAATCATTTAATGTTAATGCCAGTCTGTGAATTCCCTAAGTAATGGGGTTCTTAAAGGTCAACTCTATTTAGACATCTCCCCTTTTATCTATGAGAAGATCCTTGATTTTTTTGTACCCCTTGTCTGGAGTCAGGTATTCCTCTTGCCACCCTGCTACTAAAGTCAATAGATTTGCACCATTTTAACTGATACCCAGAGTCCCACCCGCAGTTACCATCCAATCTGATCGTTCAGCCCTGTATGGTAAAGCCATTCCAGTCATAACAATTCTTTTTTTTTCCTTTTTTAGTTATTTAATTTTTCCATTGTTTATATTCATTGTACATGACACTGTGTTACATAAGGACATCTCCATACAGGCATATGTTGTACATTAAGCATCTCCCACCCGTACATCTTACCCTAGCCCCTTTCCCTCCTCCCATGCCTTCCCTGTGTTCTTCTAGACAATTTGCTTCTACTTTCATGTTACATAAACATACATGGTTTTTATAAATCTATTAAAATCTAGGAACAAGAAATGAGAGAAAACCTTTGTCATTCTATAGGATATCTTCCCTTTGATATGAGTTACTTTCTTATCTTTATTTATTTATTTAAGAGAGAAAGAGGGAGAGAGAGAAAATAGAGAAAATGGGCTCAACAGGGCCTCCAGCCACACTGCAAACAAACTCCAGATGCATGAGCCACCTTATATATCCGGCATTATGTGGGTACTAAGCCCTCTTTTTCATTCTGAATATGGCTTAATTTGCTTAATAGGATTATCTCCATTTTCCTAAAAATGACATAAACTTGTTCCTTTTTTGTATGTCTGTGTGGTGTGAGTGCATATATGTCTGTATATGTTTCTGTATGTGTGACCATCTGCATGTGGATGTCAGAGGTTGGCAATGGCTTCTCCTTTATGGCTCTTTATCTGGTTTGTTGAGATAGGGTCACTCACTGAACCCACATCTCACTGACTTAATAGGCTTTCTAGCTAGCTAACTGTGGTGATATGCCTGTCTCTATCGACCCAGTGCTGGGATTATAGGCACCTAACACCACACCTGGCATTTATGCAGGTCCTGGGGATCCAAACTCAGGTCTCCAGTGCTTGCACCAGTCATAACAATTCTTTTCCAGTAACTGTCTTCTCTACTACAGTCCTGATGTACTCTTTTAGTTATGGGGGTATCCCATTCCATACACCACCTGAGGGAGATGGTACAAGGGCCATTCCCTGAACAAGCACTGGTAGTTACAGGGGTCAGGCCCAAGGTCTTTGGTACATCAGCTGCAAGATCTCCGGAGTTTGAGGTAAGTATAGCTTCCATCAGGATCTGGGGGGTGGGCAGGTTCTCATCTCTGCTCTTCTTCTTGGGGAGCTTCATCCACAAGGGATCTTTGGAGTCCACAACCACTGTCCAAGTTTGCTCCAGGTTAGAAGCTATCTTTGCCTGCTTCTGATGGATTCACAGCTTGACACCTGCTGCTTTAAGAGCTGAGGGAGTGGTTAGGATAACTTGGCATGGCCCCTCCCATTTGGGATCTAAGCTTCCCCAGGCTGGGATCTTTACCCAGACCCAGTCTTCTGGATTCCAGAAAGGTAGGGGATCCTGAGCCATGAGGGAAGGGGGCAGATTGAAATGTCCAGTAATTTCCTTTGCAGAGTGGACTAAGTCCTTTAAGGACCACTGGAGGTGAGTTTGTCTGCATTCCTGGACATCCCCAGAGTCTCTCATGAGCAGTGGGGGAGGGCACCTGAACAAAATTTTGAAAGGGGAAAATCCACATTTGTGAGTGTGCCATTGCATTCATTCTGAACACTACAAGTGACAGAATTTCTGGCCAAGGAAGGCCTGTTTCCCAGCAGTGTTTGGCCATTGCAATCTTTAAGGGCCTGTTCATTCTCTCAACTCAGCCCAAGGATTGGGGGTGATACAACATGTGTAGATTCCAAGTTTTGTCCATCGCTATGGACACCTGCT
This sequence comes from Jaculus jaculus, assembly GCF_020740685.1. Lineage (NCBI taxonomy): Eukaryota > Metazoa > Chordata > Mammalia > Rodentia > Dipodidae > Jaculus > Jaculus jaculus. The sequence continues at coordinate 66,586,773 of NC_059107.1, forward strand.
GGATGATACTGCTCAAAACAAGTTGGAACGTTGCCTGGCCTGATGCTCATTGGGACTCCAATGTACAGAATGACTTTTCTGGCCATAATGCAGGACACCTCTTGGGCTTTTTTTGTGTGGGTGGGGAGGTCCCTCTATTCATCCTGAAAAAAACTAGCAAATGTCAAATGGTGGCTTGCTTTCCCTGTGTGAGGGAGAGTGCTCTCACTAGTGCATGGAGCTCAGCCTTTTGGGAAGTCGACCCTCCTCTATGACCTGATGAGTAGTGGTAACAGCATGCCCAGTGTGATACTCCTCTGTTGTTGGCTTTGGCTCCTGTTAGTAAAGAGTTCTATATCTGAGTTGGAGGCAGCTCATCCTTCCAATCCAGTCATGAGAAGATGTCCTCCATGACCTCTTCACAAGTGTGGAAGGTACTCCCTCCTCTTCTGGTGGGTGTGTGGCTGGTTTAGGGCTTGAGTGGCTCCCACCCACACTCAGGGATCTTCCAGCATGATATTGAGCCACTCATTCTTCAGTCATTCAGCAGCTGGCTGTCCCATTTAGCAAAGAGGTGACCTGGTACAGTACTTTGGCAGTGATGCTCTGTCCAAAAGGTGATTTGTCTGCTTCTTGCACCAGTACTACCATGGCCACCAGGGCCCAGAAGCAAGGAGGCAATCCTGAGGCTACTGGGTCCAGTCTTTTGGACAGGTATGCCACTGGTCTATTCCATGCGCCTAGCCACTCAGTTAGGACACCTAATCCAATCCCCCACTTTTCATGTGCATAGAGGGCAAAGGGGCAGATGACATCTGGGAGTGCCAGTGCAGGATCCTCACTTAGTCTTCTCTTGAGTTGGTGAAGTCTTTTTCTTCCTCCATTTCCCACTTCAGTGGGTCTATAATGGGCCTTCAGAGGGGACTGAGAAGAGGCTTATCTATGGTGGAGAATTCTGGGACCCAGAGGTGGCAGAACCTGGCTGCCCCTAGGAACTCTTTGAGATGTTTCTTAGTTTGGGGATGGGGGTACCAGATGATCACTCATGTTCGTCTTTCCCCTAGTCTCCTCTGTCCCTGGCTGAGGTGGTACCCTGAGTAGATGATCTCCTCCTAAAAAATCTGAGCCTTCTTCTTTCTTTCTTTCTTTATTTTAATTGGCTGGCTTATTTTTATTTTATATTTTTATAAAAAAATCCCACGTAAATTCCCTCCCTCCCCCCCCCACACTTTCCCCTTTGAAATTCCATTCTCCATCATATTACCTCCCCATCTCAATCATTGTACTTACGTATATACAATATCAACCTATTAAGTACCCTCCTCCCTTCCTTTCTCTTCTCTTGATGTCTCCTTTTTAACTTATTGGCCTCTGCTACTAAGTATTTTCATTCCCACGCAGAAGCCCGGTCATCTGTAGCTAGGATCCACATATGAGAGAGAACATGTGGCAATTGGCTTTCTGGGCCTGGGTTACCTCACTTAGTATAATCCTTTCCAGGTCCATCCATTTTTCTGCAAATTTCATAACTTCATTTTTCTTTACTGCTGAGTAAAACTCCATTGTATAAATGTGCCACATCTTCATCAGTTGAGGGACATCTAGGCTGGTTCCATTTCCCAGCTATTATAGATTGAGTAGCAATAAACATGGTTGAGCACGTACTTCTAAGGAAATGAGATGATTCCTTTGGATATATGCCTAGGAGTGCTATAGATGGGTCATATGGTAGATCAATCTTTAGCTGTTTTAGGAACCTCCACACTGATTTCCACAATGGCTGGACCAGATTGCATTCCCACCAGCAGTGTAGAAGGTTTCCTCTTTTTCTACATCCCTGCCAACATTTATGATCATTTGTTTTCATGATGGTGGCCAATCTGACAGGAGTGAGATGGAATCTCAATGTAGTTTTAATCTGCATTTCCCTGATGGCTAATGATGTAGAACATTTTTGAGATGCTTATATGCCATTTGTATTTCTTCCTTTGAGAATGCTCTATTTAGCTCCATGGCCCATTTTTTGATTGGTTTGTTTGATTCCTTATTATTTAACCTTTTGAGTTCTTTGTATATCCTAGATATTAATCCTCTATCAGATATATAGCTGGCAAAGATTTTTTCCCATTCTGTAGGTTGCCTCTTTGCATTTTTCACTGTGTCCTTTGCAGTGCAAAATCTTTGGAATCTCATGAGGTCCCAGTGATTAATCTGTGGCTTTATTGCCTGAGCAATTGGGGTTGTATTCAGAAAGTCTTTGCCAAAACCAATATGTTGAAGGGTTTCCCCTACTTTTTCCTCTAGCAGTTTCAAAGTTTCCGGTCTGATGTTAAGGTCTTTAATCCATTTGGACTTAATTCTTGTGCATAGGGAGAGAGAAGAATCTATTTTCATCCTTCTGCAGATATACATCCAGTTTTCCCAACACCATTTGCTGAAGAGGCTGTCTCTTCTCCAATGAGTATTTTTGGCATTTTTATCGAATATCAGGTGGCTATAGCTACTTGGGCTTACATCTGGGTCCTCTATTCTGTTCCACTGATCTACATATCTGTTTTGTGCCAATATCATGCTGTTTTTGTTACTATGGCCCTGTAGTATAGGTTAAAATCAGGTATAGTGATGCCTGCAGACTTATTTTTGTTCCTAGTATTATTTTAGATAGTCGAGGTTTTTTGTGATTCCAAATGAATATTTGGATTGTTTTTTCTATTTCCATGAAGAAAGCCTTTGGAATTTTGATAGGGATTGCATTAAATGTGTAGATTGCTTTAGGTAAGATTGCCATTTTCACAATATTGATTCTTCCAATCCAGGAACAAGGGATGTTTCTCCACTTTCTAGTGTCTTCTGCAATTTCTCGCTTGAGTGTTTTAAAGTTCTCATTGTATAGATTCTTTACTTCCTTGGTTAGGTTTATTCCAAGGTATTTTATTTTTTTTGATGCAATTTTGAATGGGAGTGATTCTCTGATTTCATCCTCTGTGTGTTTGTTGTTAGCATATATGAAGGCTACTGATTTCTGTGTATTTATTTTGTATCCTGCTACATTGCTGTAGGTTTTGATCAGCTCTAACAGCTTGCTAGTAGAGTCTCTAGGGTCCTTTATGTATAGAATCATGTCATCTGCAAATAATGATAACTTGATTTCTTCCTTTCCAATTTGTATCCCTTTTATGTGTGTCTCTTGCCTTATTGCTATGGCTAAGACTTCCAAAACTATATTAAATAAAAGTGGGGACAATGGACACCCTTGTCTTGTTCTTGATTTTAGTGGAAAAGCTTCCAGTTTTTCCCCATTTAGTAATATGTTGGCTGTAGGCTTGTCATGAATAGCTTTTATTATATTGAGATATGTTCCTTCTATTCCCAGTCTCTGTAGGACTTTTATCATGAAGGGATGTTGGATTTTGTCAAATGCTTTCTCTGTGTCCAATGAGATGATCATGTGATTTTTGTCCTTCAACCCGTTTATATAATGTATTACATTTATAGATTTGCGTATATTGAACCATCCTTGCATCTCTGGGATGGTTCAATATACGCAAATATTGGGGATAAAGCCTACTTGGTCAGGGTGAATAATTTTTTTTTTTAAATTTAATTTATTAGTTTTCTTTTCAGTAAATACGGCAGTTTGGTACCATTATTTAGGCTCATCTGTGATCTACCCCCTCCCATTAGACACTCCTTGTTAATGAAAATGGGTCGTGCATTGTGGAGTTAGCCCCCAGTTATTAGTATGATAAATGTCTCTGCAAATCATGACCCAACATGAAACTCTGACATTCTTTCCACCCCCTCTTCCGCAAGATTTCCCTGAGCCATGTTGGGTTCATTTTTGGTCTGCTTCAGTGCTGAGGTGTTGGAGGCCTCTGAATCTATGGCTCTCTGATTTGGTAGGAGTTGATTTTTCTCTGCGTTGATCTCCTTCCCCTTTGTGCTGGTATCCGGTTCACAGGAAAACATCACCCTTGCTTATTTCGCCAGTTGTCCTTAGTTTCAGTTGGGCCCCTTTTGAGGTATGTTGGGGCAGCTCTCTTCTTAGGATCTGCATCTATCTGGAAAAGAGAAGCAGATTCTCCAACGGAGAGTAACTTAGCACCCGGAAAATTGAGATAACACTTACTTTTTTGATAGACAGTTTGATAGGTGTAGGCCCTCTTATACCCCGTGATTGATGGTAGCTTGATATTGTAGAGTGGGCTTGTGTTTGGGTATGGTTCTGATTTGTTTCCCAGCTCCAGCTAAAGGTCTAGTACCACTGAGTGGATCAGTTAGCCAAATCAAGAGCAATTGATTCCTCACCATGGCTGTGTACCACTATTGCACTTGTGTGGGCATCACATCCAGTTATTTGTTGCTAATTAGGTTAGACAATGTGTTGCTTGGACAGATCTTGGTCATTTCCCCCAGTCGCCTATGTAGCGCCTTCTGGCACTAGACACACTGACTGTCTGGGCACTGTCTCTCTCCTGGCTTCTATGATGTCATTCCATTTTACGCGTCAGCTGCATATGGAGTCTTCAGCAATAGGGTCTTACCACTGGCCTTTGGTGGGTCATCAAGTACTCTGACAGAAGTCTGTCATTGTTTTGGGAAACTTTGTAGGTTTCTCTGATCAAAAGCTCATTGTGGATGGTAGGCCCAAGCTGGAAGTGGGGGTTACAGGTCAGTGTCCACTAAGAAATTGAGGAAAAAGATAACTAATATACAAGAGTTAGAGAGGAGAGAGATAGAGGGGAGAGGGGGAGAGGGAGGGAGGGAAGATGTAGGAGATTTAGGTCAGTCTTGATCCTACCCTGTCCAGTGTCTTTTGGTTCAGGTGTTTCCTGTAAGTGTCTAGTGAAGGTTCAGCCATTTGGTCTGTCTTTCAGGAAGTAGAATTTTATGGTACCATTGCCGTTTGGGTCCGGATTACTGTTTTCCACCCTTTGATTCCCTCCCCGCCCTCCCATCCATCTTATTGTCTAGTCCATGAGGTACTTGCTGGGTATGTAAGGCATCTTGGGCAGATTCAGGTTAGGTGTTGCAGATGAGTGAGACTATGTGTCAATTTTTTTTCTGTGATTGGGTAAGTTCGCTGAGAATGATCTGTTCCAGGTTCAACCATTTTTCCTCAAATTTCTTTATGCCTTTTTTGCTTGTGTAGATATACCACATCTTTGTTATCCATTCTTCTAATGGATATCTGGGTTGATTCCAGCTTTTAGCTATTACGAATTGAGCTGCTACAAACATGGTTGAGCAAATCTCTCTGGCTTTTGGTTTGAAGGTTTTAGGGTAGATACCCAATAATGGTATAACTGGGTATGTTGGTATTTCTATAGCCAGCTTTTTCAGGAGTCTCCATATTGCTTTCCAAAGTGGTTGTACCATCCTGCATTCCCACCAACAGTGAATGAGTGTCCCTGCTTCTCCACATCCTCGCCAGCATTTATTTTCATTTGACCTTTTGATGTTGGCTATCCTTATTGGGGTAAGGTAGAATCTCATAGTTGTTTTAATTTGCATTTCTCTGATGATTAGGGATGATGAACATTTTCTTAGGTGTTTGCCATTTGTTTCTCTTCCTCTGTGAATTGCCTGTTTAACTCTGTGCCCCATTTTGTGAGTGGGGTATTTGTCTTCTTATTGTTTAGACTTTTGAGTTCTTTGTAAATTCTAGAGATAAGGCCTCTATCAGTTGGATAACCTGCAAATATTTTCTCCCATTCTGTGGGTATTCTATTGGCTTTGCTTATTATATGCTTGTCTGTAAAGAAACTCTTCAGCTTCATATGATCCCAATGGTTGAGTGACTGTTTAGGAACTTGAGCCACTGGGGTTTTATTCAGGAAGTCTTTTTGCATTCCTATATCATGGAAAGTACTTCCTAAATTTTCTTCCAGTAGTTTTCGAGTGTCTGGTCTTATGTTGAGGTCTTTGATCCATTTGGATTTGAGTGTTGCACATGGTGAAATGTGTGGATCAAGTTTTAGTTTCCTGCATGTGGTTATCCAGTTTGTCCAGCACCATTTGTTGAAGATGCTATCTTTTTTCCAGTCTATATTGTTTGGGCCTTTGTCGAATATCAAGTAGCTATAGTTGCTTGGCCCAAAATCCGGGTCCTCAAGTCTATTCCATTGGTCTATACTCCTGTTTTTATGCCAGTACCATGCTGTTTTTATTACTATGGCTTTGTAGTATAACTTTATATTGGGTATGGTGATGCCACCAGAGGTATTTCTTTTGCTGAGGATATGTTTGGATATGCAAGGCCTTCTGCCTTTCCATATGAAATTTGGGATCATTTTTTCTATGTCTGTGAAGAACACTGTAGGGATTTTAATTGGAATTGCATTAAATCTATATATTGCCTTTGGTAGGATTGTCATCTTCACAATGTTAATTCTGCCTATCCAGGAACATGGGAGGTCTTCCCATTGTTTCAAGTCCTCCTCAATTTCTTTTTTGAGAGTTTTTATATTTTCGTTGTATAGATCTTTTACTTCCTTGGTTAACGTTATTCCAAGGTATTTTATTTTTTTTGTTGCTATTGAAAATGGGACTATGTCCTTTATTTCTTTTTCTGTGTCTTTGTCATTTGCATACAGAAATGCTTCCAATTTTTGTGCATTGATTTTGTATCCTGCTACTTTGCTATAGGAGTTAATCACCTTCAGGAGTTTTGGGATGGAGTCTCTCAGGTCTCTTACATATACAATCATGTCGTCAGCGAATAGCGCTAACTTAACTTCTTCCTTTCCAAATTGTATCCCTTTTATTTCCTTCTCCTGCCTTATTGCTTGGGCTAGGACTTCCAGAACTATATTGAAAAGCAGAGGTGAGAGAGGACATCCCTGTCTTGTTCCTGATCTCAATGGGAATTCCTCCAGTCTCTCTCCATTAAGTATTATTTGGGCCTTTGGAGCTTTGTATATTGCCTTTATTATATTAAGATGTGAACCTGCCATGCCGATTCTCTCCAATGTTTTGATCATGAAGTGATGTTGTATCTTGTCGAAGGCCTTTTCTGCATCTATCGAAACGATCATGTGATTTTTATGTTTAAGCTTGTTTATGTGGTGTATTACATTGACAGATTTTCGTATGTTGAACCACCCTTGTGTTCCTGGGATAGATATCACTTGGTCAAGGTGGATAATGCTTTTGATGTGTTGTTGGATTCGGTTTGCAAGAATTTTGTTGAGGATCTTTGCGTCTATGTTCATTAGGGAAATAGGCCGATAGTTTTCTTTTCTTGTGGCATCTCTGCCTGGTTTTGGGATTAGGGTCATACTAGCTTCATAGAAGGAGTTGGGTAGTTTACCCTGTTCTTCAATTGTGTGGCACAGTTTTAGGAAGATTGGTTTGAGTTCTTCCATGAAGGTTTGATAAAATTCGGCTGGGAATCCATCTGGTCCTGGACTCCTCTTTTTTGGGAGGTTTTTTATTACTTTTTCAATCTCCATCAGCGTGATGGGTTCATTGAGGTGGTTTTTCTGCTCTGAGTTTAGCATTGGTAGATGATATGCATCCAGGAATTTATCCATCTCCTCCACATTTTCCAGTTTTGTGGAGTAGAGGTTTTTGAAATAAGTCCTGATGATTCTGCTGATTTCACTGATGTCTGTTGTGATCTCTCCTTTTTCATTTTGAATTTTGTTAATTTGGAGTCTCTCCTTTTTTTGCTTGATCAAATTGGCCAGAGGTTTGTTGATCTTGTTTATTTTTTCAACGAACCAGCTCTTTGTTTTGTCAATTGCCTTAATTGTTTCCTTGGCTTCCAATTCATTAATTTCAGCTCTGATTTTAATTATTTCTTTCCTTCTGGAGCTCTTTGGGTTGGATTTTTCTTGTTTTTCCAATGCCTTTAGGTGGATGGTTAGGCTATTGATTTGGGATCTTTCTGTCTTTTTTATGAAGGCATTGAGTGCTATGAATTTTCCCCTGAGGACTGCCTTCATTGTGTCCCACAAGTTTTGGTATGGTGTGTTCTCATTGTCATTCAATTCCAGGAATTTTGCAATTTCATTTTTTATTTCATCCACTATCCATTTATTGTTTAAGAGTGTACTATTCAGTTTCCAGTTGCCGTTGGGGCTCTTGTTGGTTTTTTTGTTGTTGATTTCTAGGAATATAGCATTATGATCTGATATCATGCAAGGAATTATGTCGATTTTCCTAAATATGTGGAGGCTATCTTTGTGACTCAGTATATGGTCTATTTTAGAGAATGTTCCATGGGCTGCTGAGAAGAATGTGTTGTCTGTGGATTTGGGATGGAAAGTTCTGTAGATGTCTGTTAGGTCTAAGTGCTCTATGGTTTTGTTGAGCTCTCTTACTTCCCTGTTGAGCTTCTGTTTGGATGATCTGTCTATTACTGATAATGGTGTGTTAAAGTCCCCAGCTATGATGGTGTTGGTGGTTATTTCTGTTTTATTGTCAAGTAGGTTTTGTTTTATGAACTGAGGTGCCCCTGTGTTTGGTGCATACAGATTTATGATTGTAATATCCTCTTGATGGATTGTTCCCTTTACAAATAGGAAGTAGCCTTCTTTGTCTTTTTTGATTGTTTTTGGTTTGAAGTCAACTTTATCTGATATTAATATAGCTACACCTGCTTGTTTCTTATTCCCATTTGCTTGGAATATTGTTTTCCACCCTTTCACCCTGAGGAGGTTTCAGTCTTTAGTGGTAAGGTGGGTTTCTTGAAGGCAGCAGATTGAGGGGTCTAATTTTTTGATCCACCCTGTTAGCCTGTGTCTCTTGATGGGTGAATTAAGGCCATTAATGTTTAGGGTGATGACTGTGAGATTGGATTTGATCCCTGTCATGTTGTGGTGGTAGAGGTGTGTTGGCATTTCCATGGAATTTAATTTTTTTTTTTTTCTATCTACTCTGGGTTTGGTTGCTGTGATCTGCTTCTTGTAGGCATTTGTGTTTGGTTATTTGTTTCTTCTCTGTGGAGAATTTCCTGGAGTACTTTCTGTAGGTTTGGTTTTGTGTTCATATAATTGTAAAGCTGAGTTTTGTCATGGAAAGTTTTCCTTTCACCATCTATTATAAGGGAGACTTTTGCCGGGTAGAGTAGTTTGGGTTGGAAGCCATAGTTTCTTAGAGTTTGGAGAGTATCATTCCAGGCCCTTCTGGCTCTCAGGGTTTCCATTGAGAAGTCTGAAGTAATTCTGATGGGGTTTCCTTTGAAAGTGGTGTGCTGTTTTTCCCTAGCTGCCTTTAGGATTTTTTCCTTGATGTCAATGTTTAGAGTCTTAATGATAATATTCCTTGGGGAGTTTCTCCTTTGGTCTAGTCGGTAAGGAGTTCTGTTTGCTTCTTGAATCTTGATGGGCCTTTCTTTTAAGAGATGGGGGAAGTTTTCTTCAATTATTGTGTTAAATAAGTTCTCCATGCCTTTGGTCTGAAATTCTTCTCCTTCTGGTATTCCAATGATTCTGATATTAGGACGTTTAAGTGTATCCCACAATTCTCTCATGTTCTGTTCACAGGAACTTTTGAACTTACTGAAATTTTTGGACTCTCGAACTGTTTCTTCCATCCTGTCTTCCAGATCAGAATTTCTGTCTTCCACTTCGCTGACTATTCTTGAGAGCCTCTAGTGAGTTTTGGACTTGTTCAATTAAGTTTGCATTTTCTACTACTTTCCTATGTATCACTTCCATCGCTTTGTCCAGCTCCCTTTTTGTCTCATTTTCTGATTTTCTTGATGATTCTTGGAAATCATCCTTGCATTTCTTTATGTTTTCATTTAGTGTGGCCAGCTGATTTTTAAGGTCCTCTTTTTTTTTCACTCTCCCTCAACTCTCTTAGCTCTCTTTGAACTCCTTCCAGTGTCTTGTCATATTGCTCTAGTTTAGTGATGGTAGCATCCATACGATTATCTATCCTTTGTAGCTTTCCTGTCAGTTCTAGCAGTAGTTTGGTCAGGGTTGCATTGTTCATTGCTTCCACTTGATGTTCTGATCCTAAACACTCTTCTATGTTTTGGTTAGTTGTGATCCTTGTTGGACTGGGTGATCTGTCTGGATTTTCTTCCATTTTATTTTTCGTGTTATTTCTTTTGCTCTGTGGTCTACCCATGTCAGTGTATGGGCAGGTAGGTGGGTGGAGCAGCCTGGGATCTAGCTTAGTGCGAATCCAAGGCAGCCTGGGGCAGTTGTAAGCAGCCTGGGTTTTTGCTCACTCTTACCAAAGCCGCCTACCTATAGCCTGACAGGGGCACCAAAGTTGCCTGAATTCTCACCCAGTAATGCACCTAAGCTGCCTGTCTTTGAGCTTGAGAGGGGACTGAGGTAGCAAGCCCTGAAGGTGCCTAGATTCTGGCTGGGTACATTGGGGTCTGTAAACAGTCTGTGCTCTTCCACATCAGGGGAGTGGGGGATGGGTGGCGATGTACAGGTAGGGGATGGCACCTGCGCTGGTGCTAGTGACTCAGTGTGCACTTATGTGGCTCTTGCTGTGGGACTGGGCCCGCTGCAGTGCAATTGCAGTGCAGAGGCAGATGATGTGGGTACGGAATCAGGACACAGCAGAAGCTGACCGGCGGCAAGTGATGTGAGCACAGTAGCAGGGGATCTGGCAGCCACCTATTCACAGCAGGGGTGGCCCCCACAGGCCTGCGAACAGAGCACCACGTGGCTGGTCTACTCGCAGGATCAGAGAACAAGGGCGAGGTAGGAGGTCTCAGGTTCAGTGCAACAGGCTGGCAGGTGTGACTGGTGGGTGCCCGATCAGAGCACAGCCATGCGGGATGTGCAGAGGGTGCGTGGGCGGGTGGGCGGAAGGGGGCGCAGGGTGCGATGGTGTGTATGGAGCGAGTGGGGCACACGGCGGGGGGGGATCAGGGTGCGCTGGGGCACGGGGCAATCAGGGTGGGGTGTGCGGGAGGCGGCAGGGCTCAGGGGGCACGGGGTGGGGTGCCCTGAAGGGGCGGGGGCGTGGGGCGCTCTGATCAGTCAGGGGGCGAGGGGTGCGCTGTTGGTGTGGGAGGGGGTGCACATGCAGGGGGGGTGTGCGGGGCGCGGGGAGGGTGCAGGGCACCCAGGTGCACGGGGGGGAGCGCGGGGTGCAGCGCGGGTCGCGCGGGGGGTCACGGGGTGCTCCGGGGGGCGTGGGGGAGTGTGCGGGAGGCACGGGGGCTAGGGGCGCAGGGCACGTGGGGGGTGCGCAGGCTGCACGGGGCGGCTCAGGGTCGCGTGGGGGGACGGGGCGCAGGGCACACTGGGGTGCAGAATGCCAAGGGACACCGCGGGGTGCTCTGGACGCGCGGGGGGGCGGGGCTTGCTGGGGGGTTGAGGGGGTTGGAGGGGGGCGCGGGGCATGGAAGGGGGCGGGGTATGCTGAGGCTCGCTGGGGCGCAGGACGCGTGGGGGTGGGGCACAGGGGGCGCGGGGCATGCCTGGGCACGCAGGGGCGCGCTCAGGACGCGTGGGGGCGCCCAGGCCACATGCGGCAGGGGGGACAAGGGGCGGGCGGGGGGGTCGGGGGGGGCAGGGAGCACTTCAGGGCGCACGGGGCTCAGGGCGTGGATGCTCTGGGGTGCGTGGGGAGGGGAGGCGGCTAGGAGCGCAGGGTGCTTGGGTGGGTGCGGGGGGTGCAGGACTCGCGCGGGGGAGGGGTCAAGGGGGTCGCGGGTCACGCAGGGGGCGTGGAGCACACTGAGGTAAGATAGAGCGCGGGAAGCTGCAGTACACTGTGGGACGCTGCAGGGCAGTCTGGACGTGCAGTAGGGGGGGCACACGGGGGGGGGCTCGAGGAGCACGGGGGTGGGGCGCGGGGGTCTCGGGGCATGCGGGGTGCGCGGGGCACACCTGGGTGGCCGGGCGCCGGATGCTGCGGGGAGCTTGGAGCGCGCCTGCTGCGTGTGGGTAGGGAGCTTTGGGCGCGCGCACGGGGGGAGGTGGGGGCGGGGCGCCTGTTGGGGCTCGAGGCGCGAGGGGGTGGCGCGGGGGTGCGGGGCATGCCTGGGTGCCCGGGGCGCGTGGCACTTGGGGCGTACCTGCCGTGTGTAGGTAGGGAACATGAGGCGCACAGGGGTGGGGCACGCGGGGGTGGGGCGGGCAGGGGGTGGGGCTGGCAGGGGGGTCTTGAGGTGCGTGGGGGTGGGGCTCGGGGGTCTGGGGCGCGCAGGAGGCGCGGGGGCGTGGGGCAGGCCTGGGCGCCCGGGGCGCGGGAAGCCTCGGTTCGCTTGGGCCGTGCCTGCCGCGTGTAGATAGGGAGCGTGGGGCGTGCTGGGGGGGAGGGGCACGGGGGTTGTGGGGCACGCGGGGCTGCCGGGTGCGTGGGGCTTGGTGCACACGGGCACCAGGCAGCTGGGTCGCCAGGCCGCGCCCGATGCAGCGATTCGCGGTGGGCGTGGTGGCAGGGCGTGGGTCACGGGGGTGTCTGCTTCCCTCTTTTACCCCAATCTGTGCCCTCCCTCTTCAAAAAGTTCCTAATTTCCCTTGAATACTTGCCTTTTTTCCCCCTTGTTGTTTGTAGTGCAGCTAGGCGGTTGCCATCTTGACCGGAAGTCCTCAGGGTGAATAATCTTTGTGATATATTCTTGTATTCTGTTTGCCAATATTTTGCATCTATATTCATGAGGGAGATTGGTCTGTAATTTTCTTTTTTTGTTCTATCTTTGCCTGGTTATGGTATCAGGGTGATGCTGGCCTCATAGAAAGAGTTTGGTAGATTTCCTTCTTGTTCTATTTCCTGGAAAAGCTTAAGAAGCAATGGTGTTAGCTCCTCCTTAAAGGTCTAGTAAAATTCAGCAGTAAATCCATCTGGGCCTGGGCTGTTTTTAGTTGGGAGATTATTGATAACTGTTCAGATCTTCAAGTTTGTTATAGGTCTATTTGAGTGATTAATCTCATTTTGATTTAATTTAGGAAGGTCATACAAATCAAAGAAATCATCCATTTCTTTCAGATTTTCATACTTTGTGGAGTATATGCTTTTATAGTATGTCCCTATGATTTTTTGAATTTCTCTGGAATCTGTTGTGATGTTACCTTTTTCATCTCTGATTTTATTAATTTGTGTCTCTTCTCTCTTTCTTTTGGTCAGATTGGCTAAGGGTTTATCAATCTTGTTTACCCTTTCAAAAAACCAACTCTTTGTTTCATTAATTCTTTGGATTGTTTTTTTTGTTTGTTTGTTTCTATTTCGTTAATTTCTGCCCTAATCCTTATTATTTCTTCCCATCTACTGACTTTGGTTTGCCTTGTTCTTCTTTTTCCAAGGCTTTAAGGTGAAGCATTAGGTTGTTTATTAGCGACCTTTCTAATTTCTTAATATAGGCACTTAAGGCTATGAATTTACCCCTTAGAACTGCCTTCATTGTGTCCCAGAGATTTTGGTATGTTGTGTTCTCATTATCGTTTGACTTTATAAATTTTTTGATTTCCTTCTTGATTTCTTCATTGACCTATTCATCATTTAGTAGTGTATTGTTTAGTTTCCATGATTTTGTGTATGCTCTATAGCCTTTCTTGCTACTGATTTGTAGTTTAATTCCATTGTGGTCAGATAGAATGCAAGGAATTATTTCAATTTTCCTAAATTTGTTAAGATTTTCTTTGTGTCCTAATATATGGTCTATTTTAGAGAATGTTCCATGTGCTCCTGAAAAGAATGTATATTCTGCAGCCTTTGGATGAAATGTCCTGTATATATCTGTTAGGTCCATTCCTTCTATGACCTCATTTAGTCCAGGTGCCTCTCTGTTTATTTTTTCCCCGATGACCTGTCAATTGATGAGAGTGGGGTGTTAAAGTCACCCACCACCACAGTGTTTGATGTTATCTGTGACCTTAGCTCTAATAGTGTTTGTTTGATGAATTTGGGGGGCCCTATGGTAGGTGCATATATGTTTAGGATTGTAATGTCCTCCTGTTGGAGTGTGCCCTTAATCAATATAAAGTGACCTTCCTTATCTTTCTTGACTAACGCTGGACTAAAGACTACCTTGTCAGATATTAGGATAGCAACCCTGCTTGTTTTCTAGGCCCATTCACTTGAAACACCGTCTTCCAACCTTTCACCCTAAGATAATGTCTATCCTTTGTAGAAAGGTGAGTTTCTTTGTGACAACAAATTGTAGGATCCTGTTTTTTAACCCAGTCTGCAAACCTATGTCTTTTCGTTGGGGCATTGAGGCCATTGATATTAAGAGATATTATTGAAAGGTGTGTATTTATGTTTGCCTTTTTTTTTTTTTTTGTGGTTCTGGTTCTACCTGTGCTCTCTTGTATTAACTAGTATTTGAGCATTGCTTGTTTTTTCTAGGTTCCTTATATGTGTGCTTTTCCTTTTCTTCAGCATGGAGAATTCTATCAAATATTTTCTGTAGAGCTGATTTTGTCTTCAAATACTCCTTTAACCTGCTTTTGTCATGGAATGTCCTTATTTCTCCATCTATTTGAATGGATAACTTTGCAGGATAAAGTAACCTTGATTGACAGTTGTTATCTTTCAGAACTTAGAATATATCACTGCAAGCCCTTCTGGCTTTAAAAGTTTATGTTGAATAATCTGCTGTAATCCTGATGGGCTTGCTTTTGTAGGTAACTTGATTTTTCTCTCTGACTGCTTTCAATATTTTTTTTTGTTGTGTGTGTTTGGAAGTTTGATTATAATAAGGCAAGGAGAGGTTCTTTCCAGGTTTTGTCTGTGTGGGGTTCTAAAGGCTGTATCTGCATTGGCACCTCTTTCCCAATTTGGGGGAAATTTTCTTCTATGATTTTGTTGAAGATGCCTACAATGCCTTTGGAGTGGAATTCTTCTCCTTCTACTATGCCCTGAATTCTTATGTATGATCTTTTCATAGTGTCCCGAATATCTTGAAATTCCCACTCATACTTTTCTATAAGCTTGTCTTTCTCTTTGTTAGACTGTATTAGACCTGCCACCTGGTCTTCTAGTTTCGATATTCTGTCCTCTCCTTCATCCATTCTACTGGTGAGATTTTCTACAGAGTTTTTTATTTCATTAACTGTGTTCTTCATTGCTAGTAATTCTGACTGGTTTTTCTTTATTATTTCTATTTCCTTATTTATGTCTTGTATTGCCTTCTTTATTTCATGAAATTAGTGTCCTGCATCTTCTTTGATTTCCTCTTTGACTCCTTTGATTTGTTCTCTGACTTCTTTGAACATATTTACTATCATTCTTTTGAAATCTTTCTCAAGCATTTTCTCTAACTCGTTCTCACTGGAGGTCATTTCTGATGCATTAATACTTTTAGGTGGATTTATATCATCTTGCTTTTTAGTTTTTCTTGTGTTATAATGTATATACTTTTGCATCTCGAATTAAGTTAATGCTTGGATTTTCTAGCTAGGTGGGTATTCTTAGCTGTATCAATTGATTTGATTTCATATATTTTCAGGGTAGGAGCTTAAGGTGTTTGTTGTGGCTCTTAAGACTCTCAGAGTGTCTACAAAGGTGCTCCTAGGGGTTGAGTTTCCCTGCTATGGGAGTATTCAAGTAGGCTGAGTGGAATAAAATACAGGTAGATTCTAAAAGTTAACTAAACACTGTACCCATTCAATCAAAAACAGCCCCGAGTATGTATGCCAGAGTAGTAGTTATAACAACCAGATCCTCTATCAACAGAAAGAAGATTTCTGGTCTGTTGAGGGATCCAAGTCAGCTTGTGACCAAGTGCGACCCTTCCCTGGTGCAATCCCAGTTACCTTGGATGATTTTGGTCTCAGTCATGTTGCTGCCTTGGTCGTCGGGCTGCTGTTCTGATTTCTCGAGCTGGGCACTGGCTTTTCCTGTGGGGCAATTTGAGCCTGGAAACTGTGGCCCTGCAGATCAGCACCCCCACTGCTGGAACTGCTGCTGCTAAACTTGCCTGCACTGGGTCTGTCGCCCCTGCTGCCTCTGCTGCTGCTGCTGTAGCTGCCCCTGCTGGAGCCACTGCTGCTGCTGAAGCTGCTGCTGCTGCTGCCACTGAAACTGCTGCTGCTGGGGCTGCTGTTACCGGTGCCAGAGCCGCTGATGTTTCTGCCATACTCTGCTCCTGCCTGGCTCCTGCTGTTGGCTCAAGTTGGTGTTGCCAGGTCTCAGGACCGCTGCTCTGTTCGCTGGAGCTGGGCTTAGGCAGTGGGGGGGAGGGAGGTGGAAGGGAGCTGCAGCTGCTCTAGTTCTCTCGCTGTTCCACGTGTTCTTCTACCTCATGGTCTGCTCCTCCATTGCTCACTGCCGCTCTCCCTTCACGTTTCCTGAGTTGCAGAGAGCGCTGGTGTGGGTGGAAGCTCCCTGCACCTGCCTTTTCCTGTGGCTGGAGCCAAGCCTGGTGGCTTTCTAGTGAACCGCTGCTGCCACCTTGGTGTAGCTGCTGGGGCCACTTTTGCCAGCCTGTGCGGGATGTGGATGCTCTGGATCTCTTCTACTTCTTTGCTGCTGCTTCAATTTCCTATACACCTCACTTTTTAGTAAAAGTGTGTATTTTGCTGAGTTTTTTTGGTCTTTTTCCTCCCTAGGCTGCTTTGGCATGGTACCTACGCCACCATCTTAACTGGAAGTCCTGAGCCTTCTTAAAGACCTTATATGCTGCCTCTTGTAGGAAACACAATAGCTCTTTAGTGCCCTTCTCACAGACTCCTCTCATGGGAGCTATTAGCAACAGATCATCAATGTACTGCAAGATGGTGCATCCAGTGGGTTGGCTGTTTTCTAAGTCCTTTGCCAGTGCCTCCTCAAAAATGGTTGGGGAGTTTTTGAACCCTTGGGGCAGGCAGTTCCACATTAGTTGCTCTTTTGAACCAGCCTCTGGGTCTCACTACTCAAAGGCAGAGATTAGCTTATTTATGATAACCTCGGATAGAAGAAGTCATCCTTCAAGTACAGGCATGTGAAGACAGCAGCCACTGGGGGTATCAGACCCAGCATGGTATATTGATTGGGGACTATGGAGTGCAGGGTCTCAGCAGCATCACTGCAGAGATATTGGACTCATTGGTCCCTGGCTTCTTCACTGGGAGCTAGAGGGTGTTCCATGGAGATTGGATTTCTCTTAGGACTCCCTCATCCTTGAGTCTTTTGATGTGAGGGCCTATCCCAAGCCAGGCTTCCAGGGAAATTGGATATGTTTCTGCCTCACCAGGGTGGTGCCTGGTTTTAGTACCATCATTACTGGTGGGTGGTCCCTGGAAAAGCCAATCCCTCCTTGTATGTCCGAGACCTGGGGAAACCATTCCAGGTACTAGTTAATATTTGTGGCATCCTGAGTCTTTTCCCTGGTTGTCTCCTGGTGAAGCCTCCATTCCCCTTCTGTTGGACTTCCAGCATCAGCACATGCAGGGAGGATAGTCAGGGGACACAAGTCCATGGTCACTGTAGTGCCCAGTTTAGATAATAAGTCTGTCCCCAGTAGAGGTTCTAGGGCCTCAGGCACATATAGAAATTGATGATGAACACAGTGGCCTCCTACTGAGTACTCTCGTGGTTATTGGTTGTCCCTATTGATCCTACAGTGGTGACAGAGTCTTTGGTGAGTCTTCCAGTGGGAATGGTTACAGTGGTGATGGCTGTACCAGTGTCCAAAATGAAGTCCATGGTTTGGTTCCCCCAGATTAATTCTGACCAGGGGCTACTGGGGGCCAATTACAAGCAAACATGGTCATTCTCATTCTGATGCAGAGTCCCAATCAGTGCTTTGGTGTTAGGGGCCTGTGCTTGCTTGAAAGCTGTGAATCCTGCAGGCTTGAATGTATCCCTCTCCTGGGGTCTTTCCCTGGGCATGCTTGATCCTTCCTCCTGTTCTGGGCATTCATTCTTCCAATGGCCCCTTCTCTTACAGTGAGCACACTAATCTTTGCCTAAGTGGGGGCATCACCCTCTTCTCCTTGTTTCTGTCATGGCTCTGTGGGGGTCCATGGCAACTGTGAACACTTGAGCTTTCCTCTTGTCTTGTCTGTCCTTTTTCTTCCTGGTGGCAGCCTTTCTTATGATGACTACCCTGGAAACGATTTCAAGAAGTACACTTATATTCTTTCCCAGCTCTCCTAGGCACTGCATCTTGCATCTCACATTATAGACTGATTGAGTTATGAAGGCTGTGTTCACCATTGACTTGTTTTCAGGGGCTTCTTGATCAAATGATCCGTACCTGCAATATGCATCACAAAGTCTCTTATAAAACTGGCGAGGTGGCTCTTGTTCTCCCTGAAGCATTTTTCTCATTTAGGTTGGTTATGCTCTGTGCTCCTGCTCTGGTCCCTTCAAGAACAGCTTGTCTCATCCAGTTGAGAGATTGGGCCCCCATGTCTGCATTTGGATCCCAGTTCAGCTGGCCATTAGGTGGGGCACCATTTGCAAAGCCCTCTGAATTCATTGTCCCAGCTGGAGCCTATATGGCCAGCCATGTTCTTGCTGCCTGGAGGACTTGTCACCTTTCTTGAGAGTCAAACAGCATGGAGAGTCAAAGAGCATGGAGAGCAGCCAGGCATCCCAGGTTTGTCTGTGGAAGTCTATCATGGCCTGGGGTTTCTTGGAGTAGGGTGGAATGTGCTGCCACCAGTTCAAGAAGTCAGTGGTGTGAGGGCTGATGGATGAGAGTAACTGGCCCAGTGATATATGTGCCTTTGTCTTGCAGGACAGGAGGGCCTGGCATCTCCCAATGCAGGCAGAGAGGCATAGATTCTTCCCTGTATTATAGTTGGCCCGAGGTTGGGGAGTGGCGCCATGTAGCTACTGGTGCTGGTGGTACCCAAGCCAATTCTAGCAGGACTGTTGGGTAGAGAGCCAGGGTTGGTGCCATTGAGACTGGTGCTGGGTCATCAAGGACAGAGAAAAGAGGAGCCTCAGCTGGCTGATTGGTGGGATGGATCTGTTCTATACAGGTCTCTGGGAACTGGTAGGAAGGTGGTGCTGTGTTCTCTGTCATGGTCTAGAATGATGCTGGTTTCAATTTTGTAGACTCAGGTTTGGTGCTTCTTGCAGCCAAGATAGCTTGAGATGATGGGTTTGGGGCCTGGTAAAGGAGCCAGCTGGGGGGGTTGGTCCATGGCCAGCATATACCATAAATCTAAGTGCAGGAAATGGTCCAGATGACCTGAGTTCCCATGCAAATTTCTTGGACCTTGATAATTAGGGCCAAGTCCAAAGTTCCATCTGATGGTCGTCCAATAGTGAACATAGGCCAGGCAATTTCACATGGGGTTCTCAATTTAGAAGGTTTCATCTTGATCCCATAGTTGCAAGAAAATTCCCACTTGATGGGGAGGGTGGGGGATCAACATCAGGAGTGTATTGAGCCCATGGTGAGATGAAACAGGAATCTCCTAATTTTTTTTTTTTTTTTTAATGAGGTAGGGTCTCACTCTGGCCTAGGCTGACCTGGAATTCACTCTGTAGTCTCAGGGTGGCCTTGAACCACGGAGATCCTCCTACCTCTGCCTCCTGAGTGCTGGGATTAAAGGTGTGCACCACCACACCCAGCTTCTCCTAATTTTATATGTGCCTAAGCCATGTAGTGTATAGGGTGTGGATAATGAGTCTTTTCCCTTGCTCACTTGCCTGGCAGGGGACTTACGGATGCTTTACCATAGGGTCACACATATAAACCCTGCACCTGGCCAACCCCTATATTTCAGAGGGATGAATGCCCACTGAGGTAAAACAACTTCCAGTGAAACCACAGGTTAGGGCCCAATAAGATTCCGTAGCCACAGGGCCATAGGATCATCACAACCATTCACACATTCATTCACCACTCACTCAGAAGTTATACATTCCCATTTTAAATTCCTATTCTAACCTGACCTCAGTACAGCTTTAAGCCTTCTGACCATGATGGTCTCCATGATGGGGCCCAGTGCCACCTTGGTACAGTGTCAAGGCTTTGAGTGTAGACTCCTGCAAGGTAATCAAGCCTACACCAGCTCCCAATTTCTAGTTACTTTGGGGCCCTTACCTCATCCAGACATTTTCCCTCATCTCATCTTCTTCTATCTGAAAGTGGGAGCCATCCAGTGTGCTGCAGTCCTCCTGAGCTGCCTGAAAAAGGACTCCATAATATGATCTGGAGTGCACATATCCAATTCCAGAGACTTCTGGTGGGCTTCAGAGAACGTCAGCTCCTACCAATGGGGGTTTTGTAAGGGGGTCTCCCTTATCCCTCCAAAATTATGCCCTCCAAAAATCAACCAAATACCACATTGGGTGGAAAAGATATTTATTCATTTGCAGTCCAGAGTCAGGATAGCTCCTGAAAGTCTCTGGTCCCTAGCACCATGTGTTGTTCCAATTTATAGTTTCAGCAATAAGCAGAACAAAGCAAGTGGGCAAGTGGGCATTCCAGAAGCAGATATGTAGTGGTTGTTGGCTGCAATTTGTACAAGGAGATGGGGAGGGGATATCAAGGGAGAAATTCCAAAACCGAGTAGTGCAGTTTTTATCTTTAGCAAGCAAGACTGGCCAGCCTCATGTCCCTGGGCAGGAAGGGAGTTGCCATAGCTGCCTTAGGCCTTCTTTCCCAGAAACTTTACAATGCTCCACCACAGTATTACAACACAGAGCATCATAATTTTCCTTTTCATGGGTTCAAGCCATAGCTAGACTCAACATCTTCCTCAGTGGGCCTTTGCTTGGGGATTGATATGGTTCACAGATTTTGGTTACAAGTCCTATAGTTATTCCCACTCTTACAGAGTACTCTATTAACAAAGCAAGCCTGCCTTGTATGGAAAATGGAACCAGATGTCCCTGCTCACAAATGAGGAGGACACCAGAATGGGGCAGAATGGGAGAAAGAGTTCTTGAGCATGTACCCCAAGGAGACTTAACCTTCTCAAATGCCAAATCCACAAACCCACAGCTGATCAAGTTCCTTCCTTAGTCAGTTCCAGGTCAGGGAGTCAAGGGTTTGGAGAAACTATAGCAATTACTTTCTCATTGCTGGCACAAAACACCCACCAAAAAGCAGCTTTATGGGAGAAAATGGTTTATATTTGGCTTACCATTTTAAGTGGAAAGCATGTCAGAAGTAGACATCATACCAGCAAGGAGGAAACAGCAAGAGCAAACTGAGCAGCAAGCATGGCTAGGTTATAGCACCCTAAGTCCTAACCATAGTGATACACTTCTTCTAGCAATGTTCTAGCTCCCAAAGGCTTCATAACCTTCTCAAACAGTACCACCAACTGAGGATAAGTTTTGAGTTTTTAAACAGGTAGGGTATTGGGGAAATTTTACATTGAAATCACCATAGCATTAAATGGCTCTGGAAGCTTCTGGAGACTAGTCCAGAGAGTCTTTGCCCTGGGGCTAACTAGCTGTTGCAAAATGTCCCCTACAGATATATAAAGAAATATCTATTTCTAGTCAAGAGAGACAGCAGAGAGAGAGCAAGCTGACAGACCAAAAAAAAAAAAAAAAAATTCCATTCAGTCCAACTGGGTGAACTAATGAGTTTATTGGGTTGCTTACAGCATCATGGATTACTCAAAGGCAGATCCACACCTGGAGAACCCCACATGCAGCATGACTGATTCATGAAAAGTTAAACCACTGAAATGTCCCCTCAGCAAACTTACAGGTAGCTATTCTACTGAAGAATCCACTGTCAGTTAATCATTTATCTCCTCTAGAACCTCTGGAGGGCTCATGAACCTCACCTCCTCTCACAGAGGATAGTGTTAACAGACCTGCTCTCATGAGGGCCTTGTGCAGGTGACCACAGCTGATCTGATTTAAGATGGGAGCAATGGTCATGTCCAACCCAGAAGAAATAGATACACAACACTAGGTGTGAGCAAAAAGCTTCCTTCTGGCCTACCAAAAATTTCTACAAAACCAAGTTTGTTTACTTACTACCCAAGAAGGCCTGACTCAAGGACAAGTTGTTAGCACAAACAAAAACACGTGGAAATCTGTCAAACAAAAGAAGAGAGGGGGACATTTTCACAAGGACCATCCTAGAAAATTTAGGTATACTACATGGCTTTATAGGAGTGGAAAGAAGGAGAAGGGTATTGAGAAGGAAATGATTACTGGAGACAACTAGGCACTGCTCCAGTGGTCTGGAATGGAATGTTGTTTTAGTTACTCTAATTCAGGCATCTTTAGCCTTGAAGGAGAGAAGAGAGATAAGTTTTGGGCACATCAACCTGTTATTATAGTTGTAAAAAACCACATTTAAGTAATATATCTATATGCAAAGTAGAGCAGAAACCTGACACTCAGGTTAGGGCAGCAAAGGAGACAATATGGAGACACTTTATTTTATGTACTCATCAGACATCTGCAGACACAAGTAAAGAGTCAGTGCTTTTAGTGCCTTCAGACTCCTGAAAAGTAAAACAGTCACATTACCATCACAACCCAAATACTAGAGGCAAAGCAAAGTTTATGAGATTTTTCTCTTGTATGACCTACAAAATTAGTGACTGTGTATGTGTTATACATATGTGTGTGTGGGTTCATATGTGTGGGTGAACTTGGAGGCCAGAGGTTGACATTGAGTATCTTCCATAAATGCTGGGATATCTAAACTTAGGTCAGCAAGCACTTAAATATCTCTCCCCAACTCTAAAATTAGTGATTTTAAAAATCAACTAAAAGCAAATGAAGCTAAAGGGTTGTTTTTTTCAGGATTTTCTTAAAACAAAAGATAGAACATCCTTGTAGAGTTATTAAGCCAGAAAGTCATGAATAGAATGCTACATAAACATTCTGCTCACAAAATAGGCACCGGTAGCAGAGTGAAGAATCAGATTTATTCATGTCTACATGGACTCAGGGGAATAACTTGGAATGCCTGAGCACCCAGTCACTGTCTGTCTGATCTCTTCTGTTATTGGTGGGTTTAGAGTTTTCTGTGTATGTGACTGAGGCCATCAGCAGGAAGCTTTAGTAGAAGCCTGAGAGCAGTTAGACAAAGGGATTATGAAAGCAGCTGCAGCCAGGTGTGGTGGTGCACGCCTTTAATCCCAGCACTTGGGAGGCAGAAGTAGGAGGATCTCTGTGAGTTTGAGGCCACCCTGAGACTACAGAGTGAATTCCAGATCAGCCTGGACCAGAGTGAGACTCTGCCTAGAAAAAAAAAAAAAGAAAGAAAAAAGAAAAAAGAAAGAAAGAAAGAAAGAAAGAAAGCAGCTGCATTTTGAGAGAACGTTTAAACAAACAAAACACAAGAGACAGAGCACTAGAATTTCACCTTGGCTTCCTGCCTCATTTCCCCAAAAGATGCTCAAAACCCCCATCAGGGTCAAAGATCATCATCAAACATGGTCTCAGAACTCTGGCTCACTTATGGGGCCTCTTGGGCCATAGAAAATGTCATTTGTGTCAATTCTTTGGTAGTTCTGAAGGAGTATCTGCAATTTTATGGCCTCTAGATGGGAGGGGCAAACCTAGTTATCATATTGAGAATATGGGAATGAACAGGAGGGCTATAAAAAGTATTAGAAGAGGGCCAGAACAGGGGAGGAGCCAGAATGCCCAACTCTAAATATTGTTCTTAGAGCTCCAAGGACAAGCTAGTTCTTGTTTCCTCTTTGGGGGAGGGAAGGAAAGCCAGATCCAGGCCTCAGAATGTCTGTGGGGTTGAGGGGCACTGGAGGCAGTAGCTGGACCCATACCTATTGTACTTATGTAAAACATTGCTAGGGCAGCTCTCTGTGATCTATTCTAGACTGCTTGGAGCTGTCAGACCTATCCAGAACAGTAAGGTTAGTAATACCATTAATATCAGTGAAACGTGGTGACATCATGACCATAACTCCAAGGTATTCCTTGTTGAATTCCTCAGGCTTTTATGTGCTGATCAGTTAGCCTCTAAGTGTGTGACTGGAGTGGGGTTGTAGACTCTTCAGGTGTTGTGCTTTTAAAATATTTATTATTTGAGAGAGAGAGAGAGAGAGAGAGAAAGACAGAAAGAAAGAGAAAGAGAGAGTACACAAGGGCCTCCAGCCACTGCACACAAATTCCAGAGGCATATGCCATCTTGTGAATCTGGCTTACCTGGGTCCTGGGGAATTTAACTTGGATCCTTTGGTTTTGCAGGCAAGTGCCTTAACTGCTAAGCCATCTCTCCAGCTCAGGTGTTGAGCTTTTAAGGTTCAGCTGTACTTGGATTGATCAGCTTCTGGTGTGGTCAAAGCAGGGTAGTAGTGGGCTCTTAAGGGTGTTCTCAGGATCTCAGTCACTGCCTGTCTGGCTGAATATTTGGGTGGAGTAGCCTTATTTGCTCTGGAGTGATAGATCTAAGTGTCTATATCTATAACCTCTAAAACTGTGGGAGTGGTTAGAAGCAGAGTAGGGTCCCTTTCATGTGGACTTGGGGGTGCCTTATGTCAATTTTTTTATTCCCTCTTCCTAATAAGAAACTCTAACTGCTGTTAGGAAAATGAGATGATGATCATCACTCTTAACTTCTTTAAGATGAATAGGGCAGTAGAGCACGGCAGTTAGAGCTGTCCTCAGGAGGAGAGTTTATTTAAAGGCCCAAGGTATAGAGGCTGTTGTGAACTAGTCTGATGTTTCATTGCCATCTGCATGTAGGCCTTTTTATTTTGACTCTGAGAAAACATTTACAAAAGATAACCAGTTAAGAAAAATATCTAGATTGCTGGGCTCAGCCAGCGGGCAGGTAGTGCTGGAGGAAGGACCAGGCCTGCTGCTTCCTCCCAAGGGGTTGAGGAGGAAAGTGAGCATCAGGACAACTCAGACCTCTCCTAGCCACCGGAGAAAAACCACACTGAGTCAGGAGTCTTGTGGAAGCAGGAACTCACTTTTTTGCTATGAGCAGTTGCCTATATAATGTTGGGGACAAAGGTGGGGATTTTAGGATGGTTGGTGCGGGGGGAGAGGCAAGGGCCAATAGTGAACTCTAACTATTGAAATGGTAATTTCAACTCCTGTGCAGAAGTAGCAGGCCAGAAGCCATTAGGTGTCTTGCTGAGTCCTAGCTGGCCAGAGACAGGTTACCAAATTTTAGCTATGCTCAGGAAGTTCCACTAGGCCTTACGCCTGGGCCTCTCAATGCCCAACACTAGATTATCATCTAATAGTCAAAAAGGTTCTTGTTCTCTTAGAAGGAGACATAAATCAATGTAAAAAGTTAGTACTTACTATAAACCTTAAGCATATGACTAAAAGAAGTGGATATCTATATTTAACATCTGACAAGGAAGCCTATTAGCTTGAATATTTATTTATATTATAATATTCTGTGGATATACTAGATGTTTAAGACCATGCATGCAGCCAAAACTAACTATGTATTATAGTTTGGGAGGTCAGTAATGGTTATGTAGGAAAGACTCTTAGTGACCTGTGAGAAACTCAATGGCTCTCAGCGTTGTGTCATCTGCTAGGAGAGGTCAAGGCTCTGCTAACCATGTGGCTCCCTTTGGAAGTATTATTCTTTGTTGTGATTCTCTTCCTGCAGATTGTAGACTGCTTTGGAGTCCAATCCCTGGGTCTCTAGGCCTCCTTGATCAAGAAGGCAGGTGACTTGCCAGAATGGTAGGACATGCTAGAAGTGTCCCATTGTTTCCTGTGGCCTTCTTGACCTGGGAGCAAAAATTAAAATATTGGTTGTTCTTTTTAACTACATTGTCTCTAATTGTCTTTGGCTTCTAGATATGATTATTAAGCACTCAGAAAATCAGCTATACCAGTCTTTGAAGAATGGTATGGATATAGAACATATCTGATTAGCAAAACAGATCAGCTTAAAGAATGCACAAGGATGTTGTAGTAGACAGCTTCATGTTGCTTGGATGAGCATCCAACCAGACACAGTTTAGGGGAGGAAGGGATTTATTTCAGGCTTACAGATTCAGGGGAAGCTCCATTAATGGTGGAAGAAGCTGACTCCCTTTCGCAGATATAAGCAGACAGAGAAGCAACCAAACAGCCAGCAAACACTAAAAAGCAGTAAGCATAAATCCAGAACTCAAACTGCCTTCTACACACCTTTGGACTGGAATCAGATCTGCTTCCAACATGCATTTAGGCTTAATCCCAGAATCTTCCCCCAGTGACACTTCCTCCAGCTAAGCAGATGGAGACCCAAGTTACAAGTTTAATTTTAAATATTAAAAAAAAAAAAGTTTCATTTATTTTGAGAGATGGGAGAGAGAGAGAGAAGGAGAGAATTGGTGCACCAGGGCCTCTAGCCACTGCAAACAAACTCCAGACACATGTATCACCATGTGCATCTGGCTTACATGGGACCTGGAGAATTGAACCTAGGTCCTTAGGCTTCACAGGCAAGTGCCTTAAGTACTAAGCCATCTCTCCAGCCCACAAGTTTATTTTTAATAAATCACCCAGGTCTAAGGGACCATACATTTTCAAACTATGACAGATATAAAGTCATTGTGTTTACAAGTTTTTCCCACCTTCTACTTTCAATATTTATTCATGTTGTTTATTAACGAATCATTCCTTTATACTTTTTTTAAGTAGAAACTTTGTATAGAAATATATGTTGGTACTGATATGGGAACTTAAGGCTTGCAGACCTGGAACCAGAGACTGAGTGAAGAACCAGTTTTTTGCCATGCGAGTATGGGCCCAGAGGAATCTCTTTCAAAGTCTGGACCCTGATCTTTCTTGGTGGTTCAGATAAATACCTTATCTGGGGCTGTTTTTATTATTGTTAATTCTCAGATCTTGGAGCCATGGCCTAATGCCAGAGACTTTAGGTGTGTGCTAGGCAAGTTTTATAGAAACAAAAAAAGTTAACTAGTGGGCATATATAAAAAGAAGCATAAGATTATTTACAATAGGGGCTGTAATATAGATCATGACTGAAACAGTACAAAAACTTCAGTGTCAGCACAAAAGAATATGTAGTACAGGACAGAACTAATATAAAAGTCTATGTACAGGACATAACTTTGGGCTATGGGTTTCTAAATTGTCTTACTCAATTTCCATCTCAATTCCCCCTTTGATGTCTTTTATAGATGACTTTAAGAGACATTTCTCATCTCTGTATTATTGATATTAACCTTGTGGTAGTCCTGGAGATGCATCTGAAACTTTATGGCTACTAGGTAGGAGGAGATATATCTAATTAGTAGGTTTAGGTATCCCTGTGTCTGGTAAGGCAGGAGTCTGGTTTTTTTTTTCATGGCTTTTGGTGGCATTTGTACAACATCATGGGCATTTCCCAGTATGGCAGGTTTGATAGAAAATAGACAGTTAAAAAAAAGATAGCCCTTCAAATCATACTCTCTGCCATTATGTAAAGTATGTTCTGTTAACAGAGATGGAATGTTACTAGAGGTGTATCTTTTACAACTATCTGGGTATTGAGACACATCTATCAGTCTAACAGCTTAAAGTATGGGCTCGTGGGTGTTTAGACTGCCTATGGAGAAAAAGTAAAGGGCTATAAGAAGGACATAATGTTCATAATTATGTCCTCTATAATTATATATAGCTATGGATATTCTTCCTAGCAAATTCTAGTCCTGAAGTTTTATTGTCTCTAGCTGCTGGTGAATAAATTGTGCAATTTTGTTAATTACACAGTCCAACAGTGAGGATAAGGAGGAAGGGAAAGAGAAGGAGGGGGAGGGATCCAGGTAGAGGGAGAAGATAGGGTAAGAAGTCATGTAAACCCATCCATAGCGGGTTATCCTGGAGGTCCTGTCGTCTCCTCTCCAAGTCTTCCTGGAGCCACTTAATCTTGTCCTGGATGATTCCTGATTTATTGGCATAAAAGTGGCATTTTTCCTGTAAAAACAAACATACATCTCCCTTTTTGGCCGTTAGTAAGTCTAGTCCTTTCCTGTTTTGTAGGACTACCTCAGCCAGGGCATCTAGATTCCAGGAATGATAGCTACATCTGGGATTAAGGTGGCTGGGGCACAAAGGCCCATCCAATTGGTGGGCAGAAAGTCATAGGCCATCTCGCCTCCACAAACATAAACCATTTCAGAAGGTAGGCAGCGTTGAGCACTGGGCTCAGTTGTGTTAAAAGTACAGAAGGAAGGATGAATGTATCTCACATCTATACTGGAATTATTAGGAGAAGGCAGGGCCCAAATGCCCAGAGGAAACATTGGGAAAAGCTGGATGGGGATGGGAAAGGTGGCTGAGCAGTTTTTTAAGGTTGTATGGGCAACTGTACTGCAAGCAGCCAGAGAGGCCCAGATCGGAGGCAAAGCCAGCAATCCTCTGCAAGGGAGGGAGTTATTTAGTTTAGCAGGGTGAATGACCACTTTAGGAACAGTCCTTAGGGGTGGGACACTCCCTAGAGAAGTGATTTTCAGTGTCCCCTTGTTGGAACAAATATTTTAGGTCTCTCACTGGTGCCCAAGTGGTCTTTTTCTTTTTACAAAGTTTTACCATGGACAAAAATTCTATGAGCTTCACACAAGTTTCTATCAAAAAACTCCTTTCTGTTACATAGTTTTTGTATTTTAATTACTTCTCAGTACAAAAGACTATTAAGGCCACCCAAATGGCTTCCGAATATACATAATCTTGCTTACATGTAGGTGCTAATGTCTTGCTGCCAGTATAGCTTCCTGACACTGAATATACATAATCTTGCTTACTGTAGGTGCTATAGTTTTGCTAAAGCCTTGCTAAAGCCTTGCTAAAGTGTTGCTGCTGAAAGCCCAGAGCTATGGATACAAGTCCAGCCAAAATGGCTCCCGACAGTTCCCCCTTTTTTATTTATTATTTTTTATGAACTGGGCCCCTCTGGGCCCCAGTGCAGAAAGACTGTGTCTGTCTTAGGTTGTCCTCTATGATATTTAGGCCTTATCCGTCATTGGTACATGAATTCTATCATTTATGCCCTGTCTTAGGTTGACCTAACTCAAGAGCATCTTACCCGTCTTTGACTACTACTAGCCTCTGTAGGGGCTTTAAAATAATGTCTCAGGAAGCCGGGTCGGTCCGTAGCTGTTTCCCATGTACTTCTGCACAGATATCCATAATGAATCTCAAAAGGCGTTTAACGGGTATGGGCAGCATACACAGAATGAGCAAAAGACAAACACCTGTAGCAGCAAAGCTTTCTATCCAAGAAGTGAGAGAATTCCATCCAGGCAAGGCAGACTTAAAAGCAGATATTAAGTCATCAGCAGCTTTAGCTGTATCAAAAATAAGCTGATTATTTTTTTTTAATTTTTATTAGCATTTTCCATGATTATAAAAAAAATCCCATGGTAATTCCCTCCCTCCCCCCCCCTTTCCCCTTTGAAATTCAATTCTTCATCATATTACCTCCCCATCTCAATCATTGTACTTACATATACACAATATCAACCTATTAAGTACCCTCCTCCCTTCCTTTCTCTTCTCTTGATGTCTCCTTTTTAACTTACTGGCCTCTGCTACTAAGTATTTTCATTCCCACGCAGAAGCCCAATCATCTGTAGCTAGGATCCACATATGAGAGAGAACATGTGGCGCTTGGCTTTCTGGGCCTGGGTTACCTCACTTAGTATAATCCTTTCCAGGTCCATCCATTTTTCTGCAAATTTCATAACTTCATTTTTCTTTACCGCTGAGTAGAACTCCATTGTATAAATGTGCCACATCTTCATTATCCACTCATCAGTTGAGGGACATCTAGGCTGGTTCCATTTCCCAGCTATTATAGATTGAGCAGCAATAAACATGGTTGAGCACATACTTCTAAGGAAATGAGATGATTCCTTGGGATATATGCCCAAGTGTGCTATAGCTGGGTCATATGGTAGATTAATCTTTAGCTGTTTTAGGAACCTCCACACTGATTTCCTCAATGGCTGGACCAGATTGCATACCCACCAGCAGTGTAGAAGGGTTCCTCTTTTTCCACATCCCCGCCAACATTTATGATCATTTGTTTTCATGATGGTGGCCAATCTGACAGGAGTGAGATGGAATCTCAATGTTGTTTTAATCTGCATTTCCCTGATGACTAATGAGGCTGATTATTTTGTAAAGAAAAAATCTCTGAATGTAACTGAATTAGATCTAAGGAAACATTATCGTTGTGCCAAATATTTCTTAAATGTATTTTCCCAATGCTGTTAGCTGTTATTATATTTTTTAGAAGTAACACAAATCCATTGAAAATCTACATGACACTCCAATCGAGTTTTAACTTTTAAATCTAGTATATAGAGTATGTAATAGGTGAAATTGTATCTATGATAAGGATCAAGCCCAAGATCTTAAAAGGAGCACAGTTTGAACTTTCTTTGGAGCTAATTTAAAGCTGTGAGTATGAAGGATAGTTAGACATTAAAAGTATAAGTCTAAAGCCAAAAGCCACAGCACACTTTAGGAACTACTACTAGGCACACTTTGTATATCTTTAGATTGAAATCTGAAATCCACCATCACACCTTAAGATAAACAATTGAATATATTGGGGGCCATTAATTTAAATTGTCACATTTCACCCCTGGAGTCTAATAGATTTATAACCATCACACATTATAAATTGTTAGAAAAAATTAAAATATTTAGGGTAAATAAGGCCCTTTTTAGTTGTTTGTGTAGGGGTAAGGATTCCCTCTTTTGTTTTTGTAATTGAGACTTGACAGTTTGATTATATCTTTTAACAATAGCCTGGCCCCAGGGGTTGTATGGGATGCCTGTGGAATGTGAGATTTTCCAGGTCTGGAGAAAATCTACAAAGGCCTTGCTTAAGAAGCAGGGGCCACTATCTGTTTTAATTTGATCAGGCAGCCCAAGAGTGGCGAAACATTGAAGCATATAATTAATGGCATGTTTACATTTGTTTTTTTCTGGTATGTGCCAATGCCCAGTAGGCGCGGGAAAAGGTCAGTGAGCCCAGTCACCACGAGATGGCAGACGTCTCCCCTGTCCCCACCTGGGTCAGTCCAAGGGGGCCATGTGGCAGTCTCCCAGAAGGTGGATTGCCCACCATTTCCCAGTATGGGAAGGTCAGGCACAAGCTTCCAGGAGGGAGGGGCATCTATTTAAATTACTAAATTCCATCCCTGGCTCCCAATAGATTTATAACTATCATACATTATAAATTGTACTTAGTTTAATTTTAAAGGTCTCCACAGTCTTGACCAATTTAAGATATTAAGATCTGTAAAATTAAACAAGTTAAACACTTCTAACATATAAAGGCACAGAGTAAACATTTTTAACTAGTATAAGGTATAGTAAGGAGAGACTAAAACAATGTATATTGAACCATCATAACCTAAAATTAGTCTAAGTGTCTGTAATTTTAACTTGTTTGAGGTTTTTTAGCTTAAAATCTTAAATCTCAACTGGGTGTGGTGGTGTACGCCTTTAATCCCAGCACTCAGGAGGCGGAGGTAGGAGGATCACCATTAGTTTTAGGCCACCCTGAGGCTTCATAGGGAATACCAGGTCAGCCTGGGCTAGAGTGAAATCCTACCTCGAAAAATCAAAACAAAGAAAAACAAATCTTAAATCTCTTAATCCAATATCTCTAGTTAAGCATATCAGTCTATTACAAATTTAACCTTGATTAAACTCTCTGGGCCTGGGCTGCAGTACACAACCAGCCCTTATGCCAGTAGCCCAGTTCTAACAAAGTCCCCTGTAGTCTTTTTTTCCTCTTAGAAAGCTTATAAGCTAAGCCTTGAAGTTTAATGCTGTCTGTACTTAGAATTTTTAAACTTTCATCTGAATAGTCCATTAGTTTACCACTCCTGAAGACACCTTTAGTTGTAAGTATAAAGTCTATTCCTATTCCTTTAAAACAAAGGTTCCAAAAGATTAACATCCACATGGTCAGGTTCATCTCAGCTCATCAGACAGCTTTAGGTTTGCTTCCAGACCAGGTACAGTTGTGGAGGAAGGAATATTTATTGAAGCTTACAGATCCAGGGGGAATTCCATAATGGCAGAAAAAGCTGGCCTGCCTTCACAGGCCCAAGCAGAGAGAGAGAGAGAAGCACAAGCCTTTAGAAATACAAAAGCCGCTGGCAAACCAAAGGTGAAGGGGAAGAGAAAGGGAATGAAGAGATGTCGACAAGTATGTACAGGTTACAGAAGCAAAGTTTAGTGCACTAAATATGAAGACTGCCTCATAGCTCATGAGAGTACGCTCACCTGCATACACCGATTACCTCCTCAACGACTGCCTCTCACGGGGTGCACTAGTCTGTCGGGGTCCCAGAGCTGCATGTTAGGTGCCAGATGTGGGGCTCCTTCCTTGTCAGGTAATGCCAAGGGAAGGACCAGGCCTGCTGGTTCCTCCCTAGGGGTTGAGAAGGATGATGAGTGTCGGACCACTTAGAAACCTCTCCTGTCCACTGGAGAAAAACCACACTGAGTCAGGAGTCTTCGATGCAGGAACTCGCAGAAACAACTCGCTTTATTACTCTGAGCAGTTGCCTATATGATGTTGGGGATGAAGGCGGGGATTTTAGGATGGGGGAAGAGGTAAGGGCCAATAGTAAACTTTAACTGTTGAAATGGTAATTACCATTGCCATGAGGAAGTGGCAGGCCAGAAACCATTAGGCATCTTGCTGAGTCCTAGCTGGCTGGAGACAGGTCGCCAAACTTTAGCTAGGCTCAGGAAGTTCCACTAGGCCTCACGCCTGGGCCTTTCAGAGCCCAACGCAGACCAGAGACAACAACAACAAAAAGAATGTTTTTTAAAGTTAGGCTCCATTCCACCCTCTCCAGGGCACTTCTTTTAGGGTGCTCCACCCATACTCCTATTGAAGGCTTTATCTTTTAGTCTGTCTCCCAGGATATATGTTTCTATGGTACCAGTTCATTTTGGATTTAGTTTTGTGTTTGTTTTCTGCTACTATCCCCTTCTCCTCACCTCCAAAATCTTCCCTCTCTAATGTCTGGGGCATAAGTTGCCCATCAGGCATATCAGCAACTCAAGCTGGTCCAGATTAGGAGCCACAAATGAGTGAGGCCATATGGCATTTGTCTTCCTGTGATTGTGTGAGTTTGCTGTCAGTCCATTTTTCTACAAATTTCACTGTATCATTTTTTCTTACTGCTAAGTAGAATTCCATTGTGTAAATGTACCACAACTTCAATATCCATTCATCCAATGATGGGCTCCTGGGTTGATTCCAGTCCTTAGCCATAATGAATTGAGCATCTATAAACATGGTTGAGCAAATATCTCTGTAGTGAGACATGGATCATTTAGGATAGATGCCCAATAAGGGAATAACTGGATCTGTTGGCAGCTCTATGTTCATTTTTTAGGAATCTCCATATTGATTTCCATCATGGTTGTACAAGTTTAAATTCTCATCAACAGTGAATGAGGGTTCCTTTTCCCCACATCATTGCCAACATTTGTTGTCATTTGACTTTTTTTTTTCCCTAAGGTTTTTTTTTTTTTTTTAATTTTTATCAACATTTTCCATGATTATAAAATATATCCCATGGTAATTCCCTGCCTCCCCACCCCCACACTTTCCCATTTGAAATTCCATTCTCCATCATATTACCTCCCCATTACAATCATTGTAATTACATATATACAATATCAACCTATTAAGTACCCTCCTCCCTTCCTGTCTCTACCCTTTATGTCTCCTTTTTAACTTACTGACCTCTGCTACTAAGTATTTTCATTCTCACACAAAAGCCCAGTCATCTGTAGCTAGGATCCACATATGAAAGAGAACATGTGGCGCTTGGCTTTCTGGGCCTGGGTTACCTCACTTAGTATAGTTCTTTCCAGGTCCATACATTTTTCTGCAAATTTCATAACTTCATTTTTCTTTACCCCTGAGTAGAGCTCCATTGTATAAATGTGCCACATCTTCATTATCCACTCATCTGTTGAGGAACATCTAGGCTGGTTCCATTTCCCAGCTATTATAAATTCAGCAACAATAAACATGGTTGAGCACGTACTTCTAAGGAAATGAGATGAGTCCTTTGGATATATGCCTAGGAGTGCTACAGCTGGGTCATATGGTAGATCAATCTCTAGCTGTTTTAGGAACCTCCACACTGTTTTCCACAATGGCTGGACCAGATTGCATTCCCACCAGCAGTGCAGAAGGTTTCCTCTTTTTCCACATCCCCGCCAACATTTATGATCATTTGTTTTCATGATGGTGGCCAATCTCACAGGAGTGAGATGGAATCTCAATGTAGTTTTAATCTGCATTTCCCTGATGACTAGTGACGTAGAACATTTTTTTAGATGCTTATATGCCATTCGTATTTCTTCCTTTGAGAACTCTCTATTTAGCTCCATAGCCCATTTTTTGATTGGCTTGTTTGATTCCTTATTATTTAACTTTTTGAGTTCTTTGTATATCCTAGATATTAATCCTCTATCAGATATATAGCTGGCGAAGATTTTTTTCCAGTCTGTAGGTTGCCTCTTTGCTTTTTTCACTGTGTCCTTTGCAGTGCAAAATCTTTGTAATTTCATTAGTTCCCAGTGATTAATCTGTGGTTTTATTGCCTGATCAATTGGGGTTGTATTCAGAAAGTCTTTGCCAAGACCAATATGTTGAAGGGTTTCCCCTACTTTCTCCTCTAGCAGTTCTACCTGTGCTCTCTTCTGTTAACTAGTATTTGAGTATTGCTTGTTTTTTCTAGGGTCCTTATATGTGTGCTTTTCCTTTTCTTCAGCATGGAGGATTCTATCAAGTATTTTCTGTAGAGCTGGTTTTGTCTTCAAATACTCCTTTAACCTGCTTTTGTCATGGAATGTCTTTATTTCTCCATCTTTTTGAATGGATAACTTTGCAGGATAAAGTAACCTTGGTTGACAGTTGTTATCTTTCAGAACTTGGAATATATCACTCCAAGCCCTTCTGGCTTTAAAAGTTTGTGTTGAATAATCTGCTGTAATCCTGACAGGCTTGTTTTTGTAGGTAACTTGATTTTTCTCTCTAACTGCTTTCAATATTTTTTCTTTGGTGTGTGTGTTTGGAAGTTTGATTATAATATGGTGAGGAGAGGTTCTTTCTGGGTTTTGTCTGGCTGGGGTTCTAAAGGCTTCCTGTATCTGCATTGGCACCTCTTTTCCAATTTAGGGGAAATTTTCTTCTATGATTTTGTTGAAGACACCTACTATGCCTCTGGAGTGGAGTTCTTCTCCTTCTACTATGCCCTGAATTCTTATATTGGATCTTTTCATAGTGTCCTGAATATCTTGAAATTCCCACTCATACTTGTCTATAAGTTTGTCTTTCTCTTTGTTGGACTGCATTAGGTCTGCCACCTGGTCTTCTAGCTTAGATATTCTGTCCTCTCGCTCATCCATCCTACTGGTGAGATTTTCTACAGAGTTTTTTATTTCATTACCTGTGTTCTTAATTGCTATTAATTCTGACTGGTTTTTCTTTATTATTTCTATTTCCTTATTTATGTCTTGTATTGCCTTCTTTATTTCATGAAATTGGTGTCTTGCATCTTCTTTGATTCCTTTGATTTCCTCTTTGATTTCTTCTCTGATTGTTTAGATGTGTTCTTTGACCTCTTTGAACATATTTATAATCATTCTTTTGAACTCTTTCTCAGGCATTTCCTCTAACTCTTTCTCACTGGAGGACATTGCTGATGCATTAATACTTTTAGGTGGATTTATATCGTCTTGCTTTTTAGTGTTTCTTGTGTTATAATGTATATACTTTTGCATCTTGGATTAAGTTAATGCTTGGATTTTCTAGCTAGCTGTGTATTCTTAGCTGTATCAATTGATTTGATGTAATATATTTTCAGGGTAGGACCTTAAGGTTTTAGGTGTGGCTCTTAAGACTCTCAGAGTATCTACAAAGATGTTCTTAGGGGTTGAGTTTCCCTGCTATAGGAGTATTCAAGCAGGCTGAGTGGAATAAAATACAGGTAGATTCTAAAATTTAACTAAACACTGTACACATTCAATCAAAAACAGCCCCGAGTATGTATGCAAGAGTAGTTATTATAACGACCAGATCCTCTATCAACAAAGAGGTTAAGATTTCTGGTCTGTTGAGGGATCCAAGTCAGCTTGTGACCAAGTGAGACCCTTCCCTGGTGCAATCCCAGTTACCTTGGATGATTTTGGTCTCAGTCAAGTTGCTGCCTGGGTTGTCGGGCTGCTGTTCTGATTTCTGGAGCCGGGCACTTGCTTTTCCTGCAGGGCAAACCGAGCTGCTGCTGCTGTCTCTGCTGCTGCTGTAGCTGCCACTGCTGGAGCCACCACTGCTGCTGAAGCTGCTGCTGCTGTATCCACTGCCGCTGCTCCCCCTGAAGCTGCTGCTGCCAAGTCTGCCGCTGCTGCCACTCCTGGGTCTGCTGCTGCTGGGGCCGCTGTTACCGGTGCTGGAGCTGCTGATGTTGCTGCCGAACTCTGCTCCTGCCTGGGTCCCGCTGTCAGCCCAAGTTAGCGTGTCTGGGTCCCGGGCTGCTGCTCTGTTCGCCGGAGCTGGGCTCAGGCGGTGGGGGAGGGGAGGGAGCCGCAGCTGCTCTGTTTCTCTCACTGCTCCAAGCGTTCTTCTACCTCGCGGTCTGCTCCTCCGTTGCTCGCTGCCGCTCTCCCCTTACGTTTCCCGAGTTGTGGAGAGCGCGGTGTGAGGGAAAGCTCTGGCACCTGGCTTTTCCTGCGGCTGGAGCCGAGTCTGGCGGCTTTCTGGTGCGCCGCGGCTGCGGCGGTTGGCCGAGCTGCCGGAGCCACTTTTCCCACCTGTGCAGGCTCTGGATCTCTTCTACTTCTCCGCTGCCACTTCAATTTCCTATACACCTCATTTTTTAGTAAAAGTGTGTATTTTGCTGACTTTTTTTGGTCTTTTTCCCCACTAGGCTGCTTTAGCATGGTACCTACGCCGCCATCTTAACTGGAAGTCTCATTTGACTTTTTTAATGATAGCCATCCTTACAGGAGTAAGGGGGGAATCTCATGGTTATTTTAATTTGAATTTCCCTAATGATTAGGGGTGTTGAGCATTTTCTTAAGTGTGTGTTAGCAATTTTTATTTCTTTCTCTGAGAACTCCCTATTCAGTTCTCTGTCCCATTTTTGGAGTGGGTTGTTGGAGTTTTTATTCTTTAGTGTTTTGAATTCTTTGAAGATTCTAGATACTAGGCTTCTGTCAGTGTGATAGCTCACAAAAATTTTCTCCCATTCTTTGACCTATTGACTCTGATTATGGCATGTTTGTACAGAAGCTTTCCAACTTCATGAGATCCCATTGGTTGAATGATTATTTAATTTCCTGGATAACCAGGTTATTGTTCAGGAACTCTTTCCCCACTCCTATATCTTGGAAAAATTCTTCCTATATTTTCTCCCAGTAGAGAAGAGTTTCAGGTCTTATATTGAGGTCTTTTATCCATTTGGAGTTTTGTGTATGATGAGATGTGTGTATCTAATTTCATTTTTCTATATATACAAATTGTCCAGCACCATTTGTTGAAGATGTTCTCTTTTCTCCAGTCTATATTATTGGCACCTTTGTAAAAGATCAAGTAACTATAGGTACTTGAACTAAGGTCTGAGTCATGTTCTCTGAGCCATGATTGGCCTGTTATCATTCTTTTTTAGTGTTACATTCTTTGTAGTGAGAGACCAAATATAACTATTTTTTTAAAAAAAGGCCCAGGCCTGACTTAGGTAGAGAACTAGCTGGCCAATGTGCTGACCTTTTGCTTCTGTAAACTTTGCTTGCTTAATCGCTGCCTTTCCCCCTGAAGTTTCTGAGAAGTCTCCACTTCAAGGACATTGCAGAAACACTCCACTGTGTGTGTGTGTGTGTGTGTGTGTGTGTGTGTGTGTGTGTGGAGGGGGGGAGCCTCTGGCCTCAGACCACCTGCTTAGATAAGAAACTGAGGAATCTCCACTTCAAGGACAATGGAGATGACTTCATCTGCCTGGAGTGCCCCTAGCTCCTGCCCCCAACTTTGCCCGCTGAAACCCCAAGCCAATCAGAACTGTTTAAATCAACCAATCACATTTCTATCCCCTACTTCTTTGTTCGAATTCCTATATGAACCCCTTCCCCCAAAAGAAAGGGGCTCTCTCTCCCTCACTACCACTGTGCCAGACTGTGGGGACAGAGCCCAGGCCTAGGCTTGCAATAAAGAAACCTGTTGCTTTTACATTCGAGTGTCTCGGCTTCTGTGGCGGTTCTCTGGGTGACTCCTGGGTGACTGGGTGACTTGGCTCCTCATCAGGGGTCTTGGCACAACAGTAGCCTCTGGATTTCTTCTTTGATAAGTTTTGATTGATCAATGTGTCTGTCACCATTGCCCTGGAACTGGTTGTCAGGCTAGCAGTGAGAGAAGTATTCATATATCTGCTTCTTCTGCAATTTCTCTTGGGCCTCAGCAGGTGTAGTAGAGGTGGAATATCTCATGGTGGGTAGTCAGCTATCTTCTTGTCTTATTGGTAAATCTTAGTTCTCCTCCATTTTTTTCTACCATCTGTAAAGTAAAATTGATTGTCAAACCAAGAGAGATCTTGGTTTATTTACCATCTTGGGTTATTTATCATATTTATTTGAGATATTTTTGGTGTGCAAGCCCACTCTTCTTCAGAGAGCAATGGCGGTTTCTCTTTAAAGTCTGAGTTTCCTATGGGAGTCTGACTTGGTTCCCATTGTCAGATATGAGTTCTCTCCCACTGAGTGTAACTCGTATCCAATCAGAGAACAGTTGGCTACCCACAGAGGCTGTGTGCCATCATTGCACAAGTGTGTACTTCTTACTAGCCTATTTGATTTTGTTCTGTGCAGGATCCCCAGCTTGCTCATGCTATTGGTGACTCCAGCAGCTCCAAAGGATTATCCAGCACTATGAGGACTAGCCAGGTGGGAACTAGTTTCCCTTTAGGTTCCAGCATGTTCTGTGACCATAGCATGTGGTGTCTTCAGGAATAGATTGTTACCTGGCAGGTAATCAAGTGTTTTGGCAATGGTCTACATTGTTTGAGGGACCTCTTGGGTCTCCCTGGCCAACAGCTTACTATGGGGGAGAACCCACAAAGAGATTTTGGAAAGTAGCTGCATTTTTCAATAAGGTTTAGCAAAAAAGGATACAAAGCAGCTTATTATGAGACGGAGCACCAGAACTTGGCCTTTGCTCCTTGCCTCAAGAAGAGCTTTTAACTCGCCACTAAATTAAGCTGCAGGAATTAGCTGAGAGCATCCTTTTAGAGAGTCAGCCTCGCCTGTACTCTTTCTGTCTGGGCTCTTCCCCAACAGATTTGTCCAGGACCTCCAGGCCCTGAGGACATTCTTAATCCACTTCCATTTCTCCTTCCTCACTCTACCCTTTGCTTTGGCTTCTCCAAGTGTCATAAGTACCCTTAGGCATCATGTTTTTCACTCACTTGGATTGGAAGGATACCCCATAGGTGTAATTATAGGAAAAGAGTCCTTATTTTTTTCCATAGTGAGCAAATGTTAGAGGCTGTATAAACGTAAGCACATTTACACGTGGGAGTGCACACATATTTGCAAAGGATGCAGAGGCTGAAACTGACTTGACTTTGTTTTCATCTTCCTCCTGTTCTCAACTTTCAGGTGGAGATAAAGGTTTCCTCCTTGTGCATCTGACTGTAGCTTCCCCAGAGGACCTTACTGAGCCCAGAGTGACAGAGAGGCTGATGGAACAGGTGAGTGGACACATTTCAAACTGGGAGAGTAAGGGGAGAGGCTCCCAGGGACTGTGGGGAATATCTTTGTGATTCAGATATGGAAGAGATGGACTAGACATGGAAAGGATCTGGTTTCTTCCAGAGTGTTAGGAGCTAAACCTGAAGATTTATCTTGGCTGATTCGGCCTAGTTTTTCTCTCTGTTCCCTAGTTCCCATTTCTGGAAGGTGACGATTTTATCCTCCTATCCCTGGTAGTTCCAAGTTTTCAGATCCTAAGAAGACCAGGCCTCCTGGCCTCTGCAGAGAAGAATAGTGATATTTATGAGGAAAATGACTCTTTGTAGCAAGTGGCAGAAAACAAGTTAGTAGTTTCTACAAAGGCAATGTCTGAGAAACCTATGTGCCCTGAGCTAGGCTGCTGACATCTACACTGACCAAATTTAACAGCCATTGATTCACACCATCCTCAAAGCCAAGCCTTGGTCCCAGAATTTGGAAACTGTCCAGTGACCTGGGTTTAAGGCAGAATCCCCAAATTGTTATGCAAATATATTCCAATCTTGCTGCCTATGTACAGGATGTCTCTATGGGATTTTTTCTTTTCTTTTTTAAAAAAGCTTTTTGTTTTTAGCAAACAGAGAGAGGTGGGGGTGGGAAAGAGAATGAGCATGCCAGGGCCTCTTGCCACTGCAAACTCCAGATGCATGTGGCACTGTGCATGTGGCTTTACGTGGGTACTGAGAAATTGAACCTAGGCTGG
This sequence comes from Jaculus jaculus, assembly GCF_020740685.1. NCBI lineage: Eukaryota > Metazoa > Chordata > Mammalia > Rodentia > Dipodidae > Jaculus > Jaculus jaculus. Next base: position 66,627,004 of record NC_059107.1, read on the forward strand.
CAGGCTTTGCAAGTAAGTGCCTTTACTCACTGAGCCATTTCCCCAGGAAATAGGAAGCTTGTCTAGCTTCAGTTATAGCTGGATCCAGTAGCTCAAGCATAATTATGAGGACTTTCTCTTCCTCTCAGCTCTTCTCTCTTCATTCTTCTTGATCTTTCTCCATATGTACAGAAGGTGGCCATAAAAGCTCTACACTCATAAAGTACTTCGTTGTCCTCAAATCTGCTTATAATCCTGAGAAAGACTGGCTTCATTGGCCTGCAATAGCCAGTGTGGCTGTCAGCCCAGTAAGTACCACTTAGATAGGGAAGGACATGGACCTGGGATATAGAATAGAAAAGCCCATAGAGGGGCTAGGGAAATGGCTCAGTGAGTAAAGGCACCAGCCTAGCTCAGGGCATATTGCACAAAGTAGGAGATGGTTGTGGGAAGTGTCCAAGCTCTGCCTGTAGTGTGAACAGTGAGAACAGACCTAGTGCATAGCCGAAAGTGAACTACAGTACCCACCAATGCCTCACACTTGCACCCAGCATCTCTTAATAAATGGATGTCACACGCCCTATCAGTTCAGCCTCATTGTCAGCCCTTAGAAGAGCGGACCTGTAAGACTGGATGCCTTATTCCGGGTTAGAGTCCTATAGCCCTGTAGGCTTGACAGGTGGTTGTCACTGGAAAATGGAAGCAGGAAATGTTCCCTGCCAGTAGGATCCATTGGTAGAGGCTAAGGACAACCACTACTGTCATAGGTAAAAGGGAGACTTATTGGCAACGTCCCAAGTACATAGCAGCAAGAGGCAGGCCAAAGGAGCCAGTCTGAAAACCAGGCTGGAGAAACATTCTTCCTGGGACACTATCCCTCGGTCTTTGCAGGCATTGACTGCCTGAAGCACTGTCACAAATGGGTCTTACTGCCTCTTTTTCTTTGGATTTCTGGTGAGTCTAAGTCCTGAGTAGGAGCACCCAATCTACTAAGCTTATATGTGACCATAAATGGCTGTCATGGAACATCAAAGTCCTTGAGTTCTCTTATTGGTAAGGAGGGCCATCAGGGCCAACCCCATTCCTGTGAGCATTTGCCTAACAGAAGATGTGGAGGTTTGATGTGTGACAGCTAAATAAATGAAAAAAAACAGCCCCTGCTCATGAAAATCAAAATAACAAAGTAGTGAAAAAAATAGCAAAATAGCAAATTAGTGGAAGAGGGAAGTCATAGTTGAGTGTAGACCTGAGCCCTCCTGTTGCATGAATTCTTTTCTGTGGAAAAGCCCATGAGCTCTTGTTGTCCCCCAGGCAGGGCACCCAAAGCAGATGGAAGGTTGATTCCACCACAGTTCACTCTGGAGAGCCAGTGAGTTATTTGAGCTTCCTTACAGAGCATCATTGAAGGGTTAGCATGCAGAGGTCTCATTGCAGCAGTGATAATGGCCTCCCAATAGCTATAAAAATGGAGCTTCTTGTCCCTTGATCTTCTACCATCTGTGTATTCTATCACCACCCCCCCCCCAGGCCATGAGACATTGCATACAGATGGCCCAGGGAGCACCTGAGGTCTCCGGGGTGGGGGGTGTCTAGTGGCCCTCTCCACTGTCCTCCATATGGGAATGTCAACAGACCCAATCTTGAATCTCTTGTGAGCATCACAGCTGCTTCTGATAAAGATGGCAACGGTTGTTTTCTTTTCTGGATGATTGTGTGATACAACACTCTCCAACTGGAAAACATCTCAAAGGTCAGAAAGAAATTAGGTGATCAGCCAGGCGTGATGGCACATGCCTTTAATCTCAGCACTTGGGAGGCAGAGGTAGGAGGATTGCCCTGAGTTTGAGGCCACCCTGAGATTACATAGTGAATTCTAGGTCAGCCTGGGCCAGAGTGAGACCCTACCTTGAAAAATTTAAAATAAGAAAAAAAAAAAAGAAAAGAGATCAGGGGCAGTTCAGGTAGCTGAAGTAAAGGGCCTCTTGTGAGGTTGCTATTGATTCTTTCTTTAAAATTTTTTTTTAAAGTTTTGTTTTATGAACTTTATTAAGTACTGTTGATTCACTGGGGTTGGTCAATGGTGTGGGGCCCAAGGATCCGACATATAGTGAATTTTGGAGCCAGGTAGATCTGAGTGTGAATTCTAGCTCCAAACTGTGTAACTTTGAGCATGTTCATATTACTTTGATCCTATATGGAATAAGGATAATATCTGCCTCCTATGCTGCTGTGAAGGTTAAATGATATAGTATGTGTGAAGGATCTGGCCCATGTTTATCATGTGGGAGGCTCAGGAGGCAGTGCTAAGTTCTCTCCAACTGTCCCAGCCTGTCCTTGACTTATGGTGAATGAGATGATGGACCGGAAATGCTAGGTATGTCACCCGTTCCTTCTGTCCCCCAGCTCCACTGTGAACTGCGCAACCGTATGCCACTTACTCAAGTCACCTTACTGCGAGTCAGGAGGGGCTGAAGAATGACAGAGAACAGAGAAACAGTGATGCTTGTGGCCTGGGCGCCCATCACCTGGCTGAGATGGACCCAGAAGTTTCCCATGAAGGACCAGCTGGCCCAAGCCTCTTACCCTAGATGTGGCCACAGGATCCTGGCTTACTTATGCCTGAGTGTATGAGTGAGGGTAAAGGGACTGCCCTGTTTCCAACAATGCCCTTTACTTCCCCTGGCAAGTGTGTTGTGTTTCAGGAAAGAGACCTTCTCACACGTCCATGTACTTCCATCTGGTACTAAAATGATACTCAGTGTGATCCAGAGACTACATTGAACCCATGTGCTTTTGGCACTTTTGTTATATAGAGAACTTTGTGCATCCTCACTATTCTCTTTGTCTTTGTTCCCTAGTTCTTGGTTTGGCTTGGCACTCACCAAGATTAGCCCTGGAGCCTACTGTACCTTGAGCTATGGATTAATCAGCTTTCCACACTATAGCAAAATATGAGATAATTAACTTGATAAGAGAAAGACTTGTTTTTGCTCACAGTTGTGGAGATTCCAGGTTTAAATCAGGCAGACCTATTGCTTTGGGCCTTAATTGGGGGTGTTAGATGACAACAGAGGGGAGTGCATGCAGAATAAACTGCTCGCCTGTTATCATATGGGAGGATGGAAGAGGAAGGTGACACCTCAGTCCCTTTCAAGAACATGCCCAAGACCCAAGAATTTATCACTAGGCCTCATTTCTTAAAGGTTCTGCCATCTCCTCATAGAGCCACCTTGTAGTGGTTTGAATGTAAATTGTCCTCCAAGTATCATATGTTTGTGATTAAGCCTCATACATTATCCCCAGCTGGTAGAGAGCCTTGGGAGGTGGTGCTTTGCTGGGAGTGGGACTTTAACTTTTATAGACCAGCCTTGATTGCCAGTTCTAGTTAGCTCAGTCTCTTTGCTTCCTGCTGCTATAGAAATGTAATGCCCTCCTGTCAATTCCTTTCATGCTTCTGTACCATGATAAAATGTCTCCTTGAAACTATGAGTCAGAAATAAACCGGTTTCTTCTATAAGCTGCTTTTGGTTGGGTGTTTTGTCACAACAATGAGAAGGTAACTTCTACATACCCTGTGAACAATGCCTTTAACCCATGGACCATTGGGAGACATCCCAACCATAGCAAGTTCCTTCAGGGAAGGGACCATAGATTTATCTTAGATCTCTTGAACCTAGTAGATAATCTGGCCTGAGGTAGGATCACAGAGAATATCAAATTGATCTAATTTCATGTTCTAGACTCAAGCATATTTAAAAGAAACTCTCTAATACCCCGTTATTCCTCATAACTTACATGTCATCATTTTTTATTTTTATTTAATTTTTATCTTTTGTTTTTTAGGCAGGGTCTCATGTAGCCTAGGTTGATTTAAACTCACTATGTAGCCAAATATGACCTTGAATTCCTGATCCTCCTGCTTCTATCCCAACTACTGGGACTACAGGTTTTTGCCACCATGCCTAGCTTGTCATTTTAAAATGCCTCGCTGCTTTTATTTCTATTGTAAAAGCAAAACTTGATTATGATTTTAAAATCTGAGATTTTTTTTTGAAAAGCATCAAAAATAGAAGCAAGAGTAGGAAGGGGGAAAAAAAGAAATGATTGAAATAACACCAAAAGAGCATACAACTAATTTTATGCATATATTCAGTCCCTTACTCAACTGAATATGAATGTCAAAGAGATACCTCACACTCAACCATTCTAAAACTGGAGTTCTGATGTTTTTTCCTTAAATCTTTTCTCTCACATTTTACCCCAGGAAATTCTACTGGCTCCTTTGCCTCAAAAATACCAGCCTCTTCTTACTACCTCTCCTGCCATCATAAAATAGTCCAAGTGGATTACTACCATGCTAGTCCTTTCCCTCAAACACCTCCATTTCATTCAGAGAAGCAGAATGCAGGCAACAGCCTGCAAAGCTGTGTGTGACAGGCACTGCTCCACTTGCCTCCTTAACTGGCTGGCAGCCAGCCACACTGACCACTTTGCTGTTCCTTGAATGCATCAGGCTTTGGTGGGGGAGGGGCGGGGGGTCTTTGTATGCATTTTTCAGTCTCCTTAGGATCCTCTGTCCTCCAGATACACACGTGGCTCCTGCCTCTGCCTCTGCTTCAGAACCTCTTCTCAGCATGCTCTACCCTAACCACCCTATTTAGAAACTGATCACTTCCTGCTTTGATGTTGTTTATAGCATTGATCACAACCTAACATCACATGCATTCGATTTATCTTGTTTATCATCCCTGACCTACAAGTAGAACAAAAGATCTTGCCAACTGCAGCACCCTAAGTGCCTTACCCATAAAAGTGCTTCATGTGCTTAGGCACAGCTGTGGAACATGCACAAACCTTGGGTTCCAAGCCCTAGCACCAAAACAACAAAAGAGGTTTCTCCATAAATGTTTGTTCCATGAATTATGAAAACAACAAACCAACTTTGCTATTGCTTTGAATAAAGGAAAGGTATAGGGGATGGAGAGATAGCTCGGCGGTTAAAGGTGGTTAAAGAAACTTACTGGTTGAGAAATTGCAGAAGACACTAGGAAATGGAAAAACATCCCTTTTTCCTGGATTGGAAGAATCAATATTGTGAAAATGGCAAACTTACCAAAAGCAATCTACACATTTAATGCAATCCCCATCAAAATTCCAATGGCATTTTTCACAGAGATAGAAAGACAATCCAAAAATTCATTTGGAAGCACAAAAAATCTTGAATATCTAAAACAATACTGAGCAACAAAAATAAGGCTGGTGGAATCACCATACCTGATTTTAACCTATACTACAGAGCCATAGTAACAAAAACAGCATGGTACTGGCACAAAAGCAGACATGTTGATCAATGGAACAGAATAGAGGACCCAGATATAAGTCCAGGTAGCTATAGCCACCTAGTATTTGATAAAAATACCAAAAACACCCATTGGAAAAAAGACAGCCTCTTCAGCAAATGGTGCTGGAAAAACTGGATATGTATCTGTAGAAGGATAAAAATAGATCCTTCTCTCTCTCCATGCCCAAGAATTAAATCCAAATGGCTTAAAAACCTTAACATCAGACCTGAAACTCTGAAACTGCTAGAGGAAAAAGTAGGGGAAACCCTTCAACATATTGGTCTTAGCAAAGACTTTCTGAATATAACCCCAATTGCTCAGGCAATAAAACCACAGATTAACTGCTGGGACCTCATGAAATTACAAAGATTTTGTATGGAAAAGGACACTGTGAATAATGCAAGGAGGCAACCTACAGAATGGGAGAAAAATCTTTGCCAGCTATACATCTGATAGAGGATTAATATCTAGGATACACAAAGAACTCAAAAAATTAATAAGAAATCAAACAAACCAATTAAAAAATGGACTAAGGAGCTAAGTAGAGAGTTCTCAAAAGAAGAAATATGGGGCTGGAGAGGTGGCTTAGTGGTTAAGTTCTTGCCTGTGAATCTTAAGGACCCTGATTTGTGGCTTGATTCCCCAGGACCCACGTAAGCCAGATGCACAAGGTGGCACATCTGGAGTTCGTTTGCAGTGGCTGGAGGCCCTGGCACATCCATTCTCTCCCTCCCTCTCTCTCTCTCTCTCTCTCTCTCCCTCTTTCTCTTTCTGTCTGTCACTCTCAAATAAATAAATTTTTTTTCAAAAAGAAGAAATACAGATGGCATATAAGCATCTAAAAAATTTCTGCATCCCTAGTCATCAGGGCAATGCAAATTCCATTTCACTCCTGTCTGATTGGCTACCATCATGAAAACAAATGACCATAAATTCTGGCAAGGATATGGACAAAGAGCAATCCTTCTATACCATAGGTGGGAATGCAATCTGGTCCAGCCATTGTGGAAATCAATATGAAGGTTCCTGAGACAGCTAAAGATAGATCTACCATGTGACCCAGCTATACCACTCCTAGACATATATTCTAAGGACTCATCTCATGTTCATTGCCACTTTATTCACCATAGGTAGGACATGGAACCAGCCTGAATGTCCCTCAATTAATGAGTAGATAATGAAAATGTGGCACATTTACACAGTGGAGTTCTATTCAGCGGCAAGAAAAATGAAGTTATGAAATTTGCAGGAAAATGGATGGACCTGGCAAGGATTATATTTAGTGGGGTAACCCAGGCCCAGAAAGCCAAATGTCACATGTTCTATTTCATATGTGGATCCTAGCTACAAATGATTAGACTTCTATGTGAGTAGGAATAAAACTCAGTAGCAGAGGCTAGTAAGCTAGAAAGGAGATATAAAGGGAATAGAAAGGAAGGGAGGAAGGACTTAATAGGATGGAGATATATCTCCATCCTATTAAGTATATATATATATATGTGTGTGTGTGTGTGTGTGTGTGTGTGTGTGTGTGTGTGTAGAGAAACAGATTAATAGGCATGAAAAGGCCTACGTAGTGAGGTCAGGGAAAGAGATTGAGTAAAGGAAAGGTGGAGGGAGGGCTCAAAATCTAAGAGGATATAACTAAGTCATATGGAAACCTACCTTTTTGGACAATGGAAAACTCAGAAGCCATAGATTGTTACTACAAAATTTTCAGTGCCAGGGATAGGATAACTTCCAGTGGGTTGTTGGCCAGAGAATTCCCTGATATACCTACAAACATTACAGGCCATTTCTGAGGTTCTTGGTTGCCCACCAGGAATAGATGGTAAGACCCTATTGCTGAAGACTCCACATAGTTGGGCTGCAAAATCACTGAGAAATCCTCTGGAGCTGAGCTGATAACCTCCTCCATTAGGCCAGCTGACAGAAAGCTAGAAAAAGCCATAATGTATGCAGTTCAATGGGAGAGAGAAAAATCACCAGTGAAGATACTCAACAGTGGACACTGCAAGCTTATATTTGGCCAGCCAGGCCAAATGAGCCACTAGTTGTAATAGTGTCATGTCTATTATGGGGGAAACACACCACCCTCTAATTTGACTGGAGACCCACTCAATGGGAGGGAAAACATCCCTGATACTGAAAACCTACAACAGGGGTAGTCATAAGCCTTAGGGGTATAACATCTACTAATGTCTGGCTAAATGTATATACTATGCTCACCAAACTGCCCAGTAAGCACTTCATACCCATATATTAATGCTGTTTTCACTTTTTGTTAGAGAAGCTTCTTTTTTCAGATGGCAGTGACCTTGTGCTGACTCAGAAGGCACTATGGTGCTGAGAAGTGACAGAGTACTGCTCAGAGCTGAAATATCTCTATCACACCTTCCAAGGCTCAGGATCCATTGCAGAAGAGGGGATGAAATGAATGGAAGAGCCAAAGGAACGGTAGGACTCCTTGTAATGTGCTCCTCCAGATGCAAAATGGCCTGGATATCCATGACTTCACAGTGCCTGACACTACCTACACAAGACCATCATAATAGGAGGAAGAGGTCATGACATCAAAATAAAAGAGTGACTGATTGGGAGGTGTTAGGGGTATGATGGAGAGTGGAGTTTCAAAGTGGAAAGTGGAGAGAGGAAAGATATTATCATGGGATACTGTTTACAATCATGGAAGTTGTCAATTAAAAATTTTTTTTTAAAGAAGGTGGAGGTCAACAACAGCAACAAAACATATTCCTGTGGAAGCCTAGTCCAGGTTAGTAGCCCACTGGTGACTTGTTACAGGTCTGTCCATTCAAAGGCAAAAAATGGGTTGACTTCCCTTTGCCAATAGTAGACTAAAGAAAGTATCTTTTAGGTCCAGCACAGTATACATTTGTCTTTCCAGTGAAATCATACTGAACAAAGTACAAGGGCTGTCTCATAGGTCCTTGTGCCTACTGGAAGGTAGCCACCATAACCTTAGCCATTTTCTTAGCCTGTCTATCTTCTGGAGTGTCTCTATTATTATATACCCTGGCAGAAATCTCTATTAACTCTGAAAGAAGTTTACCCTCAAAGCCTTCCATTTTCTGAATCTTCTTTCAAATATCTAGTGTGGACTGGGTTATAAAAGCAATGTTAGTAGCTCACCTATTCTCAAGGGTCTCAGGATCTATGGGGGTAGGGGGAAGCGAAGACCTGGTCAACAACATTATGGTTCTCTGTGAGGAGGCTGGAGGCTCCCAACACTAGTTTTTTGGCTTCCCTTTGCATTCTTTCATGTTCCCCTGTGGCGAAGAAGGTCTGCAAGAGTTGATGACAGTCCTCCCATGTGCGCTGATGGATATAGAAGACTGTCTCGAGAAGAGATATCAGAGAACCTGCTTTGAATCAGATTTAGGTTTAGCAATAAGAATGGGGGTAGCCAGGTATGGTGGCACACACTTTAATCCCAGCACTTGGGAGGCAGAGGTAGGAGGATCACCGAGAGTTCGAGGCCACCCTGAGACTACATAGTGAATTCCAGGTCAGCCTGAGCCAGAGTGAGACCCTACCTCAAAAAACCAAAAAAAAAAAAAAAAAAAAAAAAAAAGAATGGGGGTTCTGGGGAATCTAACCTAGGTCTTTAGGCTTCCCAGATAAGCACCTTAACTGTTAAGCCATCATTTACTTGATTTTTTTTTCCTGTTTATATCCTGATATACATTTTAGCTAAGTCTGATGTTTGCCTTATATAAGGAGTTTGTAACTTGATCAAGTAACTTGACTCAGTTTACCTATTTAACCTTTTGTCTACTGATAAATTTCATCTAACAGATGTGATTTTATGTGTTCAAAAGAGAAGAACTATAAAGAGAAACAAAGTTGTGTGCCATTTGTCATTCAGGGGGACACATGGCTTAAACTTGCATAGGGTCTGAGATAAAGGGGGCATCATCCCTTTTACCAGAGTCTGGCTTGCCATGACTTTAAATAGCATATAACAGTAAGCAAGAGCAAAATGAAATGACAGAGCACAGAGCTAAGCGTTCTAACATTTCTTGTCTTACTCTGAAGTTGTTTGTTTTTACCTAGGAAATTTATTTTACCCATTTGTAATACATAAGGTGATAGGGTCTAACTTGGTTAGACCTCCAAAGAATATGAATTACATCTGTGCCTATGACTTTGTGACCCACCTAGTGTAGGACATCACCTGTGTCTACTGTAAGCTGAATTTACTTTGCCTATGTCCCTATATAAAACTTTCAGAGCATCCCTAAAAATCTGTAAACAGTTGAAAAAGCTTTAACTTCAGGGATGGTTTTTAGGTTTAACCTGAAAATTAGCTTTCTGTTCCTTCTAAAAGGAAATTAATTTTAGGTAAAATTTGGTGTTTTTAGATCTCTCTTTCTTCACACACCCATCTTTATCTACATACTTTAACATTCTGATTTAAGTTCCATTCAAAAAGCATTTTAAAAAAGAATTCTATGTCCAACATTGAGAAATACCTTCCCAGTTCCTTCAATCATCTCATCTCAACCCATAATTAACTATCTTTTTCATAAAACTATTCAGAAATACTACACCAAATTGATTAATCTTATTACCCACTGACAAAGAAGCAAGTAGTCTGGGTTTATATACATAAAATTTTAGCTCTCCATAGGCTTTAGTTAAGTCTGATTTTAAAGACAAAAACCAGAATTCCTTGAAATAAATCAAATGTCAACATAGACTTTAGGAGAGACCTGTTGGACTATTTGGATTAATAAAGAAACCAAAATATGTCTATAAACAATGCCTTATTTATTTAAAGCCCCTGCAAAAGAGGAAATATCAGGCACAGTTCAAATTAAAATTATGTACTTATTTTTTATCAAGCAATTTAAAAGTCACATGGTTTAAAATGTGGAGTCAGGCTATCACATTGTAACCTCCTGTCTCGGTTTCCAAAGTAGCTAGGATAATAGGCCTAGCTCATTTTACTGTTTTTTGTTTGTTTTGTTTTGTTTTTGAAGATCTTAAAAGTGCTTTTTAATCACTTTTAAAGGAGGTTTTTCAACTGAATGATTTTGACCCATATCATCAAAGATGAGGACAAGACAAATGAATGCAACATCAAACACAAACATGCTAGCAATAATGGCTTGCCTGACACTGCCACATGGCTGCCAAACAAAAACTGAACCAGAAACATGCACACTGTCAAATCAAAACTGAACCAGGAGCCGGGCGTGGTGGTGCACGCCTTTAATCCCAGCACTCGGGAGGCAGAGGTAGGAGGATCGCCGTGAGTTCAAGGCCACCCTGAGACTACAGAGTTAATTCCAGGTCAGCCTGGACCAGAGTGAGACCCTACCTCAAAAAAAAAAAAAAAAAAAAAAAAAAAAAAAAAAAACTGAACCAGAATCAGAACTCGGTCCAAAATCTCTGAATGAAGCCAGAGAGGGTCAAGGGTGGCCTCTTGATCCCTCATTCAGGGAAATTAATGCTGTGTCCAGCTTCCCTCTTGGACCCAGGAATATACAAAACAAGAAAAAAAAAGAAAACCAACAAGAAGAGTGCAAAAAGCACTTCCAGAGTTTTCTTACCCAATAAAGGAGGGGGCTGACAGTACTAGGCAAAGTTCACCATGGAATGGCTTGCTACCAATTCCAAAACCAGGAACATGTGGGCAGATGGAGATAGGGTTCTTGGGCTGAGATTAGGGGTCTTTCTCCAGTTTGGTCTCCCCAGAGTTTGGGAGGGAGGTCTTGAAATGTGGATCCCAGGTTAGCCCCCAAGATGTTATGGGATATAGTGTCAAACAAGTAAGTCCATTGACTCACAGAATGTGAGGCAAGGTTTTATTGGGTAAAAAAGAAAAAGAAGAAAAAGAACGAAGTCTGGTATACCACATCTGCACCCCAGAGGTTGGAATCTCAGGATGCAGCTCTGAACTGTTCAGAGTGTCAGCTTTTATTTGAAATAACCACATGATGTATATATATAAAAAAAGCAGTATGGGGGCTGGGGGATGGATTAGCAGTTGAGGAGCTTGCCTGCAAAGTGAAAGGACCCATGTTTGATTCCCCAGGACCCACATTAGCCAGATGCACAAGGGGGCACACATGTCTTTGTGTAAACTGTGACTTTTGAAATTATAATTCCAAATCCTGCATGGAAGTAGCAGGCAAGAAGCCATTAGGCGTCTTGCTGAGTCCTAGCTGGCCAGAGACAGGTTGCCAAACTTTAGCTAGGCTCAGGAAGTTCCACTAGGCCTCGCATCCGGGCCTCTCAAGGCCCAACATTTCCCCCTTTTGTTTTTGTAAGCACAGTGGAAAACATGGCCCCTGGGGATCTTACACATCATTGGGTACCATGTATCCAGCTCATTGAGAATCCACTCCATGACCTGTCTTAGGTTGTCCCAGCCTGTCTGAGATCTTACCTGTCATTGGACAGATGGAGGACAGAGGAGGGATGCTCCTATGAGGACAGCCAGTCATATGAGGAGCTTGACTCCTGAATAGTGAGCCTATGATAACATATTTCGACCAGATGAAGTTTTATTGCCTCTAGCCATTGGTGAATAAATTGTATAATCTTATTAATTACATAAGGCCTGACAGTGAAGATAAGGACAAGGAAAAGGAGGGACCCCATAGGAAACATTGGGAAAAGCTGGACAGGGATGGTGAAGGTGGATGAACAATTTTTTAAGGTCATATGTACTGCAAGCAGCGAGGGAGGCACATATCAGAGGCAAAGCCAGCAATCCTCTGCAAGGGAGGGAATTGTTTGGTTTAGCAGGGTGAAGACCATTTTTGGAACAGTACTCTGGGTTGGGACACTACCTGGAGAAGTGATTGTCAGTGTCCCCTTGTTGGGACAAATATTTTAGGTCTCTCGCTGGTACCCAAATGGGTCTTTTTTCATCTTGAGGGAAGACACATCCAAATCCTCTCCCTGCTGTGAGGAGCGGATCAGGCCCTCTTCAGGCCCTAGGCAATGGGTCCCTCCATCTTACCCAGATAGAACTGTAGGTAATGGATGAGGACCAGTGTTTTTGAAAAGGGGATAATTGTTCATCTTCTTTAAGAGTTTAGAATATTTAGGGTAAATAATGCCTTTTTAGTTGGTCATGTGGGGGTAAGGATTACCACTTTTGTTTTTGTAATTGAGACTTGAGAGTCTGATTATATCTTTCAACGATAGCCTGGCCCCAGGTGTTGTATGGGATGCCTGTGGAATGTGAGATTTTCCAGGTCTGGAGAAAATTTATAAAGACCTTGCTTATGAAGCAGGGGCAATTATCTATTTTAATTTGATCAGACAGCCCAAAAGTGGCAAAATATTGAAGCACATGACTAATGGCATGTTTCAATTACACTAAGGCATAGAAACCATTTTATCAGCCAAATTGTTTCCTCAAGAGAGAAATCCTGGTAAGTTTTGATGACCCCTGAGATGTTGAAGAAAAATGGGGTTAATTCTTTGTTTGAGTAGGGAATGAGCTTGAATCATCAGAGGAGATATAAAGTTGGAGTCCAGTTTAATATGGGCCTCAACTAGGTTGGGTAATAAATTAACAACCTAAAGGCTGTCAGAAAATAAGTTAAATGGCGCTTGAATAGTGTCCAAAGCTAGAAAGACAGCAAATAGTTCTTTGAATTGTGCTGACCTTTCAACTGACTTTATGGGCATAGGCTTTTTTCCTGATTTAAGGGAGGGTAAATGACAAGGGAAGCCCCCAGGTGCCCTCCATCAGTAAACATGGTAAAAAAGTCAGGGTTAGGTTGAGACAGAAAGAGCCTTGGGGGGCTTCCATTCTAACCTGGAGAAAGAACTCATCAATTTGTGGGGGCCATACTGGCAATCAATTTTACCTAGAAACCCCTTGAGAGCCATAGCAACACTGTTATTATTTCTCTGAAGCCAGGAGAAATCTGTTATCTTAAAGGGAGTGACAATAAGGTGAGGCTCTGTGCCAAACAACCAGAGTTGTCTCTGCCCTTGATAATGCAATCAGCAACCTGGTTGGTTATAGAATAAACTCTAGGGATCCCAACAACTGAGAGGTGGACCCATTGGATGGGTTCACCTTCCTGGGCCAACAATACATACTGTTTTCCCCGAGAAAATATAGAGGGAGATGGGAAAATCAGGATTGAACCTCTTTAGGGCTGCAGCATTTAGAGACTGTTGTACCTTATGAAAAATTAGTTGATGACCAGTGGACAAAATTACCTGAAAGGAGAAGTTAAGATCCTTTAGGGGGTCAAACAAAGGGGACAGCTCTTCAGTAATTATGGGTATCCAGGGCCTCATCCAATTAATTTCTCCAAAGAGCTTCTGGAGTTGAGGCAAGGTGTAAGAATCCTGAATATAAAGTTGTGGTTTAACAGGTGAAACCATATCTAGGGTAAGGATCGAGCCAAAGATCTCAAAGGGAGGCACAGTTTGAACTTTCTCAGAAGCTACTTTAAGGCTGTGAGTATGAAGGATAGTTAGACATTGGTGGGTAAGGTCCTGGAGTGTGGAGGAATCTAGGCACCCAAGAATAATATCAACCATGTAAATATAAAACAGGGTATTGGGGAGATTGAAAAGAGAAGAGTAAATGGATGACAGGTAATATTGACAAATGGGTGGGCTATTAACCATGCCCTGAGGTACGACAGTCCACTCAAATCTCCTATCTGGGCCACAAAAATTAACAGTGGGTACAGAAAATGCAAATTTTTCCATGTCTCCTGGATGGAGAGGGATAGAGAAGAAGCAATCTTTAATGTCAATGATAGTAATATGGTATATATTGGGAATAGCTGGAATCCATGGGAGTCCCCTCTGGGGAGTTCCGAAGGGGATCATGCATTCATTGATCTTCCTTAAATCACGTAAAAATCTCCAGGACCCATTAGGCTTTTATAGGACAAAGACAGGAGAGTTGCAGGGACTAGAGGAGGGATGGATATGTCTGGCTTCCAGCTGTTGATCAATAAGTAGGTGGAGTTGGAGTAAATTAGAATAAGGAAGAGGCCACTGCTCAACCCACATAGGATCCCCTAGTCTCCACTGGATTTTAAATGGGTGGGGGGTCTGGGTAGTGGCCCTTGGAATTTTGGGTGTTCATTGGAGTACTTTTTCTGAGTTGCTCAAAGTAAGGGTCATCTCTATAATTGGGATGACATTCCTTCCCTTCTTCAAACATTGTTCATATATATATTTTTAATCTAACAAATCATTATAAAAGGCCTTATGGTCAGTAGTGATGAAAGCCTCGGCATCTCCAAGGATGTCTTGCCCCAGTAAGTTAGCAGTGAGCGCAGTCACCATGAGAAGGCAAACTTTTCCCTGTTCCCACCTGGGTTAGTCCAGGGGAACCACGTGGCAATCTCCCAGGAGGTGGACTGCCTGCCAACTCCCAGTAGGGGAGGGCCAGGAACAAGCTGCCAGGAGGGGGGCAAATCCTCCTTTCTCGGGACTGTTCATTCCACTCCAGTGTCAATGAGAAGTTTGAATTTTTTATTGCCAATATTTAAAATAATTTTGGCTTGTTTGATTCCTTATTATTTAACTTTTTGAGTTCTTTGTATATCCTAGATATTAATCCTCTACCAGATATATAGCTGGTGAAGATTTTTTTCCCATTCTGTAGGTTGCCTCTTTGCTTTTCCACTGTGTCCTTTGCAGTGCAAAATCTTTGTAACTTCATGAGGTCCCAGTGATTAATCTGTGGTTTTATTGCCTGAGCAATTGGGGTTATATTCAGAAACAAGTCAATCAAAAAATCGGCTATGGAGCTAAATAGAGCATTCTCAAAGGAAGAAATACGAATGGCATATGAGCATCTAAAAAAATGTTCTACGTCACTAGTCATCAGGGAAATGCAGATTAAAACTACATTTAGATTCCATCTCACTCCTGTCAGATTAGCCACCATCATGAAAACAAATGATCATAAATGTTGGTGGGGATGTGGAAAAAGAGGAACCCTTCTACACTGCTGGTGGGAATGCAATCTGGTCCAGCCATTGTGGAAATCAGTGTAAAGTTTCCTAAAACAGCTAAAGATTAATCTACCAGATCATCAAAACTTACCAGGATTTCTCTCTTGAGGAAACAATTTGGCTGATAAAATGGTTTCTATGCCTCAGTGTAATACTATTACAGAAGCTACAGGTTTACACTTATTGACCCATGTCAACTGGAGAGGTCTCAAGCACAGGTTTCCACAGGTACCAGTCAAGACCTTAAACAAATTGTCCAGACTTGTAAGTCCTGTCAGCCTTTCCCCCAAGTACCCCCCTTCAAACTACAGGAAGCAATCCTCAAAGGCTCCGCCCTAATCATCTTTGGAAAATTGATGTTACACACTATTCTCCATTTTGAAAGCTTAAATATATTTTTCTTTCAGTCGATACCTTTTCTTGAGCCTGCTGGGCATCAGCACATGCCGGGGAAAAATCTAAACATGCCATTAGTCATGTGCTTCAATGTTTTGCCACTCTTGGGCTGCCTGATCAAATTGAAACAGATAATGGCCCCTGCTTCATAAGCAAGGCCTTTATAAATTTTCTCCAGACCTGGAAAATCTCACATTCCACAGGCATCCCATACAACCCCTGGGGCCAGACTATCGTTGAAAGATATAATCAGACTCTCAAGTCTCAATTACAAAAACAAAAGGGGTAATCCTTATCCCCACACGACCAACTAAAAAAGGCATTATTTACCCTAAATATTCTAAACTCTTTTAAAGAAGATGAACAATTATCCCCTTTTCAAAAATACTGGTCCTCATCCATTACCTACAGTTCTATCTGGGTAAGATGGAGGGACCCATTGCCTGGGGCCTGAAGAGGGCCTGATCCGCTCCTCACAGCAGGGAGAGGGTTTGGATGTGTCTTCCCTCAAGAAGAAAAAAGACCCATTTGGGTACCAGCGAGAGACCTAAAATATTTGTCCCAACAAGGGGACACTGACAATCACTTCTCTAGGGAGTGCCCCCACCCCAGGACTGTTCCTAAAGTGGTCCTTCACCCTGCTAAACTAAATAACTCCCTCCCTTGTGGAGGATTGTTGGCTTTGCCTCCAATCTGTGCCTCTCTGGCTGCTTACAGTATAATTGCCCATACGACCTTAAGAAATTGCTCATCCATCTTCCCCATCCCATCCCGCTTTTCCCAATGTTTCCTCTGGTCATTTTGGCCCCGCCTTCCCCTAATAATTCCAGTTAGATGTGGGATACATTCATCCTTCCTTTGTACTTTTAAAACAACTGAGCCTAGTGCTCAACGCTGCCTACCTTCTGGAACGGTTTATGTTTGTGGAGGCGGGATGGCCTATAACTTTCTGCCCACCAATTGGATGGGCCTTTGTGCCCCAGCCACCTTAATCCCAGATGTAGATATCATTCCTGGAAGCTAGATTCCCTGGCTGAGGTAGTCCTACAAAACAGGAGAGACTAGACCTACTAACAGCTGAAAAGGGAGGCGTATGTTTGTTTTTACAGGAAAAATGCCGTTTTTATGCCAATAAATCAGGAATCATCCAGGACAAGATTTAGAGGCTCCAGGAAGACTTGGAGAGGAGGCAGCGGACCTCCAGGACAACCCGCTGTAGACAGGCTTATATGACTTCTTACCCTACCTTCTCCCTGTACCTGGACCCCTCCCCCTCCTTCTCTTTCCTCTCCTCCTTGTCCTCACTGTTGGGCCTTGTGTAATTAACCAAATTACACAATTTATTCACCAGTGGCTAGAGGCAATAAAACTTCATCAGGTCAAGATACATTATCACAGGCTGGCAACTCAGGAATTAAGTTCCTCAGATGACCCACTGCCACCTCCCCTGCCCTCCATGTGACCAATGATGGGTAAGATCCCCAGAGGGGGACAACCTAAGACAGGCCATGGAATGGGTTCTCGGCCAGCTAAACACATGGTACCCAATGATGGGTAAGATCCCCAGAGGGGGACAACCTAAGACAGGGGCCATGGTGATTAATGCTCTTACAAAAACAGAAGGGGGAGATGTTGGGTCCTTAAAGGTCCAGGCGTGAGGCCTAGTGGAACTTCCTGAGCCTAGCTAAAGTTTGGCGACCTGTGTCTGGCCAGGTAGGACTCAGCAAGACACCTAATGGCTTCTTGCCTGCCACCTCCATGTGGCAATTGTAATTACCATTTCAGTAGTTACAGTTTACTATTGGCCCTTACCTCTCCCCCTCATCCTAAAATCCCTGCCTTTGTCCCCAACATGATATAGGCATCTTCTCATAGCAATAAAGAGAGTCCTGTCAGTTCCTGCTTTGAAAAGATTCCTGACTCAGTGTGGATTTTCCTCCAGTGGCCAGGAGAGGTCTCTGAGTCATCATACACTCATCTTCCTCCTCAACCCCTTGGGAGAAACCAGCAGGCCTGGTCCTTCCTACAGCACTACCTGCCTGGGGAGGAGCCCAGCATGTGACTTTTGAGATGGTTGGTTCTAAGCATGCTTGGATGGGAACTCTAACTTCCTATGTGGAAGTAGCAGGCCAGAGGCCATTTGGCTCCCTGCTGAGTACATAGCTGGCTGGAGGCAGATCACCAAACTTTAGCTAGGCTCAGGAAGTTCCACTAGGCCTCGCACCTGGGCCTTTCAAGGCCCAACAAACTATATCAATTTGTCATCACTAGGTTTAATCCCTTATGTTTAAGTGATTTGATTTCAGTCACTATAACTTTTTTAGGTAAAATATTGGGATAACTTGCCTAAGCTTTATTAATTTTAAGTTATGGGTAAGAAAGATATAAAATTGCCTTATGTTAATAAAAATTTCTAATGTACATCAAATTAATTGCTATCCAAGATTAAACTAAAAATATTGTCAAACAGTGTTTTCCTTTCAAGCAGAGTTGTCAAAGTTTGTATTAGAGCTCAATTGTTTTGACTCAACAGTAACAAGGTTCTGCACTTATGTGTAATCAAATAATTTAAGTCTAAATTTTATTTAAATAACTATCTCAGTTTTTGATATCCCAAGTTCATTGCTTATTAAAAAAATTAACTCTTAAGACATATTCCCTACTTTAGGGTAAAGCCTCATGATCAAACAATGGTTCTCATCTGAGAAAAATAATTTCAAGCTCTGTGGTTATATTTTCAACATCCTCTGGATAATTGGTACCAACACAGGTATCTGGACTAATTAAAGATGTTTTCAAACAAAAGTGCCAAAACCTTGTGCTGTCTTACTTGTCTTTTTGCTGACAATTTCTAGGTTAGATTGATTTAGATTTGTTTTCAGGACTGGTAACAGGTTTGGCCTCTATTTATAGCTATTAGCTATTTAAAGAATAAGACATGCCTGCTTTCTATGCTTCAGATATGCTCTATGTTATCACAGAATCACTAAATTTAAAGATTAGACAAAATATCTTAAAACACTTGTGTCATTGTTTTACTAGATATATTTTACCAATCAAATGTGCTACATATACACATGCTTTAAGGTTGGTGTAACTTCTAAATGTTTTAATAATCTATATAAAAGCCAAAGCCAATTGGATTTACCAGAGCTAAAAAGGCCAATATTTTGGCCCCTATGGCCAGGTCATGAGGCCATTAGAGATGGTGGAACACTTTTACACTCACTCCGGGTAACTCACCTATCTTTCTGATAAGGGAGGATACAAAGAACCAAAAACAAAACGAAACAAAAAATCAGTATACAGTCTGAAACAGAAGAATTACAACTGAAGAAAAATTAGTCCTGCTGGCTCCCCCCTCACCTCCACCCCAAAAAACCTACTTGGCCAGCATGACTCTGACTCATCTTAACCAACAATACCAATACTGGAGAAGCTATAGGACTACTCCTGGGTTCCCAAGTCTGTCTCAGAGAGCCATTAGCGACCTCCAAAATTAATCAGATCTGACTGCTCATCTCTTGTCTAGTTCCCTAGACCTGTTTTCCCATAAACAACCAGGACCCCTTCTGGGAGGGAGGTCTTTTATAGGATTTAAATATTGTGGTTTATCAAGTTTAGTCCCCAGAACTTGGTGTTAGGGGTCACTTCTTCATGAGACAGTCCCTAGCCCTAATCCACCAACTGTTCATCTGGTTCACCTGAGCCAAAAGACAGCCCACAATTATAATGTTATAAGTATTTTTGCGAGGGGAAGGCAGGCTCTCTGACCACTTAGGAACTTCCAGCTGTGGATGAGTTTTTCCCTTGGCTAGGCCCGGGCCATGGCCTAGGCTCAGCCAGGTTGAGCTGAGGGGAGAACTCCCTAGCCCTTACTCTCCACATGGGTTCTTTATCCCTCTATCTCCCCACATGACAGGAGCTCCTTGAACTTTCTTTTCTCTCTTTCCCTTCCAGAGTTTCTCCAGGCCTTCCACATGGAATCTTTAGCTAAGTACATGAGTACCTTTCCTTGGCTCTATACTTCTCTCAACAGATATAATAATTATCCTCTCAGTGTTTGTATTCAATTCTTTGATTAAAATTACAAACAAGGGCTGGAGAGATGGCTTAGCGGTTAAGCGCTTGCCTGTGAAGCCTAAGGACCCTGGTTCGAGGCTCGGTTCCCCAGGTCCCACGTTAGCCAGATGCACAAGTGGGCGCACGCATCTGGAGTTCGTTTGCAGAGGCTGGAAGCCCTGGCGCGCCCATTCTCTCTCTCTTCCTCTATCTGTCTTTCTCTCTGTGTCTGTCGCTCTCAAATAAATAAAATAAATTAAAAAAAAATTACAAACAAACCTTGGGTTTGGGGGTTCAAGAACTTTTCCTGTACTCTGAGCACCCTGTGACTTTTTTAGATTTCATTAAGTTTAGTATACTTTGCCCTTTTAAATTGTTCATAGAATAGATCAAGGAGAGGAGAGAAAACATTCCAACAAGGAGAAAGGAAATAAGGTATGAGTGGGACTTTCAATATAATTAGGACACTATGAAAAGGCCAAGTCTAAGAATTCTTGGCCTAGAATTTCAATGTGAAGGCATAGCAAGTATTTTCACCAAAATCATAGAAGAAAATTTACCAAATTAGGAAGAGAGATGATATATATATAGGATACATTTAGAACACCAAATAGACAAGACCAGAAAAGGACATCCCCTTATCATATTATACTTAAACTGTTTAATATACAGACCAAAGAAAGTATTAAAAATAGTAAGAGAGCTGGGTGCCCATTCCCCCCACCCCCCACCTCTCTCCTCTCTCTCTCTCTCTCTCTCTCTGTAACCGGGTGCTAGGGGTCCAGTAAAGTCCTTGAACCTCAAGCCCTATGTTCATTTCTAATTTTAATCAAAGAATTGAATAAAAAAAGAAGACTGAGAAGGATAATTATTAAATTCCTATATTTATAGAGAGAAGTACAGAGCCAAGGAAAGGTACACATGTGGCTAAAGATCCCATGTGGAGGACCTGTGGGGGAAAAGCATGAAAAGAAAAGAGAAAAAAAGTTCAAAGAGCTCCTGCAATGTGGGGAGTTAAAGGGGCTAGAGGAGCCCATGTGGATAGTAAGGGCTAGGGAACTGTCCTGGCTGGGCCTGTGCTGAACCAACCCAGGCCAAGCCAAGAGAAAAACTCACCCACAGCTGGAAGTTCCCAAGCAGTCAGAGTGCCTGCCCTCCATTTGCATTTATGACCTTGTGGTGGGCTGTCTTCTGGCTCAGGTGAACCAGAGGGCCACCTGTTTGGTAGGGCTAGGGGCTGTCTCAGGAAGAAGCTAACCTTCACACCAAGTTCTCAGGGCTGAACTTGATTAATCACAGTGTTTAAATCCTATGAAAGACCTCCTTCCCAAGAGGGGTCCTGGTTGTGGAAAAACTGGTCTAGGGAACTAGGCAAGAGATAAGAAGTCAGATCATCTTTGATTTCTAGCAAGTGTAAACTTTCCTGCCCTTTTTATCTTCAGGGGTCCAGTAACCCTAACTGTACCTCCTCTCATCTCTCTCTCATTCTCAAATAAATATATAAAATAAAATTACATTAAAAATCTTACTTTGAGCCAGGCATGGTGGTGCATGCCTTTAATCCCAGCACTTGGGAGGGAGAGGTAGGAGGATCACTGCAAGTTTGAAGCTGCCCTGAGACTACATAGTGAATTCCAGGATTCCAGGTCAGTCTGGGCTAGAGTGAGATGCTATCTTGAAAACAAAACAAAACAAAAAAAAAAAAAAGAAAAAGAAAAAAAAGAAAGAAAGAAATCTTACTTTGAGATTCCTTCTTAGTCTGGTAAGAATGACTATCATCAAGAAATCAAATGAGAGGACTTCCGGTTAAGATGGTGGTGTAGGTACCACGCCAAAGCAGCCTAGGGGGGAAAAAGACCAAAAAAACTCAGCAAAATACACGTTTTTACTAAAAAGTGAGGTGTATAGGCAATTGAGGCGGCAGCGGAGAAGTAGAAGAGTTATAGAACATCCAGAGCCCGCACAGGTGGGAAAAGCGGCTCCAGCGGCACAGGCAGCTTGGCCAAACGCCGCAGCCGCGGCGCAGCAGAAAACCGCCAGACCAACTCGAGCCACAGGAAAAGCCAGGTGCGGGATTTTCCCCTCACACCGCGCTCTCCGCAACACGGGAAACGTGAGGGGAGAGCGGCAGCGAGCAGGGGAGGAGAAGACCGCGAGTTAGAACACGTGGAGCAGCGAGACAACCAGAGCAGCCGCGGCTCCCTCCCCTCCCCCACCGCCTGAGCCCAGCTCCAGCGAACACAGCAGCGGCCCGGGACCCAGCCACACCAACTTGGGCTGACAGTGGGACCCAAGCAGGAGCAGAGTTCGGCAGCAACTTCAGCGGCTCCAGCACCAGTACCAGCGGCCCCAGCAGCAGCGGACCCAGGAGCGGCAGCGGCGGCAGATCCCGCAGCAGCGGCTTCGGGGGGAGCAGCGGCGGTGGTCACGGCAGCGGCAGCTTCAGCAGCGGTGGTGGCTCCGGTGGTGGCAGCTATAGGAGCAGCAGAGGCAGCAGCAGCGGCTCGGTTTGCCCCGTAGGAAAAGCAAGTGCCCAGCTCCAGAAATCAGAACAGCAGCCCGACGACCCAGGCAGCAACTTGACTGAGACCAAAATCACCCAAGGTAACTGGGATTGCACCAGGGAAGGGTCTCACTTGGTCACAAGCTGACTTGGATCCCTCAACAGACCAGAAATCTAAACCTCTTTGTTGATAGAGGATCTGGTCATTATAATAACTACTCTTGCATACATACTCGGGGCTGTTTTTGATTGAATGTGTACAGAGTTTAGTTAAATTTTAGAATCTACCTGTATTTTATTCCACTCAGCCTGCTTGAATACTCCTATAGCAGGGAATCTCAACCCCTAAGAACATCTTTGTAGATACTCTGAGAGCCTTAAGAGCCACACCTAATACCTTAAGGTCCTACCCTGAAAATATATTACATCAAATCAATTGATACAGCTAAGAATACACAGCTAGCTAGAAAATCCAAGCATAAACTTAATCCAAGATGCAAAAATATATACATTATAACACAAGAAACACTAAAAAGCAAGACGATATAAATCCACCTAAAAGTATTAATGCATCAGAAATGTCCTCCAGAGAGAAAGAGTTAGAGGAAATGCCTGAGAAAGAGTTCAAAAGAATAATTATAAATATGTTAAAAGAGGTCAAAGAACACATGAAAACAATCAAGGAAGAAATCAAAGAGGAAATCAAAGAGGAAATCAAAGGAATCATAGAAGAGGCAGGACACCAATTTAATGAAATAAAGAAGGCAATACAAGACATAAATAGGGAAATAGAAATAATAAAGAAAAGCCAGTCAGAATAACTAGCAATGAAGAACACAGTTAATGAAATAAAAAACTCTGTAGAAAATCTCACCAGTAGGATGGATGAGGGAGAGGACAGAATATCTAAGCTAGAAGACCAGGTGGCAGATCTAATGCAGTCCAACAAAGAGAAACACAAACTTATAGAAAAGTATGAGTGGGAATTTCAAGATATTCGGGACACTATGAAAAGATCCAATATAAGAATTCAGGGCATAGTAGAAGGAGAAGAACTCCACTCCAGAGGCACAGTAGGCATCTTCAACAAAATCATAGAGGAAAATTTCCCCAAAATTGGGAAAGAGGTGCCAATACAGATACAGGAAGCCTTTAGAAACCCAGCCAGACAAAACCCAGAAAGAAACTCCCCTCGCCATATTATAATCAAACTTCCAAACACACAAACCAAAGAAAAATTATTGAAAGCAGTTAGAGAGAAAAATCAAGTTACCTACAAAAGCAAGCCCATCAGGATTACAGCAGATTATTCAACACAAACTTTTAAAGCCAGAAGGGCTTGGAGTGATATATTCCAAGTTCTGAAAGATAACAACTGTCAACCAAGGTTACTTTATCCTGCAAAGTTATCCATTCAAATAGATGGAGAAATAAAGACATTCCATGACAAAAGCAGGTTAAAGGAGTATTTGAAGACAAAACCAGCTCTACAGAAAATACTTGATAGAATCCTCCATGCTGAACAAAAGGAAAAGCACACATATAAGGAACCTAGAAAAAACCAGCTATACTCAAATACCAGTTAACAGAAGAGAGCACAGGTAGAACCAGTAACACACACACACACACACACACACACACACAAATGGCAAACATAAATACACACCTTTCAATAATATCTCTTAATATCAACGGTCTCAATGCCCCAACGAAAAGACATAGATTTCCAGACTGGGTTAAAAAGCAGGATGCTACAATTTGTTGTCTCCAAGAAACTCACCTTTCTACAAAGGATAGACACTATCTTAGGGTGAAAGGTTGGAAGACAGTGTTTCAAGCAAATGGGCCTAGAAAACAAGCAGGGGTTGCTATCCTAATATCAGACAGGGTAGACTTTAGTCCGACGTTAGTCAAGAAAGATAAGGAAGGTCACTTTATATTGATTAAGGGCACACTCCAACAGGAGGGCATTACAATCCTAAACATATATGTACCTAACATGGGGGCTCCCAAATTCGTCACACAAACACTATTAGAACTAAGGTCACAGATAACACCAAACACAGTGGTGGTGGGTGACTTTAACACCCCACTCTCATCAATTGACAGGTCATCCAGGGAAAGAACAGAGAGGCATCTGGACTAAATGAGGTCATAGAAGGAATGGACCTAACAGATATATACAGGACATTTCATCCAAAGGCTGCAGAATATACATTCTTTTCAGCAGCACATGGAACATTCTCTAAAATAGACCATATATTAGGACATAAAGCAAATCTTAACAAATTCAGGAAAATTGAAATAATTCCTTGCATTCTATCTGACCACAATGGAATTAAACTACAAATCAGTAGCAAGAAAGGCTATAGAGCATACACAAAATCATGGAAGCTAAACAATACACTACTAAATGATGAGTGGGTCAATGAAGAAATCAAAAAGGAAACCAAAAAATTTATAGAGTCAAATGATAATGAGAACATAACATACCAAAATCTCTGGGACACAATGAAGGCAGTTCTAAGAGGTAAATTTATAGCCTTAAGTGCCTATATTAAGAAATTAGAAAGGTCGCAAGTAAACGACCTAATGCTTCGCCTTAAAGCCTTGGAAAAAGAAGAACAAGGCAAACCAAAAATTAGTAGACGGGAAGAAATAATAAAGATTAGGGCAGAAATTAATGAAATAGAAACAAAAAGAACAATCCAAAGAATTAATGAAACAAAGAGTTGGTTCTTTGAAAGGATAAACAAGATTGATAAACCCTTAGCAAATCTGACCAAAAGAAAGAGAGAAGAGACACAAATTAATAAAATCAGAGATGAACAAGGCAACATCACAACAGATTCCAGAGAAATTCAAAAAATCATAGGGACATACTACAAAAGCATATACTCCACAAAGTATGAAAATCTGAAAGAAATGGATGATTTCCTTGATCTATATGACCTACCTAAATTAAATCAAAATGAGATTAATCACTTAAATAGACCTATAACAAACATGGAGATCCGAACAGTTAACAATAATCTCCCAACTAAAAAAAGCCCAGGCCCGGATGGATTCACTGCTGAATTTTACCAGACTTTTAAGGAAGAGCTAACACCATTGCTTCTTAAGCTTTTCCAGGAAATAGCAAAAGAAGGAATCCTACCAAACTCCTTCTATGAGGCCAGCATCACCCTGATACCAAATCCAGGCAAAGATAGAACAAAAAAAGAAAATTACAGACCAATCTCCCTCATGAACATAG
This sequence comes from Jaculus jaculus, assembly GCF_020740685.1. Classification (NCBI taxonomy): domain Eukaryota; kingdom Metazoa; phylum Chordata; class Mammalia; order Rodentia; family Dipodidae; genus Jaculus; species Jaculus jaculus. The sequence continues at coordinate 66,652,519 of NC_059107.1, forward strand.
ATGCAAAAATTCTCAACAAAATATTGGCAAACAGAATACAAGAGTATATCAAAAAGATCATTCACCCTGACCAAGTAGGCTTTATCCCAGAGATGCAGGGATGGTTCAACATACGCAAATCTATAAATGTAATACATTACATATACGAGTTGAAGGACAAAAATCACATGATCATCTCATTAGATGCAGAGAAAGCATTTGACAAAATCCAACATCCCTTCATGATAAAAGTCCTACAGAGACTGGGAATAGAAGGAACATATCTCAATATAATAAAGGCTATTTATGACAAGACTACAGCCAACATATTACTAAATGGGGAAAAACTGGAAGCTTTTCCACTAAAATCAGGAACAAGACAAGGGTGTCCACTGTCCCCACTTTTATTTAATATAGTTTTGGAAGTCTTAGCCATAGCAATAAGGCAAGAGACACACATAAAAGGGATACAAATTGGAAAGGAAGAAATCAAGTTATCATTATTTGCAGATGACATGATTCTATACATAAAGGACCCTAGAGACTCTACTAGCAAGCTGTTAGAGCTGATCAAAACCTACAGCAATGTAGCAGGATACAAAATAAATACACAGAAATCAGTAGCCTTCATATATGCTAACAACAAACACACAGAGGATGAAATCAGAGAATCACTCCCATTCAAAATTGCATCAAAAAAAATAAAATACCTTGGAATAAACCTAACGAAGGAAGTAAAGAATCTATACAATGAGAACTTTAAAACACTCAAGCGAGAAATTGCAGAAGACACTAGAAAGTGGAGAAACATCCCTTGTTCCTGGATTGGAAGAATCAATATTGTGAAAATGGCAATCTTACCTAAAGCAATCTACACATTTAATGCAATCCCTATCAAAATTCCAAAGGCTTTCTTCATGGAAATAGAAAAAACAATCCAAATATTCATTTGGAATCACAAAAAACCTCGAATATCTAAAATAATACTGAGCAACAAAAAAGAGGCTGGTGGTATCACCATACCTGATTTTAACCTATACTACAGAGCCATAGTAACAAAAACAGCATGGTACTGGCACAAAAACAGACATGTAGATCAGTGGAACAGAATAGAGGACCCAGATGTAAGCCCAAGTAGCTATAGCCACCTGATATTCGATAAAAATGCCAAAAATACTCATTGGAGAAGAGACAGCCTCTTCAGCAAATGGTGTTTTGAAAACTGGATAAATATCTGCAGAAGGATGAAAATAGATTCTTCTCTCTCGCCATGCACAAGAATTAAGTCCAAATGGATTAAAGACCTTAACATCAGACCGGAAACTTTGAAACTGCTAGAGGAAAAAGTAGGGGAAACCCTTCAACATATTGGTCTTGGCAAAGACTTTCTGAATACAACCCCAATTGCTCAGGCAATAAAACCACAGATTAACCCCTGGGACCTAATGAAATTACAAAGATTTTGCACTGCAGAGGACACAGTGAAAAAAGCAAAGAGGCAACCTACAGAATGGGAAAAAATCTTCGCCAGCTATATATCTGATAGAGGATTAATATCTAGGATATACAAAGAACTCAAAAAGTTAAATAATAAGGAATCAAACAAGCCAATCAAAAAATGGGCTATGGAGCTAAATAGAGAGTTCTCAAAGGAAGAAATACGAATGGCATATAAGCATCTAAAAAAATGTTCTACGTCACTAGTCATCAGGGAAATGCAGATTAAAACTACATTGAGATTCCATCTCACTCCTGTGAGATTGGCCACCATCATGAAAACAAATGATCATAAATGTTGGCGGGGATGTGGAAAAAAAGGAAGCCTTCTTCACTGCTGGTGGGAATGCAATCTGGTCCAGCCATTGTGGAAAACAGTGTGGAGGTTCCTAAAACAGCTAGAGATTGATTTACCATATGACCCAGCTATAGCGCTCCTAGGCATATATCCAAAGGACTCATCTCATTTCCTTAGAAGTACATGCTCAACCATGTTTATTGCTGCTCAATTTATAATAGCTGGGAAATGGAACCAGCCTAGATGTCCCTCAACAGATGAGTGGATAATGAAGATGTGGTACATTTATACATGGAGTTCTACTCAGCGGTAAAGAAAAATGAAGTTATGAAATTTGCAGAAAAATGGATGGACCTGGAAAGTATTATACTAAGTCAGGTAACCCAGGCCCAGAAAGCCAAGCGCCACATGTTCTCTCTCATATGTGGATCCTAGCTACAGATGACTGGGCTTCTGCGTGAGAATGAAAATACTTAGTAGCAGAGGCCAGTAAGTTGAAAAGGAGACATAAAGGGTGGAGAAAGGAAAGGAGGAGGATAGTTAATAGGTTGATATTGTATATATGTAATTACAATGATTGTAATGGGGAGGTAATATGATTGAGAATGGAATATCAAACGGGAAAGTGTGGGGGTGGGGAGGGAGGGAATTACCATGGGATATATTTTATAATCATGAAAAATGTTAATAAAAATTAAAAAAAAAAGAAATCAAATGACAATAAGTACTGGCAAAGATGTAAGGAAAGAGGAACCACTTTTGGTGAGAGCATAAATTGAAAGAACTATTATGGAAAGAAATATGAAGATTTCTCAAAAAGGCTAAAAATAGAATCACCATATGAACCAGCTTGGGCATATACTTTAAGAATTCTATACTTTACTATAGAGATACTTGCTCATTCATGATTATTACTCTATTAACAAAAGCATATATATGTTATCAGCCTAGATGAACTTCAACTGCTTAATGGATAATGAAGATATAGTACATTTATGCAATGGAATTTTATTCAGCTATAAAAAGTGAAAATTATGAAATTTGCAAAAATATGGATGAAATGAAAAATAACATGGTAACTGTGGTAATCCAGGCCCAGAAAGATAAATGCCACATGTTCTCTTTTATATGCAGATTATACCTTCAATTTTTTAGATTTGTATATAAGTTGGAGTGAGTCTATACAGTCCAGAAGCTAGAAAGGGCTCATGTAGGGAGAAAATACTTAAGGGAAGGGGATAGTGGGTAGAAAGTAGAAGGGCAGAATACTAGGGGTGGAATGGTTTAAGTGGGGTCAGGGGAGGGGCATAGTGGAGAAAAGGGTTAATCAAACTAAAGATGTAATGAAAAAGCCATATGGAAATCTACTTCTTTGTTAGCTTTTTAAAATATAATTTCCAAATATAATTTTAGAATCTTGGGAGATGGCTCAGGGGGTAGAGGCAATTGCTTACAGGGTCTGATGGTCTGGTTTTGATTCCTCAGCACCCAGATAGAGCCAAATGCACAAGGTGGTGCATATTTCTGGAATTTTTCAGTGGCTGTGGAGGCCCTGGTATCCTTTCTCCATGTCAAATTAATAAAAACAAGTAAATATAAAAGACAGCTTGGAGATACACACACACACACACACTCACACATATGTATATTTTTTTTTAAAGAGACAGGGTTTGGACATACGTTTCCTTTGGGGATAGATAATGCTACTCCCAGGAGCCAGATGTGGGATAACTCCCAGTGATGTGTTCCAGTGCCAGATGTGGGATACCACCCAATAATGTGTTGGTCAGAGAGATCTATAAAGCCCTCAAAGCAATATAGCTTATTATCACTGCTTTTGGTTGCTCATTAGAAGTCGATGCTAAAAGCTTCTTGTTGAAGACACTTACATTAGTTGCAGAACACTGGAAAATCCAGCTGGAGCTGAGCTGGCCTCCTCCTTCAGACTAGCTATCATAATGCTAGAAAGTGCTATGAAGGCTGCTGGAAAAGTCATCAACAGTTTTGATTAGCAGTGGACCCTGTGAGCTACAACTGGTCTGCTAGGCAAGATGTATCTCTGCTCTCTATTGAATCCACTCCATAGGAGGGAATTTATGTCTAATACTGCAAGCCTAAACTCGATGCGTGGGAGGATAACTGGCCCTATTATTGCTATTTTGCTAAATGGATATGTTGGGCCCATCAAATTGCCCTCTGGATGTGTGTGCCCATGGATTAGTGATATTCTCAGCTTTGGTCAGAGAAGCTGCTTCCTCCTCCTCCTCTTCTTCTTTTTCTCCTTCTTCTTCCCCTCCTCCTCCTCCTTCTTCTTCTTTTGTTTTGTTTTGTTTTGTTTTTTGAGGTAGAGTCTCTAGTCCAGGCTGCCCTGGAGTTCACTATGTAGTCTCAGGGCGGCCTCAAACTCATGACATTCCTCCTACCTTTGCCTCCCGAGTGCTGGGATTAAAGGCATGCACCACCATGTCCGTCCAGAGATGCTTCTTTTGCAGGTGATGGTGACTAATGGAGAGATTCAAAACGCATCAAAGTTCAGAGAATAGATGACTGTGAAATAAGTGCTTGGTGTAAAATCAGAAATCTATATCACCTCTTGCAAGGTTTGGGCAATGTTATGGAAGAGGGATGAGAAAGACTGCAAGATCCAGAGGTTGAGGAGGAGGGCTTTGAATGCTGTCTTCTGGACATGAAGTCACCATTGTACTCCCGACCTCACAGTGACTTTCATTACCTGCACAAGACCTATACAATATTAGGTCCATTAATATTTTCTGTCATGAATGATGCAAGAAGGCAATATAACATTGAAATAGAAAAGGGAGAAAAAGGAGGTGTTCAATGGAAAGAGGATGAGGAACCTAAAAAGGTAATGGGAGAGGATAATAATCAGAACGCATTTTTTACATGTATGAAAATTATCAATAAAAGTAAATAGTCCATCACAGAGAAAGCATATAATAAACTTCTAGATAGTTGTGGTGTCACCAGCTTGTTGTTGTTAGAAACAAAGCTTTGATAACTATCTGTGCATAATACTTACTTTGTTTTCATTATTTCAGCTCATTTCCTTAACTTAAGTTTCTGTTAGTGGAATTAGTAGTCAATAATGCTATAGAAATTTTCATGTTGTTCCTATACACTGACAACATTTTTGGCAGAAATATCATGCCATTTTATAGTCTTATTTGTCATTGAAAGAGTTCCTGCTTCCCAACATGTCCTCCTCTGAAAAACTCTTTGCTTTGCAACACCCATTTTTATTTTTATTTTTATCAGTTTTGTACTCAGTGTGTATTCACAGTCAAGTTGGTACCATTGTTAGCCTCCTCTCTGTCCTCACCCCTCCACCTGGCCCCTCCTTATTGGGGTATATGGGTCAGTTATGGGTAGAAGGAAATGTCTCTGTGTATCATGACCCAATGTGTGGCTTGGACAATCTTTCCATGCCCTTTTCTACAAATTTCCCTGAGCCATGTTGGGTTCCTTTTAGGTCTGCTTCAGTGATGAGGTGTTGGGGGCCTCTGGGTCTTTGGATATCCCTGATTTGGTAGGAGTTGATTGTTCTCTGTGTCAATCTCCTTCACCCTTGTGCTGGTATTAGGTTCACCAACAAAACATCACCCTTACTTGTTTTTCCAATTATTCTTAGTTTCAGCTGGGGCCCTTTTGAAGTATGATGGGGTGGTTCTTTCCTTAGGACCTGCATCTTTCTGAAAAAAAAAAGAAGCAGATTCTCCCATGGAGAGTAAAGTTAGCACCAGATAAATGGGATAACCATTATTTTTTTTAGAGAGAATTTAATAGGTGTGGGCCCTCTTGTAGCCCATGATTGGTGGTAGCTTGATAATGGAGAGCAGGCTCAATTTTGGAGCTGGTTCTGACTTGTTTCCAAGCTCCAGCTATGGGTTCAGTTCCACTGAGCAGAACAGTTAGCCAAATCAAAAGCAGTTGGTTACCCACCATGGCTGTGCGCCACTGTTGCACTTATGTGAGTATCATGCAGGTTATTTGCTACTAAGTAGATTAGACCATGAGTTGCTTGGACAGATATTGGTCATTTTCCCCCAGTCACTCATGTAGCACCTTCTGGCACTAGACACACTAACTGTCTGGGGACTGACTCTCTTCCAGCTGCCAGCCATGTCACTCCATGTTACATGTCAACCACATATGGTGTCTTCAGCAGTAGGGTCTTACCACTAACCTTTGGTGGGTCATCAAGTACTCTGACAGAAATCTGTTTAGGAAACCTTGTAGGTCTCTCTGATCAAAAACTCACTGTGGATGATAGCCACCTGCTGGTACTGGGAGTTACAAGTCAGTGCCCATGAAGAGAAGGAAGAAAAAGATAAGTAATATAAAAGAGTTAGAGAGAAGAGGGAGGGAGATAGAGAGAGAATCAGAAATAGGAGGAGATAATGAACAGCTTTTGTTGTACCCTCTCCAGGACCTTGTGAATCTGGTGTTCCCTCTAAGGGCCTGGTGAAGGTTCAACCATTTGGTCTGTCTTTTAGGATGTAGAATTTTATGGTACCATTGCCATTTGGGTCCAGATTTGTGTCCCCCACCCCCTCCTTTGCCCTCCCCTTCCTCCCTCCCAACCCACCCTATAATTATCTGGTCCTCAAGATGCTTGCTAGGTATGTCAGCATCTTGGGTGCATCTTGGGTAGATTCAGGTTAGGTGCTGTAGATGAGTAGACTATGCAGCAATTCACTGAGAATGATCTGTCCCAGGTTTCGCCATTTTTCTTCAAATTTCATTGTGTTGTTTTTTTCTTACTGCCACATAGAATTCCATCATGTAGATATACCACATATTAGTTATTCATTCATCTAGTAATGGACATCTGGGTTGACTCCAGCTCTTAGCTATTACAAATTGAGCAGCTATAAACATAGTTGAGCAAATCTCTCTGGACTGAGGCCTGGAAGTTTTAGGGAATACGTCCAGTAAGGGAATAACTGGGTATGTTGGTAACTCTATAGTCAGCATTTTTAGGAGTCTCCATATTGCTTTCCAAAGTGATTGTACCATCTTACATTCCAGCTAACAGTGGATGAGGGTTCCTATTTCTCCACATCCTCACCATTTATTTTCATTTGATTTTTCAATGTTTGCTATCCTTACTTTGGTAAGGTGGAATCTCATCATTGTTTTAATTTGCATTTTACTGATGATTAGGGATGCTGAACATTTTCTTAAGTGTGTGTTTGCCATTTGTATTTCTTCCTCTGTGAACTGCCTGTGGGTTGTTTGACTTTTTAATGCCTAGGTTTTTTAGTTCTTTGTAGATTCTAGAGATTAGGCCTCTGTCAGTTGCAACACCCATTTTAAATCTCACCAAAAAGGGCAGTCCTTCTTCTGAACATTTAAGGAGCTTTTTAATCACGATTGGTTAGTCTCTTGTGACAGCAAACAGGAAGGCAAGTGAGTTGCTTCATGTTGATAACAGGGTTTTTACTGTTTTGGAAAGAGGTGCAAAATCTTTATATCTGTTTAGTTTGTTGTGAGGAAGGGATTTTTGTTTATTAAAACAGCCCTGAAGTTACTGTGTCTTTTATTACTAATTAAACAATAAACCTTAAGCCAACCCCTACCAAATTATAAGCAGAAACTAGTTTACTGAAGTTATAAGGCATGGAAATTTGGGATCTTGATCAAGCTGTGTTCTAAAGATGTGTTCTTGTGCTAAAGCAATGTGATAATGAACTTGGCTTCATTTTCTTCCAAAATGCAACAGGTTTCAGTGGTAGAAGAGTTCTTAAGATTCAGCTAAGCTTTGGGACTTGCATTTGAGATTGCAGTTGTACTGTTGCCCTCAGTAGCACACTCTGGTTCTCCGAATCATAATATGTTCATGCCTCCTATTTACACTGTGCTCTGCACCTTTTCTTACTAATACTGACACTCACTTTACAAGTGAAAACACTGAGGTTCCAAGAGGCTAAACAACTTGCCCCACATCACATCTCTCCTAAAGGGCATGGCAGTTGGGGGGTGGCTTTGAAATAAGTAACAAAAGCCTGTTGGTCAGCTCTGGTATTGTTACTGAGTTGATGGGGTGCTGAAATAAGAGTGGAAAGATGGTGATTGATCTGTCCCAAATTCTTGGTCTACCACATGCAGAGCGATGTGAACCTGGAGACAAGTCTAGCACATTTTCTGAGACAAATGTGACATTGGGACATTTCTGCCCCATTTTCCTGGAATCATGTTTCTGTGATGACATCAGAGTGAGTGGTGGTGGTTGTTGGGTCCTTGAGTGACAAGACTACCATCTACAACACATACCACATTGCCTACAAGGGAAGTTTACGAAGTTCTGTCAGGGGACAGGCTTCACCCATGGAGGATGAGGTCACTGGAGCCAGCTGCAAGGTGGAGCTGTGCCTTACACCTGAGTCCCTGAGACCCATCTGCAGTCACTGCTCCCATTATAGGCTCAGCAAAGGTTATTTCTCTTTGTGAGCCATGCCAGGTGGGAGGTTCCACAGCTGGGCTTGCCAGATGGAAGTTTCAAAGGGATCATGGATGTCATTATTCCCAGCGGCCCTCTGGTGACTCTACAGGAGATGGTCTTATTGTGCTGATTCAGGAAAAGGAGTGCCCAACAATCATGAAGGTGATGGGAGAAAATACTCCAACAGAGTGGAGAGATGGTGATTGATCTGTCCTAAATTCTTGGTTTACCACATGCAGAGTAATGTGAACCTGGGGACAAGTGTAGCACATTTTCTGAGACAAATGTGACATTGGGACATTTCTGCCCCATTTTCTGCGCCCCCTTGTGTATCTGGCTAATGTGGGTCCTGGGGAATCAAGCCTCGAAAAGTCATACCCCAGAGAGAAAACAAATCCTGCGCCTGTACTCTGGGGGATAGAATTGCTTCCCAACACCTACTATCTTGAGTTTTTCCTGGAATGGTGGGTGAAAAACCCATACTTTCAATTCCCACAATGCATCACTTTTCCACTGTTTTTTCTTGGTTGGTGAACTACTTTCTGGGCTGCCAAGGAGAAGGTAGAGTGCATGGAGAGGACACAACTGTAAGAATACAAATGCATTCACATCTGGGCAGCAGGGCTCAGGACAGTGTAAAGACGCTGAGCGAGGAAGGCAGGACCACCAGCCCTTTACCCAATATAGGGAGGTGAAACCATTTGTGTGTATTAGCAAGAGAATCAACTGACCCGTGTTGCATCCACCACTGGGTATTTTTCCACTATTGCTTCTAGAATTCAAGATTAGGGAAGACACTTCTAGAAGTCAGTATGAGGAAGACACTGACTCAAAATACTCTAAGCATGATTGATATAACACCTGGAGTGGCACCTGGAATACAGTAATTACTTAATAAACATCTGTTGAATGAATAAATTCTCCAACTCCTGGTGTTTCTTCTGTGATTGTCAAAGTGGTCCCAGGGCCAGGAGGAGGTCAGCATGGTAGTTATGGCCTAAGAAGTGTGACTTCCACTGTAGTATTTTGTGGCCAAGCTCCCAAGAGCAACCCTAGGCTAGGAAAGTGTGTCTGCTTCATATGGAAGCCAAAACAGATGAGCTCCAAAACCAGGATGACAGAGGATGGAAATACAACTTCTGAGGAGAGAGAACAGGAAAGAGAAAGCAGGAAATGCTTAATGCTTCATGGCTTGTCTTGGAGCTTCTGGAAGTATTGTCTCCCACACGCTGGGCAAATTAGAAGATCTGAGGTGATGCCCAAGTGAAGAAGTGCCTGGTTGGTAAACACTAGTTTAGCAGCTTTAGCAGGTACAGTTGGAAAGACTAGTTGAGGTTCTTTGGTGTTAGGTATGAGGTATGGATTGGGATGTGACAGTTGTTTGGTTTTTTTTTTGTGTGTGTGTGTGAGGGGGGAGTTGAGACAAAGTATAATATATCCCAGGCTGGCCTTGAACTCATTATGTAGTTGAGGATGACCTTAAACTGATCCTCCTGCTTCCACCTCCAAAGTACTGAGTTTATACGCATGCACCACCACACCAAGTGATTCTGAATTATTTTCCTTGGTGATATAAATCTGAACTTTCAAAGTCAGCCTACGGAATATGGTTCCATTTTCTAGTAAGCAAGGAGAAACTTAAGAAAGCTGGGTTAATGACTGTGGCATTTAAGATAGACCATTTCTCCTGAACTGGTCAGAAGGTACGGAAGTAGGAATGTGTTATTATAGGAACAATGGTGATTTGCTATTTACTTGTTTTTGTTGTGACTCCTGTCAGACCCCTGCTGTTGACATCCCTTAACAAGATTCTTCTTAAAACTTTTTTGTTTATTTTTATTTATTTATTTGAGAGCGACAGGCAGGGGAAGAGAGAGAGAGAATGGGCATGCCAGGGCTTCCAGCCAGTGCAAACAAATTCCAGATGTGTGCACCCCCTTGTGTATCTGGCTAACCTGAGTCCTTGGGAATCAAGCCTCAAACAGGGCTCCTTAGGCTTCACAGGAAAGGGTTTAACTACTAAGCCATCTCTCTGGCCCTTAACAAGATTCTTTCTGAGCCTTATATGAGCAAGTAAAGGCAGAATCCAATGAGGTCATGGAGGCATTAAGAGCCTAGTATCTAAAGTTAGGCTGACCAACATTTGCTGTGACTTGGCAAATTACCTGACTTCTGAGGTTTGGGGTACTTACCTATGAAACTAGGACAATGGCAGATACCAATAATACCAAAGAGTAAGGTATCTAGAATACTTAGCTCTGTGCCTCACTTCACCAAATGCTCAGCATTGACTGACTGCTTGTCTCTGCAGACTTGGGCAGTTCTGCAAAGGCAACAATCCTTGGGACGATGACCGTATGAGAGCAGAACCTCTGCTGGTTATTTACACCTTCCAGATTGCTACTGCTGCTGCTGCCACTAAACCAGCATCTTCTATCTGAATGGCCACCCTGGCTCCCAACCGCTTTTTCCAGTCATAGCATTCAGAGAGATCACTGCAAAGTTACTGGCTCAGTCAGCATGAGGATCCAAGTTTGACCTCTGCACCCACACAAATACTATGTGTCGTGGTGTGTACTTGGGAAGCAGGAACAGGCAGATCCTCAGGACAAGCTATTTACCTAGACTAGCCAAACTGGATCTGTGAACTCTGGGTTCAATGAGAGACCCTATCTCAATAAATAAGGTGGACAGCAATTGAGGAAGACATAGTTTAGTCAGCCAATGCATAGATGCATAGATGGGTAGGAAAAATAAACAAAAATGTTACTACTGATGATACAAATTTGTCATTTACTCAGAATAAATCTCATTACATTTCACTTTGTGTTCGATTACCTTTTATGTTTATGATAGGGCCAATTGTTTGGAATACAAGTTATTTTGTCTTTTCTTCAAATTGTACTTTGAATACCTGTTTGAATAGAAGTATTTCTGTGAATTTCTCTTCAGAAAGTATTTATATTTTAAAAACACAAACAAGATTATGCCTGTACAAATACATCATAAGTGATAGGATTCACCTGCAATGTTGAAACTTCATTACTTGATGGATCAACTTTTGAAATGTGCCAAACATATTATAGGACTAATTGTTGCCTAATACTCACAAGGCTGATAGCTGTCCAACCACTGCTGCTGTGACAGGGCTGCTCTCCATTCTACCATACAGACGGACTACTGGATGTGTAACTGAATGGCATAAGAACTCTGCCAATCTTTGGATGACCCAAAGACAGATTGATAGTGAAATCAATGCTGAAGTAATTGATTTACAACAATCAGTAGTAATGCTTGCTGTGGTGGTTTGATTCAGGTGTCTCCCATAAACTTAGGTGTTCTGCATGCCAGGTTCCCAGCTGATAGAGATTTGGGAATTAACACCTCCTGGAGGGAGTGCATTGTTGGGAGCGGGCTTATGGGTGTTATAGCCAGTTTCCCCTTGCAAGTGTTTGGCACACAGTCCTGATCCACCTTATGTTGGCCAGAGGGTGATGTCTACCCTTTGTTCATGTTGTCATTTTCCCTGCCATCGTGGAGCTTCCTGCTAGAGCCTATAAGCCAAAATAAACCTCTATTTTCCCACAAGCTGCTCTTGGTCAGGTGATTTCTACCAGCAATGCGGGCCTGACTGCAACACTTGGAGATCAAATTGTTAGTCTACAATGACAAATCAATTTAAAATGTGATTAAAATATAAACAATTAGTGCATAAGTCCTATTCCTTATAATGAAACTCAATTTCTATGGGAAATGTTAGGAAACATTTACTGAATCATAACAACGTAACTGAAGAAAGTCCTTAAGTTACAACAACAAGTATCTTCTACTTTTAACAAAAAAATAGCTATTATAGATGACAAAAATATTATTCAAGGAATTTCTAAAAGGCTCAGTACACTAAATCCACTTAACCATTTCAAATGGTCTGGGGGTATCTCTGTGGGATTGCTATTAATAATTGTTTGTATAACTTGCCTTTTTTGTATAGTATGGAGACAAAACTCCTAACAACAACAAATAATCAGGGATAAAGCTGCAACATTTGCTGTGTTGTATCATCATATGCCAAATAAACAAAAAGCGGGAAATGTAGCCAGCCCATGAATAAAATGTGGCTTTCAGCCTTCAAGCTTGACCTGAGAAACAAGGCACAGAAGAGGCACTGCACACAGCGCAACTGGAAGGCAAATGTTCTGGGAAACCTGTTCTTGTTATTCTTGAGAACATTTGTCTGGAGCTGAGGTCACTCTGAGTATAATCATTCTGTTAGGATTAGGGTAGAGTGTTTTCTGTTTAAATAAGCTAACTAATCAAAAACATATTGTTTTATAATTATATTTGTGACCCACTATGATAGTTCTGATATGATCTTATGAAGTGAATTAAAACAAACACTGGGGCTGGAGAGATGGCTTAGCAGTTAAGGCACTTGCCTGTGAAGCCTAAGGACCTGTGATTGACTCTCCAGAGCCCACCTTAGCCAGAAGCACAAAGGCGAGGCAAACACAGAGTTGCACATGCCCACTAGGCAGTGCAAGAATCTGGAGTTTGATTTCAGTGGCTGAGGCCCTGGCACACCAATTCTCTCTCTCTCTAAAATAAAAATTTTAAAAAAACTTTCTTAATCTCTGCAAAGTCAAGAGCATCTGACTGTTCATAACTTTCAGATCTCTACACCATCTCACCTGCATCTGTTTCTTCTTGCATGGACCCATACCTAAATACCTTCCATCAGCATTGACCTTTGCCTTCCACACACAAGCATGCACTCACACCCACCATGATGGCACTTGATAGGATTTATAATTACCATGGAAACAAATCTCTGGTCATGTCTGTGAGTTTCTAAATTAGATTAGCTGAAGTGTGCCCACGCTAACTTGGACAGCACTATCCTCTGGGCTGGGATTCTGGGATGTATAAAGAGAAGAGGGATAAAAAGATGACTCAGTGGTTGAGGCATTTGCTTGCAAAGCCTAATGGCCTTAGTTTGATTCCCCAGTACCCATTTAAAGCCAGATGCCCAAAGTGACACATTCTTCTGGAGTTTGCAGCAGCAAGAGGCCCTGGCATGCACATTCTCATTCATCCTCTCCCTCTCTCTCTCTCTCTGCAAATAAATAAATAAACATATATTTGCAAAGGAGAGAGCTGGCTGAGCATTCTGCATTCATCACTCTCTGCCTCAAGGTTCTGTGGCCATACCTTTCCCATCATGATGGATGGTAATTTGGAACTGTAAGCTGAAATCAATCCTTCTTCCCTTAAATTTATTTTTTTTTTCAGGTATTTTGTCCCAGCAATAAGAAGTCAACTAACATATACACATACCTGTGCCCCTCACACATATGAACATACATATATACATGCATAAACACCACACACATCCCACACACACATCATCATCATCATCATCGTCATCACCATCATCATCATTCCAAAGTGTGCACATATTATTGCTTGGTCCACAGTACCTCACTGTTACTTAATATCCATAATTCATCTTGCAGTCTATATGCCTGGCAGGATCTAGCACCTGCCTACATCTTTTAAGTCCATAAGGGGTCTAGCTCTCCATGGATGTTCACATGCTCTTGTCCTGCTTGTTCATGCCTGATGCCCATTGTCCATCAGGGCTTAGCTCATAGGTAAGGGCTTTCTCAGAGAGGCCTGCCTGGGCTGAAGTAAAAAATAAAGCCCTGTGTGCTTCATGCTAATCACCCCCTGTACTTGTTCTGCATAGCACTGGTTCCATAGCAGTTGGGAACTTTTCTATAATTTTTCCTACCTGCATTCAGCAAGATCTTAGCTCTAGCAGGCTGGGCCATGTCAATTTTATTTTTAGGTGTGTATATAGTGCTGCCCTAGAATAATGTCAGGAGAAGAGTGGCATGTCGGGCATTGCTGATCATGGGCTGGGACTGTGAGAAAGCTGGCCTGGGCTATTGGACATGGCCAGGGACTTTGGGCTGTGGGGGTTGCAGCCCACCTTATCGTCGGGAACCCACTGTGGTGCAGGAGCTGGCCCTCCCTTTTCTCAAGGTCGTAGTGTGTATCATCTTCACCCAGAGGAAACAGGACCAGTGGGCCCTCCCCACATCCCAAAGCACCTGAGCATTCCACAGTCTAAGGTTCTGTCCCCCCCGCAAACACACAGTTCCTGACCTTGTGGCCAGCTGCCCAAGAGACTCTTATGTGGTAGTAAACAGTCTCCCTGCTGCTGCAGCCATCCAATATATGGCTGAAGTCACATAGCTGTTCCCACAGCTTCTGTTATCTCCCTTGCAATTTCTCCCTCACAACTTCTGCCATCCAACATCAGCCAACTAGATAGCAACTCATAAACCTATGTATCCAATCACCTTACAGTCTGTATATACCTTCTCAACCTTTCGCAAGTGTTTATAAACCCACACCCTTCTTGAATAAATGAGACAGTGACCCATCAGACTTTCATTGCCCACCACACTCAGCTCCCCCAACTCCTCCGATGCCCAGGATGTCAGTCAGGGCCTGCTATGAGCAGAGTCTGACACAGCTGCCCTGTTCCCAGGCCTCTTCAGAGTGTCCAGGAAAATGCTGAGTAAACAACCTCCAAAGAGCCAAAAATTTCTGTTCCCTTTGCTAGGCAACTGAGCAGACAACAGGAATGAGCTCAGCCTAACAGAAAGATGTAGACTAAAAGTAAAGGATGAGGGCTGGAGAGATGGCTTAGCAGTTAAGCGCTTGCCTGTGAAGCCTAAGGACCCCGGTTCAAGGCTCGGTTCCCCAGGTCCCACGTTAGCCAGATGCACAAGGGGGCGCATGCGTCTGGAGTTCGTTTGCAGAGGCTGGAAGCCCTGGCGCGCCCATTCTCTCTCTCTCCCTCTATCTGTCTTTCTCTCTGTGTCTGTCGCTCTCAAATAAATAAATAATTTAAAAAAAAAAAGTAAAGGATGAAACTAGAAAGAGGTGGCCTATAGGTGTCGGTCTTGGAGGAAAGCGGCCCCATGGGTTGCATTACGCACCCATGTGAGGCATTTAACCCAACATAAAAGCAGAGAATAGACACTGCATCAGCAAATAAAAGGCAAACTGGCAATGAAGATCCAAACAACTCGCATGTCAGCCTCTCTAAGAAGCCAGACTGTGGGGGAAGCTATCTAACAAGAAGTACCTGGAAACAGGTGTTAGCTAGGCATGCCTCCCTGTCATAGAGGACTTAGGCCTTTGGTTCAGCTCAGGCAGTATATCACATTCTGAATAAAGCAAGCTGGCCCCTGCAAACCCACAAAAAGGACAGCTCTTAGGGTATGTGGACCTTCCCCTGCGGCAACAAAGGTGCCTACTCTCTTCCTGGCTTCATTGCACTCCCTACTCCCAGCATTAAACTTCTCAGCTTTATGCCAGATTATGTCTCAATTTATCCTTATGTCAACCTGACAGCATAACCCCTTCCATTCAGCCATTCAACTCATTTTACTATGGAAGCCCCCAAGTCTATAGAGCTACAGGCCTCTGTTCCCCAGGCTGGCAAAATGTTTGTCCTAATTACATGTCTTGTTAAGCCCTTGGCTAGTATTTAGTTGCTTGTCTTGGCAGGACCTCTTATATCAGGAGCCTCTATTTTTGCATGTCCCTGATCAATAGGGTCTTGGATAATTGGACACATAGGCCTGTGTGGTTTTGGTGCCCTTGGATTCAGGCTCTTCTAGCCTGATGGACAGTGATGGCTCTCTGAGAGAAGGCCACTGGGACCGTTGCCCTCTGGGTACCCTGTAAGTATGGATCTCCTCCCCTATCATGCGCTTGCTATAGTATTAGCTTTAACATTCCAGTGGCCACCCAGATTGGTGATCATTTGTGAACCTCCAACAGTGTTAGAGATGGAATTTACTAACTGTAGGGCAGGGAAATGGGGCTGTCAGGCTACCTCCTGTGCTATTCATGCCAGGAGCCACTGCATTTCCATGTTTCCTTTGCCTAATCTACCTCTGCCCTCCCCACAACCCATATAGAATCAGAGTTTTCCCCAGAGGGACTTTCACCACCACAGCTCCTTTGTGGAAATCTCAGGCTTTCTCACTGATCTGGGGCCAAGTGGTGCCAGTACATGCTGTAGAGATAGCTCAGGGCTGGGAAACGTGCCAGTAGGTTTAAACTTAGATCCTACTCTCAAATATATGTGAGTTTTTGGCAAGTCACTTAGGAATCAAGGAAGAATAGGACTGAGGGACTCCAGTCCCCAAGAAGCTGTCCCAGGCAGCGGGACTGTTTGCACATTCTAGTGGCTGGCTTTCCCCACCCAGACCCTCATAATTCTCTCTATTGCTCAGCACCATCTCTTCTGCCATTTCCACCACCTTTCTGGTCCTGCTGCATGTTGTCATGGGAGTCAGAGCTCCAGAGTATCCCACACTTCCTCAAGTCATCACAAGGATGCCTTTCTATCCCTGTCCTCCTCTTCCCTCTATGCTCAAAATTCATTATGTAGCCCAGGTGGGCCTCAGATTCATGGTGCTTCTCCTGTTTCAGCCTCCTGAATGCTGGGATTACAAATGTGAGCCATCACACTTGCCTGTATATCTTGGCTCCGCTACTGTACTATTAGTTTTTTTTTTAATTTAATTTATTAGTTTTCTTTTCAGTAAATACAGGCAGTTTGGTACCATTATTTAGGCTCATCTGTGATCTACCCCCTCCCATTAGACCCTCCTTGTTAATGAAAATGGGTCGTGCATTGTGGAGTTAGCCCCCAGTTATTAGTATGATAAATGTCTCTGCAAATCATGACCCAACATGTAACTCTGACATTCTTTCCGCCCCCTCTTCCGCAAGATTTCCCTGAGCCATGTTGGGTTCATTTTTGGTCTGCTTCAGTGCTGAGGTGTTGGGGGCCTCTGAGGCTCTGGCTCTCTGATTTGGTAGGAGTTGATTTTTCTCTGCGTTGATCTCCTTCCCCTTTGTGCTGGTATCCGGTTCACAGGAAAACATCACCCTTGCTTATTTCGCCAGTTGTCCTTAGTTTCAGTTGGGCCCCTTTTGAGGTATGTTGGGGCAGCTCTCTTCTTAGGATCTGCATCTATCTGGAAAAGAGAAGCAGATTCTCCAACGGAGAGTAACTTAGCACCCGGAATATTGAGATAACACTTACTTTTTTGATAGACGTTTGATAGGTGTAGGCCCTCTTATACCCCGTGATTGATGGTAGCTTGATATTGTAGAGTGGGCTTGTGTTTGGGTATGGTTCTGACTTGTTTCCCAGCTCCAACTAAGGGTCTAGTACCACTGAGTGGATCAGTTAGCCAAATCAAGAGCAATTGATTCCTCACCATGGCTGTGTACCACTATTGTACTTGTGTGGGCATCACATCCGGTTATTTGTTGCTAATTAGGTTAGACAATGTGTTGCTTGGACAGATCTTGGTCATTTCCCCCAGTCACCTATGTAGCGCCTTCTGGCACTAGACACGCTGACTGTCTGGGGACTGACTCTCTCCTGGCTTCCAGCCATGTCATTCCATTTTACGCGTCAGCTGCGTACGGAGTCTTCAGCAATAGGGTCTTACCACTGGCCTTTGGTGGGTCATCAAGTACTCTGACAGAAGTCTGTCATTGTTTTGGGAAACCTTGTAGGTTTCTCTGATCAAAAGCTCATTGTGGATGGTAGGCCCAAGCTGGAAGTGGGGGTTACAAGTCAGTGTCCACTAAGAAATTGAGGAAAAAGATAACTAATATACAAGAGTTAGAGAGGAGAGAGATAGAGGGGAAAGGGGGAGAGGGAGGGAAGGAAGATGTAGGAGATTTAGGTCAGTCTTGATCCTACCCTCTCCAGTGTCTTGTGGTTCAGGTGCCTCCTGTAAGGGACTAGTGAAGGTTCAGCCATTTGGTCTGTCTTTTAGGAAGTAGAATTTTATGGTACCATTGCCATTTGGGTCCGGATTACTGTTTTCCACCCTTTGATTCCTTCCCCACCCTCCCATTCATCTTATTGTCTAGTCCATGAGGTACTTGCTGGGTATGTAAGGCATCTTGGGCAGATTCAGGTTAGGTGTTGCAGATGAGTGAGACTATGTGTCAATTTTTTTTCTGTGATTGGGTAAGTTCACTGAGAATGATCTGTTCCAGGTTCTACCATTTTTCCTCAAATTTCTTTATGTCATTTTTTCTTACTGCTATATAGAATTCCATTGTGTAGATATACCACATCTTTGTTATCCATTCTTCTAATGATGGGTATCTGGGTTGATTCCAGCTTTTAGCTATTACGAATTGAGCTGCTACAAACATGGTTGAGCAAATCTCTCTGGCTTTTGGTTTGAAGATTTTAGGGTACATGCCCAGTAATGGTATAACTGGGTCTGTTGGTATTTCTATAGTCAGCTTTTTCAGGAGTCTCCATATTGCTTTCCAAAGTGGTTGTACCATCCTGCATTCCCACCAACAGTGAATGAGTGTCCCTGCTTCTCCACATCCTCGCCAGCATTTATTTTCATTTGACCTTTTGATGTTGGCTATCCTTATTGGGGTAAGGTAGAATCTCATAGTTGTTTTAATTTGCATTTCTCTGATGATTAGGGATGATGAACATTTTCTTAGGTGTGTGTTTGCCATTTGTATCTCTTCCTCTGTGAATTGCCTGTTTAACTCTGTGCCCCATTTTGTGAGTGGGGTATTTGTCTTCTTATTGTTTAGACTTTTGAGTTCTTTGTAAATTCTAGAGATAAGGCCTCTATCAGTTGGATAACCTGCAAATATTTTCTCCCATTCTGTGGGTATTCTATTGGCTTTGCTTATTATATGCTTGTCTGTAAAGAAACTCTTCAGCTTCATATGATCCCAATGGTTGAGTGACTGTTTAAGAACTTGAGCCACTGGGGTTTTATTCAGGAAGTCTTTTTCCATTCCTATATCATGGAAAGTACTTCCTAAATTTTCTTCCAGTAGTTTTCGAGTATCTGGTCTTATGTTGAGGTCTTTGATCCATTTGGATTTGAGTGTAGTGCATGGTGAAATGTGTGGACCAAGTTTTAGTTTCCTGCATGTGGTTATCCAGTTTGTCCAGCACCATTTGTTGAAGATGCTATCTTTTTTCCAGTCTATATTGTTTGGGCCTTTGTCGAATATCAAGTAGCTATAGTTGCTTGGCCCAAAATCCGGGTCCTCAAGTCTATTCCATTGGTCTATACTCCTGTTTTTATGCCAGTACCATGCTGTTTTTATTACTATGGCTTTGTAGTATAACTTTATATCGGGTATGGTGATGCCACCAGAGGTATTTCTTCTGCTGAGGATATGTTTGGATATGCAAGGCCTTCTGCCTTTCCATATGAAATTTGAGATCATTTTTTCTATGTCTGTGAAGAACACTGTAGGGATTTTAATTGGAATTGTGTTAAATCTATATATTGCCTTTGGTAGGATTGTCATCTTCACAATGTTAATTCTGCCTATCCAGGAGCATGGGAGGTCTTTCCATCGTTTCAAGTCCTCCTCAATTTCTTTTTTGAGAGTTTTTATATTTTCGTTGTATAGATCTTTTACTTCCTTGGTTAACGTTATTCCAAGGTATTTTATTTTTTTTTGTTGCTATTGAAAATGGGACTATGTCCTTTATTTCTTTTTCTGTGTCTTTGTCATTTGCATACAGAAATGCTTCTGATTTTTGTGCATTGATTTTGTATCAAACAAAGGGCTTCAAACTCACTAAGCAAGCACTTACCACTAAAGTACATCCCAAGCCCTTTTTACTGGCTTCTTATTTCATTTCATTTTCTTTTTGAGACAGGGCTTTATGTAGCCTAGAGTAGCTTTGAACTTACTACATAGTTGAGGAATGACCTTAAACTTCTGATTCTTCTGCCTCTATTTCTCAAATTCTGGGTTTACAGATATATGCTTGCCATGCCCAGCTTCTAGAGTTAATTTTAAACCACAGACAGTCAAAATTTAGGAACTGGCCTGGAGGCATAGCTCAGTGGTACAGAGAATTACATTCAATTAGCAAATTCAAAGTTAGTCTGAGCTACATAGTGAGACTCTTTCAGAAAGGAAGACAGAGAGAAGGAAGGAAGGAAGGAAAGAAGAAAGGAAGGAATGGAGGAAGAAAGGAAGGATTTGAGCCCTAGCTCTGCAAAAAGCAAAACCAAGGCTGGAAATGTAGCTCAGTTGGTAGACTGCTTGCCTAATATAAACAAAACCCCAAGGGTAACCCTCAACATGAAATAAACTGTGTGATGGCCCATATCTGTAATCCCATTCCAACATTCAGGAGGTAGAGGCAAGAGGATCAAATGTTCAAGGCCATCCTCATTTATATAGTGAATATGAGGTCAGCTTGGGATAATTAGTTTTAAAAAGAAGAGGAGAAGAAGGAAAGAAGAGGGAGGAAGAGGAGAAGAAAGAACTTGACAATTTAGAAGTCAAGAGGTTGTGCCATTCACTACCCTACTTTTCATAAAGAAGAGCCAGGGTCTGGAGAGTTAGGCTAGGACCTGGTGACAAGAACCAGAACAGTCAGCAGCAAAGCCAAGATATGGCCCATAGTTCCTGAATCCAATCCACTGTATCTCCAATGTTCTGGGAGTCATGGTTCCCATGAAAATCTCTTCAATCCCCATTCTCTGAAGCCCCTAGGCAGGCAGTGAACTGGGGTCCTTCAGTCCCTTTTCTTCAGACTCTCTGAGGGGCTTATCACAGTGTATTTGGGTATTGGCAGTGTTTTTGTACCTGTTAACTGAACCTTTTCCCAGGCATGGGCTACTTTTTTGTCAAATATTTTATTTTTATTTTTTTATTTGACAGAGAAACTGGGGGAGAGAGAGAAAGAGAGAGAAAGAATGAGCTCACCAGGGCCTTCAGCCACTGCAAATGAACTCAGGACACATGTGCCCCTTTGTGCATCTGGCTAGCAAGGGTCCTGGGGAATCAAACGAGGGTCCTTTGGCTTTGCAGGAAAATGCCTTAACTGTTAAGCTTTCCCTCCAGCCCACATGGGCTACTTTTGAAGAAGATGTTGCCTTATCATGTGGGGCACATGGGGCCTGAAAGGAAAGTGAGAGTTGAAGAGCTTGAGAGTTGGAGAAATGGTAGTTTCATTTGCTCTTACACAAAATTTTAAGGAAGGCCAGGCACATACCTACAATATCAACACTCAGGAAGCTAAGGCAGGAGGATTACAAATTCAAGGTTAGTCTGAGCTACATAGTGAGACTCTCTCAGAAAGGAAGACAGAGAGAGAGAAGGAAGGAAGGGAGAGAGGGAGAGAAGACGGGGAAGGGAAAAAGGAAGGAAGGAAGAATACCAAGATTTTCAACACCATGTTTCTCATTGTCTATAAGGTGTGTGCCTCAGTGAAAGTATCTGGGTTCCTGATGTTTCCCTCTCCCAAAGGACCCAGATACCCTGAAATACAGAAGGAATTTCTTTTCTGGAGTCAGAGGAACAGCTTGAAAAATGGCAAGAAGAAGACTTGGAGGACCCAGAGGGAAATAACAACTGGCCCTGTGTCTATCTCACCTCAAACCCCTGCACATAGTGGAGATGGGCCTGTGTAAGAGGCCAAGGCTTTGACCTGGCAGTAGGCTTTTCAACTCAAAGTTGAAGCAGTGTACCCTCTTGTCCCTACTTGGTTTCTAGCACCAGATTTCCTATTTTTCTCTCACAGTCTCCTTTCTCAATTCTCTCTTTTCTTTGCTATAATTCTTCCTCTATGTAAACTAAGCCTTGGTACTAAGCCCCCTCAACCATGGGTTTCCCAAACATGATCACCTCCTGCCTCCCAGACATCTCAGTTTCTCTTTTTCTCTAACCTCTCCATTCTCTGTTTTTCTAGTGTTTGCTGCCTTTTGTCTCCTCCATTTTGCCCCATCTCTGCACATTCCCTCACCCACTCTGTCAGGCTGCAGTTCCCTTGACAGGTTCTCTGAAGCCAGCTCTCCTACTCTAGAATGATACCCTAAGTGCATCACTTACCCAGGAGCACTGGCCAAAGAAGGCAGGAACACAAGCAGCTTATACATACCCAACGAGCCCTTTTCTAATGGGGCCACTGCATGAGTCTAAGAAGTCCTTTGTCTCTCCCAGGAAAGCTCTACAACCCCGAAGTGGCAGCAAGAAGACCAGAGGAGAGCCTGCTTCCACTGGCTGATAGCCTCAAACAGGTGTATTTCCATGAAGGGGCCAGAATGAGTATCAGGGCAGGAAGACAAAATAAGGTGGGCTTTGTGTCAATCAGCCTTGCTGGTCTTTTCTTTTTTCAATCTCCATTCCCTTCCCCCACCAGGAGAAAAATAGATATACCATTGCTATGCTTCTTGTCAGTTTAAGCCAAGGGTTGGTGGGTAGGAGAAGGAAAGGAGCAAGATACATCAGAAATGAGTGGGGACTCTCTTCCCTGGGCTCCTGGGCTCTTCCCTCCCTCCCTAAGCTGCAGGTGACTATAGCTACAGTGAGAGGCAGTTAGGTTATTTCAGAAGAAAGGGCAGAGACACAGGGGAAGAAAGGGCATGAAGGGCTTGAGTCTTAGTTCTACCACCCAGGGTAAATCATAGCTATTTTTCCTCATCTGAAAAGTAGGGGTAATAACATCCAAAAATTTGTAAGGCTGTTAAAGTGCTTGACAAATATTAAGACATGTGTTAGAGGAGCTGCAGAGGTGGTGCAGTGGTAAGGTACTCACCTGTAAAGCCTAAAAACCTGAGTTCAATTCTCCAGTACCCACATAAAGCTAGATGCACAAAATGGTGCATGCTTCTAGAGTTTGCTTGCAGTGGCTAGAGGCCCTGATGTACCCATTCTCTCTGCTAGGCATGGTGGCACACACCTTTAATTCCATCACTGGGAGGCTGATATAGGAGGATCACTGTGAGTTCAAGGACAGCCTGAAAATAGTGGATTCCAAGTCAGCCTGAGCTATAGTGAGACCTTACTTCAAAAACAAACAAAAAGATACCTGTAAAGGGCTTCTGGCTCCTTACTTCATCTGATACTACCCCTGAAAGAAATACGAATGTGCCAGAGCCTGCCGGCTGAAAGGGTTTGAGCCTGATGGGGAGTGAGGATTAAAGAAAGACAGGATAAAGAATGAAAGCCAGGACTTCAGTCCAGGACTGAAGCAAGGACTGAAGCCACATTTATTTCTCAGCAGTCCATTTTTTAAATTATTTTTTTATTTTAATTTACTAGTTTTATTTTCAGCAAATACAGGCAGTTTGGTACCATGGTTTAGGCTCATCTATGATCTACCCCCTCCCATTGGACCCTCCTTGTTGATGTAAATGGGTCGTGCATTGTGGAGTTAGCCCACAGTTATTGATACGATTAATGTCTCTGCATATCATGACCCAACATGTGACTCTGACATTCTTTCCGGCCCCTCTTCGGCAAAATTTCCCTGAGCCATGTTGGGTTCATTTTTGGTCTGCTTCAGTGCTGAGGTGTTGGGGGCCTCTGAGGCTCTGGCTCTCTGATTTGGTAGGAGTAGATTTTTCTCTGTGTTGGTCTCCTTCCCCTTTGTGATGGTATCTGGTTCACAGGAAAACATCACCCTTGCTTGTTTTGCCAATTGTCCTTAGTTTCAGTCGGGCCCCTTTTGGGGTATGTTGGGGCAGCTCTCTCCTTAGGATTGGCATCTATCTGAAAAAGACAAGCAGATTCTCCAACGGAGAGTAAGTTAGCACCCAGAAAATTGAGATAACATTTACTTTTTTGATAGAGAGTTTGATAGGTGTAGGCCCCATGATTGATGGTAGCTTGATATTGGAGAGTGGGCTTATGTTTGGGTATGGTTCTGACTTGTTTCCCAGCTCCAGCTATGGGTCTCGTACCACTGAGGGGATCAGTTAGCCAAATCAAGAGCAGTTGGTTCCCCACCATGGCTGTGTACCACTACTGCACTTGTGTGGGCATCACATCCGGTTATTTGTTGCTAATTAGGTTAGACAATGTGTTGCTTGGACAGATCTTGGTCATTTCCCCCAGTCGCCTATGTAGCGCCTTCTGGCACTAGACACGCTGACTGTCTGGGGACTGACTCTCTCCTGGCTTCCAACCATGCCATTCCATTTTATGTGTCAGCTGCATATGGAGTCTTCAGCAATAGGGTCTTACCACTGGCCTTTGGTGGGTCATCAAGTACTCTGACAGAAGTCTGTCATTGTTTTGGGAAACCTTGTAAGTTTCTCTGATCAAAAGCTCATTGTGGATGGTAGCCCCAAGCTGGAAGTGGGGGTTACAGGTCAGTGTCCACTAAGAAATGGAGGAAAAACATATCTACTATACAAGAGTTAGAGAGGAGAAAGATAGAGGGGAGGGGGGAGAGGGAGGGAGGGAAGATGTAGGAGATTTAGGTCAGTCTTGATCCTACCCTCTCCTGTGTCTTGTGGTTCAGGTGTTTCCTGTAAGGTCTAGTTCAGCCATTTGGTCTGTTTTTTAGGAAGTAGAATTTTATGGTACCCTTGCCGTTTGGGTCCAGATTATTGTTTTCCACCCTTTGATTCCCTCCCCGCCCTCCCATCCATCTTATTGTCTAGTCCATGAGGTACTTGCTGGGTATGTAAGGTATCTTGGGTAGATTCAGGTTAGGTGTTGTAGATGAGTGAGACTATGTGTCGATTTTTTTTCTGTGATTGGGTAAGTTCACTGAGAATGATCTGTTCCAGGTTCAACCATTTTTCCTCAAATTTCTTTGTGTCGTTTTTTCTTACTGCTGTATAGAATTCCATTGTGTAGATATACCACATCTTTGTTATCCATTCTTCTAATGATGGACATCTGGGTTGATTCCAGCTTTTAGCTATTACGAAGTGAGCTGCTACAAACATGGCTGAGCAAATATCTCTGGCCTGTGGTTTGAAGGTTTTAGGGTAGATGCCCAGTAATGGTATAACTGGGTCTGTTGGTATTTCTATAGTCAGCTTTTTCAGGAGTCTCCATATTCAGTAGTCCATTTTATATCTTCTTCTAAACAGTTTGCCCATGGACAATTCCATGGGCTTCACACAAGTTTCTATCAAGACAACTCCTTTTGTTACAGAGTTTTTGCACTTCAATCACTTCACAGTACAAAAGATTATCTCAAGGTGGGAAACAAACAAATGTTTTGCTCCCAACAATACAAGCATAAATCTTAAGGAATGGCCAGCTCTTATCAGTAACACTGAATGTGCATAATCTTGTTTACATGTAGGTGCTAAAGTCTTGCTGCCAAACAAGCCCAGAGCTATGGATACAAGGCCAGCCAAATGGATCCCGACACAAACGAGACAAACAGGGGAAGAGCAATCTGGAAGACAATTTCTATGCTGGTTTAACAAAGGTCTTTCCTGTGTCCTTTCTGTGTTTTATAATATTTGGGCCAGTAGTCTGAGACCTTGGATCCAAAAGTTTGTGTGATCTCATTGATCTTATATTCAAAGTCCCCAATGAGCCCCACCCCCAGGGTTAGGAAAATTCTGAGTCATGGGGCATCTTTTTTCGATTTACTCTGCCCTCCCTGGGCATCTGATGGGGTAATGGAAAGAAATGAGTGGATTCTCCAAGATCTGTCCCATGGAGACCTCCTAGGCTTACAGACTACTACGTTTACTTGGGCCATGAACCTGAAGTCAGATTTATTTATTTTATTTTAATTTTTTATTAATTAGTTTTGATTTCAGCAAATACAGGCAGTTTGGTACCATTATTAGGCTCATCCGTGACTTACCCCCTCCCCTTGGCCCCTACTTGTTGAGGTATATGGGTCATGCATTGTGGAGTTAGCCCTCAGTTATGGGTAGGATAAATGTCTCTGCAACATGTGGCTCTGATATACTTTCTGCCCCTCTTCGGCAAAATTTCCCTGAGCCATGTTGGGTTCATTTTTGGTCAGCTTCAGTGATGAGGTGTTGGGGGCCTCTGGGGCTCTGGCTTTCTGATTTGGTAAGAGTTGATTTTTCTCTGTGTTGCTCTCCTTAACTCTTGTGCTGGTATCCAGTTCACCAGGAAAACAACACCCTTGCTTGTTTCATCAATCTTTTTTCTCTTTCTCTCTCTTCTCTCTAATTCTTGTATATTAGTTATCTTTTTCTTCCTTTTCTTAGTGGGCTCAGACCTGTAGCTCCCAGTACCAGCATGTGGCTATCATTCACAATGAGCTTTTGATTGGAGAGACATACAAGGTTTCCTAAAAGAAAGACAGATTTCTGTCCGAATACTTGATGACCTACCAAAGGTTAGTGGTAAGACCCTACTGCTGAAGACACCATATACATTTGACACGTAAAATGGAATGGCATGGCTGGAAGCTGGAAGAGAGTCAGTCCCCAGACAGTCGAGTGCCAAAAGGTGCTACATGGGCGACTGGGGGAAAATGACCAATATCTGTTCAAGCTCCTTAGCAGCAAATAACCTGTCATGATGCCCACACAAGTGCAATAGTGGCACACAGCCATGGTGGGGAACCAACTGCTCTTGATTTGGCTAACTGATCCCCTCAGTGGTACGAGACCCATAGCTGGAGCTGGGAAACAAGTCAGAACCATATCCAAACGTAAGCCTGCTCTCCATTATCAAGCTACCATCAATCATGGGCTACAAGAGGGCCTACACCTATTAAATTCTCTATTAAAAAAGTAAGGGTTATCTCATTTGTCCTGGTGCTAACTTACTCTCCGTTGGAGAATCTGCTTGTCTTTTTCAGATAGATGTAGATCCTAAGGAGAGAGCCACCCCATCATACCTCAAAAGAGCCCTGGCTGAAGTCAGATTTAAATTGATAATCTCTAGGAGGCAGAAAGAGCTCTGTCAGGTCTTGGGGATCTGTAGAATAACAGAATGAACTTTTTTTTTTTTGTGGACTAATGTTTTTATTTAGTTCAGCTGCCTGTATGGCACAAGATCTCATTTTCAAAATGGCACCAATTTTCCTTAAGTTTAAGGACTATTTTTAGTAGCAATTATACTTTAACAACTTACAGAACAAATGCCTTTACCTACCTTTCTACTTTATGCTTGCCAGGTACAGTAGTATTTACAAAAAGCTAACAATGTCTACATAAAAAATGATCTTTCACTCTCCTCACCTTGCATTTCAAAGGATTTCCTCCACCCCTTTCGTTTGTGACCCCATTAAAGAGTGTGAGTTTTAGACCAGGTACCTAGATACTTTCCATGTGACAGTCAATTCTGTGTATGTGTAGAGGCAAGTGTAACATGAAACAACCCTTAGCGCATGTCAGTGCTGTCAGGTGGTACCCAGCACTGACCCCCTAGAAGACAGGAGACATTCAAATCTCAGGCTTCTAGCAGCTGAACAGGAAGGCCTCTTCTAGTCAGCGGTAATGCAGCCATCCCAAGTCCAATTCTGTTACTGGTTAAAAAAAACAAAACTTAAAGTGTCACCAAAGTAGAAAACTGAAAATGCATTTTAAGTGCAATTTATACTGAGGGCCGTCGGGTCCTAAGGTATTCCATCTACATAAAAGGAATTTAAATGGGAATTGGCAACAAACAGATGCAAAATAATTGCATGAATAATTTCAGGATGAGATGTAGTTACTACACGCGTTTTGCTAGCAATATTTTCCTAAAAATTACCAACTCTATAGTTATATATCATGTTGAATTACAAATACATTTTAGGGGAGATAGCCATACTAGATTCACAGTGACATAATACCAGTTGTGAACATTCAGTCAACAGCTCCTAAAAATAGCAGCTCTTTTCAAAGCAATTGGACCACACAAAAAATAGCCCGAATCTGCAGTTCACAAACTGACTGTAATCTTAAAACCAAGTTTTTGGACGGAAATGTCTTTAATACCAAGAATATCTTATGAATTCTCACTACAGAAAGATTTGGTGTGCCAGTTGATGCTGTGATTGAGAAGTTAAGGAGATTATATACCCATAAGTAATTCAATCTGGTGAAATAAACTATAGACTGATGTCAAGTGGACAAAAAGTGAAAAATGCTCAAAAAAAACCCCAAATAATATAGAGGGTGCAATTAAGGCATTAAAAAAATTCCACATGGCTTTGGCTTCTTACACTATTTTTACAGTCTTGTTGCTTAAAAATACATGCAAACTGAAATCCCTGCATGGCAAATTCAGAAGGTCTGCCAGCAGCATTCAGATGTGGGACAAGGAAAGTGACAGGACCTGGGAGGGGAGGGTTCCCCATTCTCTCTATCTTACACTAGACGGCACCCCAGAGGTCTGTGCAGCAGTCACAAACAAAGCATTGTTATCTGGAAGGGAGGCAACTGTGGAGTTTCCATTGGCTGGAGAACAGCCCAGCTTCAGTTTTTCCAGATATTCTGCATGGACAGGTTTATGACCCTGGAGAACTTTGATGGCATCTTCTACTTTGAACCACTCTCTCTTCCTTCCTATATTAACAGAGTCTTCCCAATCTTCTAATATTTCAGTGACTGTAAGAACAAAATGTTCTGTGCTTTCGGTCTGGATTCTGATCAAATATGCCAAGGAGTCTTCCTAATTTTCCTTTGACTCCAGCCTCTTCATAAACTTCCCTCACAGCATCACCGCCAGGCTCCTCTTCAGGCTCCATTCCCCCTCCTGGGACAATCCACTGGTCTGGGCACCACCGCTACTCACCAAACGCCTCGTCCTCCTGCTCGCCGCGGAAGCACGCGCTCGCCGCCCGCTTCCTGAAGCCCTCGCGGTTCTACGCCCGCGTCTGGGTGGGCTTGAACTTCATCACACAGCCGGCTCCGGCGGCTGCGGCAGCGGCGGCTCCCCCTTCCACGGGACCCGGCCGCCGCCACCCCGCCGCGGACGACGGCGACCAGGGACGAGACGAGTCGGGGCGCCCAGCACGCCGGCGACGCGGTGGAGCACGAGGACGCCGATCACTGGAACCCGGGGCCGGGAGGGAAGCGCCGCCTCTGCCCGGGCGCCCCGATCTCCATGGAGGCTCGCCTCGCCGCTCCCTCCCGCCCGCCAACAACCACGGCCGCGGTGGAAGGGGGAGGTGGGAACGAGCGAGGCTCCCGGCTCGAGCCACGCGGAGCCGCTAGCTAGCTGCGGCGGATCCAGAATGAACTTTTTTTTTTTTTTTTTGCAGTGACAAATTTTATCATTTACTGCTTTAGTATTCAAGTGGGCATTGTTAAAAATAAACCATTACATAGGATCTTTGCTGTGTTTCAATCTTAGTCATAATCTTTAGACATTTATCGTTCACTAGAAGCTGAAAAGCACCGGGTAATATAGTGTAAATCACTCTGTTTGCCTCATACAAAACCGTCTCAACATAAAGCTTATTAGGGGATGGAATGTGTAATCCATATCAACAGAAATTAAGCAATCTCAGCTTTCAGTGCCATGCTCAAAGCATGGTTCCCCAGAAAACTGAGCAAGACAGAGGGGGAGGGGTGGACAAAGAGCCTAATAGAACCCAAAGATACTGTTATAGACCAGGCCATAAAACTCTCCCAATGAATGTGGCCACTGAAAAACAAACAAACAAAACAAAACAAAACAAAAAACTAGGCTGAGATAGGGCATGAAGTTGAACACTTGTTAAATATGACTAAATCTTTTTTTTTTTTTTTTTTTTTTTTTTGATTTTTCGAGGTAGAGTCTCACTGTGGCCCAGGCTGACCTGGAATTCACTATGTAGTCTCAGGGTGGCCTCGAACTCACGGCGATCCTCCTACCTCTGCCTCCTGAGTGCTGGGATTAAAGGTGTGCGCCACCACACTTGGAATGACTAAATCTTTTGTTGTTGTCTTAGAGGTATGGTCTCACTCTAGCCCAGCCCAGACTGATCTAGAACTCACTGTGTTGTCCCATACTTGTCTTAAACTCACAGATATCCTCATACTTCTGCCTCCCACATACTGGGATTGAAGGTATGTGCCACCATGCCTGGCTAAATCTTGAATAAAAAGACATGTAGCTAAAAGACATGGGGCTATACGCATGTCCCCTGCACCCTGAGAGGTGCATGTCACTCCTCATTGCACATGGGAGGCTCGAGGTTCTGAGACATGGGCGTGTACACTCCTCTGATCACTGTATCATGGGTGAGCAAGTGAAACTGTGAAAGTTTATTTCCCTGACACTCACTAAGTCATAAAGTTGGAATGTGAGCCCCCCAAAAAGAGGGGAATGAAGCTGGGCTGGGTGCTTACTGTATTCTTGGTTTTATATTACTTCTCTGTTGCAGACACAGAGGTTAACACTGTCTAGCTGCAAGGAAGTCAGCCAGCTGCTGGCTCCTCCTAGCTGTACCTCAGCCCTTTTTGGGGTGACCCCTTTGGACAAAGACTGAGCAAACTGACAATGCAAAGACTGGCAGTTTCGACCCTGGGACTTTCTCAAACAGGCAATTTGTGCCTTAGAGCACCTGTTGAGCAGGGACCTTGTCAATTCTGTCATGTCTCCTTACCTAATCTTGTCTCCTTACCATTATGCTTTTTCACACTAATTCCAGATCAGTTTTCAGCAGGATCTAGCTGGACACCCCATCTTAAAGGGGGATGATCACTCCAGAGAGAAAAATTGACCCTCCAAGGGTATGGATTAAGACCTAGGTTAGCCACCCCAAAGCCTTACCTCTTCCATTATTTCATAGCCAACAGTGAAGCAATAAGTACAGCTGGATGGGCCTTGCACTATGATGTGTATGGTCTCTGTCCATGAGATCCCTGTGAGCAGCTTGCTTACAAGACCTCATGTGCAAAAGATGAAGACCAGAGAGATTGACACACTGTCCCAGTGGCTGGATCCCACAAAGAATGTGATGTGTGCTGATGCTACTAGTGCTGAGGTAGTGAAAGGAAACTCCCATGCCTGGAGACTTTGGCCCCTAAGCTAGAGTTAAAGCAAGGGCCCCAGCATTTGAACCACACAAAGGCCACTGTTACTCTCCCCGGATTTCCAGATCCTTTCTCTAGAAGTGCCTAGCATTTTGAAAGATTAGCTCATGACCTTTCTCATTTTCCCGTCATCTGGGCATAGCATCCTCATAAAGCAGGGGCCAGTTTGGGTGCACAGTAGGCATGGAGAGCCACAATTGTCTTCAGGCCCAGGAATTTCCATTTGCTCCCATTGTGCCTTGCTTGGAGAGGGCTGGTCCCTGTGTGAGCTGTGGAATCAGACCTTTTGCTCTGGCATCCAGACAGACCACTGACCAGCATCCTTGTCCAACTGAGTCAGAGGGTGAATGGGCCAAAGGACAAAAACTTTCTTCCTCATCAGTAAAAGAACGAGTCTTCCTAAAATGGGTAGACAACAATGCAAAAACACCACCGAAAGTCAGAAAACTGAGAGATCACTACCAAGGATACCTAGTCCTACAATGGAAGCCTCCAATAAAATCATAGAGAAATCAACAGAAATTCATTCCCAAAATAAAAACACAACAACCAATGTGTCCCTGATAAAAAAAAAAAATCACTGAACTAGAAGCAAACAATCAAAGAACCAATAATCATATCAATGAAATGGAACAGAATTGTCTCCTAGTGCATTTAGCTTTTGATAGTAGGCTAAACTTGATTCAAGAAAACAATGGAACCCTCCAAAGAGATATGAATAAATTGAAGGTAAGTCAAGAAATGGAATATCTCAACAACCAGTTGATTAAGCTTAATAAAGACATGATCAAATGCAAGAATGAACTACAGAAAACATCAAGAAAATCAGAACTTGAATTGAAATTGTACCTCAGAAAAGACATGGACACAATGCAAAATAACATAACAGAAACCAAAAAGCAAATAGAAATTATAAAAACCTCTCTAGAACCACTCACCAACAGAGTTACTCATGTGGAAGACAGAACTTCAGATCTAGAAGATAAGACAAAAGAAATTGATCAGGAAGCCAAAAACTTTGCTAAGTTCAAAAAAATCAAGTGAACAGATACGAGGGAACTGTGGGACACTCTAAAACAACCAACTATCCAGATCATGGGTATGACAGAATGTATCACCATAGCTGATCAAAAGCCATAGTGACAAAAACAGCATGATAGCAGAAGAAAAACAGAAACATAGACCAATGGAACAGAAATGAAGATCCAGACCTTAGGTCAAATAATTACAGCTGCTTGATCTTTGACAAAGGTGCCAATAATGTAGGCTGAAGAAAAGACAGCATCTTCAACAAATGGTGTTGGACAAATTGGATGACTATATGTAGAAAAATAAAAGTAGACCCACTGTTTTGCCATTTACAAACATCAGGTCCAAATGGATTAAACCTCAATATAAAACCTGAAACTCTTCAACTACTGGAAGAAAAAGTAGGAATCACTCTCTACAATATAGGACTGGGAAAGGACTTCTTGAACAAAACACCAGTAGCCAAGGAAATTAAACAAGCACTCAACCAATGGAGCTAAAAAGCTTTTTCACAAACATACCATAAGCAGAGCCAATAGATTACCCACTGAATGGGGGAAAATTTTTGCCAGCTATACCACTGACAGAAACCTAGTATCTAGAATCTATAAGGAACTCAAAAAACTGAACAATAAAAAAATCAAACAACTCACTGCAAAAATGGGGCAGAGACCTAAATAGGGAGTTCTCAGAAGAATTACAAATGGCTAACACACACTTAAGAAAATGTTCAACATCCCTAAGCATTAGGGAAATGCAAATTGAAACAACTATGAGATTCCACCTTACCCCAGTAAGGTTAGCAAACATTAAAAAAATCAAATGAAAACAAATGCTGGTGAGGCTGTGGAGAAATTGAAACCCTTATTCACTGTTGGTGAGACTGTAAGCTGGTACAACCACTGTGGAAATCAATATTGTGACTCCTGAAAAGGATAAATATAGAGTTACCCACAGACCCTGTTTTTCCCTTACTTGGCATTTACCCTAAAAGCTCCATATCTCAGTTCAGAGATATTTGCTCAACCATGTTTATAGCTGCTCAATTCATTATAGCTAAAAACTAGAATCAACCCAGGTGGCTATCATTGCATGAATGGATAACAAAGATGTAGTATATCTACATAATGGAATTCTACTCAGCAGTAAAAAGAAAAATGACACGTTGAAATCTGTAGAAAAAAGGTTGAACTTGAAACAGATTATTCTAAGTGAACTCATACAATCACAGAAAGACAACCATTGCATGATCTCACTCATCTGCAGTTCCTAATCGGGATCAGCCCAAGTTGCTGACATAACTGAATAGCATATTGAAGCTTGGACAATAGGGATGGTAGGGCTTGGGGGAATAGAAAGGGTGCGGGGGACACAAAACTGAACCCAAATTGAACTGGTACCATAGAATCCTATATCCTGGAGGTCAGGCTAAAGGGTGGATCCCTCAAGAGGACCTTAGGGGGAGCACCTGAATAAAAGGGCCCTGGAGAGGGTGAGACAAAATCTAACCTCAAATGTCTCCTATTTCTCTTTATTCTCTGTCCTTTTCTTTTTCTTTTCCCTTGGTGTTGGCCTATAATTCTCTGTACCAGGATGTGGTCTCCAGCCACAATGTGATAGTGATCAGAGACCTACTAGGTGTCCAGAAACAAACAAGACAGACTTCTGTCAGAGCACTTGATTACCCACCAGAGGTTAATGGTAAGACCCTACTGCTGAAGGCACCAATTGCTGTCAGCATGGACCATGAAGAGACCTGATTGGAATCCAGAAGACAGCCAGTCCCCAGACAAATAGTACATCTAGAGCTGGAAGCTGCTACATGAGCTACCAGGGGAAAGTGGCCAGTATATGTCCAAGCAACTCAAAGTCTAAGCAACTCAGAAGCAAACAATCTGACTTGATGCTCACACAAGTATGATAGTGGCACACAGCCATGGTGAGTAACCAACTACTCTTGGATTGGCTAAAAGATCTGCTCAGTGGAAAGGAAACCATATCTAGAACTGGGAAATAAGTCAGAATCATATCCAGATAATGATTTGGCTTTCCATTGTCAAGTTCCCACTAAACCTTAGACTATAAGAGTCTACACAGTTTTAATTCTCTTTAAATTAATAATGGTTATCCTATTTAACCAGTGCTGACTTCATTATCTGCTGGAGAATCTGCTTCTCTTTTTCAGATGGGAGCTGGACCTCAGGAAATAAACGACGCCAGTGCACTCCACCTCAGCCCCAGCTGAAACCACAGAGGAATTGGGGAAATGAGCAATAGTGCTGCTTTCTTAGTGAATCTGATATCAGCACAAGGATGATGGAGATAGATACTGAGGACACTCAATACCTACCAAACCAGATATCCAGAGGCTCCTAAGTGCCCATCACTCAAGTAAATTTAAAATGCTCCCAACATGGCTCAGGGAATTTTGCAGAAATGGGGGTGGAAAGATTGTTAGAGCCCCAAGTTGGGACATTTTGCACAGGGTCATTACTCCCCCCCCATAATACATGACCCACAATACCCATGGAATTGACCTTTATCTCCAATGAATAGGCCTCTTCAGAAAAGCAGCAGGGAGGAAGGAAAGGATGGTACCAACATGTGTTGTTGACATACAAAACATGTCCATATCTAATAAAAAATATTGCTTAAATTTTAAAAACACTAAATAAAATAAAATTTATTGTTTTCTCATTATAAACATAGCATATGTTATGCAAGAAATGCTTGAAGAGGGTTTGGAAAAATGGCTCTGTGGTTAAAGGCAAGTGCCTGCAAAGCTTTGGTTCAATACCCCATTACCCACACAAAGGCAGATGCACCATGCATCTGGAATTCATTTGCACACATATACTCACTCTCTTTCTGTCTGTCTCTTTCTCTGTTTCTCTCTCATATAAGTAAAAAATATATTTTTCTCAATGCTTGAAGAGAAGATGACCATTATCAATGTGTTATACCAAAGAACAGCTTCAATACTTCAATAGATTTCTGAGCTATACTCATGTAAAGCTTGTAAGTATAGGTTTAATTTATCATATCATTGAAAAAATTCGCATTCCTACTTTCCAACTCACTTTATATTTAGACATTTCTTTTATTATAAACACTTCATTCACATTTTTTGAAACAGAGCCTTACTTGTGTAGATCAGGCTGGCCTGAAACTCATCATCTCCCTGTTGTGGCCTCCAAAGTGCTGTGATTATAAATATGTGCTACCATGCCCAGCTCCCTCAACGTTTTTTTTTTTTTTTTTGGTTTTTCAAGGTAGGGTCTCACTCTATGGAGTCACAGCGTGGCCTTGAACTCATGGCAATCCTCCTACCTCTGCCTCTGGAGTGCTGGGATTAAAGGCATGCGCCACCACGCCCAGCACCCTCCAGTATTTTTGAAGACTACATATTCTTTCATTGAATGCTATAATTTCCATTGAGTGCCACTATAATTTGTTTAACTAAATTGGACATTTGTATCATTTATAATTGTCCCTATTACAAGTCACACAGAGGTGACAAACTTTCTGCCAAAGCCCTTTCTGTATTTAGGCTTGTTTCCTTAAACTAGAATCAGGCCTGGTGTATTTAGTTCCCCAGACCTGATATGTTTTATTCCTACAGCAGGAAGTTAATGAACAGAAATTAGCTTACTCTAGGATGTAAAACATTTTCTTGGGGTCTATTAAATCTTGTAATTTTGACAGTCTAACCATATAGACAAAACTAAGAGTACAGTGAGATAATTACTCAGGTGACATAAAGAGGAAATAGAAGGTGGATCAAGGACTCTGCAGATGGCTTGGGAAACAGGTGGAGTTCCCCAGTACTCCTTCCTGGGTGAGCTCCCAGACATGACTCATGACCAAATGCCAGGTCATTCGTTTGGCTGCCTGAACCCTTGATTTTTAGTCCAAGTAAATATTCTAGAGTGATACAAGAAAGAATTTGAAGAAAAAGAGGAGAGGTGGAGAAGTTGCAAATCTTCCAGGAGTTTAAGGCAGAAAGAGTGGGAATGGCTGTGTAGCAAACCTACGAGGAGAGTGGGGTTTGCTCCTTCCTCCTCTTGCTCCTTGGTAGAGGGATCATCTAAAGCCAAAAGAAGGCCAAGAAAAGTCCTAGAAAATCCTTTGACCTATTCCATGAACAGTGGAAGCAGAAAATCTCAGACAGAAGGTTGCCCTGGAAACCCAGCAGCCAGTGATTGTGTGTCCCTGTGTTCAAGGCACCATTCCTAAACTGCTTTGTTGGACATGAGAACCTGCCCTCACAGGGTCACAATCTAGGGACACCTAGACATAGAGGGAAGAGCATTTAAGGAGAAGTCTCTGGCTTGTGACTCTTTATTTATTTAGTTTTTTGAGGTAGGGTCTCACTCTAGCACAGGCTGACCTGGAATTCACTATGTATTTTCAGGGTGGCCTCGAGCTCAAGGTGATCCTCTTATCTCTGCCTCCTGAGTGCTTGGATTAAAGGTGTGCATCACCATACCTGGCTTTATCTTTATTTTTTATTTTTGAGGTAAGATTTTTCTCTAGCCCAGACCTGGAATGCACTATGTAATCTCAAGGTGGCCTCAAACTCAGCAATTCTGCTTCCTCTGCCTCCCAAATGCTGGGATTAAAGGCATGTACCACCATGCCCAGCTCATGACTAAAGAGTGGCCCATACTTGGAGAACCAACCCAGAATGGAGTAAGTCACTTGCTGGACTACCCTCATATAAGGCCATCATTTAGCAAAGATGGTCAATTGCACCAGGCAAGTGCAATACCCCTGAGCTACAGGGCCATACCAAAAGATGGCTTATAGTTAATAAAACATATACATCCCTTACCCAAACTTTGTCCAAGGACTGGTACTGGGCCAAAATTCATGTCATCTGGAACCTCAAAATGCATTCTTATAACCAAAGTCATATCAGATTAGGGTGAGCCCTTGTCCAGTGAATGGTGTCCTTAGAAGAAAAGAGAATAAGACACACAGGGAAAGGATGGCAATGTAGCAACG
This sequence comes from Jaculus jaculus, assembly GCF_020740685.1. Lineage (NCBI taxonomy): Eukaryota > Metazoa > Chordata > Mammalia > Rodentia > Dipodidae > Jaculus > Jaculus jaculus. The sequence goes on from NC_059107.1 coordinate 66,689,603, forward strand.
GAGACAGAGATTGGAGTGAAGCAACTATAAGCTAAGAAGCACCAAAGATTGCTGGACAGCCCAGCAATTAGGGGAGAGGTAAAGACTCCCCTGTAGAGCTCTTGAAGCATGATCCTGCTGTCATAGCAATTTTGATCTTCCTTCTTTCACAACTGTGAGGCAATCACTTTCCAATGCATGAAGCCACCAAGGTTGTTGTAACTAACCTGTGAAACTCCTACAGAGGCTCCCTGGACTGCCTCATTGAGCCTTCTCCATGCTCTGTATAGCTCAAAGGCATATATAGCACTTGACTAGTACAATTGACAATCCATGATGACCTTATGTGGGGGCAGGCCTGCAAGTGATCTTGGGTTGGTGATGGAAATCCTGCAAGTATTAATCACTAAAAAGTCACAAACCAGCCAGGTGTGGTGGTGCATGCTTTTAATCCCAGCACTTAGGAGGCAGAAGTAAAGGAGGATCACCAAGAGTTTGAGGCCATCCTGAGACTAGTTAATTCCAGGTCAGACTGGGCCAGAGTGAGACTCCACCTTGAAAAAAATAGTCACAAGCCAATCTGGGTAACCAAGGGAAACAGCTAAACTAACCCCTTAGTCAAACTTTCCTGGGGCATGAAACTAGGCAGACAGTGTACCCCAGATCCCCAGCTGGACCTCGTCTGACACTCCACTGTCCAAGAGGGCTAAAGAGAAGTAGTCGAAACAGAAAAGTATAGCCCAGGTGGGGCAAGACCCCCTTCAGCATTTCCTTTCTTAAAGGTGGGCTTGTTTCAGTTGAATGAAGGACTTATATTTCCTACTTCCATTCAGAACTCTGAGAAGAGAGTAATGGCAAGAATGGTCCCAGGGGCAAGACAGTGTGTTTAAAAATAAATTAAGCCAACCTCATCTTCAAGCATTCCATAGCCAGGTGTGTCAAGCCTCAATTCATGACCCTCAACTGCTCTCCAGGTGGGAGGAATTCAACCTGGACATTTTCCTTTTAGCTACATAATGCCAAACTCTACCTTTATAAGAAAATGTGACTTTTCATTGTTTCCTACTTCCCTGAAATTGCTTTCTCAAGCTAGGCATGGTGACTCACATATGTAATCCTAGCTAGCACTTAGGAGGCTGAGGTAGGAGGATTTCTACAAGCTCCAGTCCAGCATGGTATGTTTAAGGACAACATGGGCTATAGACTAAGACTCTGCCTCAAAAAAAAAAAAAAGAGAGAGAGAGAGAGACAGAGAGGGGGTGGGGAGAAAGAAAGAAGGAGGAGGAAGTTGAGGAAAAGAAAAGGGGGAAAGACGTTAGGAATTGCTTCCCCAAATTTACTTGGAATATTCTTTCTTCTACCTTCCCTGGGAGCTAGAAAAGGCAAGACAAATAGCTTACATCCTATATTGGTGCAATAACTGAAAGATGAAGGAAGACAGACCTGGAAAGAGAGACAAAAAGTTATTGAGCTGGTTTCTAGACATAATTGCACATGTCTGTGCTTCCAGCACTCAGGAGGCAGAGGCAGGAAGAGTCTGCTTGGGCTACATTGTGAGACTGCCTCAAAAAGACTGTGTTTCACCCGTCCTATGGGAGGGAATACATGCCTGGTACTGAAAACCTAATCAAAACCCTATGGTGGGGAAGGTCACGAGCCTTAGGAGTATAATGCCTACTCTTGTCTGGCTAAATGTGTACATTATGATCACCAAACTGCCCTGTAAGCACTTTAAGGTTCATATCCATATATTAATGGTATTCTGACATTTGGTTAGAGAAGCTTCTCTTTTCAGATGGCAGTGACCACTAGGATGACCCAAAAGTAACCATAGTGCTGAGAAATTATGGAAGAGTGTTCAGCACTGAAACATCTCTATCACTCCCTCCAAGGCTCAAGGTCCATTGCAGAAGAGGTGGTGGAAAGAATGTAAGAGCCAAAGGATGGGTAGGACTGCAATCATACAGACAGAAATTGGCTTTGATATCCATGACCACACAGTGTCTAGCAATAGCATTATAAGACACTCATAATAGGAAGAAAAAATGATGACATCAAAATAAAAAAGATGCTAATGAAGAGGGTGAGGGGTTATGATGGAGAGTGGAGTTGTGAATGGGAAAGCAGGGGAAGGAATTATCATGGCTTATTGTCTGTAAGTATAGAAGTTATCAATAATAAAAGAAAGTTATTAAAAAGAAAAGTAAAAAATTTAAAAAAAGTGTTTTATAAAAAAGACTGTGGTACAGATACATACATATATACACACATAATATACATACACACACACAACAGACATAATGTCATGAAAATAGAAAGGGGGTATTTGGGAAGAGAAAGGGGATATGAGCGAGTAATATGGAGTGAATACAGTAAAGAATATAATATAATTTAACATAAATATCATAAAATCTATAATTTTGATGTTCAGTATTTTTGTTTTCAAGGTAGAGTCTCACTCTAGACAAAGCTAACCTGGAACTTTGTTGCTCAAGGCTGGTATTGAACTCATAGTATTCCTACTATGTTAATCTCCCAAGTGCTGTGATTAAAGGCATGTTCCACTACTCCTGGCTTGAACCCCATCATTTTATACAAAGGATATATACTAATAAATTATTTATTTAAAAAGACTTGTAATAGAGACACTGGAAGAAGGACTTGTTTGAAAGACTGTGGCTTTGCAATTCAGAAAGAATAGAATTGACTCAACCTACTAAATAGTACAATACACACAAAGCCAAAGGAGAGGGGTCTGGAAGGACATCATTTATTTGAGGGTTTTTTTCTTTTTTTCTTTTTTTTTTTTTTTTATTCTGACACTAGACTATCTCCTACAGACCAGTTAAAGCCTGCAGACCCAGGATGAAATCTATGTGGATAAAGTGAAGAGGAGGGTATTGTATATATGTAAGTAGGTGAACAGGTACTAGGAATAGAAAGGCCTAAGTGAGGTCAGGGAAAAGAATTGAATTGAAAATTGAAAATTTCAATACAACTACAGCTATCTGATCTTTGGCAAAGGGGCTAACAATGCACACAGGAGAAAAGATCCCATAACAAGAGTAGAGCCATCCTTGGGCAGCTGCCTGGGAGGGCAAGGCCAGCACAAGAGGTGCTTGGAGCAGGGCCTTGACACACACCATTGTGAGTCAAGGCTGAGCTAACTCTGTTTCAGTGGTCCCTGCACCACTGGTACCTGGGGTCCCCAAGGTGCAAGAGCTAGGGCAACACCCACACCCCACCCTATACCTCTCTAGCTCCTCTCCACAAGACTGGCCTTTTGCCCCTGAGGGACCCTGCCACCAGCTTCAGTGGATCTTTTTTGGTCTTTACCCCCTCTTCTGATCATTTCTAAGCCACACCACAAGCCACATCCACATACATAAGGCCCCTCATCAATCTCTTCCTCACACCACTCCCAGGCCTAGTTCCTTGATCCCAGGGCCCACCTACCTCCCCACCCCCTTCTACTTTCCTGCCACAAGCATGCACCTACCAGTGCCCCAGACAGGGGACACAGAAATATCTGGCAACTAACCTCTAGGGGATATCAGCGCATCCTCCACAACCTGCTCATCTGGGGCACAGTGGAAGAACAGGGGCAAACACCACTGCTCCAGAGCCCCACAGGCAAAGCATGGCTAGGAGAGTAAACTGAAGAGATGCAGGTCCTCCAAACACAGCTTGTGTATCAGCCAGCCACCCACAGCGTATGGCACACTTGCAACCTCCACAACCTGTGCATCTGTGAATACAATGCCATCCTACTCCAAGCCAGCCTAAACCCAAAACATTACACTCATTGAAGATTCTACAAAGGCCAACTCTTGATTCCTTCTTGAAGAAAAATAAAGACTTTTACCACAATGCAAAAAGAATGTAAAATAACAAACTGAGTGATGTCCACCAAAATTGCCTAGTCCTATAATGAAAATCTCCAATGAAAATTTAGAGGAGACCATAGAAATAGACCTCATGGGTTAGAGAGATAGCTTAGTGGTTAAGGTACTTGTCTACAAAGCCTAAGGATCCAGGTTTCATTTCCTAGCACCCACAAAAGCCAGATGCACAAGGTGGTACATACATCTAAAGTTATTCTGCAGTGGCTAGAAGCCCTGGCATGCCCATTCTATCTATCTGACTCTCTATATTTATCTCAAATAAATAAATAAAATATTAAAAAAGAAATAGAACACCAAAATGAAAACAAAATAGCTATGTGATCCTGACCAAGTGAATCTCTGAAATGGAAGCAAACCATCACAAAACCAACAATCTCATAAATGAAATGAACACAGCTATTGTCACTAGGCTTAACTTAATGGAGGAAACCAAAAGAGACCTCAAAAGAGAGATAAATGAAATGAAGGTGAATCAACAATTAGAGAAAGAAATTGATTGGGAGTCCAAAAAATTTGACAAGTTCAAAAATCATGTGAACAGAAGATAAGGGAAGTGTGGGATACCCTAAAATGACCAAACATCCAGATCATGGGTATACCAGAAGGGGAAGACTTTCAGGCCAAAGGCATGTGAACATATTCATCAAAATTATTGAAGAAATGTTCCCCACCCTCTCAACAGAAAGACACATCCAGATACAAGAAGCTCAAAGAACACCAAACAGATTAGACCAAATAAGAAACTTTCTAAGGCACATCATAGTGAAAATCCTAAACAACAAAAACAAAGAGAGAGAGTACTAAAAGCAGCAAGCGAGAAACAACTCAAAACATACAAAGGCAATCCTGTCAGAGTTACCTCAGACTTTTCAATGGAAACCCTAAAAGCCAGAAGGGCTTGGAATAGAACACTTCAAAGTCTAAAAAACTATGGCTTCTAACCCAAAGTACTGTACCCAGTGAAACTATCCCTCACAATAGATGGTAAAAGGAAAACTTTCCATGACAAAAGCGAGCTGTATAACTATACTAACACAAAGCCAAACCTATATAGAATACTCCAGGGAACACTCCACACAGAAGAGTCAAACAAGCAACATCAAAAACTTTCCAGAAGAAGAACACAATAGACCACACTGGAGCAGGCATGAAAATGTACAAAGCCCAAGAAAACACCAAACATGTTAAAGTCTCCAACAAGGCAGGGATTAAATCAAGCCTCATAATTATAACCTTAAATATTAATGGTCTTAATTCACCCATCAAAAGACACAAATTAACAGGGTGAATAAAAAAAAAAATGGACCCTTCTATCTGTTGTCTTCAACAAATACACCTCAACACTAAGGATAGAGGCCTCCTCAGGGTAAAGGATGGAAAATGTTTTCCCAAGCAAATGGAAATAAGAAAGCAGTTGTGGCTATATTAATACCTGACAAAATAGACTTCAAACCAAAAGTAAACAAAAAGGACAAGAGCCACTTTCTACTCATCAAGGGAATGATCCAACAAGAGGGCATAACAATCATGAATTTATATGCACCAAACAGGTACATCACATTTCATAAAACAAAACCTACCCAATAACGAATCAGAAATAAATACCAATACCATCATAGTAGGGGACATCAATACCACATTATTATCAATAGATTGATCATCCAAGCAGAAAATCAACAGGGAAATAATAAAGATTAATAATATCATAGATCAACTAGATCTCACAGACATCTACAGAACATTCCTCCCCAAATCTACAGAATGCACATTATTCTCAGCAGCCCATGGAATGTTCTCCAAAGTAGATCATATATTAGGGCATAAATCATGTCTACATAAATTCAGGAAAATTGATGTTATTTCCTGCATCATATTGGATCACAATGCATTAAAGCTAGAAATTCACAACAAGAGAAAAAGCATGAATTAAACCAGGTCCTGGAGACTGAATAACATGCTATTAAGCAATGAATTGGTTATGAAAGCAATCACAAAGGAAATTTTAAAATTTCTAGAACTGAATGATAATGAAAAGACATCATATCAAAACTTATGGGACACAATGAAGGCAGTTTTAAGGGGAAAATTCATAGCAATAAATGTCTTCATAGCAAAGACAAAGAGATCTCAAATTAGTAACCTGATAATCCACCTAAATGCATTGGAAAAACAAGAAATGCCCAACCCTAACCATTCTAGATGGAAAGGAATAATCAAGATCACAGCATAAATTACTGAATTTGAAACTAACAAAAGAATTGAAAATTGACAAAATGGAGAGCTGGTACTTAGAAACAATAAACAGGATAGGCAAACCCCTGGCCATTTTGTTCAAATTAAAAAAAAAAGTCTAAAGTTAATAAAATTAGAAATAAAAAGGGTGATGTCATAATAGAAACCAATGAAATTGGAATAATCATCAGGACATATTTCCAAAACCTCTCCTTCACAAAAGTGGATAATCTGGAAGAAATGGATGAATTTCTAGACACATACTGCCTACCACCTACCAAAACTAAACTCATAGCAGATAAATCTCCTAAACAGATTTGTTATATCCATTGAGACTGACGTAAGTAAAGACCTCCCCAAAAGGAAGATGCTGGTAACTGAGGGAGTCTCAGCTGAATTCAATAAAATTCTTTTTTCTTTTTTACTTTGAATTTTTTTCTTTATTAGTTACATGCATACTCAGTGTATAAACAGCCATGTTGGTTCCATTGTTAGCCTCCTCCCTGTGCTCTCCCCTCTGAAGGGACCCTCCTTCTTGGGGAATGTAGGTCATGCATTGTGGGGGCAGCCATCAGTTATGGAGAAGAGGCAATGTCCATAATGTCCCAACTTGTGTCTCTAACAACCTTTCTGCCCCTGGTTCCTCAAATTTCCCTGATGTTGGGTTCATTTTAGGTCTGCTTCAGTGATGAGGTTTTGGAAGCCTCTGTGTATCTGGCTATCTGGTTTGGTAGTTTAGTGTTCTCTGTGTCTATTTCTTTCACCCTGGTGCTGATATCAGGTTCACCAAGAAAGCAGCTCTCTTGTTCATTTCCCCAATTTCCCTCTGGTTTCAGCTGGGGCCCTGGTGAGGTGCAATGGGCTGATTCTCTCCTCAGGTTCTGTGTCCATATGAAAAAGAGAAGCAGATTCTCCAATGGAGAGTGAAATCAGCACTGGATAAATGGAATAGCCATTATTATTTTAGATAAAATTTAATAGGTATATACCCTCTTGTAGCTTAAGATTGGTGGTAGCTTGATATTGGAAAGCAAGCTCATTTTTTTTTGATTTGGCTTTGTCTTGTTTCCCAGTTGCAGCTATGGTTCCATTCTACTGAGCAGATTCATTAACCAATTCAAGAGCAGTTGGGTACCCACCATGGCTGTGTGCTGCTATTGCACTTGGGTGAGTATCACATCAGGTTGTTTGCTGCTGAGTAGTTTAGACCATGAGTTGCTTGGACAGATATTGGCCATTTTCCCCCAGTCACTCATGTAGCACCTTCTGGCACTAGGCAAGCTAACTGTCTGGGGACTGACTCTATTCCAAATTCCATTCAGTTCTCTCCATGTTCAATACCAACAGCATATGGTGTCTTTGGCTGTAGGGTCTTACCATTAACCTTTGAGATGTAATCAAGTGCTCTGACAGAAATCTGTCTTCTTTTGAGAAGCCTTGTAAGTCTCACTGATTGACAGCTCATTGTGGATGTTAACTGCATCCTGGTACTGGGAGTTACAGGCCAGCACCAAGAAAAAAGAAGGAAGAAAAAGATAGATGATATTCAAGAGGAAGAGAGACAGAGAAGTAAGGGAAGGTTAAGGTTAGTCTTCATCATACCCTCTCCAAGGCCCTTTGATTCAGGCATTCCCACTAAGGACCTAATGAAGGTTCAACCTTTTAAGTCTGTCTTTCAGGATATAGGATTTTATGGTGCCAGTTCCATTTGGGTCCAGTTTTGTGTTCCTCCCTCCACCTCCCCAACACACACCACCATCCCTATTGTCTGGCCCTTGAGATGCCTATTTTAGTTATGTCAGCATCTTGGGAAGATATAGGTTAGGAGCCACAGATGAATGAGACCATGTGATGATTGTATTTTTGTGATTGGGTGAGTTTGCTGAGAATGACCTGTTCCAAGTTTGACCATTTTTCTTCAAATTTCATTGTGTCATTTTTCCTTACTGCTATGTACAGTTCCATCATATAGATATACTACATCGATATACTCCATCTTGGATATCCATTCATCTAATGATGGATATTTGGGTTGATGCCAGTTCTAAGATATTCCATTGTTGAATTGAACAGCTATAAACATGAGCAAATCTCTCTGAACTGAGGCAGAGAGCTTTTAGGGTAAATGCCCAGTAAGGAAATACTGGTCTGTTGGTAACTCTATAGTCAATGGTTTCAGGAGTCTCTTTATTCCTTTCCATAGTGGTTGTACCATCTTACATTTCCACTAGGAGTAAATGAGGGGTCCTATTTCTCTGCATCCTTACCAGCACTTGTTTTCATTTGATTTTTTAATATTTGCTATCCTTATTGGGGTAAAGTAGAATCTCATACTTGTTTTAACTTGCATTTCCCTGATGGTTAGGGATGTTGAAAATTTTCTTAAGTGTGTGTTTGCCATTTGTATTTCTTCCTCTGAGAATTCCCTGTTCAGTTCTCTGACACATTTTGTGAGTTGGTTGTTTGACTTTTTATTGTTTAGGTTTGTGAGTTCTAGAAATTAGGCCTCTATCAGTTGTATAGCCAGCAAAAATTTTCTCCCATTCTGTGGGTAACCTATTGGATCTGTTTATTATATGTTTTTCTGTGAAAAAACACTTCAGCTTTATGTGATCTCAATGGTTGAGTGTCTGTTTAATTTTCTGAGCTACTGGGGTTTTGTTCAGGAAGTCTTTTCCCACTTCTATACCATGGAAACTTCCTCCTATTTTTTCTTTCAGTAGTAGCAGAGTTTCCAGTCTTCTATTTAGGTATTTGGTCTACTTGGACTTGATTTTTGTGCATGATGAAATGTGTGGATCTAGTTTCATTTTCTGGCATATGGTTATCCAGTTTGTCCAGCACCATTTGTTGAAGATGCTGCTTTTCTTCCAGCCTACATTGTTAGGGACTTTGTCAAATATCAAGTAGCTATAGTTACATGACCCAAATTCTGGGTTGTCAGTTCTGTTCCATTTTTCTATAATCCTGTTTTCATGCCAGTAATATGCTGTTTTTGTTCCAATGACTATATAATATAGCTTTAGATCAGGTATGGTGATGCCTCCAGAGGTGTTTCTTTTGCTGAGGATATGCTTGGATATCCGAGGCCTTCTGCCATTCCATGTGAATTTTGAGATCTTTTTTTTTCTATCTCTGGGAAGAAAAATGTTGGGATTTTTATTGGTATTGCATTACATCTGTATATTGCGTTTGGCAAGACTGCCATTTTCACAATGTTAATTCTGCCTATCCAAGAGAATGGGAGGTCTTTCCATTTTCTCAAGTCCTCCTCAATTTCTTTCTTGAGTGTTTTTATTATACATCTTTTACATCCTTGGTTAATGTTATTCCAAGGTACTTTATCTTTTTTGTTGCTATTGAGAATGGGAAAATGTCACTGATTTCTTTCTCTGTATCTTTGTTCTTTGAATATAGAAAGGCTACTGATTTTTTTGTATTAATTTTCTATTCTGCCACATTGCTGAAGGAATTAACCAACTTTAAGAGTTGTGAGATGAATGTTCTCAGGTCACTTATGTATAGAATCATGCCATCTTCATATAATGAGCTAATTTAACTTCATCCTTTCCGATTTGTATCCCTTTTATTTCTTTCTTCTGACTTATTGTTTAAGTTAGGAATTCAAGTACTATGTTGAAGAGCAGAGGTGAGAGTGGCCACTCTGTCTTTTTCCTGCTGTCAGTGGTAATTTCCTTCAGTCTCTCTCTATTTATTATTTGGGCTTTAGGAGCTTTATATATAGCCTTTAGTATGTTGAGATATAAACCATCCATGCCTATTCCCTTCAATGTTGTGACCACAAAATTATGTTTGTCAAAGGCCTTTTCTACATCTATTGAAATGATCATGTGTTTTTTGTGTTTAAGCTTATTTATGTGATGTATTTCATTGGCAGATTTCCATATGTTGAACCAACCCTGTGTTCCTGGGATAAAGCCTACTTGTTCAAGGTGGATAATGCTTTTGATCTGTTGTTGAATTTGGTTTGTGAAGATTTTGTTCAGGATTTTTGTGTCTAAGTTCATCAGGGAAATAGGCCTATAGTTTTCTTTACTTGATGCATCTCTGCCTTGTTTTGGTATTAGGGTGATACTAGCTTCTTCAAAGGAGTTGGGGAGCTTTTCCTATTCTCTGATTATGTAACACAGTTTGAGGAAAACATGGCTTCAGTTCTTCCATGAAGGTTTGACAGAATTCAGTTGAGAAGCCCTCTGGTCCTGGACTATTCTTTTGGGGGAGGTTTTTGATTTCCTTTTCAATCTTGATGAGTATGATAGGTTTGTTTAGGCGATTAATCTGATCTGAGTTTAGCTTTGGTAGGTGGTATGTGTCCAGGAATTCATCCATTTTCTCCATATTATCCAGTTTTGTGGAGTAGAGGTTTTTGAAATAAGTCCTGATGATCCTCCCAATTTCATTTATGTCTATTGTGATCTCTTATTTTTCATTTCTAACTTTATTAATTTGAAGTCTCTCCCTCTCTCTGTCTATCTGTCTCTCTTTTTCCTTGATCAAATTTTCCAGGGGTTTATCAATATTGTTTGTTTTTTCAAAGAACTAGCTCTTTGTTTCATCAATTTTCTGAATTGTTTTCTTAGGTTCCAATTCATTAATTTCTGCTCTGATATTAATTATTTCTTTCCATTTTGAGCTTTTTGGGTTGGATTCTTCTTGTTTTTCCAATGCCTTTAGGTGGATGGTAAGCTTATTGATTTGGGATATCTCTGTCTTTGTGGAGATATGGGACTGCTGCAGGTTAGGTGATTCACAGGGGATGGGAGAGACTGGTACTGGTCCAGTGGGATGGCAGGAAATGGGGAGAGGGCAGTGGCAAGTGGGACAGCATTCATGCATTGAACTCTGTGGTGGCAGAAAAGCCCAGGGCGGAGGGAATGCCAGCCTGCTGACCTGGGTCTGTGCATGGAGGGGCAGTAGTGCATCAAGCTCCCTAGTGGCAGTAATGCCTAGGGCAGGGAGGAACCCTAATCTTCTGGCCTGGTTCCATGTACAGGCGTGGGGTGTGTGCGTGGTGAGTTGGATGGCATTTGCACATTGAGCTGTGCTGTGGCACAAAATCCTAGGGTAGGGGGAACACTAGCCTGCTGGCCTGGGTCTGCAAATGGGAGGGGCAGCAGCACATGGATCTCTGTGGTGGTGGGAATTCCTAGGGCAGGAGGAATGCTAGCCTGCTGGCTTGGGTCTGCATACAGGTGTGGGGAGGGCACAGCAAGTAGGGTGGCATTCACACATGGAGCTCCACGGTCGCAGGAAATCCTAGGGTGGAGGAATGCTAGCCTGCTGGCCTGGGTCCATGTACTGGTGGGGGGAGGGAGATGTTCAGCAGCAAGTGGGACAGTGTTTGCATGTGGAGCTCTGCAGTTGCAGGAAAGCCTAAGGTGAGGGCGAATTCTAGCCTGCTGGTCTGGGTCCACTTAGCCTGCAATTAGTGCAGAAAGAACCTGCAGCTGGAACTGCGGCTAGGATGGCTGCTTGAGGGGATGGGGGACTGGTGGGCTTCCCAAGAGCGTGAGAATCAGTGGATTCCTTACTTTGCTCCTCTGTGCCCTCCCACTGGAGGTCTACTAGAATCTGCCAACCCCTAAAAATCTCAATAAACCCTAAATGTCTTGCCTTGCCTTCCCCACGAGGTGAAGTGTGGTTAGGCAGATGCCACCTGGACTAGAATTCCTCAAAAAAATTCTTATGGAATGGCAGAAGGCACTGTATACCTAAATATATCCTCATCAAAAGAAAGAATTTTTGAGGTATCACCACACCTGATCTAAAGCTATGCTATAAAGCCATAGTACCAAAAACAGCATGAGACTGGCATAAAAACAGACATATAACCAATGGAACAAAATAAAGTACACAGTCCTTAGTTCAAGTAACTACAGCTACTTGATCTTTGACAAAGATGGCAACAACATACACTGGAGAAAAGACAGCATCTTCAACAAATGATGCTGGACAAATTGGATAACCACATGTAAAAAAAAATGAGACTTGACTCACTCTTCTACCATGCACAAAAATCAATTCCAAATGGATTGAAGACATCAATATAAGACCTGAAACTCTGAAACTCCTGGAAGAAAAAATAGGGGTAACTCTCCACAATATAGGAATGGATAAAGATTTCCTGAAAAATACATCAGTAGCCAAAGAAGTTAAATAAACACTCAAGTAGTGAGATCTCATGAAACTAAAATCTTTTGTGAAGACAAACATAACATAAACAGTGCCAACAGACTTCTCACAGATTTTCTTGCAGAGAAAATCTTCACCAGCTATGCCACTGACAGAGACCCAACATATAGAATCTACAAAGAATTCCAAAAACTAAGCTTAAACTCAAAGAATCCACTCAAAAAATGGGGCAGAGAACTGAATAGGGAAGAAATTCAAATGGCTAATACTCACCTAAGAAAATGTTCAACATCTTTAACCACCAGGGAAATGAAAATTAAAACTATTAGATTCCACCTTACTCCAGAAAAGATGATAATAATCACAAAATCAAACAACATTAAGTGTTGGCAAGGATATGGGGAATAGAAACCCTCATTCACTATTGGGTGGGGGGAGAGTGCAAACTTGTACCACTACTATGGAAACCAATATGGAGACTATAAAAATTGAGCTATCAATTGACCCAGCCATTCCTCTACTGGGCATCTACCCTAAAGGCTACACTCATTACTGCAAAAATATTTGATGAACCATATTTATAGCTGCTTTATTCACAATAGCTAAAACTGGAATCAACAAATGGGTAATGAAGATGTGGTACATATACGAAATGGAATTCTACTCAGCACTAAGGAAAAAAATATATAATGAAATTTGTAGTAAAATGGAAAGACTTGGAACAGATCATACTAAGTGAACTCACACAAGCACAGAAAGACAAATGCCACATGTACTTCTTCTTCTGCAGCTCCTAACCTTGAACAGCTTGAGTTGAAGGCATACCTGACAGACAACTTGAGGAATGGAAGACAACAAGAAGGATAGAATGGTTTGGGAATGGGGAACTGGAGAGAAGGGGGAGATATACACAAAACCAAACCCAAAATTAATTGGTATCATAGAAGCATTCCTCCTGGATAGTGGATTAAAAGATACAGCCCTCAATAGAAGCATTGAGGGACAGTCTGCTATGAAGGGACTTGGAGAGAGTGGAATGAAGCCTAACCTTAAAACATTTGGCTCTGGCTTACAACTCCTAGTACCAGAAATTGGTTACAATCTATGTTGAGCTGTTGATTGGAAAGACCTACAAGGTACTCAAACAAGACAGGCTTCTGTCAAAACACTTGATTAGGGGCTGGAGAGATGGCTTAGCGGTTAAGCGCTTGCCTGTGAAGCCTAAGGACCCCGGTTCAAGGCTCGGTTCCCCAGGTCCCACGTTAGCCAGATGCACAAGGGGGCGCACGCGTCTGGAGTTCGTTTGCAGAGGCTGGAAGCCCTGGCGCGCCCATTCTCTCTCTCTCCCTCTATCTGTCTTTCTCTCTCTATCTGTCACTCTCAAATAAAAAAAAAAAAAAACACTTGATTACCTGCATGAGGTAATAGGTAAGACCTTATTGCTGAAGACACCTCATGCTGCCAATGCAGAACATCAAGAGATCCAGCTAAATCTAAAAGGAAGCCAGATCCCAGATGATTGGCCCATATAATGCTAAAATGTACTACATGAGCTCTGGGGGAAAATGGCCAAAGATGTAAGCAAGCAGGGGACACTGCTATATTAAATCAACCAACCTAACAAAATGTACATACCTGCATAATAGTGGTACACAGCATAGGTAGGTATGGCTCTTTGATTTGCTATGAGATCTGTTCAGTGAAAAGTGAACCCATAACTGGAACTAGGAACCAATTCAGAACCCTATGGAGACCAAGATAATGTAGTGTTTGTCCAAAAGTGAGGATACACTCATGAAAATATCTCTAAATTAACAATGCTTATCCTCTTTAACCTATCCTCATCTCACTCTCCATTGGAGGATCTGTTTTTGTTTTTCAGAAAGCAGTGAAAACTGAGGACAACATAATCTAACAACCAGATAGGAATATTCCCTGGCAGGAGATGAACCATCCCTCACACAGCAGTCAGAGCCCAGGTGAAATCACAGAGGAACTGGCAAGATGAGTATGCTGCTTCCATGACAAGTCTGACAACCTGGGCCAGGGTGATGCAAACAGACACTGAGGATACTCAAAACACACCCACAGAAATCCCTTTGGGTGGGTTTCTGATGTTGCTTCCAGGAAGAATTAACTGAAGGAGGAAGTCTTTCCCCCAGAGTGAGCCCTTTCCTCCAAGCAGGTGGCCCCTCTCTCATGGGAACTTGATATAAGGAAGCCTGGGTGAAAAGAGCCCCTTCCTTCCTTTCACTTGGCTACCAGTGCTGCTTGCTGCCTTCCAGTGTGGACTGAAAACCAGTGCGGGCTGAAGACCAGGATCAACTGAAGACCTGATTAGATTGAAACCCAGTGGTTCCTCAGGAAGTCTCCAGGCCTTCAGTGCCAGATTGGGACTGCTGAGCCATCTGGCTACATGGACTGAGCAGCTACTGGGTTTCTTGATTCTCAGACCTGCAACTGCTCTATTGTACTACTGGAAGCTAATCCAATAAGTTCCCTTCGTAATATAATTCATTCTAGCAGTTCTGTTCCTCTAGAGAACCTTCACTAATACACTTACCAAAGCTTAGGGAAGTTTTTGGAAGAAGGAATGGAAAGAATGCAAGAGCCATAAGGTGGTAATGAATATCCAGAGACATAGTCCTCCCCATAGTGACAGACTGCTGCTCTTACAACTCATAACCTACAACTATATGTTGAATACCAGTAATGCCTCAATGGAGTGGGACAGGAAAGAGGGAAATTATGGCATCAACATATGATATGACCTACAAGGTCCCTTAAACAAGACAGGCATCTGTCAAAGCACTTGCTTACCCACCTGAGGCAATAGGTAAGACCCAACTGCTTAAGACACTATTGCTGCCAAGAGAAAACACTGAGAGATCAAGCTGAATTTAGAAGGAAATCCATTCTCAGATGGTTAACCCATATAGTGCTGAAAAGTGCTACATGAGCTGATGGGGGAAGATGGTAAAAATGTCATTAACAAGCAGGGGCCATAGCCTGACAAGATGTACACACCTGTGCAATACTGTCACACAACCTAGGTGGTAAACAAAGCCTCTCTGATTGGCTATGAGATCCACTCAGTGGAAAGGAACCCATAGCTGGAACTAGGAACCAAGTCAGAATCCTATGAAGACCAAGATTATGGACCCCAATAAGAAGTTCTCACTAGTCTTTAGTGAGGCTACACCCATCAAAATCTCTGTAAATTAACAATGTGTATCCCCTTTAACCTATCCTGATCTCATTCTATATTGAAGAATCTGTTTTTCTTTTTCAGAAAGCAGCAAGAACTGAGGACAATCAAAATCTATCAACAAGACAAGAATAGATAGCTGATTCCCTGACAGAAGATGAACCACCCCTTGCACAGCAGCTAGGACCAAGGTGAAGCCACAGAGGAATTAGCAAGATGAGAAAGAGTTCTGTGTCCATGATGGGGCTGACAACCTGCACCAGAGTGATGGAGACAGATACTTAGAATATCCTAAATGCACCAAAACAGAAATGTAGAAACTGCTGAGAGCTCAACACTAAAGTAGACTGAAAGCACACCTACCACATTCAGGGAATTTTGCAGAAGAGGATATGAAAAGAATTTAAGACCCACAGGGCGGGAGGAAATATCCAGAGCATTGACCTCCCCCACAATGACTGACTGTTGCTCTCACAACTCATAACCCACACAACTCCATGGTGAATACCAGAATCCCACTAAGGTGCACCCTCAGTGGAGTGGAGCAAGGAGAAGAGAAATTATGGTACCAACATATGATGTGTTCATACAAAGTTTCTAATTAACAACAACAACAAAAAGATGGGGTGTCTGGAGCCAACCTGGTGAGCACTCTGGTCCCACTGTGCCAGTTTGAATGAAAGCTCCACAAGATTGCAACAGCTGGTGCCAAGACCCAAATAGGATATGGAATATTATCTTGTAAAATGGAGAAGAGGGCCAGATTATACAAATACTTGGTAACCTTTGAAAATTCTTAAGTGTCTATTACTACTTCAGCAATTTTCTAACACCAAGCATAATTATTTATCTCAGGTAAAGCAATATTTCTAAAAAAAATGACAAAAAAGTTTTGCAACCTGCCTTTGCTGAGTATATCATGAAGAAAGCTAAGCAAAGAATTGCACTGAAGAGATGGCAAGATTAAAAGAAGAAAAAATCATAAAGGAATGATATTTGTCAAAAATATTGTTTACTTTGAGGGCCCAGCTTCAGCTTTCTACTACATCAATGCATACAAGCTGGCTCCCAGGATCAGCTTAGACAATAAAGCCACCTGTGGTTGAATGCTTCTTGGACAACTGTTGTCCTGCTGAAGCTGGAGTTGTTCTGGCTTATAATAACCACCAGCAAATTAGGATCCAACCTGGCATTCCCATCTGTGAATGCAGCTCAAGATGCACACAATACTCACTGTGCATTTTTTCGAACTAACAATGGCTGTGGCTGGGGTATAAAAACCCTTCTGATGATTAAAAGAATGAGTTTTGTCATGGAATATGTTGGAGAGGTAATCACGAGTGAAGAAGCTTTTAGGCAGGGGCAGTTGTATGACAACAGAAGAATCATATACCTCTTTGATCTGCACTATGTATCTGATGAGTTCACAATGGATGCTGTTCAATATGGAAACATGTCTCATTTTGTGGATCATAGTTGTGACCCAAATCTTCTGGTGTTTAATGTTTTCATTGATAACCTTGATACTCATCTTCCCAGAATAGCATTCTTTTCCATGAAACCATAAAGGTTGGAGAAGAGCTTACTTTTGATTATCAATTGGAATATTATGAGGAGTTATCTTCAGATTCTATTGACCCCAGCCCTGCCAAAAAGAGCGTGAGAGGTTACTGCAAATGATACTCTACCCAGCAAAAGTATTCCTTACCATAGATGGTGAAAGGAAAGGTTTCCCTGAAAAAAGTCAACTCTATTATATGAAAACATAGCCAAACCTACAGAGAATACTTTGGGGAAACCTCCACACAGAAGAATCAAACAACCAATCTCAAGAGCCTACAAGAATAAGACCACAATAAACAAAACTAGAGCAGGCTCAAAAAAATACAAAGCACAAGACAACACTAAAACCCATAAAGCACCCCATAATGGCAGGGATTAAATTGAACCTCACAGTTATAACCTTAAATATTAATGGTCCTAACCCATCCATCAAAAGTCACAAGTTAACAGGGTGGTTACAAAAAAACTGGACCCATCTATCTGCTGTCTTCGATAAATACACCTCAGCACTAAAGATAGGCACCTCATCAGGGTGAAAGGATGTAAAATGATATTCCAAGTAAGTGAAAATGAGAAACAAGCAGGTGTTGCTACATTAATATCTGATAAAATAAACTCCAAACCAAAAGTAATCGAAAAGGACAATGAAGGCTGCTTCTCATGTATCAAGGGAATAATCCAAAAGAGGACAACAGAATCATAAATCTGTATGTTCCAAACACAGGTGCACCACAGTTTATAAAACAAAACCTAAGCCAGACATGGTGGTGCACACCTTTAATCCAGGCACTTGGGAGGCAGAGGTAGGAGGATCGCCATGAGTTTGAGGCCACTCTGAGACTACATTGTGAATTCCAGGTCAGCCTGGGCTAGAGCAAGACCCTATCTTGGAAAAAAAAAAAAAAAAAACCAGACAAACAAAAAAACCTACATGACAACGAAACCAAAATAAATGCCAACACTATCATACTTGGGGACTTCAATACTCCTCTATCATCAATAGACAGATCATCCAAGCAGAAAATCAACAGGGATATAATAGAGCTCAACAACACACAAATAAACTAGACCTAATGGAGATCTACAGAACTTTCCATCCCAATTCTGCAAAATACACATTCTTCTCAGCATCCCATGGAACCTTCTCCAAAATAGACCATATATTAGGCCATAAAGCATGCCTCCATAAATTCAGGAAAATTGAAGCAACTTCTTGCATCAATTCAGATCACAATGTTTTAAAGATAGAAGTTAACAACAAAAGACACATCAGGAACTTCACCAGCTCCTAGAGACTAAACAACACACTTTTAAACAATGACTTGGTTGTGGAAGAAATAAAAAAGAAACTTTAAAATTCCTAGAATTGAATGATAATGGAAACACAACTTATCAAAACTTAAAGCATACAATAAACACAGTCATAAAGGGAAATTTCATACCGCTAAATGCCTTCATAACAAAGATAGAGAGATCCCAAATTAATAACCTAACTGTCCACATAAAGGCATTGGAAAAACAAGAAGAATCCAACCCTAAGAGCTCCAGATGGAAAGAAATAATCAAGATCAGAGAAGAAATTAATGTATTGGAAACTAAGAAAACAATTAAAAATTATAAAATGATCCATCATTAGAAGAATGGATAACAAAGATGTGGTATATCTACACAATGGAATTCTATACAGCAGTAAGAAAAAACGACATAAAGAAATTTGAGGAAAAATGGTTGAACCTGAAACAGATCATTCTCAGCGAACTTACCCAATCACAGAAAAAAAATCGACACATAGTCTCATTCATCTGCAACACCTAACCTGAATCTGCCCAAGATGCCTTACATACCCAGTAAGCACCTCATGGACTAGACAATAAGATGAATGGGAGGGCGGGGAGGGAATCAAAGGGTGGAAAACAGTAATCCGGACACAAACGGCAATGGTACCATAAAATTCTACTTCCTAAAAGACAGACCAAATGGCTGAACCTTCACTAGACCCTTACAGGAAACACCTGAACTACAAGACACTGGAGTGGGTAGGATCAAAACTGACCTAAATCTTCTACATCTTCCCTCCCTCCCTCTCCCCCTCTCTCCTCTATCTCTAGCCTCTCTAACTCTTGTATATTAGTTATCTTTTTCCTCAATTTCTTAGTGGACACTGACCTGTAACCCCCACTTCCAGCTTGGGCCTACCATCCACAATGAGCTTTTGATCAGAGAAACCTACAAGGTTTCCCAAAACAATGACCGACTTCTGTCAGAGTACTTGATGACCCACCAAAGGACAGTGGTAAGACCCTATTGCTGAAGACTCCATACACAGCTGACGTGTAAAATGGAATGACATGACTGGAAGCCAGGAGAGAGTCAGTCCCCAGACAGTCAGCGTGTCTGGTGCCAGAAGGCGCTACATAGGCGACTGGGGGAAATGACCAAGAACTGTCCAAACAACACATTATTTAACCTAATTAGCAACAAATAACCAGATGTGATACCCACACAAGTACAATAGTGGTACACAGCCATGGTGAGGAATCAATTGCTCTTGATTTGGCTAACTGATCCACTCAGTGGTACTAGACCCATAGCTGGAGCTGGTACTAGACCCATAGCTGGAGCTGGGAAACAAGTCAGAACCATACCCAAACACAAGCCCACTCTTCAATATCAAGCTACCATCAATCACGGGGTATAAGAGGGCCTAAATCTACCATACTGTCTATCAAAAAAGTAAGTCTTATCTCAATTTTCTGGGTGCTAACTTACTCTCCGTTGGAGAATCTGCTTCTCTTTTCCAGATAGATGCAGATCCTAAGAAGAGAGCTGCCCCAACACACCTCAAAAGGGGCCCAACTGAAACTAAGGACAACTGGCGAAATAAGCAAGGGTAATGTTTTCCTGTGAACCGGATACCAGCACAAAGCGGAAGGAGATCAACGCAGAGAAAAATCAACTCCTACCAAATCAGAAAGCCAGAGCCTCAGAGGCCCCCAACACCTCAGCACTGAAGCAGACCAAAAATGAACCCAACATGGCTCAGGGAAATTTTGCGGAAGAGGGGGCGGAAAGAATGTCAGAGTCACATGTTGGGTCATGATTTGCAGAGTCATTTATCATACCAATAACTGGGGGCTAACTCCACAATGCACGACCCGTTTTCATTAACAAGGAGGGTCTAATGGGAAGGAGTAGATCACAGATGAGCCTAAATAATGGTACCAAACTGCCTGTATTTACTGAAAAGAAAACTAATAAATTAAATTAAAAAAAAATTATAAAATGAAGAGCTGGTTCTTAATAAACAAGATGGTAAACCCCTGACCAATTTGGTCAAGGAGAGAGAGAGAAAGAGAGAGAGAGAGAGATCTCAAATTAACAAAATCAGAAACTAAAAAGGAGAGGCAACAACAGACATCAATGAAATTGGAACAATCATCAGAACTTACTTCCAAAACTGCTACTCCACAAAATTGGCCACCAGAACTAAACTCAGAGCAGATTAATCTCCTAAACAAACCTATCACATACATTGAGATTGAAAAGGTACTCAAAAACTTTCCCAAAAAGAGAAGTCCAGGACCAGGTGACTTCTCAGTTGAATTATATCAAACCTTTATTGAAGAACTGAACCCAAATTTTCTCAAACTGTTTTGCAGAATTAGAGACCATGGAATTCTCCCCAACTCCTTTTATGAAGCTAGCCTCACCATAAGACCAAAATCAGACATAGAAACAACAAAGAAACTATAGGCCTATATCTCTGATGAGTTTACATACAAAGATCCTGAATAAAATCCTTAGAAATCAAATTCAACAACACATCAAAAGCATTATCCACCTTGATCAAGTAGGCTTCATCCCAGGGATGCAGGAATGGTTCAACATAGATAAATCAGCCAACAGAATGCACCACATAAATAAACTTAATCACAAGAACCATATGATCATCTCAATCGATGCAGATAAGGCCTTTGACAAAATACAACACCACTTCATGATCAAAATTCTGAGGAGAACAGGCATGGAAGGTTTATATCTCAACACAATTAAGACTATATATAAAGCACCTAAGGTCCAAATAATACTTAATGGGGACATACTCAAGGAGTTCCCATTGAGACTGGCAACAAGACAGGGGTGCCCACTCTTACCCCTGTACCTCAACATAGTACTAGAAGTCCTAGCTCAAGCAATAAGAGATAAAAGGAATACAAATTGGAAAGGAAGAAGTCAAGTTAGCCCTATTTGCAGATGAGATGATCCTACACATAAGTGACCCAAGAGTCTCCATCTCAAAACTTCTAAAGGTGATTAAAGTGGAAGGATACAAAACCAACACACAAAAATCAGTACCTTTCTGTGTGAAAAGGGCATATATACAGAGAAAGAAATCAGTAAAGCTGTCCCATTTTCAATAGCCAGAAAAAATACCTTGGAATAACACTAACCAAGGATGTGATAGACCTCTATAATAAAAACCGTCATAAAAGAAATTGAGGAGGACTTGAGCAGATGGAAAGATATTCCATGTTCTTGGATGAAAATTAATATGGAGATCCATGAAAAGGATGAATTCAGGGTTACTAACAGACCGTTATACCCTTACTGGGTGTGGTGGTTTGATTCAGATGTCCCCATAAACTTAGGTGTTCTGAATGCTAGGTTCCTAGGTAATGGAGATTTGGGATTTACCACCTCCTGGAGGGAGTGTACTGGGGGCAGGCTTATGGGTGTTAAGGCAAGTGTCCCCTTGCCAGTGTTTGGGTACACTCTCTTATTTCTATTGTCCACCTTATGTTGGCCAGGAGGTGATGTCTACCCTCTGCTCATGCTATCATGGAGCTTCCCCTAGAGCCTATAAGCCAAAATAAACCTCTTTTTTCCCACAAGTTGCTCTTGGTTGGGTGATTTTTGCCAGCAATGTGAACCTGACTACAACACTGGGCATTTATCCTAAGTGCTCCATACTTCACTACAGAGATATTTGCTTAACCATATTTATAGCTGCTCAGTTCATTATAGCCAAGAACTAGAATCAAGCAAGGTGCCCATCATTGGAGGAATCGATAATTAAGTTGTGTGCATTTACACAATGGAATTCTACTCAGCAGTAAGAAAGAAAAACAATATAATAAAACTTGTAGAAAAATGGACAGATTTGGAGCAGATCATACTGAGTGAACTTACTATCACAGAAAGACATGGTCTCACCGATCTGCAGTTCCTAACCTGGACCTGCTCCAGGTTGCTGAAGTAGGCTTAAAACTCACCCACCACATCTCAGGGAATTTTGCAGAAGTAAGGGCGGAAAGATTTTAACAGCCACAGGTTGAGACACCATGCTAAGGCATTTCTCCCCCTGCCCCAAAACAACTGCCTGATTCTCCCACAAGGCATAGCCTACAACCCCATATGGAATACCTGAAGCCTCAATGAGGGGAGTCCCCAATGGAATGGGGACAAGAACAAGGAAAAAGAGGGTACCAGCACATGATGTATCCATACAAAATATGTTGTTAATAATAATTTTAAAAGAAAAATAAAATTTATAAAAAATACAGTTTTCATCTTTCTGGTTCTGAAAGTTCTAGTTGTGTCCAGCATGAACTCTCCAATGTTGCCTTCCATATCCTGATAATGTTCCACCTAAGCTCTTCACTCTGCGCTTAATTAGACCTGTAAGAAGGTTAGGTAAAAGTGAGCTTAATGTGAGAGTTCAGCATCTCATACATCTTCATTCCTAACCCCTCTTTTATGAGAAATGAGACAATTTGTTATATTGCTGTCATATAACCTGTTCTTTCCCAGTGTAGGATAAACTGGTTACATGTTTGGAGTCTGATAGTATGTCTGCTAACTGTAATTTTCAGAATGTGTCAAGATACATATATAAAGCATCATAAGTTTACAGGCTCACTACCACATTCTCACAGGATGTAATCTTTAGAGCTGAGGAGATGGCTTAGCAGTTAAGGTATTTGCCTGTGAAGCCTAAGGACTCAGGTTCAATTCCCCCGTACCCACATAAGCCCGATGTACAGGTGGTGCATGCATCTGGAGTCTGTTTACAGTGGTTAGAAGCCCTGGCATGCCCATTCTCTCCTCCCTCCCTCTTTCCCATAAATAAATTATATATAGTATTTATTTGTATATATGTATGTATGTATGTGTGTGTATGTATATATATGTATGTATATATATATTGGTTTTTCAAGGTAGGGTCTCACTCTGGCCCAGGCTGACCTGGAATTAACTATGTAGTTTCAGAGTGACCTTGAATTCATGGCTATCCTCCTATCTCTGCCTCCCAAGTGCTGGGATTAAAGGCATGTGCCACCATGCCTGGTTCAATAACTATAATATTTTAAAAATGTAATTTTAAAAAATAATTTTAAAAGGTGGTTAGGCAACCCCCTCATCATTCTTTACAGGTTCTTCTGGTATGAGGCAGTTCCCATGTTAAGGAATTTATAATCCTTCATAGTCAAGTCAACCACTATCAATGCAATGTGAGGAGAAATAATCAGGTCATTCCAACAGCTCAAAAGCAACATGAACACTACAATAAAATGTCACTTCACAACTCCTAAGGTGGCTATTATGAAAAAATAAAAGACAAGCATTGGCAAGTTTCCATAGTATGGAAAACTCTTGCACACTAAATATGTAAATTAGTATAGTCACTGTGGACAGAGTATAGAAAATCCTCAAAAAATAGAACTAAGTTATCTAGCAATACCTCTTCTGGGAATATTTCAAGAAAATGCAATCATAAGTCAAAGAAGTCCCCATACTCCCATGTTTCCTACATCATTATTCAGACTGTATACGATATGGAGTCAACTTAAATGCTTACTGACCCATGAATGAATGAAGAAAATGCAATATGTTATATATACACATGCATTGTATTACAGAAAGAAGGCTTGCCATTGGTAACAACATGGAAGAACCTGGAGGACATTATAGTAGGTGAAATACATTAGACACAGGAAGAAAACACTACATAATCTTACTACATGTACAATCGAAAGTAGGAAAAATTATAGCTGACAGTAGAATGATGGTGGGGGTAGGGAATTAGAGGTTCTGATCAAAAAGGATAAATTTCCAGATATGCAGAATGAATGAATTCTACAGATCAAATACACAGTTAAACTAATGGGAACTAAAGTTAGCAATACTTTATTTGGTACTTGGAGTTTTCTAAGAAGATGGTTGTTAAAGGTTCTTACCACACATAAAAAGTGTTGCTATGTGAAGAGATGGAATACAAATTATCTTTACTGTAATAATCAATTTACTGTGTGTGTATAATGCATTATGCTTATGTGAATATTTTGTTTAATTATAATAATGCATTTACAAATGGCTTTCTCATTGTGTGAGCTGATATCATAGTACATACTTATACAAACCTAGATGCTATAGCCTACTACACAGCCAGGCAATATGATACATACCTGATATACATAGGTCTATATAGGTCATATATATGGTATGCATATATGGTATATGCACTATGTGTTATCAGATCCTATTGCTTCTGGGGACATCATAAGGAAAAACAACATGAAATGAAAACATACAAATATGAGTAAGTGATGCACTTGAGAGACTTGGTAAACAGTCATGTGAGGCTGCTGATGGCAGACCACAACACATAATCAGCTTGTTTCATTTATGAGTAGATGGAATACCCTTTTAAAATGACAAAAAGAGCTGGGTGTGGTGGCACACACCTTTAATCCCAGCACTTGGGAGGAAAAGGTAGGAAGATTGCTATGAGTTCAAGACCACCCTGAGATTACATAGTAAACACCAGGTCAGCTTGGTCTAGAGCAAGACCCTACCTCAAAAAATCAATCAATCAAACAATAACTAAAATGACAAAAGTGGACTTCCGGTTAAGATGGCGGCGTAGGTACCACGCCAAAGCAGCCTAGGGGGGAAAAAGACCAAAAAAACTCAGCAAAATACACGCTTTTACTAAAAAGTGAGGTGTATAGGAAATTGAGGCGGCAGCGGAGAAGTAGAAGAGTTATAGAGCATCCAAAGCCCGCACAGGCGGGATAAGCGGCTCCAGCGGCTCAGGCAGCTCGGCCAAACGCCGCAGCCGCGGCGCAGCAGAAAACCGCCAGACCAGCTCGAGCCGCAGGAAAAGCCAGGTGCGGGATTTTCCCCTCACACCGCACTCTCTGCAACTCGGGAAACGTGAGGGGAGAGCGGCAGCGAGCAGGGGAGGAGAAGACCTCGAGGTAGAACACGTGGAGCAGTGAGACAACCAGAGCAGCTGCGGCTCCCTCGCCTCCCCCACCGCCTGAGCCCAACTCCAGCGAACACAGCAGCGGCCCGGGACCCGGCCACGCCAACTTGGGCTGACAGCGGGACCCAAGCAGGAGCAGAGTTCGGCAGCAACTTCAGCAGCTCCAGCACCGGTACCAGCGGCCCCAGCAGCAGCGGACCCAGGAGCGGCAGTGGCGGCAGATCCCGCAGCAGCGGCTTCGGGGGGAGCAGCGGCGGTGGTCACGGCAGCGGCAGCTTCAGCAGCGGTGGTGGCTCCGGTGGTGGCAGCTATAGGAGCAGCAGAGGCAGCAGCAGCGGCTCGGTTTGCCCCGTAGGAAAAGCAAGTGCCCAGCTCCAGAAATCAGAACAGCAGCCCGACGACCCAGGCAGCAACTTGACTGAGACCAAAATCACCCAAGGTAACTGGGATTGCACCAGGGAAGGGTCTCACTTGGTCACAAGCTGACTTGGATCCCTCAACAGACCAGAAATCTAAACCTCTTTGTTGATAGAGGATCTGGTCATTATAATAACTACTCTTGCATACATACTGGGGGCTGTTTTTGATTGAATGTGTACAGTGTTTAGTTAAATTTTAGAATCTACCTGTATTTTATCCCACTCAGCCTGCTTGAATACTCCTATAGCAGGGAATCTCAACCCCTAAAATGACAAAAGTATGATAGATACATGCACTAGTAACATAGTCATTTATTTCAATATCAACCATGATATGCTGCATATAACTGTATCGATTTTATATGACTGGTAGTGCATTAGATTTATGTACACCAACATCACCATGACCACAAGAATAATTTGTTATACTGGGACATATAGGGCCAGTCAATAGAAGTTTCCATGTCCATCATAATGCTGCAGGGACATTGTCATATGGGACCAGTGCATTACTGAATGAAAAAAACATTATCTGGCACACGATTGGGTGCATGACTTCAAGTAGAAACAAGCAGAGGTAAAGGAAACCAGTACCTGGAAGGAAACTAACCTCAGGAAGTCTTGAATGATCAGAGAGTTCAGACAGTTATTTTACTTAAAGGATGTCCTGAGACTAAAAACATAGGTATAGCCAGTGAGCTTGTCAGAAATGCAAACCCATAGACCATTTCCACCTACTGGCCCAGATGGTTTTAATAGGCCTTCTGAATGATTCTGACACCCGCTAAAGTTTGAGAGCCACAGAGTGGGCGAACCTTCCAACACAGATCCAGCCTCTGTACAAATAAAGCAGAAGGCACTGATGGTTGTATTTCCTCTTTAACAGGAATAATTCTTTCTAGGGATGGAAGAAGGTGGTGAAAGTGGAGGTCAACATCTTCATCCAGCAGGTGTAAAATGGAGATACCTCATTGCTTCCCCAGGAGATTGCAGTCTGGGGCTGGAGAGATGGCTTAGCGGTTAAGCGCTTGCCTGTGAAGCCTAAGGACCCCGGTTCAAGGCTCGGTTCCCCAGGTCCCATGTTAGCCAGATGCACAAGGGGGTGCACGCATCTGGAGTTCGTTTGCAGAGGCTGGAAGCCCTGGCGTGCCCATTCTCTCTCTCTCTCCCTCTATCTGTCTTTCTCTCTGTGTCTGTCGCTCTCACATAAATAAATAAATAAATAAATAAATAAAATATTAAAAAAAAAAAAAGAGATTGCAGTCTGCCACAAAGTACGGAGGAAGAAATAAGTAAGAGGGGGAGACCATCAGCATAGGATTAAACATGGAGACAATGTTCTGTTGTGTCTGTGAACAACTTTATTATTGATATTCATTCAGTTGTTCTCTCGCTGTTACTTGAAAACTAAGTTCCAGATATTGCTGGCCACTGGAGACTATCTTTACTAAGGCTGACAATATTCACCTGAAAGGAGCTCACAGGCCAGAATAACATATTTAAGGTGAAATATTTAAGCTCAAATTAATGTATTCACAGACCTTATGGTAAACTGCAATCAATTAACCATCAAACAACCAAGCAATTCTGTCTCATTTTGGAATATCATTCCAGACCACAGATCTATCATTTGATTACAATTTTCTGGTTGGACTTGTCTGAGCCAGTGATTGCAATTGAAGAGACATTGTATACACTCCTGGAACAACTTCTGAGAATAAACATACAACTTATCAGGATTCCTTTGCCCTTGCCATGGTGGATCAACAACCTGCTGGATGGCAAAATTCCAGTCACCCCTGGTTATTGTAAGGATAGCACAGAGAAGTTAATGGCCAAAAAATAGTTAACATGAATAATTTGAAAAATGGGTTGCTGTTTTTTAAAAAAAACAGAGCTGGAGAAATGACTAAGTGGTTAAAAGCACTTGCCTGCAAAGCTTAATGACTCTAGTTCAATTCCCCTGTACCCACATAAAGCTAGATGCACAAAGTAGCACATTCATCTGTAGTTTGTTTATAATGGCTGGAGGCCCTAGAATACCAACTTCTCTCTCTCTCTCTCTTTGCAAATAAATAAATAAACTAAAAAAAAACTTTAAAAAGTATCAGAAAACCCACTCAAAAAATGGGGTAGAAAACTGAACAGAGAATTCTCAAAGAAGGAAATACAAATGGCCAATACTCATTTAAAGATGTTCAACATCCCTACTAATCAAAGAAATGCAAATTATAATGACTTTGAGATTCTATCTTACTCCAGTCAAGATGGCAATCATCAAAAAATCAAATGACAACAAATGTTGGCGAAGCTGTGAGGAAAGATTGAAAACTGGAAAAACCACTATGGAAAGCAGTATGGCAATTTCTGAAAAATGAAAATTGATTTACCATCTGACACAGCTATTCTACTCCTCACCCCAAGGATTTATCTACCCTAAAGATTCCACTCTCTATTACAGAGATACTTGCTCAACTTTGTTTACTTGGAATCAACTCACATGCCCATCAACTGATGAATGGGTAATGAAGATATGGTACATTTACACAATGAAATTCTACTCAACATTAAGGGAAAATGAAATGGATAGTCTTGGAAAATATCATTCTAAGTGAGGTCACACAGACTAAGAAAGTCAAATGTTGCATGTTTTCTCTCATATGTAGACCAGCAGAACAGGAGTATAAAAGGTAGTGTGCATTAAGACTATGGGTTTGTAACTAGGATGAGTCAAGGGAAAGGAGGAACAAGGGAAAGAGGAGAAGAGGGGACACTGGACAAACTGGTAGAGGGAAAGAATATTGGGGAGGGACAATGAGGGGGCAGAGAAAGGGTGGATGGGAAGGAAGACTACACAAAAGCAAAGGCTAAAGCAGTCACTGCAAAAGGAACCTTCCTCCTAGAAACCTGTATATGAGATAGAATCCTTAACTAAGGGTGGTGGGTGGACCAGACCAAAATGTCTATGGAGAAAGCTTAATCCTTAAACCATGGGCTCTGGATTGTGGATCACTGGTACAGATCTGGGTTAACCCCTACAGTGAACAGTTGTCTTGGGTGATCCATATGATCCCCCAAAACAATGCATGCCTTTGCCACCACTTGGTTACCTGACAGAGCTAAAAAGTAAGACCCTATTACATAAGGCTGCCATCTCAGAACACTGAGAGACAACATGGGAAGTGAGAGGAAAGTCATTCCTTACCTGGCAAACACTCATGGTGCTGGAAAGTGCTATGGCAGCTACTGGGTGATATTGGTCACCAACAGAATGAATAAACAGGTGACTGCAAGCCATGCAGACCACCAGCTGGACAAGAAGTACATGCTTACGCAATAGTGGCACACAGTCTTTGTGGGTAACCAACTGCCTTCTGATTGGACATGAGGCCCACTCAATGATACAGGGAACCAAGTCAGCACTCCATGGTCAGAAAAATCACAATACCCACAGAGAAACCTCCAGTATTCCTCGTATAAGTTCAGTGGGTAGCCTCATCAAAATGTCTCTCAAGCTCCTAGGCATATCCCCTTTAGTCAAAACTGCTCTCACTCTTGGTCAGAGATACTTTATATTTTAGAGATGGCAGAAAATACTGGGGAAATCTCTCAACACAAGGAAAGACAGCCAAATGCTCACAATGAGATGTACCACCTCAACTACATTTACTGGGATCCAGAATAAATTGTGGATGAAGCAGTGACATGAGTATTGCTCCCAAAGCTAGCCCAACATCCAGGAAAATAGCAATGAACACTGTAGTGAACCGAAAGACATCATAGCAGAAATACAGAGGCTACAGCGAAGTCAACACTAATCAAAATTAAAGATGCTATGAATAGCCATATAAAAGCCTACTTCTTCACTAGCTAACTAACATATATGTTAAAATAGTTTGGGGAGAAGTACCATGTAGGAGTGAATAATGCCATACCCAAAAGCCATAGATTGCTACAAGAAAATTTCAGGGCTAGGGTTGGGATACCTTTTAGAAAGCTGTTGCTCAGGAAGGACCCTGATACTCCCAAAACATTACAGGCTATTGCCAAGGCTCTTGGTTTCCCACCAGAACTAGATGTTAAGACCCTATTGCTGAAGATCTGACATGCTTGGGCTGCAGGTCACTGAGAAATCAAGCTGAAGCTGAGCTGGAAGCCTCCTCCCTGTTCACTAGCTGTCAGGATGCTAGGAAGATACATGCAGCCTGTGTGGGGAGAAAAATCACCCATGGTTTTAATCACCCGTGGACCTTACATACTTTATGGCTGGACAGCCAAGTCAAATATAAGTACTGGTACAGTGATGGCATGTCTGTTATGGGCAAACCAACTATGCTGTGATTGGACTTGAGGCCCACTCCATAGGAGGGAATTCATGCCTGGTGCTGAAAACCAAAGGCCTATTAATCCAGGTGGGAAACTACTACTGTTGTCTGGACAAATGAATATATTATTCCCACCAAACCACCCTCTAAATACTTATGTTTATGTTCACATATTAATGTTATTCTCACTTCTGGTTACAGAAACTTCTTTTCACATGACAGTGAACACTGGGGAGACTCAATACTCACCAAAGTGCTAAAAAGAAATGACAGTTGTGTGAGACAACATACTAAGACATTTCTATCACATATTCCAAGTCTCAGGGACCATTGAGAAAGAGACGATGCAAAGAATGCAAGGGCCAAAAGAAGGGGAGGAGTTCTTTGCAATACTGTCTTCCAGACACAAAGGGGCTGTCACATTCATGACTGATGCTGTCTGTACATGACCTGCATAATAGTAGGAGAAAAAATGATGACATAAAAATAGAAGAGACACTAGTTTAAAAGAATAAAGGATTCACTGGAGGGATAATTCTTTAGAGAAAAAATGAGAGGGTTGGGGGGCAGATTATGATCATAGTTTATTGTCTATATGTCCAGAGACCAGTGCCCCTTTGGCAGTGTGTGTGTGGTGTGATACTTTCAACCTGTGTGACACTGAGAAGCATGAGAAGTACAGAGTGCTCTACTCTCCCCCTCCCCCTCACACACAACCAATTTCCTTGAATGTCCTCTGTAGACAACCCAGATGCTGCTAGGTAGCCTCAGAAAGGAGAACCAAGGCCTGAATAGAGCATGGGGCTGCCTTGCAGGAACACTGGATGCTGGGAAGTGATGAAGGGGCTCTCTACAAAGGGTGCCCATGTTTGTGAGTTCTCTATTTTCTCCCTAGGATAGAGACCTTTGAGTTCACAGTGGAAAGTAAGACAGAGAAGGTGGGAAGCACCATGTGAAGATTTCCATCTAGGAAGAGGTACTTTCTGCAGTCTTCAGGCCTCTGAGGCTTTCCTCACTAGCCTTTCACCACCTCCCACTCACCTTAGGAAACACTGGCCAGGTATCCCCAGGCTTACAACTGCTTCTGGGGAGAAGGACCTGACTCATGGAACCCCCAGAGATTCCCCTGGGCCTTCTTTCTTCCTGCAAGGAGGAAGAGGTTCGCAAGAGCCTCTTATGTTCCCCGCTCTTCCCAGCTGGTTTCCACAGTGCTTGGGGCTTGACTGAAGCTTAGCCAATAGGGAGCAGCTAAAGTCCTTTCTCCCTTCAGGCAGCCTTTAGCTCTCCTATCTTGGTTCTTCCAGATATAGCTCAGTAGGTGCCTAGTGCCCAGGGTGGACCTCTTGTAGTTCTTGTTAGACTAACATCATCAACTACTGGCTGGGCTAAAACTGGATGTCAAGAATTGTGACACCTGAGACCTTAGTTTAGGCTGTCAAAGAACATCAGACCCTGGGTCAGGGTCAAAGGATTTTGTTACTCAAGTTATGGCAAGTAGGAGGAACTTCGTGGTCTCATTGATTCCTTTCTCACGCCCCATGAGACAATACAAAGGCAAGCACAAATGGAGTCTGTGACCAACAGTAGATTTGCATCACAGCTGAGAAACTCCAGCTTAGGAAATATTGATATTATCTGGGGCTGAAAACAATCCTGTCTAGCCCTTTCCTCAGAGATAAACATTGTCTTTATGATATTGAACAGCAAACAGATCTGCCTTCTGCCCCAGAGGGAGACACTGCCTTGTCTTCCAAGGCTTCCATTGTATAAGCATTCTGAAAGAGCCCAGAATAAAACAATTCTAAGACTTGCAGAAATATGAGTGACCATGGAAAATTACCTCCCAATACCCAGGACCCAGGGGAAACCCAGGCCAAGATGGCATGGTTGTTGGCTCTTTCCTCTATCTTCGGTTTCCTTGGGTGGATCATTCAGGGGCCACAGATTCCCTTCTCTTGGTCCTCCATGCCAAGAATAGTGCCCAACCCCTGAAAGAATCTCAATAAATGTTTGTCAAATGGATGGGTGAATGAATGAATGAATGAACAGTGTATAGCATTTTTGCTTTGTGTTAGTCATACTTTCATCATCATGATAGATACTCGAGAAAAATAATTTAAGGAAAGAAAGATTTGTATTTTGGCTTACATTTCCAGAGGTTTCAGTTCAGATTAGCTGGTTCCATTGATTTTAGTCTTCACTGCTATTTAGCAAGGCAGAAATACCATACAGGAAGGGCATATGGTGAAGGCTGCTCATCTCTTGGAGAATAGGAAGCAGAGAGGCAGGAGATTAGATATGTCCCTGAAGGCACATGACCAGTAAACCACTTCCTAAAACTAGGCTACACTACCAAGTCTCCACTACCTTCCACTTATGCTATCAAGTTATGACTCTATCAGGACTAGTTAGAAAGAAAAAGAAATCCAGTGGAGGTAGAATTTGGCAGATGGGAAGGGAAAATGGTATAAGGGGATATTATGATCATAGTATATTGTCTATATTTATGGAAGTTGCCCATAAAATGTTTTAAAAATTCCATGACTCTATCAATGAGTAAATGCATTGATGAAGTCAGATTCCTTGTGAAACACTCACTTCCAGAAAGCTCCATCAGCTGGCCACCAAGTCTGTAACATAGAGTTTGGAAGTCATCTTACATTCAAAATAAACCATAATTTTAATAGCATGGAAACAGCTGAAATATAATCAAAACCCCAATTAAAAAAAAAAAACATGTCAGTTCAGTTAGTTCTGCTGGCTTAATTAATCCATGACTTCAGGAGCTTAGCTCACTATACTTGGTCGAGTGCCCCACTGTCACCAACTTGAAATATGTCACTTTGTGAGGGGACTTCATACATGATGCAGGTAGTCCTGGTTAGAATACCATGTATGTGTTTCTAAAAATCAAAATGTTATGCAGAATAATGGGAATAAAAACCATAGGTAATGAGTTGGGCATGGTGGTGTATGCTTATAATCCCAGCACTTGGGAGGCAGAGGTAGGAGAATTGCTACAAGTTTGAAGCCTCATCTAAGTAGAGTGCTCTGTGCATGTTTGGATGACCTCCAGCTCTTAGGATATAAACCTTCCTTCACATACCAGCTGAGTAAATGACAGTCTTTGTATACACATTCCTTTTCTCTGTATTAAAGAGTGCAAAGATAGGCTTACTAGACATAAAGCTCTTTTTCACACCTGGATTTGGAGGCTGTCCAATGCAAATATCTTTTGCTCTTTTTCTTTATTGTCTTTTTTGTCAGTTCAAGCTTTTTTTCTGGAAGGATGAGCCAGTATCCATCTTTCATGACAGTGATGATCAGCCATCCCTTTACAAATCACCACTAACTGCTGTTCTTCCCAGAGTAGCGGTGCTTTCTTCTTTGGAAAATAGCCCCATTTTGCAGGCAGAGAGGTACTCATCTCCACCTCCAGGCCCTGTGATTGAGCAGACAATCTGTCCCCCTGTCACAAACTGATGACCAAATGAAAGTATGTTAGGGGCCCCGAAGAAAAGTGGGATAGAGGTCCTAAAGCCCAAACCACAATGACATCATACCAGGTTCAAGCCAGATAATAGAAGTTACAGTTAATCAATAACATCAAACTAGGGGCCAGGGTCAGTTACCAGAAGTTACAGTTAAGCCAAAACAATGAACACCAGGGAACCACAGAAAAAAATAAATAAATAAATGTCCTGGTCTAGCAGGTATAACTGGATAAGAATGGTTTGTCATCCAGGCATGGTGGCACATGCCTTTAACACCAGCCAAGGCAAGAGGATCGCTGTGAGTTTGAGGCCACTGTGAGACTACATAGTGAATTATAGGTCAACTTCAGCTAGAGTGACACCCTACCTCAAAAACAAAAACAAAAAAAACGAATGGTCTGTTAACTGAGATGTGGGATGTGGTGTTAGGAGTGGGGAGAGTAGCACAAAAATGAAGTCAATTGGAACAAAATGGAGTTACTTGGGGCAGTTCTTTCCCCTCTGGCCTTAGGGCAGAGTCAAAGCATTGACTCATCCTCAGGAGGCAGAGGGTTGAGGGAAACTGGGCACAGGTCCAGCACGGATCCCATCAACCTGATAGCAGTAAGGGTGGTGAGGATGATGGTGTGTGGTAGAGAAAAAAATTAGAATGAACTTCAGTCTGGACATGCTGGACAGAATGGAGATACTTTAACAGAGACTGATTGGTAAATTTTTTTTAGAACAGGGTCCCTTAACCTGGGTAGCAGATGAGGCAGTCTCCAAAACATAATTCCATAGGTGGTGAACTCTGTCTTATAGGGAGTGAAGGGGGATAGGAGAAAGCTAGCTCCTTTTAAGTAGTTTTGGTTAGATATTGAGGCCTAGAGGGAACTAGGAGATGCCATCCCACATGACACCTCTCCAAGACACCAAAACAAAAGTCTTGGCAGAAATGGAGCTCATGTATGATCAAAACTGATCTACATCTTGGTAAGACCCTATTGCTGAAGACTCCACATGCTTGGGCTGCAAGATCACTGAAAAATCCTGCTGGAGCTGAGCTGAAAACCTCCTCTGTGTAGACCAGTTGATAGGAAGCTGGAAAAAGCTATACTGCATGCAGTTCCAAGGGAACAAGAGAAGTCATCAGTGGAGATAAATAACAGTGGACACTGCAAGCCTTAAGTTTAGCCAGCCAGGCCAAATGAGCCAATGGGTGTGATAGTGGCATGTCTGTTAAGGGAGAAACCAACTGCTCTGCAATTGGACTGGAGGCCTGCTCCATAGGAGGGAATACATGCCTGATAATGAAAACCTATGATGGGGCAAGTCATGAGCCCTAGGGGTGTAACAGCTGCTGGTGTCTGGCTAAATGCATGTGTTATGCTCACCAAACTATCCAGTAAGCACTTTTTTTAATGTTCATACCATATATTAGTGCTACTTTCACTTTTGGTTAGAGAATCTTCTCTTTTCAGATGTCAGTAACCTCTGGGATTATTCAAAAGGCACCATAGTCCTGAGAAGAAGGTCAGCCCTGGAATATCTCTATCACACCTTCCAAGGCTCAAGAGGTGGTAGAAAGAATATAAGAGCCAAAGGAAGGGTAGGACTCCTTACAATGCACTCTTCCAGACACAAAATGGCCTGGATATCCATGACCTCGCAGTGCCTGGCACTACCTACACAAGACCATGACAATAGGAGGAAAAGATGATGACATCAAAATAAGAGACTGATTAAGGGGATGGGGGATATGATGGAATGTGGAGTTGTGAAGGGGAAAGTAGGAAGGATTATTATGGTTTATTATCTATAATTATGGAAGTTGTCAATAATAAAAAAAATACTATGCTGTCCATGGTCTAGCATGCTACCTGGATAGATGGCCCAAATGGTGGACTGGCCCAGGTGGGCTGGCTCTGGGATCTGCCCTCCAAATCTACAAACCAACTGGGTCTTTCCCTTGCCTACAAAGGCTGCTGCCATCTTCCTGTTGCTAGCTCCACCCTGTTCCACTCTGCTTTTCTGGCTCTGCCTGCCTTTCTTCATTTGGGCCACAGGAATACACATGAGTCTGGCTTTCTCATCCAGTGTGGCTGGCAGGGGTAAGGGGAAGAGTATAATACTGTTTCTTGGTCTGGGAGAATTTTTCTGCTTGCCTCTGCTTTATAGTTTGGGTTAACTTCTCATTTTGATTACATGTATGACTTTCCTCTGGTCTCTTAATCTACCACATGTGTATTTCTCTTATGCTAGATCTACCACATGTATGCTCTGACTAACTCCAGGCCTGCTACCTGTGTGATGTCTTCATTACTCATTTCTCCTCTGTATTTCTTGGTCTCTGCTTTGATATTTTCTCTCTGCTAGTCTTCCTTAAGTCACCACCATTTGCTCTTTTAACTTTCTTCCATGGGGAAAGCATATGCACATGCCATGGGTGTTCCTTCTAAATCTCCCTACACAAGCTCATGAATTCTATCTTCTACATTTTTGTGGCTCTACTCTAGTCTTTCTTTGAAAGACTCAATTTCTCTTAAATGAACCTTATGAACTATACAATGTCTTCCATCTAAGTGTATGTTTCCTACTTCCCATGTGGTTATGGTCTGTTTTAGCCTTCCTAGTTTCCAATCTCCTTAAATAAAACCCACAATTTGTGATTTCTCCCTAAATAAACTTAATGGCTCATAATCTATCCTTCTTGAGTCTATTTTTTATTACTTATTTGTTAAAGATAGGACAGAACCCAAACTTGGGGCTCATAAATTGAGAGACCCCTACTTAACCCCCAAATCCTGCATCAGAAGTACATCTGACCTGACCAATGGTAGAAGCCAGTTTTTATCGGTCTCACTGAGATGAGAGAATACTTACCAGGACCTGGAAGTTCAGGAGAGGTGAATGGGCAGTAGAAAAAAAGCTTGGCCCCCCTTGGTAAGCATCTATCTATAATCTTATTGTGGTTGACATCACCTTCAGTCTCAGGTGAGCTTCAGAGAGATGACTGGTTTGGGCTAAGGGCTGGCTCAAGAAGAGGCCAGCCATGATGCCAAGTTTTGGGGCTGAGCTTAACCAACCACAATGTCAAGAACAGATTTAAATTCTAGGAAAAGGGAACTCCCTTCCAGGGAGGTGCTCGGGTTGTTTATGGAAAAACAGGTCTAGGGAACTCCTTTAGGCAACAGATAAGAAGATCATTCTTTAATCTCTAGCAAAGTGGAGACTACAGGGCAGGCTCAAGGACATTCCTGCCTTTACTTCAGGCTCAGTTACCCTAACTGCCTCAGTTCCTCCTCTGAAGAAGTAACTCTAACTTCCATTAGGGTGGAGACTGATTTGGCTTCTTGAAGTCATTGGGTGTGGCAGTTGGGAAACTTCTCTAGTGGGACTATCAAGGCACCCCAAATGTGTATTGTTGGAGTTGAGGAAGACAGTCCTGAAAGAAAATGTTGGGGAGGAAGAATAAAAGCAAGGAATTAAGTGGAAGTGGGCACATAGCAAATAACAGTTTAGGGTTTCCATTTTTGTAGACTTCTAAGCGTTGGAGAACATTTAAGGGAACACAGGTAGATGGAGTTTGATGTTTCCAGACTATCTGAATGTGAGCTGGCTGTAAACAAGCACAGATAAAGTTAAAACAGCAATTGAGTATACAGGGTCTAAAAATTAATAGCTATAAGAGTTATGATAGGTATAATTTTTTTCACCATTAAAAAACTCTGAAATATACTCCCAGAACTGTTTACCAAATGGCACAGTAGTGTCTTACATGGTATGAACCTATTCCTGTAGGTCTTTTAGAGCAGCTGAGACATTAGCAGAGTTATCAAGAATATATATATAAACATTTAGCCTTGATAATGGCAAATATGTCATCCTGGACTGCTGTAAGGCTGTCCAAAGCCATGTGACTTTTTATAATTGTCTTTTCATCATTTGAACCTCAGAACTAAAAGGGGATATTCCCTCAAATGTGCCACTTAAGGCTTTTTGGATATGAATTTTTCTGTGACATATGACATATTCTAAGCCAATATATAGAATAAAAACAGAGACTAATGCCTTTAATCCCAGCACTCAGGAGGCAGAGGTAGGAGGACTGCCATGAGTTCAAGGCCACCCTGAGACTACATAGTGAATTCCAGGTCAGGTAAGCCTTGGCTAGGATGAAACCCTACCTCAAACCCCCCCCCCCAAAAAAAGGAAATTAACTGGGCACTTTAAAAGGTGTTTTTTTTTTTCTTTAAATTTATCATCCTTGCATCTAAGTAAGCCCAACAGTGTATTTTCCAATCTATTTTGGGGATAGCCCTGGCCAAAGGTTACTACCACAGAGCCACTGTGTGTCATTAAGTGCGGCCTAATGTACTTTTCGCCTCAGAACCCATTTAGTAGTAAACTATTCTTACGATTGGAGGATAATAATAATCTGGCATAAGTCAGAAGGGATATTCATCATTGTTCCCAGCATAAGGAAGCTTTATGACTTAAGTGACCTTTGGTCAGAGTCATCTGTATGCATATATATGTATGTGCGTGTATGTATGTATGCATGCATGCATTTTAGATTTGAAAATAACCAGCTCAGACCAACCACCCTCTAATATGACTAGAGGCCCACTCCATGGGAGGGAATACATCCCTGATACTGAAAACCTACAACAGAAGTAGTCATGAGCCCTAGGGGTGTAACATCTGCTGCTGTCTGGCTACGTGTATATGCTATGTTCACCAAACTGCCCAGTAAGTACTTCTCTTAATGTTCACACCCATATACTAATGCTACTCTCTGAGGTTAGAGAACCTTCTCTTCTCACATGGCAGTGACCTTGGGATGACTCAGAAGGCACCTTGGTGCTGAGAAGATATGACAGATATGCAGTGCTCAGCACTGCAAAATCTCTATCACACCTTCCAAGGCTCAGGGTCCATTACAGAAGAGGTGGCGGAAAGAATATAAGAGCCAAAGGAAGGATAGGACTCCTTACAATGTACTCCTCCAGACATAAAATGTCCTGGATATCCATGACCTCACAGTGCCTGACACTACCTACACATCGACCATCATAAGACCATCATAATAGGAGAAAAAGATAATGACATCAAAATAAAAGAGAGATTGATTGAGAGGAGGAGGAGATATGATGGAGAATGGAGTTTCAAAAGTGTAAGTGGGGGAGAGAAGGGAATTACCATGGGATATTGTTTATAATCATGGTAGTTGTCAATTAAAAAATAAATAAATAAGAAAATGAGCATCCCAATATCTATGGTTGTTTTTCCTTATTGTAAAACTAGAACTATTAGAGAGGCAGCCAATATACTTTAAAGCCTGTCTGTTTCCCCTTTTGGAAAGCTCTTGTGTCCCTGTTCATTTTTGGTACACTTAATAGGCCATTTATGTAATATTTGAGGTATTCCTTTACTTTTGGTTATGCTCTGAGTGTTTAAGACCAAGCAGGTAGCCAAAATTTAATCATATATATACTTTTGGAGGTCAATAATGGCTCTTCAAGTGATCTGGAAGGGTCAGGGACAAGAAATCTTGCAAAGGGAAAGAAGGAAGCCAGATCAAACAAGTAAAAACATAGACCAGCTAGTTACACATCAGCTTCACATGAACAACAAATATGAACAACAAATAATACATGTCTCAGTACAATGTTTCACAAAAAATTTTAGACATGCATACTAAGGATTATTTTGTTGATGTGACATTCAGACACAACAGAACTCTCTTGTTCTTTAATTCGATAATCCTATGCAGCAGCAGGAGCAGGTAGGGCAGTTGGATCTACAGTGGAGACAGGGGGTGAGTGAGGGAGTCTTGGGGCAGTTGACAGAAGGATCTGCTGCCGTGACTGATGACCTGGAGCCTATACCCAATGTTACACCATGGGACAGTGCCTCCTGGAGGTAGGGTGTGGTGACCTTGGTCATGAAGACAAAGACCATGCCTCACATTTAAATTGACACAGGGACAAAGGACAAAGCAGAAGGGTCTTATGCCCCATGGAGCCCAGAAGCCTTAAGGTAGAGCATTCGAACAATGCCCCATCTTATGAGGGTCTCAGTGTATGTTGGGATGGGGGAAGTGGAGTCTGATTAATCTCATCTCTATACCTCAAGGAAAGGATGGATTTGGGTGACATTTGTACCACATTTGTAGCCACATGCACACAGACATAGGTTTTTGTGGGATCCTATCTATTACATGTTGGTTTTACTATCCTCTCAGTGGCACTTTGTCATTTCTTCTTTACCAGCATAAAAAGAACCTCAGAGTTGTTATTTATACCCTTGTTGTGGTCATGGGGAAACTGAAGTCCACAGGATTGAAATGACTAATCCAAAGTTACATGCAGAGCCACATTTATAACTGTCTGTAGTAACCTCAGCTCTTGTATTTTAAATTCTTCCCCCATATCCAAAACTTAACATCTCTTTGTGGCAGCTTCCCATCTACAAAATGCATGTCACAGGATTGTTGCAAAGACATGAGCTAGTGGGGGAAAATGGCCAACAACAGTCTGAGCAACCAGGGGTCTAAGCTACTCAGAAGCAAACACCCTGACAAGATGTACACACAAGTGCAATAGTGGTACACAGCCTTGGTTAAATCTGCTTAGCGGAAAGAAATCCATACCTGGAAGTGGGAACCAGGTCAGGATCCTATGGAGATAAAGATTATGCTCTCGGGCTGGAGAGATGGCTTAGTGGTTAAGCGCTTGCCTGTGAAGCCTAAGGACCCAGGTTCGAGGCTCGGTTCCCCAGGTCCCACGTTAGCCAGATGCACAAGGGGGCGCACGTGTCTGGAGTTCGTTTACAGAGGCTGGAAGCCCTGGCGCACCCATTCTCTCTTTCCTCTATCTGTCTTTCTCTCTGTGTCTGTCACTCTCAAATATATAAATTTTAAAAAAAAAGAAAAAAAAAAGATTATGCTCTCCAATGTCAAGCTCCCATTAGTCTTTGGCTAAAAGAGGGGCTACACTCACCAAATTCTCCCTAAATTAGTAAGATTTATCCCATTTAACCTGTGCTGACTTCACCCTCTGTTGGAGAATCTGTTTTTCTTTTTCAAAAGGTAGCAAGACCCAAGGAGATAAAGCAGCCCTTCACATTTCAGCCAAGCCCCAGCTGAAACCACAGAGGAATGAGTGAGATGAGTAAGAATGCAGCTTCCATGGTGAACCTGACAATCAGTGCCAGGGTGAAAGAGACTGAACTGAAGATTCTGAACACCTACCAAAGCAGAGATCCAGAATCTTCTAAGAGCTTATCACTGAAACAGACTTAAAACATACCCAACATGGCTCAAGGAATTTTGCGGAAGAGGGAGTGGAAAGATTGGGACATCATGCCCAAAGGCATTGCCTTCCTCCAACAACTGACTGCTGCTCCCACAACTCATTGCCCACAACCCTAAGAGGAATATAACCCCACTGAGGAGGGCCCCCAGCAGAAGGAGGGCAGGGAGAAGGGAAAGGATAGTACCAATTCCATGATGTACCCATACTAAGTATGTCCAGAATTAACTAACTAATAAAAAATGAAGCGTCTACCACAGCAGGGTGCTTCTTTAGATATTTTATTTATTTATATATTTGGAAGAGAGAGAATAGGCATTCCACGGCCTTTTTCCACTATAAATTAATTCCAGACACATGAGCCACTTTTTGCATCTGGCTTTACATAAGTACTGGGGAATTGTACCTGAGGCAGAAGGCTTTGCAAGCAAGTGTCTTTCACCTATGAGTCATCTACCCAGCTCACCTTTACTTATTTATACCTGTTATGTAGTTGAAAGGAAGTTGACACCAGGTCAAGATTAGATATACAAAGAAATGGCTCTGGAAGCAGTAAGAAAAGTGCTTAGTGGCTGTGGCTGCCTCACAAGACTACAAAATGGAGTGATATACTACGCACATTTTGGATTTTTTTTTTCTTGGTTTCGAGGTAGGGTCTCACTCGGCCCAGGTTGACCTGGACTTCACTATGCAGTTTCAGGGTGGCCTTGAACTCAAGGTGATCCTCCTACCTCTGCCTCCTATGTGCTAGGATTAAAGGTGTGCACCACCACACCCAAATTACACACATTTATCATTTCAATAGTTCTTGAGTGTGATGGTTAATATTATCAACTTGACAGGATCAGCATGGAAACAAACCTCTGAACATGTGTGTAAGGGAATTTCCCACTGAGGTAGGAAGACCCAACCCACCTGTGAGGATACCCTTCAAATGTGCTGGGGTCCAAGACTAAATAAAAAGGAAGAAGTGAAGTGAGCAGCAGCATTCATCTCTCTCTGCTTCCTGACTGCAGACACAATGTAACCAGCTGCTTCATACTCCTGTCACCATGTCCTTTCTGCCATGATGGACTGTACCCTCAAACTGTGAGCAAAATAAAAACTCCCTGATTTAAGTTGCCATGGTCAGGAATTTTGTCACATTAATGAGAAAAGTAACTATCCACTGAGGGTCAGGGATCTGGGACATGGATAGTTGTAGCCCAGGGTCTTTCATGAGCTTGGAGTGAGATTATCAGTGGGAACTGCATTCAGCTCAAAGCTCCCATGCTCATCTATCACTTGTGTGTACTTGGCTCGAGGAATCTTATTGTATGTGCTAGAGCTTCTTGACAGCATGGTACTTGGGGGAAGAGAGAGAGAGGGTAAGGGAGGAAGGGAAAAAGAGAGAGAGTACAATCAATCCATAAACGATACTGTCTTTTATACTTTAACCCCAGAAGTAGCATAGGACCTTCTGCTGGTCACATAAACCAGCCTGGTTCAGTGTAGATTGGGCATGAGGGCCAGGAGGTGGGCTCATCAGAGACTACCTGGAAAACTGGCTACCATAGGCTGGAGTTAGAGGGTGGAAAGACATTCAATTCATGATCCAGGTCTGATTTCTTTGTGGGAAGGGGGAGAGAATGATGTGGGGGCACCTAGGGTCTAGGTTGAAGCTCAATTCCATAGAAGCATCTATTAGAGCAATAGGATGTCCTCACCCATGTATATCTGCTGAAGATATTGAACATTTTGGGGAAAGTTCCTGCATTGCTAACACCCTGTGCTCAGACACTGGATGGGAACAGCAAAGGAAGCACTGCATGGGGCTTCTGAGGTGTCAATCATGTTCTCTCTCTCTCTCTTTCATTAGAAATAAATAATACATATACTATTTTTAAGTCTGTAGTACAAGGGCTGATAATCATATGAATGCTGTTTTCACTAGATTATGCCTAATAGAAAAGAACCAGGAAGGATTCCAAAGACAGTTAAATAACCCAAGGACAGCAGGAAAAAAAAAAAAAGAGGACCTCAATAACCAGCTGGCTAAGCTCAATGAAGACATAAAGAAATCCAAGAATGAATTCCAAGATGCATTAAGAAAATCAGAAAATGACATGTAAAAGAAATTCAACAGAGGGATAGAATCTACACATAAAAAAATAAGTAGAAAATACAAACTAAACTGAACAAGCCCAAAACTCTATAAAAGCTCTCAAGAATAGAGTCAGCCATGTGAACAATAGAAACTCAGAATTGAAAGACAAAATGGAAGAAACAGTTGGGGAGCCCAAAAGTTTCAATAAGTTCAAAAATTTCTGTGAGCAGTACATAAGGGAATTGTGGGATACCCTTAAACGTCCCAACATTCGGATCATGGGAATACCAGAAGGGGAAGAACTTCAGAACAAAGGCATATAGAACTTATTCAACAAAATTATCTAATAAGAGCTGGGTATGGTGGCACACGCCTTTAATCCCAGCACTTGGAAGACAGAGGTAGGTGGATCACCATGAGCTTGATGCCACCTGAGTCTGCATAGCGAATTCCAGGTCAGCCTGAGCTAAAATAAACCCTACCTGAAAAAAAAAAATCAAAGAAACCTTTCCCACTCTCTCAAAAGAAATTCCCATCAAGTTACAAGAAGCTAAAAGAACTACAAAAAGACTGGATCAAAGGAAAAATTCTCCAAGACATATTATCATTAAGACTCTAAACATCAATACCAAAGAGAAAGTCCTAAAAGCAGCTAGTGAGAAACAAAACACTACATATAAAGGCAACCCCATAAGAATTACTTCAGACTTCTCAATAGAAACACTGAAAGCCAGAAGGGCCTGCAATGGAACACTGCAAAGTTTAAGAACCAACCCAAACTACTCTACCCAGCAAAAGTATCCCCCATAATAGATTAGGAAAGAAAGACTTTC
This sequence comes from Jaculus jaculus, assembly GCF_020740685.1. NCBI lineage: Eukaryota > Metazoa > Chordata > Mammalia > Rodentia > Dipodidae > Jaculus > Jaculus jaculus. The sequence continues at coordinate 66,733,364 of NC_059107.1, forward strand.
CACGATAAAACTCAGCTTTACAACTATATAACCACAAGGCCAAACCTGCAGAGAGTACTTCAGGGAATTCTCCACATAGAAGAATCAAATAACCAACCCCAAGGGCCTACAAGAGGCATATCACAATAACCAAAATCAGAGAAGGCACATAAAACTACAAAGCCCAAGAAAACACAAAAACCACCACAATATGGCAAGGATGAAATCAAACCTCACAGTTGTTACTCTAAATATTAATGGCCTAAAATCACCCATCAAGAGACATAAGCGAACAGGGTGGATCAGAAAATTAGACCCCTCAATCTACTGTCTTCAAGAAATTTACCTCACCACTAAAGGCAGACACCTCCTCAGGGAGAAAGGGTAGAAAATGATATTCCAAGAAAATGGGAATAAGAAATAAGCAGGCATAGCTATAAAATAGACTTCAAACCAAAAGTAATAAAAAAAAAAGACAAAGAAGGCCACTTCTTACTTATTAAGGGAATGATCCATCAAGAGGATATCACAATCATAAATCTTTATGCACCAAACACAAGTGCACTATAATTCATAAAACAAAACCTACTTGACAACAAAACAGAAATAACCACAAACACCATCATAGTTGGGGACTTCAGTACTCCATTATCAGCAATTAATAATTATCCAAACAGAAAATTAACAGGCAAGTTAGAGAGCTCAACAAACCAAAGATCAATTAGACCTAATGGGCATCTACACAATATTCTACTAAAAATCCAGACTACACATTCTTCTCAGAAGCCCATGGAACCATCTCTAAAATAGATTATATACTGGGTCATAAAGCCTGCCTCCATACATTTAGGAAGATTGACATAATTTATTGCATAATTTATTGCAGATCACAGTGCTATATTGCTAGAAATTAACAACAAAAGATGTGCCAGGAATCCCATTAGCTTATGGAAACTGAACAGAACACTCTTAAACAGTAAATGGGTAGTGGATAAAATAAAAAATGAAATTAGCCTGGCATGGTGGTGCACGCCTTTAATCCCAGCACTCAGGAGGCAGAGGTAGAAGGATTGCCATGAGTTCAAGGCCACCCTGAGATGACAGAGTTAATTCCAGGTCAGCCTGGATCAGAGTGAGACCCTACCTCGAAAAAACCAAAAAAGAAAAAAAAATTGCAAAATTTCTAGAAATTAATGACAATGAGAACACATCATACCAAAACATATGGGACACAATGAAGGCATCTCTTAGGGGAAAATTCATAGCATTAAAAGCTTTCATAACAAAGACAGAGAGATTCCAAATCAATAACCTAACCACCCACCTAAAGGCACTGGAAAAGCAAGAAGAATCCAACCCAAAAACCTCCAGACAGAAAGAAATAATTAAGACCAGAGCAGAAATTAGTGAACTGGAAACTAAGAAATAATTAAGAAAAATGATTAAGTAAAGAGCTAGTTTTTTGAAACAAGATTACTAAACTCCTGGTCAATTTGATCAAGTGGAAACAAGAGACACTTCAAATTAACAAAATTAGAAATGAAAAAGAAGAGATCACAATAGACATAAGTGAAATTGGGAGAATCATCAGGACTTATTTCAAAAACCTCTACTCCACAAAACTGGATAATGTGGAGGAAATAGACGAAGTCCTGGATGCATACCTCATACCAGAGCTAAACTCAGAGCAGATTAATCTCCTAAACAAACCCATCATGCCCACTGAGATTTAAAAGGTAATCCCAAACCTCCCCCAAAAGAAGAGTCCAGCAAACCTTCATGGGAGAACTGAAACCAAATTTCTCAAACTGCCACACAACCAAAGAACAGGGAAAGACCCCCAACTCCTTCTATGAAGCTAGTATCACCCTAGTACCAAAACAAGGCAGAGATCCCACAAGAAAACTATAGGCCTATTTCTCTAAGGTACTTATAGGCAAAGATCCTGAACAAAATCCTCACAATCCGAATTCAACAACACATCAAACGCATTATCCACCTTGATCAAGTAGGCTTCATCCTCCATGATGAAGAAAAAGAAAAGCACACAGAAGAAACAGGAAAAAAAATAACCATAATCAAATAACAATTAATACAAGAGTAAAGGAAAAACTGGAAGCACTACAAAACAAAAAGAATGGCAAGAATAAATTTATACCTTTCAGTAATAACTCTTAATATCAATGGCCTTAATGCCCCAACTAAAAGACACAATCTTGCAGACTGGATTAAAAGGCAGGATCCTTCTGTTTGTTGCTTCCAAGAAGCTCACCTCTCCATAAAAGACAGATACTATCATAGGGTGGAAGGAGGGAAAATGGTATTTCAAGGAAATGGGCCTAGGAAACAAGCAGGTGTTGCTATCCTAATATCTGACAGGATAGACTTCAAACAAACATTAGTGAGGAAAGATAAAGACAGTCACTGTATATTTCATAAAGGAAAAATTCAACAGGAAGACATTAAAATTCTAAACATATATGCACTTAACATGGGGGGTTCCAACTTCATCAAACACTATTAGATTTAAGGTCACAGATAACACCAAGCACAACTGTAGTGGGTGACCTCAACATCCCACTCTCAACTCACAGGTCATCCCAGCAAAAATTAAACAGAGAGACATCTGGATTAAATGATGTCATAGTAGAAATGGACCTAAAAGATGTGTACAGAACATTCTATCCAAATGTTGCAGAATACACATTTTTCTCAGCAGCACATGGAACATACTCTAAAGTAGACCATATATTAGGACACAAAGGAAACCTTAACAAATACAGGGAAAGTGAAATAATTCCTTGAGCTCTATCTGATCACAATGGGATTAAACTGCAAATCAGCCACAAAAGAAACTACAGAGCATACACAAACTCATGGAGACTGAACAGTACCCTACTAATTGATGAATGAGTCATTGAAGAAATCAAAAAGGAAATAAAAAATTCACAGAATCAAATGATAATGAGAACACAATATACCAAAACCTTTGGGACACAATGAAGGCAGTCCTAATAGGGAAATTTATAGCTTTAAGTGCCTACATTAAGAAATTGGAAAGGTCACAAGTAAACAACTTAATGTTTCACTTTAAGGCTTTGGAAAAAGAAGAACAAGGCAAACCAAAAATCAGTAGATGGGAAGAATAAAGATTAGTGTAGAAATTAATGAAATAGAAACAAAAAACAATACAAAGCATAAGAGTTGGTTCTTTGAAAGGATAAACACTTAGCAAATCTGACCAGAATAGAGAACAGACACAAATTAATAAAAGTAGAGATGAAAAAGGCACCATTACAACACAAACAAAGAAATTCAGAAAATCATAAAGACATACTTTAAGAACATATACTCTAAGTTTGAAAATCTGAAAGAAACACATGATTTCTTACATTTATGTGACCTACAAAAATTAATCAAGATGAGATAAACCATTTAAATAGAACTATAATGACCAGGGAGCTCCAAGCAGTTATTAAAAAAAAAAAAAAATCACCCAAGTAAAAAAAAGGCCCAGACCCAGATGAATTAACTGGTGAATTTTACCAGTCCTTCATGGAAGAACACACACCAATGCTTCTCAAACTTTTCTATAAAAGAGGAAGGAATACTACTGAACTCCTTCTACAAAGCCAGCATCACCCTGATATCAAAACCAAAGACAGAAAAAAAATAAAGAAAATTACAGCCCAATCTCCCTCATAATCATAGATGCAAAAATTCTCAACAAAATGTTGGCAAATAAAATACAAGAATGTATCCAGGTGCTGGGTGTGGTGGTGCACACCTTTAATCCCAGCACTCACACTCAGGAGGCAGAGGTCTAAAAGGATCACTATGAGTTCCAGGTCACCCTGAGACTACATGGTGAATTCCAGGTCAACCTGGGCTAGAGCAAGACCCTATCTTGAAAAACAAAATAAATAAATAAATAATATATCAAAAAGATCATTCACCCTGACCAAGTAGGCTTTATCCCAGAGATGCAGGAATGGTTCAACATACACAAATCTATAAATTTAATACACTATATAAATGGTCCAAAGGACAAAAATCACATGGTCATCTCAATAAATGCAGAAAAGGCATTTGACAAAATCCAACATCCCTTCATGCCCTACAGAAACTGAGAACAGAAGGAACATATCTCAACATAATAAAGGCTGCTTATGACAAACTTACAGCCAACATAATAGTAAATGGAGAAAAACGAAACTTTTCCACCAAAATCAAGACAAGGGTGTCCACTGTCCCCTCTTTTATTTAATATAGTACTGGAAGTCTTAGCTATAGCAATAAGACAAGAGATGCTCACAAAACGTGATACAAATTGGAAAGAAAGAGATCAAATTATCATTATTTGCAGATGATATGATTCTATACATAAAGGATCCTCAAGACTCTACCAGCAAACTGTTAGAGATGTAAACATTTTTAGCAACGTAGCATGATACAAAATAAACACAGAAATCAGTAGACTTCCTATATACTAACAACAAACATGCTAAGGATGAAATCGGGCAATCAATCCCATTCACAATTGCCTCAAATATATATATATATACATACACACACACCTTGGAATAAACCTAACCAAGGAAATGAAAGAGCTCTACAATAAAAACTTTAAAACATACAAGACAGAAATTGCAGAAAACACTAGGAAATGGAAAGATATCCCATGTTCTTGGATTGGAAGAATCAATATTGTGAAAATGGCAATCTTATTAAAAGCAATCTGCACATTTAATGCAATTCCCATTAAAATTTCAATGGCATTCTTCATGGAAATAGAAAAAACAACCCTCAAATTCATTTGGCAGCACGAAAAAAAAAAAAAAAAAAACCCTCAAATAGCCAAAACAATTTTGAGCAACAAAAATAAGGCTGGAAGTATCACGATACCTGATTTTAAGCTATATTACAAAGCCATAGTAACAAAAACAGCATGGTACTGGCACAAAAATAGTCATGTAGATCAATGAAACAGAATAGAGGACCCAGATGTAAATCCCAGCAGCTACAGCCATCTGATTTTCAACAAAATGCCAAAAATATTCATTGGAGAAAACATAGCCTCATTAATAAATGGTGCTGGGAAAACTAGATATCTATATGTATAAAGATGAAAATAGATCCTTATCTGTCTGCATGCACAAGAATCAAGTCCAAATGGGTCAAATACCTAAATATCAGACCTGAAAGTCTGAAACTGCTAAAGGAAAAGTAGGGGAAACCCTTCAACATATTGGCATAGGCAATGGCTTTCTGAATAGAACCCCAGTTGCTCAGGAAATAAAACCACTAATCAATCACTGGGACTTCATGAAATTACAAAGCTTTTGTACAGCAAAGGACAGTGTGAATAGAGCAAAGAGGCCTCATACAAAATGGGAAAAAATTTTGCCAGCTATACATCTTACAGAGGATTAATTTTTAAGATATACAAAAAACTCAGAAAAGTAAATAAGAAATCAAACAACCCAATTAAAAAATGTAAGCCAAAGTAAGACTCCTTACAATGCACTATTCCAGACACACAATGGCCCAGATATCCATGACCTTGCAGTGCATGGCACTATCTACACAAGACCATTATAAGAGGAAAAGATGATGACACAAAAATAAAAGACTGATTGAGAGAGGGGGGATATGATGGAGAGCGAAGTTGTAAAGGGGAAAGGAAGAGGGAAGGAAATTATCATGGTTTATATCTATAATTATGGAAGTTGTCAACAATAAAAAAGTTAAACAAGCTGGGTGTGGTGGCACATGCCTTTACTAAGGAGGCAGAGGTAGGAGGATCACTGTGAGTTCGACGCCACCCTGAGACTACATAGTGAATTCCAGGTCATCCTGGGCTAGAGTGAGACCCTATCTCGAAAAAAAAAAAAGTTAAACAAAGGTTTATTCGTACAGTGAAAAGTAATGTAGTGTTTAAACATCTTTTGAGAAGATGACTTTTAAGATGGAAAACTGTAGCATGAAGCAAATTACAAGTAGTACATCAGATAACCTTACTTTAATAAAATACGTGCATTGAAATCAAAATTTCAAATGTGTTTCTGACTAATCTAAATGTTCCCACTGTGCTTTCCTGGATATTTTGGTTCAGTGTTGGGCATTATGATAGCCACATAAACAGTAGGACTGTGGCGATGTAGAGCACTTGCCAAAAGTACAAGGGCCTGAGACCTCCTGAATTCAATTTCCCAGAACCCATGTAAACAGCAGGGCATGGTCACGCACATCTGTAATTCCAGCTCTGTTGAGAAGTGAGACCAGACAATCACTAGGCATTGCAAAAGACCCCACAGATCCACACTCAGGGAGACTCTGCCTCAAGGAAACACATGATAGAAGAAGAACACCTGACATTCTCCTCTGGCCTCTGCACATCCATGTGCACAACCCCCCCCCCCACAGCACATATGCATAAAGAAAAATAAGATAAAGTCAAAGGCATCTCAAATGGAGTGACATGTGGCAAGATTTCCCTGGGGACAGACTATGCTCTTGTGAACCTCAGCATCCTTTCAGGTGGCCCACCAGAAACACTGACTTCCTTCCCAGATTTAAAAGTAGACTCCTAGGCCGGGCGTCATGGCGCATGCCTTTAATCCCAGCACCCAGGAGGCTTGCCGTGAGTTCGAGGCCACCCTGAGACTCCATAGTGAATTCCAGGTCAGCCTAGGCTAGAGTGAGACCCTACCTCGAAAAACCAAAAAAAAAAAAAAAAAAGTGTACTCCTTGGGCTGGAGAAATGGCTTAGCAGTTAAGCGCTTGCCTGTGAAGCCTAAGGACCCTGGTTTGAGGCTCATTTCCCCAGGACCCACGTTAGCCAGATGCATAAGGGGGCACATGTGTCTGGAGTTGTTCACAGTGGCTGGAGGCCCTAGGGCACCCATTCTCTCCTCTGTCTGTCTCTCTCTCTCCCTGTCTGTTGCTTTCAAATAAATAAATAAAAATAAACAAATTTCAAAAAAGTGTACTCCTTTCACCACCCAGACCCCTTTCCTGACATTACACCCTAGTTGTTCCCTTTTGGCTCCAGATGGTGGACAACCCTGTTCCCTCCCTTTCAAGCTTCCCTGAGCTAAGTCCTTAAAGCATGCATTAAGGCCCATGCATTAAGGACTTAACTGATTTCCTGGGCAATGACTTCAATACAATCTTAACCCTCCCACACTCTTAAATGTGGCCCTAGACACCTTTCACCGAGAGGTGGTGCTACTATCACAAAAATACAATTGCCCAGAGGTTCTCAAAATGGATTTCAGAGATACTCAAGTAATAATAATTGCTGGAGGAGTGTGCCGATATAGCATAAAGACATAAGCACACTGGGAACAAAGTCTATCTAATGCTGCCTTTACTATTACCACTCAAGAATAGCCATATTCAACACCAAAACCACAGGAAGACAAGTCTCAGAACAAGTTTTTGGAATGGAATGCCATTCCATTCCATGTGGTTTATTTTTAATAAGACTCAGACTCATGACGACTTAACCGTACCCCAGCAGTGGTCCTGGAATGGCCTTTGAGAACTGCTACACTCATCAAGGATTCCAGGAGGCAGAGGAACCATTCTCCACTTCTAATGAAGAACATTTTGGTTTCCAGGGTGCAGTAAGACTATGCTAGATTTTTTTTTTTTTTTTTTTTGAGGTAGGGTTTCACTCTAGCTCAGGCTGACCTGGAGTTCACTATGTACTCTTAGGGTGGCCTTGAACTCATGACAATCCTACCAACTCTGCCTCCTGAGAACTGGGATTAAAGGTGTGTGCCACCACTTATGCAAGCTCTTCCCATCAGCTGCAGTGATCAGCTATTGTTAAGCAAACCTATTTTGCTTAAGAGATTTCAACCACATCTTGTCTCCATCTACAAAGTCAAGAGAGCCCAGTGTCTTCATAATCCAGGCCTGTGTCACTCGCCAGGATGTGAGAGCCTCCCCCCACCCTTGCCCCAAACAAGGAGACTACTCTGAAACAAGCCAGTTAATGCCACCTACATTGCAGCTGACCATTACAACACTGCTATTCCCCTCACCTTCTTTGTGCTTGCCTTTCCTTACCTACCACATCAGCACAATGTCACCTTCTAGAGAGCCACCTCCCCATATACCAGTCACCTTGCTATGACGTCAATTCCCAATTCCTGACAGACTGTGAAGTCTTCCTTAAGGTCACAGACTGCCTAGTCAGCTTGGGTCCTGCCATCATGGCATGACACAACGTGCTTAACAAATCCTGGGTCAGCTTTTGCAACACTTGCCTTTAGATGTTTTTAGAAACACCAGGCAATGCTTTTAAGAGCTAGCCAGCTGATAAGAAGGGAACTCTTCTTAGTAAGGGTTTAGGAAAGCCAGAAAGAAAAGTAAATTGCATTTCCTGATTCTAAGAGCTGCTCTGGTATCCCTGTCCCAGAAATAAAAACCTTACTAAATACGTTCACTGAATCAGATTCTTACATGATGGTAAATCATACAACAGTCAACTATCACTGGCAGAACTCTAGAAAATGACAGCTGAACTTTGGACCCTGAGAATTCTCCAGAATTCTGACATTCTTCCTGATTTTTAAAACATAAAGGGCTGGAGAGATGGCTTAATGGTTAAAAGAACTTGCTTGCAATACCTAACAGCCTTGGTTCTATTCCCTAGGATCCACATAGAGCCAGATGCACAAAGTGCTGCATGCATCTGGAGTTGGTTTGCAGCAGCAATAGAGCCTGGTGCACTCACTCTGTCTGCTTGGAAAAAAAAAAAAAGTAAAACAGAATTTTAACTAATAGAATAATAACTAGGACCTTATGACAAAAGAACTGTATATACTGCTTAGCGTAACACAGGGCTGCCTGGGATCTGAGGTACCGGTGGAGACAGGTTTCTCATTCATGCCTGAAAACTCTTCAAAAGGTGAACACTCTATTTTCATGTGATCCTGTGATGACATCTTCCTCATCTGCAACTGGCTTTTCCACACCTGCCCAGAGCTCTGCAGGATGCAACCAGCAGGGCAGAGGCCACCACTATTTTTTGTTGTGATTTTTTTTTCCCCCAATGTAGGATCTCACTCTAGCTCAGGCTGACCTGTAACTCCACTTCCAGCATGGCCTTAAACTCACAGCAATCCTCTTACCTCTGCCTCCTAAGTGCTGGGTCTAAAGGCTTGGGCCACCAAACCTGGTTATTATTTTTCGTAGTTGCAGCTAAAAACATTTTTAACTCCTGCCTTAGTAGGGTCCACAGTGTGCTTGGACACGAAGCAAGGTATCTCAGAGCTTCTGTAACCAGAGCATACTGCATACACAGGCCAATCTACAGGCCCATGCAGCAGACCCACCCAGCCTACCCTGAATGCCCCTTTTTATTTCACTGCTTTCTTGAGACAGGGTCTTGCTATATAGCTCAGGTAGGCCTCGAAATCTCACAATCCTACCATCTTCTGAACTGACAGGTTTATAGGTGAATACCATTGTCTGGCTTCTGGCTTTTTTTTTTCCCCCTCCGAAGTAGGGTCTCACTCTAGCCCAGGCTAACCTGGAATTCACCATGTAGCCTCAGGGTGGCCTCAAATTCACGGCGATCCTCCTACCTCTGCCTCCCAAGTGCTGGGATTAAAGGCATGTGCCATCATGCCCAGCTTCTGGCTTATTTTTAACCAATCCAAGCTGTCTGCTAGCTCTCTATGATTTACCTTTTTTCCTAAAATTGGTTCATATAATATGTGCAATTCCAAGAGATTTCTTGATCTAATATTTCCTAAAAATAAGCTAGAAGCTGATTAATAATTTCAGTTTTAGGGACTGGAGAGATGGCTTAGTGGTTAAGGCTTTTTGCCTGCAAAGCAAAAGGACCCAGGTTCTATTCCCTAGGACCCATTGTAAGCCAGACGCACATGCTTCTGGAGTTTGTTTGCAGTGGTGAGAGGTCCTGGTGTGCCCATTCTCTAACTGCCGCTTTCTCTCACATAAATAAAAATAAATTTAAAAGTTGAAAAATAATCTCACTTTTTTTGGATTATACTAAGTGAGGTAACCCAGGCCCAGAAAGCCACGTGCTGCATGTTCTCCCTCATATGTGGATCCTAAGTACAGATGATTGGGCTTCTGCGTGAGAAGGAAAAAACTCAGTAGCAAAAGCCAAGAATCTTCTCTTTTCAGATGGCAGTGACTTTGGGATGACTCAGAAGGTACCACAGTGCTGGAAAGAAGTGACCGGAGTACGGAGTAACATCTCGATCACACCTTCCAAGGCTCAGGATCTAATGTGGAAGAGGTGGTGGAAAGAATGTAAGAACCAAAGGAAGGGTAGGACTCCTTACAACATGCTCCCTCCAGACATAAAATGGCCTGGATATCCATGACCTCATAGTGCCTGACCTCATAGTGCCTGACACTGCCTACACAAGACCATCATATGAGGAGGAAAAGACCATGACATCAAAATAAAAGAGAGACTGATTGAGATGGGGAGGGGATGTGATGGAGAATGGAATTTCAAAGGGGAAAGTGGGGGAAGGAGGATATTACCATGGGATACATTTTATGATCATGGAAAATGTTAATAAAAATTAAGAAAAAAAAATTTCACTTTTTGAAAGTGAGCCAAGGATATTAATAGGCAACTCACAGAAAATGAAATACAACTTGTCCTTGTTTTGTTTGCTGTAAGATCTCACGAGGGCAATCCAACCAAAGCTCACTATGAGCCCCAAGCTGGCCCTGAACTCACAACTATTCTCCTGCCTTAGCCTATCAAGTGCTGAGATTACAGATGTGAACCACCATGCCTCGCTTCAAATTATCCTAAGAGAAAAATGTGATTAACCATTTTCCACCAGCCAGTCTGCTAAGAAATACTCAAAGCTTCCTAAGTCTCACACACTGCTGGTGCAACAACTGATGGACCCTCGTCTACTGAGAGCAATTCTGTATCATCCACCTTTGACCCCAAGAGCTCCACTGTTGGTAACGTATCTTCCACTGACCTGTCAGTAGAAAACATGACTTGCTATAATAGTGGCTGTAATTGCAAAGGACCAGAAACAGCCTTAACTATTTCTTCATCAGGAAGAGCTTGGATATGGTACGGTAATCAGACATCTATGTAATCCAAAACAAAAATGGGATGTTCTTTTAGTATTGCAGAACTCTTCAAAATATTGTTAAGTTTACATGTCCTGCCTTACAGAGATCCATGGAACAAAGGCACCAGGACTGTGACTATCAGGATCCTGAAGAGCTTAAGTCTGTCCTGAAGAACTCAGGATCCTCTAAGCTTGCACTTCCTCTATCTGCCTTCAGGTGGTGGGGTAACACTGCTGCCCTAACACACAGCGGTAGCCTGGGGAGGCTTGGGGGTCTCAAGCTGCTGACCAACAGGCAAAGAAACAGGCACGCACAAGTGAGTAACATAAAATAGAAAATAACTTTATTTCTCTGGAAGAAGCAGATACCCATGGCTGGGACAGGAACTTTGGCGGCAGGCTAGTGGGAAAACAGGTAACAGCACAGAAGAGTTGAGATCAAACAGGAAGCACTAGTGTCCCTCCAGGGCAGCAATCCCTCGGGTCTCCTTCCAATTCTGGGGACTTGAACCCTGTGTCCTTGCCAGAAAATAGTCTAGCACCCTTTTTTTGCTTCTTCAACCACCTCGGGCTATTTCCAGGCATGAGATCCTTAAGACCAGACAAACCCCGTAACCTGTGCATAGTGGGGCCACAAGTCTAACATGCCAAATGCCTGTCTGAGCTCCTTGGAAAAAGCCCAGTCCTGAAGGAGGCCCTCAGGGTACTGGCCCACCTTTCTGTGGTGGCTAATACATACTCCCCGCTCAACTGAAGTCTGGCTTCCTCTTAGTCTGGTACACTTGGACAGAGCTCAGGGGCACACTTCAGCCACAGATCCAGCCTCAGTCTGGAGCCAGAGACAGGTCACACACAGCCTGCTCAGGCAACTAACTCCCCTGCCTACTTCCACAGAGCTCTTTCCCGCCTCTTGGCAGGGTCACTGAGGGCTGAACCAAGGTATGCAGGGGCAGAGCTGTGCAAGTGAGATGAGCAAGGTAGGGCTCCCAGACTCCTATGGCTTTGGCCTCACTCTGTCCACTGAGAGCAACAGGTAGTAGCAGGTCCTCCACACCTGAGTGGGGTCATCTTCCCGCTCTTGTCCCATGAACAGGCTCAAGTGATTTCTTCAGGACAGACTTAAGCTCTTCAGACACATTTCAGCGTCTAAAAAAAGAGAAACAAACAAACAAAAAAATTCCTCCATTGACATGCTAGGTAAATAACTTAAGGAAAATTCAGAGTGGGTGAGTTCCAGAGAGCCATAGGGAACACTGCCTCTGGATGCTATACACATGGATTGAAGGCTGGTGGTTTTAGGTAATCATTTTAGAATTTATCCTTCAATGTCTTTTTCTTCAATAAACAATGAATGAATAAAGAAAACAGCACTACTGTGTACTACGGTATAGAAGGAACCCACCCAAACTCATCTAGATGCAAATTAGGAAGAATAATTATAAGATGTGTATAACACCGAGTGATTGTCTGATGTCTACTGAAGGTCAGACCCTCTTACTGCTTCTGATTGGACAGGACATATGAGTAAGCTAAACCAATGTATACAAGGTCTAATGGAGAGTGGGCAGCAGAGACTGGTTCACCTAGGTATCTGCCTCCTAAACTCAACATGCCAAATATCCAGTCAGCTTTTGCTTCCTGGGATGATACTAGCTTCATGCTTTGCCTGTGTTTCACTAATTTTGAACTTCATAAAGGTTTCACATGTATTTACTGTATCACTATGTATTTTATATATTGATGTACTTTATTTTATTTTATTTTTTGAGGTAGGGTCTCACTCTAGCCCAGGCTGATCGGGAACTCACTCTGTAGTCACAGGCTGGCCTTAAATTCACAGTGATCCTCCTACCTCTGGCTCCCATGTGTGTTGTGATTAAAGGAGTGTGCCACCAGGGTAGGTTTACTTGCTTTATTTTATAATATATACACACAAACACATACTTTTATAGGAAAGTATGAGATTTTTTTATGAATATTCCTTAAAAAAGCATTGACATTTAAACTGATACTAATTAAAATAGAAATAGGAAAAAAAGATATAAGAAATATTTAGTTAGCTCTCCAGGCCTAAAATGTTGCTCTCTGGAGTACTTGGGCAGCTGTGGAAGAGCTAGGGAATCCAGGCTCCTTTACCCAGTTTCCTCATCCATCAGCTCATGAGAAAACCAAGTGTCTAAAAAGTTTAGGTGAATTCATTTAGTAGGAACTGTTTTCACCCAAGCAGTCTGCTTCCCAGGACCTGGGACCATCCACCTTGCCAAGCTGGGGAACCCTGTCTCCCTGGCCACTCAAAGCCCTCAAGGTATTGGGCTTTTTCTACTATGGTATATTCCAGGGACACCCCTTCTGGGGCAGGGAGGTGGGGCACTATGAGGCTTACTCACTTGTGGTGGGCAGGGCCACAGGAACCCAGAAGGTGGCAGCCAGCTTGCTCCAGGTTCCAGTCAAACATCTCCAGCACTTTGTGGCACTCCACCCGTGGCTGCAGCCCCAACCCAAAGAGCTGTTCCACCTGAGAGGCAGAGGGACACACTACTGGAGCTGAAGTACCAGACCCGGACAGGGGTACAAGACTCAGAACTAGAGGGCAGGAATCAGGAGCAGCTTTCAAAGCCCCTAAATACCAGAGCAGGCAGGAGATGATGGTACCTTTAGATATTGGGCAGCCCTCTGCATGCTCCAGCCGTGGCTCTGCAGGGCCGCCTGGCACTCCTCTGTGGTCACCCCATGCACCATGGCCTGCAGCTGGGCACACCCACCCATCAGTACCACTTGGGCCCATTCCTCTGGGTCCCTCAGGCCCTGTCCCTTGCATCAAAGTGGGCCTGACACTTACCATCTGGATTTTGTCTGCTGGTCGTGCAGCCTCTTGCCCATCCCCAGGGCAGCCCCTCTGTGGCAGCTGAGCAGTGGCCCTCAGGACTGGTGGTCGGATCCCTGGGTTGCTATTGTTGGTGGAGAAGTTGGCCTTTGGGTCAGGGGCAGCCTGGGGCATTGGCCGAACTGTGGCAGTGGGAGCAGCAGGAGCTGGGATGCTGGGTGGGGGAAATAGCAGGGGCACTGGCAGGGCGGCTGGATCTTCAGGGCTCTGGGCCTCACGCAGGAAGCGCTGGTAGCGTTCCAGGTAGGGAGGGCGCTCAGGTAGCAGGTAGTAGTGGGTGTTGCTGACCTTCTTGCCATCACGGACAATGGGCAAGATGCAGGGACCAGCTCGTGGGCCTGGAGCCTGGATAACTTGGGGCGTGGCATACTTAGGGTCTGAGGCAAAGCTCTGGGTAGTGGGCATGGTTTTTCCAGGTGAGCTGGAAAGCCGAGATGGTAGAGGAGAGCTGCCAGGTGGCACCAGAGGGCTTGGGGTCCTTGAACCCTGAGGGGAAAGGGGTTCCCGAGGAGGTACCCGGGGAGGAGAGGTTGGTCCAGGCCACCCAACTGCCTCTTCCTCTCCTGAGGGGACTGGAGATAGCCCAACACATGGGCGTGTGGGTCGAGGGGGAATGGGTACCCTGGGAGGCACCTGGGGTTTGTCATCACTCCCCAGAACAGTTGAGGAGACCAGTGAGCCAGTAGGGACCTGCAGCTGCCGCATGCATTCCTGCTGCAATGCCTGGAAAATTTCTGCGGTGTGGGCTGAGCTAGGTGGCTTGCCACTACCCTGGGGTGGGAGAAACAAGTTGTCCTCCAGGACGGGGGGCAGCCGTGCCTGCTCAGGCACAAAAGCATAATTGGTCTCACCCTGGCTGGGTCTAGCAGGGAACCCCTCACCCACTAGAGTGCTATTTATGGAACAGATCTCAAAGTCATCCTCATCTTGGGCCACATCATCATAAGCGGGGGGTGGGGGCAGGGGGCGTGCATCCCAATCTACTACAGGTGTGGGATGAAGGGGTCGTGGCAGTGCCCGTGTGGGGCTCTGTGGTGGTGTCTTGTCCAGCAAAGAGCAGGCATCCATGGCCAGCTGTGCCAATGAGGGTGCACAGGGCCGTGGGATTGGAACCACAGGCTCTTCACCGAAGTCAATGAGTGTGACCTCTCCCCCACTGCTACGGCCTGCCTTGGTGCTTGGCACTCGGGCTGAGGGTTTCGCTAGCCATAGCCCTCGGGGCAGTACTGGCTTCCGAAGGCCCAGCCTTTTGAAGTCGCTGGACAGGAGGTCTTGGTCCTCACTCACAGGGTCATAGGTTGGCTCTGTGATGGAAAGGGAGATCCCAACAGAGAGGCAGTGTCAGACATGAGTGGGGAACAAGGACAGGCAGGCTATGGGAAAGAGAGCAAAATACCCTCCACCAACCTGCCACTGCTGAGCCCAGAGGCAGTCCTCTGATGCCAACATTCTCAGCACATACCCAACACATTCAAACAGGGCAGAACATACTGTTTTCCATCAGCCCTCAATACAGGCTGGAGACCTATGCCTCTATGTACGCTAGAGCAGCCAACGCCTCACTTCTACCTGGCACAAGAGCCCCAACACTCTTGCTCCCTCACCCCTCTTCCATTATGGCACACCCTTAGTGCAGACACAGGACAAAAGGAGCTATTCTTAGAGAGGCCAGAGCTCCCAACAAGCCATCACAAAAGCTCAGACACAGCCTCTAGAGTCTGAAAAGGAGCAAGGCAGACCACAGCAGAGCAAGATCAAAGTGGACACCTAGATCACACAACTGCTCCAGAAGCCCAGGTAGTGAGATGCAGAAGGGGGAGGCAGGCATGCTGGGCCAGGTTAGCAGCAAAAGCTCACAGCACACACCCATTTCCCCTCCTGCCTAGCCAGCTGCTAGGGTTCTCTGTACCTTCCAAGAGAGGAGAAGTGAGAGAAGAGAGGGGACGGGGGCAGGGGCCAAGGCATCCTGAGCAGCCCCACTTACTCTGACTGAAGATGGCAGGCTGAGGTGGGCGAGGTGGAGGCTCCCCTGCAAGAAAGGCCATGCGGACAGGGGAAGGGGAAAAGAATGACCAACAAGACAGAAACAGAGGGGAGAACAGACCCAGATAGAAGGACAGGGAGGGAGAAAAAAAAGAGAGGTGAATAGGAGTGAGAGAATGTACAAACCCAACTACAAATGGGAGGCAGTGGGGTAGTGGGATAGGAACAGCGAAGGGTGTTCCAGGATATGACAGGCACAGGATCTGGAAGGTGGATGAGGCTCCTGGCTAAGACAGAGCCTGGGGATAGGGAGTGGTGTGAACTGGGTAGAGAGCAGGATTAGGAGAAGAAAAGAAAACCAGGATCTGAGCAGGCCAGTGAGGAAGGAAGGAATAGAAGCTGAGGTTGCAGTCAATGCAGGACCAACCCAAGTGCACACCTCTACAGATACAGCTATCTCCCCATGCCAGGGCCACAGCTGTCCCCAGAGCAGTACAGAAGACTCAAGGTGGTCCAAGATGACAGTAGTCCCTCCTGGGTAGCTAATGAACTAGAGACACCACAGAGTACAAAAGTTCTTACTTTTCACTCTTCCTAGATGCTGGGTGAGCCGGGAAGTGCTCAGTTCCACACTCAGCAAGTCAGGAGGATCCATAGGGTTTCCCAGATATAGTCTATGTGGAAAGAACTAGGTCAGAGCATATAGCAGAGGAGATGCTTATGGCAGACATGCTTTTGGATCAGGTTAAAAAAAAGAAAAAAAAGTGTCCATGGGCTGGAAAGATGGCTTAGCAGTTAAAGTGCTTGCCTGCTAAGCCTAAAGACCCAGGTTCAAATCATGAGTACGTAAGTAAGCCAGGTGCACAAGGTGACCCATGCATCTGGAGTGTGTTTGTAGTGGCTGGAGGTCCTATTGTGTCCATTTTCTCTACTTGCCTTTTCCTTCCCATTGGCCCTCCGCCCCATTCCCTCTCAAATTTTTTTTAAAGTGTGTCCAGGGGACAATGTATCAATGCTCAAGACTCATCTTAGAGGAAGCTGAAGGGGCAGGCCTGAATCAACAGTACAGGTCCATCAACTTTCAGCCTATAGATCCTGATCCCTTCAACTAGAGGAGGGAGCCTTGAAGAAATGCCACCTGACTCCACGCTAAAATCCTAGGACCTTAGGGTCTCCGACCATACTCTAAAAGGGCAGAGCCAGTCCTTAAAAATCCCAGCAGGATCTGGACCCATGCCATGCATCCACCTGCTGGCATACTCTCCTCTGTCCTCTGTGTGCTGGGACACAGGCATTTGGGCAGCCTTGTACTGAACTACTGGAGGCAAGGAAGTGACTGGGTGGCCTGTCCTGCTCCCTACTCATCTCAGATCCAGTGCCAACTGTCAGTACCTTGGGACTTAGTCACTAAGGATATTAAAGCCTGTAAGAATGGGGCTGGGTTCATCACAGCACACTAGGAATGGGGCAAAGGGTACCTCCCTTTAAGCTAAAAGGGCCTACACTCTCTTCCCTGTCCTCTGATAGACCCCTTTGTGGTTCCTATGAGGCAGGGCACCCCAGGTAGAGCCCTTCAAGAGACTGATGTTCTTATATTATGTGGGGCATGGAAGGTGAAGGCCTGTTTTATTATGTTCTCAGGAGCCAGCAAAAGAAATGGACACAGAGGCTTGGCAAGAGAGCTGACAGGGGCTACCTGGAAGTGCCTAATTCTTCTATGTCTTCCCCAGTGACTTCACCCTTTACTTAAAGGAGACTTCAAGCCCTTTCCAGCAAAGTAAACTCTGTGGAGGAATACTGATAGGGGAGGTCTGTCCTCATTATGTTCTAGACCTGCTCTCAAGTTCTGCAAAGTAAGCTCACTCCTGTCTGGGCCTGAGCACAGGTGTGAGTGCCAGAATCATGGACCCACCAACAGGAGAAAGAAAAATGCTACTCAGGGCAAAACTGAGTGAACACAGAAGGTGCTTCTGTTTATTTGTGCCTCTCAGACACCTAAAGACATTCTGCCAGGCTGTGAGGCTTACAGAATGCTATTCCCCTCTATATAGCCACCATGCAGTGTTAAGTCAAGGAGTAGAGAGGCAGTTATAAGCAAACAGAGCAAAGTATGCAATAGTATAGAAAAACTGAAGCTCCCTCTGCATGTGGATAAAGTGCCATGTGGGAGTAAGGGCCCCAGAGGACAAGAACAAACTAAGCCCCATGGCATGGGAATAGACTGCATCTGTGCCAATGTAACTTAACTGACAGAAGAGGGAAAAGTGATTAACCACACTGAGAATCACGTGCATGTGCATGGCTGAAGGAGCAGCATCATTAACTTGAGTACGGAAGCCAGAGCATATGTGAGCTTTAATGGGTATACCTTCTGCAGGTGACTAAAGGTTCCCCACAGCTGAGTGGCAGGTGGTATTTCAATGTCCAATAACATTCTACTCTAGGCAAAATTGGGATCAGGAGCTAAGTGCTTCCACAGTAGACCACATTTTATAGATAGTAAGGTCTCAATCACTGCTGATACCCTCGCTTTGGGATATGAAATTGGGGGCTGCCCTTTAGCAGCATCCTGCCCTCCCTTTATTTTCTAAGTTGGAACCCAACTTCACCAGAGTGAGGCAGAGATGGGGGAAAGAGTGTAGAGCCTGTGGAAAGAAAGACATGAGAGGTAAGGAGCTCATGTGTGGCACAGTGAAGGAGCGTTGAGGACAGAGGCCCCAGGTCAGGGTCAGTAGCTCTGTCCAGGTACTTACTCGTCAATCCTGTCAGGAAAACCCCAGCAGTGGCGAGGGTCACTGTCACCATGCCCAGTGTGGATGAAGCTATTCTGCAGGGGCTGGCTGATGTCTTGGGCTGACAGACCAGCCACAGAGGTTACTACATTGCGAGGGAAGGGCCCCACACACAGTGTCCGGGTGTTCTGACCACGCCACCAATAGTTTTCAGCTCTGCACAATAAGAGATGACAAAATAAGCACCAGATATAGGATGGGTCACCTTAGGCAATAGGACCTTTCTCATACCAAGATCCTCACCCATGGGACCTGGTTACGTTGGCGGAAGGGAAGCATGGGGAATAAGACCATAAGACCAGGCCACTTGCATGGGGCCAACCTCCCCCAGCACAATACGACCTGCCACTCCTTGAATAGGGCACAGCTATTTACCCAAAGCCTTACCCTAAGTTCTCAAGATAGGTCAAATAGCTCTCCCTATCGTTCACAAATAAGGAAACAGGTCCCAACAAGTGACATGACTTGCCTATGGTTACCAGAATAATCACATCAGACTGAGGATTCAAACCAGCTAAGTCTGTGAAACCAGTGCACTCTCACAATACTATCTTGTTGCCTTCCTCTCCTGGCAGGCCTGGCACCCTAGCCCTCTTCTGGCTGAAATTCTAGTCAAGAGTCCAATAGTTTTAAGAGACATAAGGGCAGGCTGGAGAGATGGCTTAGTGGCTAGGGTGCTTGCCTATGAAGCCTAAGGACTAAGGTTCAAGTCCCCAGTACCCACATAAGCCAGATGCCCATAGTTGGCACAATCCATTTGGAGTTTGTTTGCAGTGGCTAGAAGCCCTGGTGCACCCATATTCTTTCTCTCTCTCTCAAATAAATAAAAATATATTTTTTAAAAAAGAAGCCGGGTGTGGTGGTGCATGCCTTTAATCCCAGCACTCAGGAGGCAGAGGTAAGAGGATCGCTGTGAGTTCGAAGCCACCCTGGGACTCCATAGTGAATTCCAGGTCAGCCTGGGCTGGAGTGAGACCCTACCTCGAAAAACCAAAAAAAAAAAAAAAGCGACAGAGAGAGAGAGACATAAGGGCCCAAGGGGGCCTCACAGGCCCTAGCACTAGGCTTGGGGCCAAGACTGTCAAATTACATTCTACCCCCTGGACAAAGACTTCAAAGGTTTGGAAACACTAGGGAGAACACAATTCTTCTTTTCCGAAGGTGTTCTACCACCTCACAACAGGGCTGTGTGGACCTGGCCCTTCCTACCCTACACATTTCCTCAGGATGAGTTCTATTCTTGCCTTACAATAAAAGCTCCTGAAGGAATTCAGAACTCCCACTGGGGCTGGACTGTGAAGACCTTAGTCCTTTGCGTCTAAGCCCAGACCAAAAAAAAAAAAACCCATTCTAAGTAGAGGCCCAGGCTGGAGCAGCAGGCAGATACACAGGAAAGAACAGAGCCTCCCTCCCAACACTCCAAATACCCCAAAGCTGGCTGACGCTCCAGCACCTGCTGCAGGAACTGCTCTTACCTGAAGATGTGGGTAGAGAGTATAGGCTAAAGCACAAGTGGGATCTTATGCTGCTGTGACACATGTGGCATCAAGCTGCCTGCCCCGTCACTTCCTTGCCTTCATATCACCTGTCCCAGAACCAGAGGTGCCTCCTCCAAAATGTAGTCAAACCAGAGTAAAGGGAGTGGAAGCTACCCATTTATAAAATGATACGGCCTACAGTAGTAGGGGGCCAATAGTCAAAGCCAAGGACAGCAGCAGTCTTCTGGGAGGTGAGAAGCAGGGCAGGGGAGAGCTGCACTCCCATGGCTGCTTCTGGTAAACAAGGCTGCCTGCTGGCCCACCACCAAACACATACAGCAACCCTGTGATTACTCCATGCCTTCAGGGTAGGAAGGAAGAAGAGAGGACAACACCCAGAGAAGGGATAACCCCATCCAAAAGTAGCAAGGCTGTTCCCTGAAAGAAAGGGTCCTCACCACACACAGAGCCAAAGCCATGGGCAACACCTACCTGGCACCCCAGGCCCTACTGCTGTTCTTCAACATCTGCAGCTCCCTCCCTCAGGTAGCTTCTCACCACCTTAGGGCTTGCTGCTGAACTCTACTCTGCATCCTCCTGAGGTGAAGATGCCACTCAGGGTAGAATGGACTCACATCATGCCCTCTACTCCTATCCTTTATTTTTTAAAAAATATTTTTCTTTGGAGCTGAGGAGGTTGCTCAGTGGTTAGAGACTGGCAGCCCAGGGTTCAATTCCCCAGTACCCACATAAAGCCAGATGCACAACGTGGTGCATGCATCTGGAGTACACTTGCAGTGACAAGAGGCCCTGGCATGCCCATACTCACTCTCTCCCAAATAATAAAATATTTGTAAAAATTTTCATTTCCGGGGTGGGGGAGAAGGAAGGAAAGAAGGAGGGAAACAAGCACTATGGCTTCTTGCTGCTACAAACACACTCCAGATGTGTGTGTCACTTTGTGCATCTGGCTTTACTTGTGTCCTGAGAATTGAATCTGAGCTGGCAGGCTTTGCAAGCAAGCATCTCTCACTGCTGAGCTATCTCCTTAGCCTTCCCTTTCCTGTTACCAACACAGTTGGGCCTTCTTCTGAGTGAGATACTGTTATAGCCACTGGGAGTTCCCATACCTTCCAACATATTGCTGGCCAGGTGTGATGGAACACACTTGCAATCCCAGCACTAGAGAGGATGAAGCAGGAAGATCTCAAGCTTGAGGCTTGTAGTAAGACTCTGTCTCAAAAAACAAAAACACAATCAAAGGCTGGAGAGATGGCTTAGCAGTTAAGGTGCTTGCCTCCCAAAGCCTAAGGACCCAGGTTCGATACCCCAGGTCCCACATAAGCCAGATGCACATAGTGGCACATCTGGAGTTCATTTGCAGTGGCTAGAGGCCCGGGTGCATCCATTCTCTCTCTCTCCCCTTCTCTCCTTCCCTCTCCCTCTCTCTGTCTCAAATAAATAAATAAATAAAAATAAACCAGAAAAATAAGTAAATAATTAAAAACCCCTGTATTCCACCAAACAGGAGAAAAAAACCCCACCGTTTTCTAATGGAAAAGAGGACTATGCAGGCACACAGAAATAGCATCTCCCATGGCAAGGCTTAAATGGTCAGTGCTGCACCCAATGCTACATTTCAGTACATATTAACATGTTCTGAAGCTCAGCAGGGAAAAGGTGCCAGATGCCCTTCTATCAGCCTGCCATCAGGCCTC
Organism: Jaculus jaculus; assembly: GCF_020740685.1. Lineage (NCBI taxonomy): Eukaryota > Metazoa > Chordata > Mammalia > Rodentia > Dipodidae > Jaculus > Jaculus jaculus. Next base: position 66,755,294 of record NC_059107.1, read on the forward strand.
TGCCCAAACCAGGGAAATCATTATGACAGACAAATAAAAAACAAAACAAAACAAAACAAACAGAAAACACCCTGAGCTGAGAGCTGTTGCATCTAAGGCTGCCCGAGCTCAAAATTTTGGCACCCTGTCCTTGTCCTAGGTAGAAATGGTTGCACAAACATTGTCCAAACACACACAACCCTACTCTGCCCCTTCTCTTAAGTGCAGAGACTTGATGCTTTTCTCCCCTCCTACCATAGCAAGTACAGGCTACAGGATTAGGCTAAACAAAGAACCTACAAATAGATCTCTGCCCCCACCCCAATACCACTTCTGTAAAAACAGAACACAAACGGGCTGCCAGCCATCCTATCCTTCAAATAAGACTCTCTTTCTTGGAAAAGACCAATCGTCATTTGTGCCTCCAAATCTAGATAGGAACCCCTAAACTGAACTCACGAAACATCTTAGGTGTCTTCTACCACGACCTGGTACCCCGAAAAGCACTGAACCTATAAGTCAGTCAGAACTACGGACAAGTGTGTCCCAGGGTCTAGACGAAGAAACATAGTGAAAGTGGCTTCAGCAAGGAGAAAGACAAAGCCAAGAGCAAAAGAGATAAGGAAAGAGTCTGCAGCCAGAGAACAGAGACCCATATGGACAAACTCAGCTCCAAGACAAAAAACAAATAAAGCTCATGTGCCCAGAGACATGGAGACAACTTAACCAAACAAATAGATATTCAGGGTTTGAGAAGGCAGAGGAAAGCTCTGGTACCACAACAGACAGGCCCACTCTCAAAGCTTCACCGGCTGTTACAGCCTTCTGCTCCTCACCTCCCACCTCCTGAGCAGTTCCAGGGAGCAAGGGCAGCCACTATGATCCAAGTTAGGGTTGGTAGCCCAGGGAAGAGCTCTGTGACCTAAACCATTGGCTGTGACAGCACTAGCTGTTGGAACCAACTGGAGCCTGTGGCAGGAGGGTGGGACAGGGTACACCCAGGGCAGGATCCCAAGAAGAGCTGCTGCCCTCTGTTTTGCCCTCCATGACCAAGGACACCAACCCTAGAGACACACAGGAAGCTCCTAAGTAACCTTCAGGGCACCAGGCTTTCCTCTGGTTAGAAGACGGGGCTGGTAAAGACCTGGGTCGTCTACAGAAGCACATGAGGAATGGTTGGGTCCAAGGCTTTCTGGTTCCTGCAGGTAGGAATGATTGCAGGCCAACTTCTGCCATAAGGCTGCCAGGGGCCTCCAGAGAATCCTCTCACTCTTAATCAGTATCTCCAGACTATTCGCTACAGTACCATGTCTTCTGACCCTTACTTGGCCCTCAGGTCCAATTCCACAAACTGTTTCCTTCCTACCTCCCCTAGCAGTTTTTTGCTTATCAAAATTAACACCACCCTCTATAAACTGGTGGAATGTTAGTCATTCCAAGAAACAGGACCCAGTTATGACACTGAGGGAGCCCTCACCTGTGGAAGTAGGGTAGAAGCCACAGAAGGTAAATGTGAGCTCTACGTATCAGGGCCCCAGGGCTTACTTCACCACTGACTGGCTGAGGCTTATACCACTCACCAGGCCAGGTGATACCCCTGCAGGTGTCCTGGCCTGATTCTGAGACAGAGGAGGGAAGCACATGGACTTTTGTTCCTAGTACTAAACACTCGCCCCCAGTCCCAAAGTAATCTCAGCTGTCCTGCCCCAACCAGTTCTTCAAAATCCCTGAGGATCAGATAACAGGGATGGGACCAGCAGAGGGTAGGCCCTCTAAGGCAAGTAGTACTAGGACTAGAACTGTGGAAGCTACAGTTAGGAGACCTGACTCAAGAGATACTGCTTGTAGGCTAAGACATAAGTCTCATGTGCCGAGGAGGGGAGGGTCAGGAATAGAGCTGTCTTTGCCAGCAGAGAATGGGAAGGGGTAAGTAAGGGTGGGAGGTCTAGGTAGAGGATGGAGGAAGAGCCATAATTTGGAAGCCCTGGCAGGCTCAATGGGAAGAGTAGAAACTGCTAAGAGGGTAAGTCTGGGCAAGGGCAGGATACTTTTGGATTGTGAAAGGCACCCTGGTGGGTACACAAGAGTCCTAATGCCAGGCATATTGGTGCACACTTGTAATTTCCAGCATTTGGGAGGTAGAGGCATAAGGATCAGTTCAAAATCCATCGGACTACATAAGATCCTGGCTCCCTTAAAAAATTCCTGAGCTGGAGGAGGCAGGAAGAGGGGCAGAGGGAAAGAATGCAAGGGGGAATGCTGAAGAGCCAATGCTGGCCTCCAGTACTGAGGCCAGGATGGGCCACGGCCTAGTTCTCAGCAGCTTGGACTTGATTCATACAGCCCGAGCTGGAGCCGTGTTTCCCACTGGGATAGCAGGAGTGGAGTTGTGCAGGGAAAATCCTTTCTGAGTAGCAACATGCATGTGCTAACCTCAGGCTCTCATGAGTGAAGCCTGTCACCTTGATGCTACACACTCCTGCCTATGTCTTGCCATGGGACTCTTGGAGGCAGAAGAGATCTCTGTTCACACATCTCTCCAGCCAGTGCCCTTTTAGGGATCTCAGTGTAGGCCTCAGCCTACCTTCCTTCGATGACAGTGATGACATCATTCATCTGGATATGCAGCTTATCTGGTTCTTCAAAGTCCTGGAGGGCCCGCATGTCGGTGGGTTGAGCCTGGGCACAAAGACAGGTCATTACCCACCCCAGGAAGCCCCCTGCATGTGCCCCCCAGATGCTATAAATAGACCTGCCCCTCACCTCCAGCAGGAAGTCCCGCAGGGCCACAAATGTAGGTCTGTCCTCTGGCTTGTGAGCCCAGCACTGGACCATAACATTGTAGATGTCCTGGGGGCAGTCCTCTGGCCGAGGCAGGCGCTCCCCCTCCTTGTCAATTTTATGTAGGATCTGCCAGCAGGTTGGTCAGAGTTGTAGGCCAGGCAGAACATCCAGCTCTGTAATTCCTACCTTCCATCCAGCCCACCCTACACATGCAGTGGCTGCCCCTGCCATGGGAAAGATTTACTTTGGGGGAAGATGGAACTTAAGTCATGGCCAGGGCTAAGGAAGCTTGTCCTTGCCCTGACCTACTAGAGCAACCCTTCTCTTTGCTCAGTCTTGGAGAGGACAGCCATGTCAACATGGGATACTGGGGATATGGGAGTTCATTAGATGAGAGCCAGTTCCAAGAAGGCCAAGTTGGGAGTCAAGTATGGAATTCTTCCCACCCACCTATGGGGATCACATTCATAGCCCTCTCACCTGGCTGCCATTAAGGCCAATCCAGGGCTCCTGGCCATAGGTGAACATCTCCCACAATGTTACCCCAAACATCCAGGTGTCACTAGCATGGGAGAAGGTCCGTGTCTTCAGGCTCTCAGGGGCACACCTGGGAAGAGGTAAGAGTCAAAGAGAAAGCCTCCTGAGGACTCCCACCTGCAACAGCCCAAAGGACATAAAAATATTCATTTATTTTTGCCCATGAACTAGGCTCAACAGTGGGTCCCAGAGCCACTGGTATGAAGTGCACAGGGAGAGGTAAGACCTCTTTACCATAGAATACATAGCCTTGGAGAAATTATCTATGCTCAGGTGCACCCTTAAGAGCATATGCACCTGGGGTCAGAATAGGAAGGAGAAGTTTCCCAGTCAGGAAGGCAGGGAGAAGACCAGAAGGCTGCAGAAAAGGAATAGAGGATAAGATGTGTCAAACTGTTTTTATCTGGATGGATACACAATTTCTAGAGAATGACAATTTCTAGATTTGGGCAGATTCTGAGATTTGGTCATTCCAGCAGGAAAGAGTGAATGGACAAGGGCCTGGGGAAATGGGTAGAAACAGACTACTTTTACCCAAATAGACCCACTTGCTCTGGGCCTTCCATTTGGGTGAGGGAAGAACTACCAGGGTGACATTAGAAAGGATAGGATCAGGAGCACAGTAACAAGTATGTGCCTTGGTTGGAACCAAAGGATTTCTTGTGCCATCATGCAAGCTTCTAAGTATCAAGGAAAATGGGCAAAATCCAGGATATATGGATTCCCAATGCAGAGTCAATTATTAATAAGGGTGAGCATATATCCAGGTTTATAAGGGATGTTCATGGCCAGAACTCTAGCAAAAATTGGATCAATTCCTAAGCCAAAGACCACATCCCTTTAGCTACCACTGGCACCAGGAGACCATGATGACTTCAGCATAGGATAAGCCCACACAGGAGGACCATGCATCACCATAGTATGCAGGCAAGTAGCACTGGTCAGTCTACAAGGTCCAGTGAAATCTGGTTCTGCCTGCCACTAGCTCTACCTAGAACATGTCTACCATAAACTAGTCTTGCCTGGCTATCCTCCTGATACCTTACAAGCTAAACAGAGTCCTCCGGGAAGCCTTTTAATCCACCCTGCATAGCACACCCTTTTGGGTCCCTAAAACATTTACCCTTGAGCTTTCTCATAACCCCCCCCCCAAGATCCCTAAATGGATATGGGTACATACAGATATAAAAGAAAGGTGTCCCAAACACAGATAAGTAAGGGGGGTCCTGAGAGTCCCAAGTGTTTTGGTGGGTACAGAAGGCACCAGGAGCTTGAGGCCTATGTCTGCTGGGAATGGGAATGGGAATGGGAAGGCTTTGTGAGCCAGCAGTGCCTGCACCTCACCAGGCAAAGGGCACCTTGCGATGTTCCTGCATGACATAGTGGTCATCATTCTGGGGTAGAGCTCGCATCAGTCCAAAGTCCCCAATCTTGACCAGGTCACGAGTAGCCAACAGTAGATTTCGAGCAGCCAGGTCACGGTGAATAAAGCGTTTGGATTCCAAGTAGCCCATACCCTCAGCTACCTGTACAGCATAGCGGCTCAGAGTCCCCAGGAGGAAATGACCTTGGTGCTTACGTAGGCGGTCCAACAATGATCCCAGAGGTGCCAGCTCTGTCACCTGAGGCCATATAGAAGGCAAGAGGAGTAAGTTTATAAGATCCCTGCTTCTTCTGAGACCTTTATGCAGGGTTTCCAACCCCTTTCTGAAGGCTTCTCATAACCTGTCTACAGGGACCACCAGGAGGAGCCCTACAGCCTCCCAGGCCTGTCCATCCAGCCACCTTGGAAACCTGAAACCTAGACTGAAGCGACCCAAAGTTGTTTAAGGCAGAAATCACAAAATTAATTCAATGACTAGCCCATGGGTACAACTCCTTGCCAATAAGCATTAGAAAATCCAGAGATGACATGGTCAGTGCTGTGAGGACCCCTGTAAATCCCTTTTGTCACATCAAATTGAGACCAAAGCCAGGCAGGAGAGGCACATCTACGTCATCCAGTGGACCAGAACTGTAGGCTACTGTCTGTTCCCTCACTCCTACCTGCCCTCTGCACTCACCATCTTCATGGGTGGGGTGAGCACCACACCATAGAGGCGAATGAGGTTTCGGTGGTCAAGTGAATGCATGGCATTGACCTCCCGGATGAAGTCGTCCATGGCCTCTGGCTGGCTCAATACATCAGGCTTCAGGCACTTCACAGCCACACTCACCTGCCCAGAGCAGGATTAGTAGGGATTCGGAATATGCCTCGTCCCCTAACACTGACCTCACCTGTACCTTCTTCCAACTCAGCTCAAAGATACTTGCCTCAGGGTCTGCTCAGTTGGATAGGTAAGCATGTCACCAGTGCCTAGAATTATACACTGTGTCCCTTGCAGGGGGGAAGGCAGCTAGTTGTACCCTGTGGGCCATTAGCTGGAACAGTGATCTTATGGTAAGAGATGAACAGTATGATGACAACACTATCATGCTGCAGTAACAACGGAAGACATGTGTAGAAGGACACTGGTTTAACTATAATGCTAAACACTAATCTACAGTGCTGTAAGTTGCAATAGCAGCCTTTCCTGGAGGAGGGAATGATGCATGGCAAGGGCCTAAAAGAACTTGAGGATGATGGCAATACCCACATATCTTCTAGGCAGTGCTTATGGCAACAAATCACTTAACTGTATCTCTTGTGTGTACGTGTGTGTGTGCGTATTTCATAAGGAAAAAAATTGAATATAATGCCAAGGAAATAAGATATGACTGAAAAGGTATATCCAAAATATGTATCTTAGGATAAAGTATATAGCTTTGTGTGGTGCACTTGCCTAGCATATATAAGAGTGGCTCAACCACCAGGATTGAAGAAGGGAAGGAGGGAGATAGGAAAGGAGGGAAAGAAATACTTTGCCATTGCCTGGTCTACATATCAAGTTCCAAGCCAGTCAAGAGCTACTAGCAAGACCTCATCTTAAAACAAACAAACAATAATTTATATTTCAACTAAATCCAACAAAATACCTGAGGGGGAAGTAAAGGTACAAGTGTAAATCTGTATCTGAACAATGGGATTCTAGTCTTTTTTTTTTTTTTTTTCATTTTCCAAACTTTTATACTAAGCAAAAAACAATGTGCTTAGTTAAACCTGAACATGGACTCCAGAGTGAGTAACTCTGCAACCTGTTCCTGGTAGAATTTGTATCTGGGCAGAGGGGGGAATAGGCCATTACCACACTCAGGGCTCCACCCTCTACAGCCATCCTCAAGCCACAGAGCTCACCGTCTTTCCTGCAGGGGAATCCCACTCGCCCCTGCGCACCACCCCAAAAGAGCCATCTCCTAGCTTCTCCAGGAGGCGCAGGTCCTTCTCCCCGATGAGGCAGGTGAGGCTCTGCAGGGTCCCCTCCCCTGCTGGGCCCCCTGGGGTGGGTGAGGGTTTCCGGAAGGTGCTTTGAGAGTGATGGGGGGGAAGCTCGGTCTCCAGCCGCTTTCCACTGAACACCTGTTGAAAGGCAGCCAGATAAAACCCAGGGCTTACAGCCACTCAGTCCTACCCCACTGGTTGGCCTCAGAGAGCTCCGAGCTTTATGAAACTGCCTGGGAGTAGCCGGTCTGTTAGAGGCTCACACTCTCTAGAGCACATTCCCAACGGTCCTACAATGGACTATGGGGACAGGGACAGGACAAAGCCCTCCAGGTATTACCCATCTTCCCACTTTCTGGATCTGAGTATCCTCCCATCTTCCTAGCCAACACCCTTCCCTTCTTGACTCCTTTGCCCAGCACAAACTCCTGCCCTTACCCCAAAAAGGGAGGGCAGGAGCCTGAGGGGCCCTCCACAAACACCTCCCTAGCCATTTTTAGCCCTGGCCCCTTCTCTGGTTAACCATTTGGCGCTGTCTGTCTCCACCCTCCCCAGGGAGTCGGCTGCCCTTCATCCTGCCTGGGTGAAAGGATAATTTTAGTCTGAGGTTGACCAATGAGTGAGAAAGAGAGTAAGAGAGGGAGGGGAAGGGGAGAGAGAGAGAGAGAGAGAATGTGTGTGTGTGTGTGTGTGTGTAGCAGATGAAGTGATTCCTTGTTGAAGAAGGGCCTGGGAAGACAGCTGGGTTTTTGGAGGGGTGCCTAGAGCAGAGTGCTGAGAAAGAAGAAAGACTGGAGGAGCTCTGAGGTCTATGTTAGAGAGGGAGAGGGGAAAAGGTCAAGGGACAGGAAGAGAGGACTGAGCAGCAGAGTTGGCAATGATAGTCTACTTGGGCGCCTCTACTGGGGCATCCTAAACTCTAGCTTTAGGCTACAGACTCTTCTCACCTCTCTAAAAGCTGACAAAGGTTTATCTATATCTGTATTAGCAAGAGAGCATTGCAAATCTGAGGGTCTGTTTTGGCCTCCCCTTCTTTCCTCCCTGCCAGTAACTGGAATTTCTTACATTTGCAAGCAATGTTCAGCTTTATAAGGCCATTTACAGCCAATGTGTCCAAGAGGGACCATTATGGACCAAGCATTACTAAAGTCTGGTGAGGGGCACTGACCACCCAGAAACCTCTCATGTTGCTCCTCTCTCCTGCCAGCCCCAAACACATGCATCCTTCCTCAAAAACTGGGTAAGAGACGAAGACTGTGTCCCCAGAAAAGGCCACAGGATCCCAAGAGACAGCTCTTTTACCATATTGCAGCCAGAAATTTTCTGCTGCCCAATTATAGTGCAGCTGTTCTGCCCTGCTCATCCTCCCACCCCAGCCCTGAGGCCAAAAGTGGAGAGAGGCCCGAGGTGGCTCACTTCCTCTCTCATTGTTTTCTAGACAATGGGCAAATTTCCACTGAGTCACATCACAGATGCACTACACCACAGACCCAAATTAGGACTTGGTGTGCGGGAGTGGGGTGGGAAGGAAGCTGTTACTAGGGCCAGATGATTAGAGAAAACTACAGACAGGAGGGTAGAGGAGTGGGGAAAACAAAGCTAAGATGTCCAGACAGGCCTCACCACCTCACACTTGACAAACTTGTTAACAAGTCTGTTCCCTCCACACCAAGAGGGCCTGTGAAGCCCTCGCTGTTCACATGTCTGTCTCTGGCAGACAGACACACTTGGCTAGGCAGTTCCACAAGTGCCGTGCTAGATAAGACACTGGAGGAGGGAGGTCTGTGTGAAGTGCGCAGGAACCAGTGGCTAGAGTACACTGACATCAGAAGATTCATTAGACCCCTGCCAGCAGTGTGGGACCCTCTTCCCCACCCCACTCCAAAGGCTCACTCACTCACCTTGCTCATCCATGACTTGCGTTTGCACATGGCCTTCCTCCTCTTCACAGCATCCCACAGCCGCCGCTGGCCTGCAAGGAAGGGATTGTCAGATGACTCACATTCCCCAAAGAGGCTGCTGCCCACCTGGTAGGCTTCTTCAGTTCCACTTAAAGTGGGCCCAACCACGGGATACTGCCCAGCACAAGGACACCAACTAAATTCTAACCAATAAGGAGCTTCATTTGACCAGATACTTTTGCAGTCTACTTTTAGGTGATGGTTTTCAAACTACATGGAGGTTTAATCATCAAAATTGAAAAGTAGTGGTCAGTTACCTGTAGCTTTCCAGAAAAATCAAGATAAGGTAATGTTCAGAATTTTCTCAATTTTAAGGTGTTTTCCCATAATTTTTCTCATTCTACTATCATCAGACATCAAGTATTCAGGTTCCAAATAGCATAAGTTGGGCTACAGAGATGGCTCAGTGGTTAAAGGTGTTTGCTTGCAAAGTCTGACAGCCTGGGTTTGGTTCTTCAGTACCCATGTAAGCCAGATGCACAAAGTGGTCCATGTGTCTGGAGTCTGTCTGCAGTGACAGGAGGCCCTGGTGTGCCTATTCCATTCTTTTCTCTCCCTCTGCTTGCATATAAACAAAACTTTTAAGTAGCAGAAGTTATGTGTCACTTGCTACATTATACCATTCCACTGTTTTAACTTGAATGCACTGATGAGCTTCTAATGTTCTACAGAAAATTATTTCTACATAATAATCAGTAGTTTTGGTTAAGAGAGAATTAAGAGATAAAGTAGATATGTGCTAGCAAATCATCTAAAAGGTTTTTAATCTTCCCTTCTTCCTGTATCTCTTGGCATTGACCCCACTAGTGTTCAGAATGGAACAGAAGAGACTTGCATCTATACTTAGATACTTAGGGGGCTAGAGAGATGGATCAGCAGCTAAAGGTCCTTTCTTGCAAGGCCTGATGACCTGGGTTCGATACTCCAGTACCCGCAAATAGCTAGATGCACAAAGCAGTACATACATTTGGAGTTTGTATGCAGCAGCACCAGGCCCTGGCATACCCATTCTCTCTGTCCCTCTCTCCTCCCCTCCCCCAAACAATTTTTTTTTTAAAGGAAAAAAGAAAGACACGTGGCCTGAGGAGATAGGTCAGCAGTTAAAGGTACTGTTTTTCAAAGTCTGCTGGCCTGTGTTCAATTCTCCAGGACTCACGTAGAGCTGTATGGGCATTTGTCTGCAGTAGTAAGAGAACATGGTGCGCGTGCATGTGTGTGTATGTGTGCGTGTGCACACACACAAAAATAAATAAAATTTTAAAAAGAGAGACTATCAGATCAAACAAAAAGGGCTTCAAAGGGCTAGGCCCGGCAGCACAGGCCTGTAATCCCAGTTACTCAGAAGACAAAGGCTGGTGGATCATGGCCTTCTTTGACAACAGAACAAAATCAAGGCCAACATAGGTATCTTACTGAGATCCTGTCACAAAAACAAAAAGTATAGGGGCTAGGGGAGATCACTTAGTCTGTAAAGTGCTTGTCTTGCAAGCAGAAATACCTGAGTCCAATCCCCAGAACCATGTAAAAGTGGTGGATGCACATGTAACCCTACCACTGGGGAGGCAAAGACTAGAGGACTACTGCACAGCCAGTATGACCTAAATGGCAAGCTCCAGGCCAGTGGGAAACCTGTCTAAAAAAAGTGACTGATGCCGGGGCATGGTGGTGCACGCCTTTAATCCCAGCACTAGAGAGGCAGAGGTGGGAGGATCACCATGAGTTCAAGGCCACCCTGAGACCACATAGTGAATTCCAGGTCAGCCTGGACTACCTTGAAATACTACCTTCAAAAACCAAAAACCAAAAAAAAAAAAGTGACTGATGAATGCTTGGCCTTAAATGAGACATAAACATTATCTTCTCCAGGACTCAGGAAATATAAGAGCTATAGGATAGGCCAGGGCACTGTGGAACTTGATGTCTGGACATGACAAGGCCACTGTGCATTCATGAACTCACAGCAGCTCACAGACCTGCACATGATGGGGTCAGTCATGATTGTTATAGACAGGGGAGGCGCTTGAGAGACCACACCTCTCCCTAATGAGCTAATGACAGTTAAAGGTTGTTGGGAAGAGGGGAATCATTTTCCTCTGAGACTTAGCCACTAGTGATAGACAAAGAGTACAGTGAGACTGAGAGGAATAAGGGAGGGTAATATGTGGTACATATGATCAAAACATAACATGTATGTATGTATGAAAATTGAAAAACAAACCAATAATTTTTCAAAAGGTCTGGAAAGATGGCTTAGCAATTAAGGCACTTTCCTTCAAAGGACCCAGGTTAGATTAACTAGAACCCACATAAGCTAGATGCACAAGGTGGCGCATGTATCTAAGTTCAAGTGAAGTGGCTAGAGGCCCTGGCACACTCACTCATTCTCCCCTCACCCCAGCCTCTCTCTCAAATAAATCAATAAATAATTTTAAAAAGTAAAAGTAAAATTAGCTGGGCATGGTGACACACATCTTTAATCCCAGCACAAGGGAGGCAGAGGTAGGAGGATTGCTATGAGTTTGAGGCCACCTTGAGACTCCATAGTAAACTTCAGGTCAGCCTAAGCTACAGCGAGACCCCTACCTAAAAAAAAAAAAAAAAAAAAAAAAGAGAGAGGGGAGGGGAGGAGAAAAAAAAGATCCTGAAGATGACACCTCTATTATCCTCTGGCCAGCACACACACGAGTTCACACACATATACACAACACACATGAACACTTGCACACCCATACATTAAAAAAAAGATCTCAAATTCTTTTACAACTGCACACTATGCACATTTACAACTTTTACAATTACAAACTATTCCCAGTGTACCCTGTGGGCAATGCGTATTTCTATCCCTTCCATCCCATCTCCAGGACTCTGGGACAGGGGCAGGCAGAGTTCTCAGCTACAAAGATAAAGCCAAAGACAGACAAGGAGGAACTGAAAGATAAGTGAGGCCATGGCCCACCTACCAGGTCGGCCCATGCCAATCTTTTCCAGATCCTCGTTCTTGACATACTCAAAGTGGGACAAGCGAGTAACATTGAGGTCATCACGAAGCCTCAGGAAGTACTGTTGTAGCTGCACCTCAGATAGCAATTCCAGCAGCCATCCTGTACCTTCCTCTGGCTGCATGCTGCTGTTCCCCAGCCTCTGCAGGAAGGGAAGAATGGCTTTATGGATCAAAAGATGAAGGCAGGTAGGCAGGTGGCAGGAGTTCTGCCCTTCAGTGCCCTGAGTTCACCCACATCCTACAGTTGCCAAGAAGTACTCAAAAAGGTCTTGATCCCCAAACAGTTGTACCTACTTCTCTCCATTTATGCCAACAAGAGGGGGAGAATTAGAATTAGGACAGCTTTGACCCCAGAGCAATCATGAATCAGGATCTTACTCCGGTCTATGATCCATATGAGCTGAGATCAACCTCTGAACCTCCCTGCTTTAACAGTTTCTGTGGCGAGGGGGGGGGGGGTCGGGGAGCTAGAGGGATGGCTTAGCACTTACCCACAAAGCCCAAAGAACCTAGGTTCGATTCCCCAGGACCCATATAAGCCACGTGCACAAGGTGGCGCATGTATCTGGAGTTTGTTTGCAGTGGGTGGAGGCCCTGGTGCGCCCATTCTCAGTCTCTGTCTCTTATTCTTTCAAAAAAAAATTTAATTTAAAAAGAAGTTTTCAGGGCTGGAGAGATAGCTTATGAAGCCAACGGACCCAGGTTCGATTGCCTAGTACGTGGGTAAGCCAGACACACAAGGAGGCGTATGCATCTGGAGTTTGTTTGCAGTGGCTAGAGGCCCTGATGCACCCATTCTCCCTGTCTTCCCGGCCCCCTGTGCTTGCAAATAAAATAAAAAATAAAAAAAAGAAGTTTGCAGGGATGATAAGCCCTCTGAAATGTGGATTAAAAAATTATTATCTTAGTAAGAAAGTATACATGCTCTTAGCCGGTAGCCAGGCGTGGTGGCACAAGCTTTCAATTCCAGTACTGGGGATGCAGAGGTAGGAGGATCGCTGTGAGTTTGAGGCCAGCCTGAAACTACATAGTGAATTCCAGGTTAGCCTGGCTTACAGAGAAACCCTACCTTGAAAAACAAAAACAAAAACAAACAAAAAAAATACATGCTCTTACCCCCAAAATTTTAATTAAAAGAGGGATGCAATGTCCCTTGACAGCCATTAACTGATTCCTTAGATCAGACAAACCTCACAGAAAGAGCTAATTAAAGTTTTTCCCAATCACCAGGCCTTTCCTACCACCACACAGGCCACTAATCCAAGTGCCTATATATAGTGCCACAAGTATAAGACAAGGGAGAGAGATGTGTACCTAAATGGGTTTTCCAACATCTCAGTCAATAGGGTACTCACCTCTCATTAACGGTGGTCATGTGGTCTAGTACTATTAAAACTTGTCATTTTTCAGTATTGGGTATCTGAATTCATGTGGAATCTTGTCCTCAAAATGTTTTTGAAAAGGCAGCATATGCACACGAGTAAATATCTAAAAGACACACGCCCTTTTCTATTTTACAGCCCATGTGCCCTTTAAGACTGTTTAGCCCCTATACAAATGTTCACACATTATTACCCATCCTACTCTGCTTCTCATTTTCACTTAGCGTTGTATCTTGTTAACTTCTAAATGTCTACTAGCCTAAGTGTGTGCACAGAGTACAGGCAAGACAAAATACATCTTCAGGCCACAATCAGCCAATGAATGATCTCTCTGGCCTGTATTCTCCTGGGTCCAGAGAAAGAGGCCAGAGGCACAGTCAAAGCTCTCTGGCTAGAGGCCAGGTAACCCCTTCCCCAACCTAGGGAGGCCTCTTCCTCAGCTCTCATCACAAAAAAAAATGCACTAAGAGAAATAAGCACGCACAGCCCAGGCCCAGCATGATCCACCAGCCTCACAGTTCCCAGGGGTCCTGCCAACAGCGCTAGAGCTCAGACTTTCCCAGGCTGCTCATACAAATGGGAAGCAGCCCTTGGTTCAAACTCTAACTTTCTACCAAGAAGACAACCAGGCAGCTGGGCCAGCAGGCACTTTCCAAACTTTAAGCTGTAGCTCTTTATTTGGATGGTTCTCCTAAGGGCTGCATAACCTTTAGGTTGTCATAATGATTGTGAATGGGGTTGGGGAAGATGGGACTAGTGACATTTAGCAGGTGGTAGGGGGATGAGAATGAGCTCTTCTTCAACATATAAGACAGTCTCAACCACTGCCTCAAACCCACACAACTTAGATCACACAGGCAAAAACCTTTACAAACACCGAAGCCTAAACTCAAATTCCTTTTTACATATGAATAAGAAAGAAAAGACTTGTAGTTTGCAAGTGAACTGAATATTTCTGGAACAAAAGTACCGTGTAAATTGAGAAGCTAGACTTTGCTTTATTTAAAACATAGCAAATGGGCCGGGAAGATGGGTCAGTAGTTATAGGCACATGCTTGCGAAGCCAACCCACCTAGGTTTGATTCTCCAGCCAGATGCAAAAAGTGCACATGCATCTGGGATTCATTTGCAGCAACAAGAGGCCCTAGCATGCCATTCTTTTTGTCTGTTGTCTCTCAATCTCTCTCTCACTTCTCACAAATACTTTTATAAAAACGTAACAAAAATCCAGTATTTGGGAAAACATCAGTGAAAATAGCATATACTCTTATGATTTCAAAACTTCCCTCTCCAGGCAGTACTTGCAAATGGTGCCTTCACAGTGGTCTTCCAGCTTCCTTATGTCATCCAATGTTCTGAGAGACTAGTGTTGCAAACTACTTTGATTTATCCACTGTATTATAGTTGGCATTATGTTGATTCCCTACATATAGTTAATGTATTATATTTATATTAATTTATTTGTGAAGGGTAACAATAAAAGTACTATCTAACATTTCAAAACTATACTTAGTTTTGGCCAGTTCTAAAGATTTATCCTTAAAATCATTTGTTTGAAAACAGAGAGTATGGGGATTAAATGCATCCCAGTGCTTTGCAGATAAAGCCCAAAGGTGTTTCACTCCAACTTGGCGTGGCAGAACCAGCCAGCACTTCTACCATCATTGCCTTGTCCCTAGAGCAAAGTAGTCCCACTCCACTAGCTAGGTGGCTGGACTGCTCCTTGCCCATACCAGGACAAGTAGCCTGTAGGTACTTCCTCTCTTCCCACCTGTACAAATCCCAGAATTGCAGGCTCACCATTCCCTACACTCCTCTAGACTCCAAAATAAAGCTCAAAGCAATGTGCTGGATGATCAGGACTTGGGGGGGAGGGGAAGCAAGAGGCCCCTCCCCTGAAGCTGCTTAGAAAGCACAACCTGGCTTGGTCCTCGTTCCTGAAACTCCAGGTAACAAAATCTCTTTGCTCAGCTGGACACTCCCCTCCTTGCTCCCCAACCTAGGAACAGGGAAGCTGGGGGAGTGCGGGGTTGTGGTGGGGGGAAATACTAGGATCCAGGTACAGAGAAAAGTGTCAGACTGCAGTCCTATCTCCACTGCTAAGTCCAGGATGACCTCCCTTCAGACCCCTCCAGCCTCAGGTTCTTTGTGAAACACCAACACTGCTGCCATCATCCCCTAGCTCAAGTCTCCAATTTGCATGTGCCAGGCCCCCAGCAAGATGCAGAGTCTGCATACCTGTATCTGACACATGCACCCACTAGGCCTGACTCCCAGCACACTCTTCAAACACATATATGAACAAGAATAATTGTGACAGCTGGAAAGGAAGAGCACCTCCCATCAGATCCCCGCCCCAGTCAAATCCTCCTGAGAAAAATCCTTCAGCAATCCCCAGCCTGATCTCTGACCCTTAGTAAAGAGCTGGTGCTTAGCCTAAGGAACTGGCCATGTCCCCAGCCAGTCCAATTCCCGCCCCCAGCCCTCCACTCACTGTGTACAGATGTCGCCGCAGTCTGGCCAAGAGAGGGAAGGAGAGTTCAAGGCCAGGGAACTGATGAGCTGCTGGTATGGCCATGGAACCAAACCCTGAGCAATTCAACTGGGATAAAGCCTAGAAGAAAGTGGGCAGGCAAGACCTCAGCTTCTAAGTTTTATGCCGAGCCCATAAGCGAAGTTTGCCAGAGTGGCTGTCCCAGAAATCTCCCAAATTCCACACAGGAGTAGAAAATGTGTAGAAGAATGAAATGGGGCCTTTGCTCTACTACTAGACCCACTGAATTTCCACAGCTGGCTGCAGCCTGGGTCCTTTCTGTCTTCTCTTCAGTGTAGTGATCACAGCTTCAATTCTACTCCTGGGCTCCCCCACCAGACTGCTTGCCTGCCTGCCTGCCTGCCTGCCTGCCTGCCTGCCTGCCTGCCCTCCTTCCTTCCTCCCTCCCTCCCTCCCTCCTTCCCTCCCTCCCTCCCCAGCTGAGCAGCTCTGACACTGGCTGAAAAAGGACCTTTCTGAATCACTGCCAAGAGTACAGCAGGAATGGAGGGAACTCTTCCTCCTAACCACCAGCTCTGCGCACCCACCCCCACCCTCATACACAAGGTCTCTGTCTCTGGCTTCCATTGCAGCTTGCAGACAATCCCAGGATTTCAGTGTGGAAGCTGTGAATCAAACAGCACACACGAAACAGGGCTAAAGGCTCCCATAAGGGCTTGTCTAGGGCTTTGGAAAGTAGACTATAACATGAACTGGGGGCATGGATCTGGATTTTACAGATGGACCCTTCAGAGGCCTTCCCCCATACTAAGTCAGTCTTGGCTGGGTGTCTTCTGGCTCAGACCCTAAAGTGGCCCTGTGACTTTGTGCCCAAAGGAAATGGGAGGCATCTGGCCTGCCAGAATGGAGTAGTCCAGCCAAGATCTGGGGGGAGGCTCCACCCCTCCCGTGGGATTGCCTGTGTACTGCCCATCACATCTAAGGTACCTCCTTCCCAGATTAGCTGGTAAAGGTCCAAAACTTACTCAAAATAAACAAATGTGCCCCAAGACCTCTGCTAGGATGTCCCTACCCCAAAGCTGTAGGATCTTGGACTGCAATTTGTCTCATATATAGCACTCTACACAGACAAGAAACACTCCATCAAGTCCCAGTAGCCCCCTCATGTTCCTAGAGCTGACAAATGGTACCTCTGCTCCTCTTCAAGGGTGCCAGCTGCTCTTACACCCCCTCACTACAGTCCCGAGTCACACCTGATAGCTGCAGAAGTCCTTCTTTGCTTCCCAGCTCCCCTGGCCATGCCTAAGAAGCCCTTATGGCTTGTACACCGTTCCCTTGTTTCTATCCTGCTGGCCATCCTCTCAGGAAACCCTAGCTGGCTCATGGGGGAGAAGCAGCTGAGGCTCAGAATTTGGGGGAATCAGCATTCCAGATTATCTAACCAAGTTCTTTTCCAGTGTTTGAACTCCTAGTCAAAAAGGTCAGTTATTTTATATTTTGATGGCATTGGGGGGTGGAGCAAGTCTAGCATCAGTCCCACTGCCATCATTTATCACAAAAAGCTTGTAGAGGCAGCCAGGTGCAGATTCCTTTCAGTCTCAGCAAATAACCCCTATAAAGGCTGAGGTCAAAGCTAATAGTCAAGGGAAGGTCAGGTCGAAGTTACATGGATGCTGTCTTTTGTCCATAGACTGGCTGACCAACCCTTATGTCTCAGGATACAGGATATAGCCTATTCCTCATCAGGCACTGCTTGAGGCAGACCCAGGAATCTAGGATTAGGGGGTCACTTAAGCAAGGTGATTCACTCCACTGTACAAGGCTGTACAGAATGGTCAGATTAGGAACTCAAGCTATGGGCTGGAGAGATGGCTCAGCAGTAAGGCACTTGCCTGAAAAGCCTTAATAACCAGAGTTCAATTCTCCAGTACCCACGTAAAGCCAGATGTACAAAGTGGCACACACAACTGGAGTTCATCTGCAGTGGCTGGAGGCCCTGTCATGCCCATTCTCTCTGCCTCTCTCTGTTTGTAAATAAAATAAAAATATTTTTAAAAATGACTAGGGCTGGAGAGATGGCTTAGTGGTTAAGCACTTGCCTGTGAAGCCTAAGGACCCTGGTTCGATTCCCCAGTACCCACATAAGCCAGATGCACAAGGTGGTGCATTCATCTGGAGTTTGTCTGCAGTGGCTTGGAGGCCTGATGTGCCCATTTTCACTCTCTGCCTCTTTCTCTCTCTCACTCTCAAATAAATTAAAAAAATTAAAAATTTAAAAAACAAACTAGTTTGGCATGGTGGCACATACTTTTAATCCCAACACTTAGAAGGCTGAGGTAGGAGGATCACCATGAAGCCACCTTGAGACTACATAGTGAATTCCAGATCAGCCTGAGCTCAAGCGAGACCTTACCTAAAAAAAAAAAAAAACCTCAAGCTACCAGAAACACATGCCTGACCCTTTCCTTGGAAATATAGTAAGAATAAAGGCCTCACAGCTTACCCAGAAATCCAACTATTGGGAGGGCTAAAGAGAAGCAACATATATTGAACCCCTTTCTCACCGTCCTGGAAAACAGCCCTGACCTTTAAGCCTCAAAAATCGCCAGCTCAGTCCCCTTTTCCTGTCAGCTACTGCCCTCTGCTGGCTAGGATGCAAAGTGCTTGATCTCTAAGAAAATGGCTCTATAAATATAATGACCTTCTTTTCCAAGGCGCAGAGGGCCATTTGGCTTGATATGCATAATTCAACAGTCCAGTAAATGGGAATGCCCAAGACACATAGACTTACTTCTCATTAAAGAGTGAACCCATTAAATACCAGTCACATTTCTAGGCTCCTAGGAGGCATTGCAGAAAGCCAAAAAGAGCAGCTTATTTGGGCCCCAGAGGACCTATTGAGGCAGATACTAGCATCTATAACTATAACTCGCCACCACCAACACCCTCTGCCACAACTCTCTCACATTCTTTCACATGTTCATGTTTATATATATATATATATACACACATACATATATATATATATATATATATATTTTTTTTTTTTCATTCTCATGTATCCATTCTCTGTCTCTCCTCAGCCTCCTTGCCCCTGGCATCTGTGGTGGTCCCAAAGGAGCACAGGCTCCCCTCACTCCTAGGAGTGATGGGGCTCACCAGCAGATGAGAGGCTTGAGCCCAGGGTAACTATCTATCCCACAGCTATTCCCATTACCTGCAGTCGCTCCTCACCCCCAGCCAAGCGCTGGTAAGCAGATCTCTCCCCCATGGAGTCCAAATTCTTAGGGCTGGGACAAGGAAGGAAGGAGAGAGGGAAGCAGTGACTGTGGTGACAGCCCCCGACCCTCCTGTGGCACTGGTGGCAGCGTCATTGCCCTGCGGGGTTGGGGAGGCATCTTCCAGGATGGGAGAGTCTGCTGATTCGCCTCTGCTGGGGAGGCTCCAGTCCCCAGCACCTGCAGCAGCACCACACACAACACAGGTCCACAAAGGCTAACCACCACAGCTTCTGTTCCTGTGGTGTCTGCAGGCGTCCCCTCCCCCAACCTCACCTCCAGCTTCCATACAGAAATATAGAGCTATCTGGAACCAGCTAATGAGGGAGCGAGCGGTGCCAGCCTGACCACCTAGAGACATAAAGCCATCTGGAGCCAGCTAAGGAGGGAATGGTGCCAGCCCGGCCGGCTGTCAAGACACAGAGCAGAGGCCTTACCTTCCCAGCTCCTCTGAGCCCTGGGCTGCCTCCAAGACTGAAGCTCCAGAACCCCTGGTTCTAGTCTATACTTCTCATTGGCATCTTACCGCAGTAATATCAGAAAAGATGCAAACACACCCATATTCCACAATATGGGGGTCACCTTAAGAAAACACACAAGCCTGTCCCCACTTGACCTGAGGACCCTCCTAGAAGTCTCAAACACTGAAACACTTTCCTCCACCTGCATCAACTCCTACTTTGCTCAAGAATGACAGGCCCCTCACTTGCTGGGAACACTACTGCTTCCCCTGGAAGGCAGCTTCCCTAACCCACTCTTCATACACCATAGAAGCTACAACTCTTGCACCTAGAGGGAGACTATGGTCTCAGTGAACAGGCTGACAAGACCTCATCCCACTGCCCCTGCAAGTTGGCCCACCCGCATCTTTCAGGGGCCTCAACTTATCCTTCCCCTCAAGACCCAACCTGTGCCTGGGAATGTTGAGCAGACCAGTGCACTAGGTCTGACCTGTGACTTCAAGAGCGAAGAAAGCCCAGATTGCTAGGGGAGTTGTTCCAAGTGCCCACGGAATTATCTTCCCACACCCTGGGATGAGGCTACAGCCAATTAGAACAGGAAGTTCTACTGCAGAGGTTCCTCCTCTCCCAACAGCCTTCACAGCCCCAAGGTGCCATACAGACACAGACTCATTCAAATGGCATCTGAAGCACCCTCTGACTCCTTCCTACCAGGTATTTAGAGCTGAGTTCAGGGTACCCTCCCACTCCCTGGGATGGGGCAGAGGAAGGAAAGATGCTGAGATAACCCCTCCACACTTGGCCTCAAGGTTGAGGAAACAGATCCTAGGAAGATACTAGGTGAGTTCCCAGCAGGCTTCTTTCTCATATTGCCCCTCCCTCACTTTGGAGCATCTTGGGGAGGGAGTCCAAGACACCTGGTTCTAGTCTATACTTCTCATTGGCATCTTATAACAGTAATATCAGAAATTAGTCTTAGGAAGAGCTGTAAGAATCTAAAGTCTGAAGGCTGTGAAAAGCAAGCTAAAAAGCCAGGGGTGGTGGCGCACACCCTTAATCCCAGCACTCGGGAGGCAGAGGTAGGAGGATTAGTGAGAATTTAGGGCTACCCAGAGACTAATTCCAGGTCAGCCTGGGCTAGAGTGAGACCCTACCTTGAAAAACCAAAAAAGAAACAGAAAAGATAAAGCAAGTTGAAAATGCCAGGCTTGCCCTTTCTTGCCCTGGTTGGATAAAATGATTCAAAACCATTCCTCCATCCTGCTTTCTCCTTACCTCTAGGGAGATAACTAAAAATTGCATCTTCTAACAGTACATTGTTGTGACATCCACAGAAGCCAAAGTACCTCTGGGATGTGGGGAATCTGCCAGACATGGACAAACCACTGGGATTCACTTGTCCTTTTATCTCACCATACCATGAAACTAAAGGAGTCAGGAGTGGTTAGGGACAACCCATCTCCTGAACCAATCAGTGATGTGACAAATCCACACTGAGAAACAGACATGACATACAACTTCTGGCCAAGAGAATTTTTTCCAAAACAATCTACCATATTTTTCTTTTAAATTTTATTTATTTACTTTCAAGCAGGGAGAGAGAAAGAAAAGAGAAAGAAAAGGGGTGCGCCAGGGCCTCAATCTCTGGAAACAAACTCGACACATGCATATGGTTTTACGTGGGTACTGGAGAATTCAACTTGGGTTGTTAGGCTTTGCAGGCAAATGCCTTATCCACTAAGCAATCTCTCCAGCCCCCTACCATATTCTTGAGAATATATGCTAATCCAACAATCAAGCTGACCGGACCCTCTCCTTCTGCTTCCTCTCTCTTCTCCAAGCACAGAAGGAATAACATTAGGAAATAGGAGGGGGCTAAATTCCAACCCCAGAAATAGGATTATTTTGCCTCCTCATGTCAGCCCAACTCACCTATCTGCGAAAGGCTCAAGCTCAGATCAAAGCCAGTTTGGTTACATCTCAGGGAGCACTGTACCAGGAAACCCTGAGGCTTCAGGTCAGCCTCATCTGACATCACACTAGTTTGAGGAGGCAGCTGGCCAGAGGCCAAGGAAGAGAAGGGAGTGATTCAGACTCACACATCATGGCTGTCCACACCCTCTTCATTTCCAGACACAGAGCCTACTTGTTTTTAGGTCCTGTGGGCAGGCAAGGCTAGGCTGTGTTTGTCAAGGGTTCTGGGCCCATAGGCCAATACCAGCCTGAGGCTTCGTCATCCTCCTTCTTAGCTGTTGCTACTTTCAGACTCTAGACCTCACCCTTCCTTTAATTCTCAAAGAGCTGCATTCCTTGGGGGCTACCTCCACCCTCCCATGGCTCCTTCTGCTGCTTTCGTGGTCTGTCTCCATTCTTCAGCTCCAGCAGCTCTCAAGTAACATTTCAGACATTTACAGGACACTTCCAGCAAGGAGGCTGCCTAAGTGCCATGATCTTAATGTCCAAACAGAGATCATCACTGCCTTCTAAACCCTGTGAACCTCTGTCCCTGTATCCCAAATGCAAGTAACACAAGCCACCACAGGCCACTAACCAGATCCTCACCACCATGATTTCCCTACCTCCCAGGCTACCAACCAATCATTGTTTCAACCTCTTCAGCTCCCCCCACCAACACCACAGGGATCAGGAACCAAAAGTTGGGGCTGAACCGGGCGTGGTGGTGCACGCCTTTAATCCCAGCACTCAGGAGGCAGAGGTAGGAGGATTACCATGAGTTCAAGGCCACCCTGAGATGACAGAGTTAATTCCAGGTCAGCCTGGACCAGAGTGAGACCGTACTTCGAAAAACCAAAAAAAAAAAAAAAAAGTTGGGGCTGAAATCTGGGGTTCATTACTTTCTAATTGAGTAACATTGGCAAATCACCCTCTAAATCTCAGTGTCGTCTTCTGTAAAGTGGGGATAAAGAGAATCTCTGTCACAGAGTTAATATCAACGTTAATGAGATCATAACTAGCACACTCAGCACAGCACCTGGCACATGGTTGCCTATCACTGCTGTCATCTGAACACAGACCTGAGGTCCTTCCCCTGCCTGTATCCCTTATCACTGAGTCAGAACCACTGCTGGCAGACAAAATCTATTCTTACAAATGCCCCTATGTCCTGGTTAAGTCAAACGCTTGGTTACATACAACCTGTTCTTTTATTTTAATGTTCCTGAGCTATTCTTTGTGACACTCTCTTTTGCCTATGAGACGAACTTCTATGCCCAAATCAAATGCCATCACTTCTCTCTCCCAATCACTATGTATACCCAACTTTCATGGTGTTTTGTTAGAGGAATGCTTATGGAGCTGAAGAGATGGCTCAGTGGTTAAAGGTGCTTGTTTGTACAACCTGCCAATCTGAGTTCAATTTCCCAGTATCCACTAAAACCAGGTCACAAAATGGTATGTGCATCAGAGTTCATTTGCAGTGGCAAGAGGCCCTTGTACACCCACCCACTCACCCACTCTCTCAAGTAATTTCTTTTTAAAAAGGAATGTTTATGAACACAACTAGTATAAACACATATGGAAAGAACCATAGCATTCCAAAAACTATTCCAATCCTTAAAGAATCTCCATTCCTATAATCCTTTGGATTAGTACTAACTACTGAGAGAACTGTTTGCATATACCTCTAATGTGGTTTTTGTACTGTAAAGTAGCCAGAACCCAGCAAGAGTTTGTTGAAAATTTCAGTCTTTGTAACAAACAGTAGGCAAAGGTAGCTCCAACACATCTATCTCTTTTCCCATAAACTGAAACCATCCAACTGCCCAGGAAGAAGCCTAACAACTCTCTCCCCAACCCAGCTTTGCCATCCCTATTATTTCTTATCTAGAGAAGGCAACAACTTCTGGAAAGATCAACCTAATGACAATAGTCCTTTCCAAGACCCAATAAGCTGCTTTGCTGCTACCAAGCCGTTTCAAACCCTAGGACAATTCAGCTAATCTTTCAAGGAGAGGCAAACCCAAACCAGCCTTCATAAAGGAGCCTTCATATCAAACTGCAGAGGACAGGATGCCACACAGGTGGAACAGAAGGAAGCCTAGGTCTATCAGATATTCGGCCTCACTGTGGGGCAGAGAGAACAACAGAACAGAGGGCCAGGTTGGGAAGGCAGGGCACAGAAGCAGGGATAGGTGCCCCAAACAAGGCAAATCCCCTCCAACTCCAGTAGGGGAGGGGAAGATAATGACTACACAGATCATACCAGCTAAAGAATGGTGTACCAAGCCTGCCATCCAGAGACAGGTCACCTAAAATCCTAACATGTCTCTGGATCCCTTCCTCACCCTACAAAACTCCAGCAGTATGTGAGGGAGACAAATTCCCATGTTACACCAGAACTAAGATGCTGACTTGTAGACTTCTCACTCATCGTTTTGTACAAGCACTGTCATGGAACCAGGCTCAGCACCAGCTCCAGGGAAGAGGATGGTAGGTGGGTAGAAGGATGAAATCCAACTCTCAGCAGCCAACCATTGGCAGATCTCTTTCAGGGCTAGGCAGAGGCCACCTAGCTGGTCACCCTGTCCAATGCTGGCTCAAGCCTCACCCTCCCCCACTCCCTCAGCAAGAACCCAAAGCTGAAGAGGTCTATTGTTGAGCCCTGGCAGTGGGGTGAGCAAAGGAATAGTGGCAAAAACGAGACACCAGTGCTGTGCTCCATAGAACATATACTGTGCAGCATACATTGCTCACCCCTTCGGACCAAGTTGACACCAAAGCTCCAGGACACAATGATGATTAGAGTCCAGGACAGTCTGGGAATGAGGAGAAGTGTCTGGGTTTTTTGAAATGCCGACTTCAAATCCCACTGCATCCTGCCTGCTATCTGATCTTGAAGAAACAGACCGTGAAAGGGGTTAAGGACATGCTGGTCCAAAGCATTAATAAAGGGTCATGAGGAATAGGACCCCCCACCTACACATACCCAGGAGGTGAGGGAGAGCAAATGCTCAGAGTGCTGGAGAGGTATTTACCATAGAGGGGCAGCCCTGCCAAGATCAGGAAGCAAGTAAGTTCAGGGCCCTAGAAAGGGGACTGCCATTCATAAGTAATACAGCACCCATGAAGCTAATGTTGCTACATATATCTAGAGCTGTTAAAGGAGGTACTCCTGCTAAAGGAAAGGACCACGCCAAGCCTCCACCTTTCACCAATCATCAGTCACTCCTATGTATTTATATGTTCACCCTGGGCTAAGGAGCTCTGAGGGAACTGGGAGGACACAAATCATAACCCGCATCAAGAAGATATTATGTGCAAACTAAAAGCTTCATCTTTGTTTTCTGGTTTTAAACTCTCCTTACTCCACCCCATTTTATAAATGAGGAAACTGGGGTTTTGAAATGGCCAGTCATCCAGACAGTAAAAGGTAAGCCAAGATTGGAACCATAAACAACAGTATACCAAACTGCCTGGGTCCCAGATACAGAGCCATGGAGGGAAGAGCTGAAACCTTAGATACCAGCATGAGACTTGTTTAAAAGCTCTATCATTCATCTATATTGAATGAATTAATGGATTCTGTAACAATTTAAAGAGGGGACAGAGGACTGGAGAGATGGCTCAGTGCTTAAAGGCACTTGCTTACAAAGCTTGGTGACCTGAGTTCAATGCTCCAGTACCCACATAAAGCCAGATGCACAAAGTGGGGTATGTATCGGGAGTTCATCTGAAGTGGCAGAAGGTCCTGGCATACCCATATTCATTTATTCATTCATATTCTCTTGCTCTTTCTCTCTCTCTCCCTTATTTCTCTGTCTCACAAATAAATAAATAAACAAATCAATTTTCTAAATCTAAAAAACAAAAAATTGCAGATTTCCGGTTAAGATGGCAGTGTAGGAACCACATCAAAGCAGCCTAGGGAAGAAAAAGAAAAAAAACAACATCAACAAAATATACTCTTCTACTTAAAAGTGAAGGTATATAAGAAATTATCAACCACAGCACAGAGCTAGGAAAGACCCAGAGCATCTAGAGACCACAGAAGCAGCTCCAGCAGTGGCAACACCAGATCTGTGTGGGTCACCAGGCTCTGTCTGAGCTGCAGGAAAAGTCAGATAAGGGGATTTTCCATGCACACCAACATCCTTGAAAACTCAAGAAACCTGAAGGGAAGGACAGCAGAGCAGCAAGTAAGGAAGAGGATCGTGGGGACCAGCAGGACAACTTTAGCTACCATCCAGTCTTCCCTCCCCCCACCACCAGCAGAAACACCAGCAAGCACCAGAGACCTGGGGAAGGGAATTCACCTACACAGCACCCAGCACAGAACAGCAACCCACTCACTCAGCCAGTCTACCTAAGCCCACAGCACAGCAAAGAGGGACCCAAGTGGGTGTGCAACATAGCTGAGACCAAAGGTAACTGGGCTTACACCAGGTCAGTACCTGCCACACAGTCTGGTATATAAGCTTGCTTTGGAAATGCTAATTGCACCTTTCTTGGCAGGGTAAATTATATGTTAAGTCTGATGGATGGCCAGATTTGCCATTCTTCCCCCACCCTCTGGGGTAGGATCTCACTGTAGTCCAGGCTGACCTGGAACTATCTAGTCTCAGGGTTGCCTCAAACTCATGGCAATCCTTCTACCTATATCTCCTGAGTGCTAGAATTAAAAGTGTGGACCACCATGCCTGGCAGATTTGCCATTCTTAAATAAGCTATATTTTGAGCTTGTCATTTGTTGCTTCCTGATTTATAGTGCCTTTTCTTCTTCTTCTGTTACTCATTGGGACAGGGTCTCATTTGGTCACAAGCTGACTTTAAAACCCACCACAGACCAGAAATCTCAGCTTCCCAGCTGACAGGATTAAGGGTGTGGGGCAATACACATCCTTAGGGACTGTGACTTTGTCAGAGAATCTGTTTGTTTTAATACCTACTCATGAGGCATAAATACTCTCTGCTACTTTTCACTGAACGTGTATATTGTTCAGTAAAATTTTAGAATGTGCCTGTATTTTGTTCCACTAGAATACTCATGTAGCAGGCAAACTCAACACATAGGGTCACTTTTGCAGTTATTCTAAGATTCTTTTAAGAGCCACACCTAGAAAGTTAAGATGCTACCTTGAAGACATATAACATCAGATAGACTTATACATTTAAGAATACTGCAGATAACTAGAAAACCCAACCATCAAACTAATCCAAGATGCAAAAATCTCTACATTATAATACAAGAAGCACACAAAATCAGGCAATATAATTCCACCAAAAATTATAAATCCATTAGAAAATGACTTCTAGTGAGATTGATTTAGAGGAAAAGCCTGAGAAAGGTTTCAAAGGATTATAACTATGCTCAAAGATATCAAAGAAGACACAGGAAACCAATTTAATGAAATAAGGAGGTCAATACAAGACATGAAAAAGGAAATAGAAATAATAAAGCAAAACCAGTCAGAAATACTAGCAATTTAAACACAGTAAGTAAAAAAAACTCTGTAGAGTCTCACCAGTATGGATGAAGGAGAGGACAGAATATCTAAACTAGAGACCAGGTAGTAGATTTAATACAGTTCAACAAAGAGAAAGACAAAATGATAAGAAAGTATAAATGGGAATTTCAAGATGTTAGGGGCAAAATGAAAAGATCAAACATAAGAATTCCGGGCATAGTAGAAGGAGAAGAATTTCCTTCCAAAGGCATTGTAGGTGTTTTCAACAAAATCATAGAAGAAAACTTCCTCCAAATTGGAAAAGAGATGCCAATGCAGATACAGGAAGCCTTTAGGACACCAAAAAGACAAAACCTAGAAAGAACCTCTCCTCACCATATTATAATTAAACTACCAAACACAAAAATCAAAGAAAATATATTGAAGATATTAGAGAAAAAGCAAGTCACTTATAAAAGCAGAAGGGCTTGGAATGATGTATTCCAAGTTCCAAAAGACAACAACTGTCAACGAAGAACACTTTACCCACCAAAGCGACAGATGGAGAACTATGGATATTCCACAATAAAATAAAATATGGATATTCCACAATAAAAACAGGCTTAAAGAACATGTCAATGAAGCCAGCTCTACAGAAAATGCTCAAAGGGATCCTCCACAGTGAAGAGAAAGGAAAGCGTACATATGAGGAAATGGAAAAATAAATCATACTTGAAAAACAATATGAGAGTAAAGGGGAAAAAAAGGAAGCACTATAAAACAAGAAGAATGTTAACTACATATACCTTTCAATAATAACTCTTAGTATCAATGGCATCAGTGGCCCAACTAAAAGACACAGGCTTGCAGATTGGATTAAAAGGCAGGATTGTGCTGTTTGTTGCCTCCAAGAAACTCACCTTTCCATAAGACAGATAATACCTTAGAGTGAAAGGATGGAAAACAGTATTCCAAGCAAATGGGAATAGGAAAAAAGCAGAGGTTGCTATCCTAATACCTGAAGGATAGACTTCAAACAAACATTAGTAAGGAAAGACAAAGGAGCTCACTGTATATTGAGTAAAGGAAAAATTCAACAGGAAGACATTAAAATTCTAAACATATATGTACCAGGTCAGTACCTGCCACACAGTCTGGTATATAAACTTGCTTTGGAAATGCTAATTGCACCTTTCTTGGCAGGGTAAGTTATATGTTAAGTCTGATGGATGGCCAGATTTTATCACACACTGATTAGACTTAAGGTCACAGATAATACCAAGCACAACTGTAGTGGGCGGCTTCAATACCCCACTCTCAGCAATGGACAGGTCATCCCAGCAAAAAATAAACAGAGACATCTGGATTAAATGATGTCATAGAACACATGAACCTAACAGATATCTACAGAACATTCCATCCAAATGTTGCAGAATACACATTTTTCTCAGCAGCACATGAAACATTCTCTAAAATAGACCATATATTAGGACACAAAGCAAATCTTAACAAATACAGGAAAACTGAAATAATTCCTTATACTCTATCTGATCACAATAAGATTAAACTACAAACCAGCAACAAGAAAAACCTCAGAGCATATATAAAATCATGGAGACTAAACAGTACACTACCGAATGATGATTGGGTCATTGAAGAAATCACTCAGAAAATCTAAAAAAACATAGATAGAATCAAATAATGAGAACACACATACCAAAATTTTTGGGACACAATGAAGGCAGTCCTGAAAGGGAAATTTATAGCTTTAAGTGCCTATATTAAGGAATTAGAAAGATTTCAAGTAAACAACTTAATGCTTCACATTAATTACTGCCTGAAAGCCCAGGTTCAATTCCCCAGTGCCCATGAAAAGCCATATGCACAAAGTGTCACAGGTATCTGGAGTTCATTTGCAGTGGCAAGAAGCCCTAAAACCTCTGGAAGAACAGGAGATATGTGGAAGGGAATAGCCAAAATGCTACAATGCAAGGGAGTAGTGAAGTATATTTAAATAAACTATTTAAAAACTACTAAGAGCCGGGCGTGGTGGCACATGCCTTTAATTTCAGCACTCTGGAGGCATAGGTAGGAGGATCACTGTGAGTCTAAGGTCACCCTGAGATGACAGAGTGAATTCCAGATCAGCCTGGGCTAGAGTGAGACCCTATCTTAAAAAAAAGAGAGAAAGAAAAAAGTTTTCTTTAAGCTCTGGAATGGAGGTCCAGCTGTGTATGAAAATCACCTGGGAGCTTGACAAGTCAGTATTTGAGCCTCAGCTCCTAAAATTCTTATTAAATTGGTCCAAATGATATTCAGGCATTGTGTCTTGAAGCTTCTTCAAATAAATCTGTACTGGGGATGAGAACCACAGCTCTTAAGAAAAGCAGTAATTGGACCAATTATGTGTCCTACCAGACCAATCCCTTTTCGGCTACTGTATCCATTGACCATATTTATAGAATGCCCTTCATATCATGAAAATGAACATCAGCTTATGGGCTACTTATTATTCAGATAACTGCAATGATAAGTCTCAGTAACATCAGATGACAAGGAAATCATTATATCAATATGCAAAGAAATCCATTTTTTACTATATTTTCTTGAGAGAAAGAGAATGAATGAAAATGAGTACGTGGGTGAATATGGGTAAACCAGGGCCTTGCCACTGCAAACCAACTCCAGACACATGCACCACACTGTGTACCTGGCTTTATGTGAGTACTGGGGAAATGAACTTGAGCCATCAGGCTTTGCAAGCAAGTGCCTTTAACCACTGAGCCATCTTCCCAGCCCTAAAGAACTTTATTCTGAGTATTTTTCTCTTATATGATTCTCTATTTATCTTAACCTTTTTCTTTTAAGTGTATATCTTTAATTTTTAGGTAGTCAAGTCTTCCTTATTTTTTCAGTGAGATGTAATTGTTTAATGGGATAATATAGTATCAACAGCTCTTTACTCCACACAAATGATTTGGAATGACTTTAGAGTTCAACACTGTTATGGTGTTGATATGAAGTGCTGCCCCAGAAAGGCTCACATTTGAGGCTTGTTCCCCAGCTACATGCAGTGCCTGACCTAGTCAGTGGATTAATCCTTTAATAGAGTCATACTTTGAGGGAAATATTTATAGATGGTAGAAACTAAGAAGAGAGCCTACCTAGACAAAGTAGGTCACTAGAATTGTGCCTCTAAAAGGTATTTCTTGTCCTTGGGCCCTTCCTGTCTGTGTCTCTCTCTGAGTGTGTGTGTGTGTGTGTGTGCGTGTGTGTGTGTGTGTGTGTGAGAGAGAGAGAGAGAGAGAGTGTCTGTCTGTCTGTCCCTCCCTCCAGCTCAGTTTTCCTGTCTCCATAAGAAGCAACATTGTTCTGCCATGCTCTTCAGCCATAACACACAGCCTCACTACGGGCCCCAAGCAATGGAGCCAGCCAGTCATGGACTAAAACCATCCCTCAAAGTAGTTCCTCCCTTAAGTTGACTTTTCTCAGGTTATCACAGCGATGAAAATTAACTAACACAGAGTGAACTCTGAAACCTAAAAGGTAACCTTAATATGCCTTAAGATGATGAAGGAAAGCAATTTTGACACTTACTTAATCAACATCAAGTAATCAATGGTTAGGCTGGCACAGTCTTAAAACCTACCACCCACGTACACTCCTCTCCAGGATACTCCAGATGTGCCATGCCAAAACTTGAGAATAAGCACACCGAGGAGAAGACTGGCATTACTGTTTGAATGGGAAATGTCCTCCACAGGCTCAGGTGGTGGTGCTTCAGTTTTGGTAGGCTGCGTAACCTTTAGAAGATGTGGTCCACCTCAAAGAAGTGGGAGTCTAATAATCAGATAACAGTCCAGCTCTGATTCCAGGCCAAGTGTTCTTTTCTTCCTGATTGACCCCATGCCACAAGCTCCCACCCCACCAAATGAGCTGTCTACCACCATGACTGCCCCACCATGATAGACTATCCCCCATTGTTTCTGTCAAGTGTTCTGTCACT
This sequence comes from Jaculus jaculus, assembly GCF_020740685.1. Classification (NCBI taxonomy): domain Eukaryota; kingdom Metazoa; phylum Chordata; class Mammalia; order Rodentia; family Dipodidae; genus Jaculus; species Jaculus jaculus. The sequence continues at coordinate 66,785,938 of NC_059107.1, forward strand.
GCAAAAAGAAAGGTAACTAACACAACTGGGGATACAGGAAATAAAGGGGCCCCACAGTGATGGAAATAGCCAGGGTCCTGACGGGACACCCCGTGAGGACAGAAAAGCCCCAGTGGACAAACATTCTCTGCAGGACAGAAGGCTCTGATTTCTACAGGAAGATGTATTTTTTTTTCCTTTCAAGGTAAGGGTCTCGCTCTAGTGCAGGCTGACCTGAAATGCACTATGTAGAGTCAGGGTGGCCTTGAACTCACAATGATTTTCCTACCTCTGCCTCCTGAGTGCTGGGATTAAAGGTGTGCACACCCACACCAGCTGGGAAGATGTATTTCGGTAACAGATACCTAAAGATACCTTGGGAAATTTAGTTACTGGAGAGTCAGGCTAATCAAAATGTATAAGGAAAATTAAATGCTGGGCATGGTGGGAATCCCAGCACTTGGAAAGCAGAGGCAGAAGCATCAGCATTTCAAAGTCATTCTCAGCTTCATGCTGAATTCAAGACCAACCTAGACTGCACGAAACACTGTATCAAAGACAGAAACAAGAAAACAGAAATGAGAATACGATTTCAGCAGAGCTAAGGCTGTGATTTTTTAGATTTAATCCCAAGCACTACAAGAGAAAACTGAAAACTAAGCGAAAAGGGGGTGCTGGGTGTGGTGGGGTATGCCTTTAATCCCAGCACAGGTAGGAGAAAGGCTGTAGTTCAAGGCCAGCTTGACACAACAGAGTGAATTCCAGGTCAGCCTAGGCTAGATAGAGGGAGACCCAACCTCAATTTAAAAAAATAAAAGAGAGATTAATGGAGAGAGGCAGGGATCTGATGGAGAGTAGAGTTGTGAAGGGGAAAGTGGGGGAGGGGAGGGAAATATGGTTTATTGTATATAAGTATAGAAGTTGTCAACAAAAAATTAAAAAACAAAAAAAAATGGGCTATGGAACTAAATAGAGTTCTCAAAAGAAGAAATACAGATATTATATAAGCATCTCAAAATGTGTTCTACTCCTTAGCCATCAGGGAAATACAAATTAAAACTACTTTCAGATTCCATTTCACTCCTGTCAGAATGGCTACAATCAAGAAAACAAATGACAATAAATGTTGGAGATGATGCAGAAGAAGGGGAACCCTTCTATACTGTTGGTTGGAATGTAGCTGGTACAGCCATTGCGGAAATCAGTATGGAGTTTCCTGAGACAACTAAAAATAGATTTACCGTGTGATGGTTTGATTCAGGTATCACCCATAGACTTAGGTGTTCTGAATGCTAGGTTCCCAACTGATGGAGATTTGGGAACTAATGTCTCCTGGAGGCAGTGTATTGTTGGGGGTGGGCTTATGGGTGTTATAGCCAATTTCCCCTTGCCAGTGTCTGGCACACTCTCCTGTTACTATTGTCCATCTTCTAATGTGGCTAAGGGGTGATATCCACCCGCTGCTCATGCCATTGCTTTCCCCTGCCATCATGTAGCTTCCCCTAGAGCCTGTCAGCCAAAATAAACCCCCTTTTCTCCCAAAAGCTGCTCTTGGTCAGGTAATTTCTGCCAGCAATGTAAACCTGACTGCAACACCATATGACCCAGCTATAGCACTCCTAGGCATATATCCTAAGGACTCTTTTCACTACCTTAGAGATACTTGCACAGCAATGTTTTTTGCTGTTCTATTCACAATAGCTAGGAAATGGAACCAGCCTAGATGTCCTTCAACAGATGAATGGGTAATAACGATGTGGCACATTTACACAATGGAGTTCTAGTCAATGGTAAAGAAAAAATGAAATTATGAAATTTGCAGGGAAATGGATGGATTTGGAAAAAATTATACTAAGTGAGGTAACCCAGGCCCAGAAAGACAAACATTGCATGTTTTCTCATATATGTGGATCCTAGTTACAAATGTTCAGACTTGTGTGAGCACTGGAGTAAAAAATTCGTAGGAGAGGCCAGAAAGCTAGAAAAGGGCTATCAAGAAGGGAGAAGACAGGTGGATGGTACTGTATATATGTAAGTAGATGAACAGATTACTGCAGGTGGAATGGCCTAAGCGAGGTCAGGGGAAGAGATTGAGTAAAACGCATGTGGGGAGAGGGGTAATCAAAATTCGGGATATAAGCCACTTTTTGGATAATGGCACACCCAGAAGTCATAGACTTGTTACTAGAAAAATTTCAGAGCCAGTGATGGGATACCTTCCAGTGTTGCCCTGTTGCCCCAAAAACATTACAGGCTATTGCCAAGGCTCTTGGTTTCCCACCAGGAATATGTAAGACCCTATTGCTGAAGACTCCACACACCTAGGCTATAAGATCACTGAGAAATCAAACTGGGGATGAGCTAAAAACCTTCTCCCAGTAGACCAGCTGACAGAAAGCTGGAAAAAGCTGCACTGCATGTAGCCTCATGGGAGACAGAGCCATCAGTGGTGAAAACAGTGAACACTGCAAGCCTCAAGTATGGCCAACCAGGCCAAATGAGCCAATGGGTGCAACAGTGACATGCCTGTTATGGAGGAAACCAACTGCTCTCTAATTGGACTGGAGACCCACTCTATGGGAGATAATATTTGCCCAGTACTGAAAACCTAATCAAAACCCTATGGTAGAGGAGGTCATGAGCATTAGCAGTGTAATGCCTGCTCTTGTCTGGCTAAATGCATATATTATGCTCACCAAACAGCCTTACAAACACTTTATTTAATGTTCATACCCATGTAGGAATGCTACTCTCCCTTTTGATTACAGAAGCTTCTCATTTCAGATGGTGGTATCCACTGGAAAGACCCACAAGGCACCATGGTGCTGAGAAGACATGATGGAGGAATGTTCAGCACTGAAATCTCTCTATCACACCTTCCAAGGCTCAGGATCCACTGTGAAAGAGGTGGCGTTGAATGTAAGAACCAAACAAAGGGCAGGACTGCTTACAATGCAGTCGACCAGACAGAAATTGTCTGTGATATCCATGACCTTACAGTACTTAGCACTATCTTCACCAGACCCTCATAATAGGAGAAAAAGACAACAAAATACAAAAGAGACATGGTGGTGCACACCTTTAATCCCAGCATTCAGAAGGCAGAGGTAGGAGGATTACCATGAGTTCGAGACCACCCTGAGACTACATAGTGAATTCCAGGTCAGCCTGGGCCAGAGTGAGACCCTATCTCAAGAACCAAATAAATAAAATAAGAGACTAGTGGAGAGAAGGATATGATGGAGTGAATATTTGTGGAGCTGTCAATAAAAAGGAAAAAAATTAAAATTATTTTTAAAAATGAGTATGTCTGTTAAAGAATGGAAAAGACAAAAAAACTGCTCAGGCCGGGCATGGGGAGGGACTCCTTTAATCCCAGCACTCTAGAGAAGGCAGAAGGATCGCTGTTGAGTTCAAGTCTAACCTAAGACTACATAGTAAATTCCAGGTCAGCCTGAACTAGAGTGGGACCCTACTTTGGGGTGGGGGGCATGCTGAGAGAAATTAAAGACCTAAATAAACATAAAGATACAGGATGTTCATGGGCTAGAAGGTACAGTAAGCTATCAACTCTCCCCAATATGTCAAAATCCTAAACAAAATACCAACAAGCTTTTTTTTTTTTAATACATGAATTCTAAAATGCATATGGAAAAGCAAAGAACTTAGAATAGCTAAAGCAAATTTGGAAAGAGAAAGCTTGACAGCTTATTCTGATTTCAAGAATCACTTTATAACCTACATTAACAAACAGACTAACAGAACAAGAGTCTGGAATGAGGACCATACATACACAACTGAGTTTTGACAGGTTCAAGAACAGTTAGTTGATCAAGACAAACCTTTTCAATAAATAGTGCTAAAATAATGAGAGTGCTACATGTAAAAAAGCTAAATTTGGATATAAGGTATGAGCGTATCTTATGTCACATATAGAAATTAACCCAAAATTGGGGCCAGAGAGACAGCTTAGCAGTTAAGCGCTTGCTTGTGAAACCCAAGGACCCTGGTTCAAGGATCTATTCCCCAGGACCCACGTAAGCCAGATGCACATGGTAGTGCATGCATCTAGAGTTTGCTTGCAGTGGCTGGAGGCCCTGGTGCACCCATCTTCTCCCTCTCTCTCTGACTCTTCCTCTCCATGCCTGTCACTCTCAAATAAATAAATTAACCCAAAATGAATTAGACACCTATATGAAAAACAAAATCTGCTACTGAAAACATATGAGAAAAATTTGACAGCATTATATAAAGATTTCTCAGATATGAAACACTAAAAGCACAATTCATGTTGGTACACAAAATGTACCAACAAGTGCCATAATGGCATTCTGTTATGGAGATAAGCAACTACTTTCTGGACTGAGGGCTACTCCACAGAAGGGATATATGAATATATTATGTCTATCAAGTTGCCTCTAAATATTTGTGTTTATGCTCATATATTAGGGTTGCTCTTGTTTTTGGCTAGAAAGACTTCTCTCTACAGATGGTACAGCTACTAGAGAGACTCAAAACCCATCAGTGTACTGAGAAGTGAGAGTGGAATATTCAGTACTACATGAGACATTTCTATCACACTCCCCAAAGTTCAGGGGTCACTGTAGAAGAGGTAGCAGAAAGAATTAAGAACCAAAGGATGGTAAGGACTGCTTTGAAATGCTGCCTTCCAGATACACAGTGGCCTTGATATTCATGACTTCACACTGGCTTTTATTACCTGCACAAGACTTACTACTGGACTTGTCAACACATTGTCATGCATGATGGAGGAGATGACATCAAAATAGAAAAGGTGGCTGGAGAGATTGCTCAGTAAAGACACTTGCTTGCAAAGCATGACTCCCCAGGTTTGACTACCCAAAATAGAAGAGGGACTGGTTGGACAAAGAAAAAGGGGTTCAGGGGGAAGAGCAGACAAATCAAAATATATTAGGTATATGTACGATAATTGTCAATAAAATTTAAAAAAAACTGGTAAATTGGATTTGTCAAAATTTTAAAAACTCCTGCTAGATGTAGTTGCATGTGCCTGTAATTCCAACACTTGCAGAGGCAGGAATATTGCTATAAATTCTAGCCCAGTGTGACCTATAAAGCAAGTTTCAGGCAAGCCAGGGCTACATAGCAAGACCCTGTCTCAAAATATATAAATCAACTAATTAATTTGAAGTTCTCTTCAATAAACATCATTAAGAGATGGGCCTCAGGAAATAGCTCACTGGTAAAGGTGCTTGCTTGTAAAGCCTGTCAGTACAGGTTTAATTCCTTAGTACCCACATAAAGCCAGACACACAAAATGGCACATATGGCTGGAATTCCTTTGCAGTGGCAAGAGGACTTGGTGTGCTCAACCTCATTCTTTCTCTTCCTCACTCTATTTATTCCTCTTTCCCTCCCTCCCTCCCTCTCCCTGCCCCTTCTCTTGTAAATATATAAATACTTTTTTAAAAAAACAACATCACTGGGCTGGAAAGATGGCTTAGAGGTTAAGTGCTTGCCAGCAAAGCCAAAGGACCCAGGTTCAATTCTCCAGTACTCATGTAAAGCCAGATGCACAAGGTAGCGGATGCATCTGGAATTCATTTGCAAGTGGCCAGAAGCTCTAACGTTCTCTATTTGCCTTTCTCTCTCACAAAAATAAATATTTTAAAAAGAAACCATCAAGAGAACTAAAATGCAAATCACAGTCTGGGAGAAAGCTGTAAATCACGTATTTGATAAACAGCTTACATGCAGAATGGCAAAAGAACTCAAAACAACATGAAATGAGTAAAGAACGTGAGCAGATATGCAACCAACACAGTACTTATGACAACTGAAAAGAAGCTGAACATGATCACTGAGGCCATACAAATTAAAACCATCACTGTGGTACTATTAGAATGCCTAAAGTTAATGATATCAACCAGAGGGTTGGTAGATATATAAAACTGTTCATCCACTTTGGAAAATCTGACAAGTTTAGGGATTTTGTTTGGTTTGGGTTTTTAAGGTGTGCTTTTTTTGAGCTGAGGTCTTGCTATATGTTTTTCAGCTAGCTTCTTCTAGCTCTTAAGCTGAAGTGATCCTCCCAAGTATCTGAAATGTGAATACAGCTAATTTTAAACATTAAGTATTGTTGCAGTCAGGTTAACATTGCTGGCAGAAATCACCCAATGAACAGCAGCTGTGGGGGAAAAAAAAATTATTTTGGCTTACAGACTCAAGGGGAAGAATGCCCCATGATGGCAGGGGAAAACGATGGCATGAGCAGAGGGTGAACATCACCTCCTGGGTGACATCTGATAGACACAGCAACAGAAGAGGGTGCCAAACAATGGCTAGGGGAAACTGGCTATAATACCGATAAGCCCACTCCCAACAATATACTGCCTCCAGAAGGCATTAATTCCCAAATCTCCATCAGCTGGAAACCTAGCAGTCAGAACACCTAAGCTTATGGGGGATACCTGAATCAAACTACTACAAGTATTTTGTTTTTAAAAATTATTTTATTTTTAAAATATTCAATGAATTTATTTGCAAGCAGAGAGACAGAAGGGCCTCCTACCACTGTAAAGAAACTCCAGATGCATGCACTATTCTGTGCACTGGCTTTAAGTGGGTACTAGGGAGTCAAACCTGGGGCCTTTAGGATTTGCAAGCAAACACCTTAACTGCTGAGCCATCTCTAGCCCTAAAACTTATTTTAAATTTTATTTTAACTAGTTTATGAAAACACAGTAGTAGCAGATACTGGGGCTGGGAAGAGAGCTCAGTGGGTTAAGTGCTTGCCATGCAAACAAGTGGACCTGAGTTCAGATCACCAGCACTCTTGTACAAATGTCAAGCAAAATGGCATGTGCTTGTAACCCTAGTGCTGGTTTTTCTAGGGCTTGCTGGCTAGCTTGTCTGGCCAAATCATTGAGCTCAGTGTGAGAGCCTGTCTCAGAAGCACATGGTGATGAACAACTGAGAAAGACAACCATATGTATGCATATGTACACCCATACACAAAACATCCTTTTAATTTTTTAAAACAAAAACAAAACAAAGCTGGGCATGGTGATACATGCCTTTAATACAGGTACTCATGAGTTTGAGGCCAGCCTGAGGATACAGAATGAGTTCTAGGTCAGCTGTCCAGCTAGAGTGAGACCTGCCCTAAAGGGGGGGGGGGGGATACAAAAAAGAGAGAGAGAGAGATTTTTTAAAGGTAAATATTAATGGGGTAACATGATAAGTGTGAAGTTTCTTTGAAGTTAAATGTTCACCTACCATGTAATCCAGCCATTCCAGTTCTAAGGATTTACCTGGGAGAAATAAAAGCATGTATCTATACAAAGCCTGACACAAACATTTGCAGCAGCTTTACCAAAACCTAAAACAAACCCATCAACAGGTAAATGGTATAAAGACTATGACATATGCATGCAAGAGACTACTCAACAATAAAAGGGAATGATGCATGCAACATAGATGAATTTCAAAACAATGATGTTAAAGAATCCAGGCCCAAAGAGGACATTTTTTTGACTTCCATTTACACAAAATGCTAGGTACTGCAAAAAGTGAGAGGAAGCAGGCCAGTGTGTTACTTGGGAAAGAGGACAGCAAAGAGGAGGTGGAAGAGATTCATAAAGAAGCCTAAGTAAACACTGGAAGGTTTGTTATGCTCACTACCTCAATTCAAGTAGTGTTACAGTTATATACATGTTATATGTTATGACATTATATGTCATAATCGTGTTCAGTCTATCAAGTTATTATAGCCCATAAAACTTATTAAAATTAAAAATATTTCACCTTGTAAATAGCACAGGACAGGATAATAATCTTGAGATTAGGGGCCAGAACAAAGGTCTGGGAGTACTGTCCCACCTCCACATGTGGGCCGGGGGCTCCTGGAGAGGTTGCAGGAAAGGTCAGAGCCTCTCCACTGAAGATACTGTAGGGAAAGCTGTGGCCTCCAGCAAAGACAACCTGAAGCCCAGAGACATTATCTTGTCCAAGGTCACACCTTGTAAAAAGCATTACCAGAGCCAAACAGATCTGTCTAATGTCACAAAGCCCAAAGTCAAGCATGAGCAGAAAAGCAATCAAAAAAGTCCAAAGTAGGTGAAGATGTATGCTTGTGCTGAGAAGAGACAATTCACTCTGGTCATTCCAGAAGAGATTGGTACCATGGACACAGCAGCTGATCTTCAGGTGCCTGTGTGTTTGGAAGGCAATGTGACAGGCACCGGATAAAGTTGGCAGACAGGTTTGGATTTGCCAGAGCTGGTTAACCGGCTTCTCTGGCAGTCCCAACCACTATCACCACCACTCCCTCTGCCCCCACAGAACTCCATCTCTACTCAGGCTGGTATAAAACAGAAACACATACCATCTGACATGGCCTTAAGACAGACAACAACTCTGCATCCATGCCCACCTGAGAGCTACAGAAGAACTCTGACAGTGACAGGGAAGAGATAAAACAGCCCTAGGAAAATAGCAGGCCAGAAGATTTGTCAACCAAGTCCCCCTAGGCCAGGAATGAACAGGGAACAGGTCTCACAGCCAGACCATGAGCCAACAAGAAGCCAAACCTAGACCCTGGGCCCTGAACGTCTCATTTCTACACTGGGCCAGGATTAGGCCCTGGGAGATGTGAGGATACAAAGCACCTAATACCACAGCTGCCCATCTACCAGCTATAAAGGATGGGGCCAAAGCCTGAGCCAGAGGTGGTCTACAGTACAGTAGCTACAGGTATACCTTCCTCTTCTATTCCATTCAGAAACCAAGATCTCACCGATTGCTCTGTTTCTCTGCCCACCCTTGGCTTTGGGCCCACAGTACAAATCAACCATGACAAATCCCGTTGGCAGGAACAAGTCAGACTTCTGCCCAAGCCACTGGCTGTCACACTCACATCTCAGCTCACAGGACCAACAGGATACAGCTCTGATACTGCAACAGTGCCCACTTCCCTCTCTGGAGGTCTTCAGGCAACGTGTGATGATTGCACAAAGCCAGTTTTTGTGTGGATGAACACCTACCTCTACCAGCAGACAGGTGGAGGGGGTGACTTCTTCCCTTCAACTGCTTTACACAGACCGGCAACTATCTCACATCCAGTCCAGACTTGAAAAAGACAACTCCACCACTGCAAGTGCCACATACATTACACGGAGGGGAGCTGGAGGAGGGGAATGGGAAAGGAGGGGGAGAGGGCTCTGCCCAGAACTGGGTCAACCTAAGAGCACAAGGGCTGACTGGGGCCTACCCTTTACCATGCTTCTGATCACATCAACTATATAAAACAAAACTGAGCTTTGGGCTGGAGAGCTTAGTAGCTAAGGTGCTTCCCTGCGAAGCCTAAGGACCCAGGTTTGATTGCCCAGTCCCCACATAAGCCAGATGCACAAGGTGACACATGCGTCTGGAGTTCGTTTTAAGTAGCCATTCTGCCTCTTTCAAATTAAAAAAAAAAAAAAAAAAAAAAAAAAAAAGCTGGGTGTGGTGGCACACGCTTTTAATCCCAGCATTTAGGAGGCAGAGGTAGGTGGAGTGCCATGAGCTTGAAGCCACTCTGAGACTACATTGTGAATTCCAGCTCAGCCTGGGCTAGACTGAGACCCTACATCAAAAACAAAAAACAAACAAAAGCCTATGCTTCCTTACCTGGTGCTGGTGCTCTCAGCTGCTTCCAGGCAGACACAGTTTCGATGATGCCTAGACTTGAGGTAGCAGAAGATCCTGCAGGCTATGCCTGCCTTCAGGTTTCCAAAGCTCAGGTTCACCGTATGCTTCTGCTCCCCATGCCCCAAAGCCTGGTCCCAAGCCCCTACATCTTGCATTACCTTAAGGCCTGGAGGGATCCTGATTCCAGGAAACTGGACAGTGGTCTACCACCTCCTTCTCCGCCTACGCCGGCGGGTCCGGTGACCTCCTGGGGGTCCCTCTACCCCTTGGCACTCCTTTGCGTTCAGGTAAGTTTCCTGGACGGCCCGCACCACCTGTCCCTCCTGCACTCCGGGCAGCCAATTTGCTTCTTGCACTCCCAGGCGACCGTTTCCCTCAGGCCCCTGGGGCCCCACGAGCCGAGCCCTCCCCGCCAATTCTAGTCTGTCTAGGCGCACAGGGGACACTCCCAGGACCCCTGCCTCACGTCTCAGGTGACTGCAGCTCTCCCAATTACGCTCACCAGAACTTTCTAGAGCCTCCCGCTGCAGGCAGGAGGTGTCCGCGAACTCGGGCAGCTCCACGGGCTGCCGCAGCAGCCTGCGTGGGCTCCCCTCCCCGCGCTCCTGCACCCCCGCGCGGGCCTCACCCCGCTCCTGCACCGCGGGGCTGCCTCCCCCCTTCTCCTGATGCGGCCTGGGCGTCCCCAACCCCTCCTCCTGCGCCACAGGCCAGCGGGCCGAGCCTGTCCTCCAAGGCGGGCGCCTCCCTTCCACACGGTCCGGCAGCCCCCGCGCCACCCCCAGGCTGGGCTCGTGGCCCCGGCCGCCCCGCTCCTGCACCCCTAGGCCCACCCCGCCCTCCTCCTGCACAGCCGGACCCACCCCGCCCTGCTCCTGCACGCCGAGCTTCAGCCCGCGGAGCTGCTGCGGGCCCCAGCTGAGAAGCCCGACGCGCGGCGGCTGTTGCTCCGGGAGCGCGGGACTGAGCCCGCCGCGCTCCTCCTGCGGCCCCCGCCCGCGGCCCCCCCGCCCCCACGGCCCAGCGCACGCGCTGGCCCCCCACAGGCCGCGCGCTCCCGCCCCTCCAGATGGTGCTGCCCTTCGCGCTGGCTCACGCCGTCCCCCGCCCCGCGGCTTCCACCTCGACCCCAGGGGAGGGGGCTGCGGAGTCCCAGCCCCCAGCTCGGCCGCTGAGCCCGAGTCCCGCGTCTGCCCCCGCCACCGCGCCCCGACTCCGGCCACCCCGGCGCCCTGCCGCAGGTGCCGCGGCCCCGCGAGCGGCCGCCCTACCGCTGTGGTTCCCGGGCCCGCGCGCGCCTGCGCCGCCCCGGGGGGCGGGGCCAGGCGGGATTGCCCCGCCTTCTTAAAGGGTAGGACGCCTTCCTGCTTCCGCGTCCCAACTTGGCTCCATCTTTCTGTGGTACTGAAAGTAAAGTAAAAATTGGATAGTCCCGCTTACTATGCGGGGTTCGGTGGAAGAGCACTAGAATGAGAGTTTGCAGTTCTTTTGGTAGGTAGCACGGGAAGAGGAATGAGACAGTGTGCTCTTCTATCTCTATCTCAAGGTGCTCCCGCTGCTGCAATTCTAAGTAGCAATTCCACTGCTGCTGGTTTAATTTAGGAATAGAAAAATATCACTTCCACCTGGTCTCAGTTGCGTGTCTGTTTTAATATGCAGCAGATCTGAGCCATTATCTTCACTCTTTTCCCTGGGGCCTAGAGAGGACTCCCAGGACAAGGGAGTTTGTCTCCAGCCAGTGGAACTTCCCACTGGAACCTCAGGCAAAAACTACCCCAAACACAAGGTCATGTTCCTTTTTGCACTGCTTTCTCTTGGGCACTCACCTCTTTGCACACATACTCCAAAGGACAAAACAGGGAGCTCTGATCCCCAGTGGCAATACAATGTGCAGGAACTGATCTTAACCCAAGTGGAGGCAGGCAGCCTAGAAAACAAAGAACCACTAAACTCTGTCATTGACTACTCATCTAGAAAATGAGCATAATAATAAAGCAAGGATGAAGGATCTGCCATTAGGGTAGGTATAACAATGGCGGCCCCTTTTGCATATGAGTTGTCCTTTGGCATTCTAAATTTTTAAGAAAAGCTGCCCCTAAATAATTAAGATGTTGCCTGTACAAAAACCCCAAACAGGGACTGGAGAGATGGCTTAACAGTTAAACTCTTGCCTGTGAAGCTTGAGGACCCTGGTTCGAGGCTCAACTTCCCAGGACCCACATTAGCCAGATGCACAAGGGGGCGCACGCGTCTGGAGTTCGTTTGCAGTGGCTGGAGGCCCTGGCGCGCTCATTCTATCTCTCTCCCTCTTTCTCTCTCTGTCTGTCGCTCTCAAAATAAATAAATAAAAATAATTTTAAAAAATTAAAAAAAAAACCCAAACAGTAAACCTCAGGTAACATCAGAATGTATAAGGCCCCTTCTCATTCTAGTCCTGTTCTTACAGAAAACTATTGAGTCAGTGAGAGAAATCAGGCAAAATTCCACTTCAGAGGGAGGGAGAAAGCCTTTATTCTCATGCAGAGACCTCTGTTAGCTAACACCAGAAAGACAGCGGCCCTGAACTCAGATTGTGCTGGAGTTACATACCTTTTACAATCCTTTGTCTGAATTCTCCCACACTTGGAGAGGGGAGACATTTACATCCAGGAGTGTAGGGTTCTGTCAAATAGGATTAAGTAGGAGCTGTTGTCTCCTGAGGTAAGGTAGATATATATTGTCCAAAGGGGTAGGGCTTGGAGTCAAAGGATTCTTGAAAACTACCCTCACAGGAATTTCTCCCGCTGCAGTTTCTGAGGAGGGAAATGCAACATTTATTGCTTCACTCAAAGTCCCAGGAGCTCATTTACATTTCTTATAGATACATTGATTATACTAAGCTAGACATATTGGATATATGGTATTTCTTCAATAGTTTTCCCCCCTTTTAAGTCTTGTCTATTTTATATAAAAGACTTCCAACCTTTGTAAATCCGAGTCTTTTCTTTCTTTCTTTCTTTCTTTCTTTCTTTCTTTCTTTCTTTCTTTCTTTCTTTCTTTCTTTTTTTCTGAGTAGGGTCTTGCTCTAGTCCAGGCTGCCCTGGAATTCACTATGTAGTCTCAGGGTAGCCTTGAACTCACAGCAACCCTCCTACCTCTGCCTCCCAAGTGCTAAAATTAAAAGTGTGCACCACCACACCTGACTTAATTTTTTTTTTTTTTTTTTAACGGAATCTTTTATTGGAAGGCAAACAGTGGCTAACTCATGTGAGCCAGACATAGGCAAAAGAAGTATAACTTAACATAAAAGCTTAGTAATGTAACCCTACATCAGACAAAGGAAACTATTAGTCTGAATATTCATTTATATACTGACATTTTGACGTTATATTCTCATACTGAGTGTTCGAGACCATACAGACAGCCATAATTAACAATATATTATACTTTAGAGATCAGTTATGTATGTCTCAGTAGGAGAGACTCTTAGGAACCTGTGAAGAGCTCTATGACTTTCAGCATTGTGTCATCTGCTAGGATAAGTCAAGGCCATGCTGACCATGTGGCTTCCTTTAGAAGCATCTGTAGTGACTCTCCTGCAGACTCACTGACTTGGAGTCCATTTCCTGGTCTCTGACGAAGAAGGCAGGTAACTTACCAGAGGCTAGAGGTCAGAAGTGTCACATTGTCTCCTGTGGCCTTTTGACCTGGGAGTAGGAACCAAAATATTGGTTATCTTCTTAACTCCAAAGTTTCTAATTGATTTTGGCTTCTACATATGGTTATTAATCACTTAGAGAGACTGTACTTAGAGACCTCCTGCCTCAGACCACCTGCTTAGATAAGAAACTGAGGAATCTCCACTTCAAGGACAATGGAGATTACTTCATCAGCCTGGAGTGCCCCTAGCTCCTGCCCCCAACTTTGCCCGCTGAAACCCCAAGCCAATCGAACTGTTTAAATCAACCAATCATGTATCTATCCTCTACTTATTTGTTTGAATTCCTATATGAACCCCTTCCCCCAAAAGAAAGGGGCTCTCTCCCTCACTACCGCTGTGCCGGACTGTGGGGACGGAGCCCAGGCCTAGGCTTGCAATAAAGAAACCTGCTGCTTTTACATTTGAGTGTCTGGGCTTCTGTGGCGGTTCTCTGGGTGACTCCTGGGTGATGGGGGGGGGGGGACTTGACTCCTGGTCAGGGATCTTGGCACCACCTACTTACCAAAACAGATATTTAGCAAAACAGATCTGCTTAAGAAAGTACAGAACATATGTGGTTAATAAGGTTGATCTGGTTTGAAAATAACACAAAAGTTTAAATCAAGTGTCAGGTGACAACATAAACCATATCTGGAACATAGAAAGCATACATATTTTATCTTTTAAGTATCTGTCAGTTATAAGTACAGGCATAACATGTTAGTATCCCTGAAAACAATATTTTATCAATAACTTTAAATCAACTGATTTGATCTAGAAATTGTAAGTCAGGAAAAGAAAAGACAGTATAAAAACTTGGCATCTATGTTTAAAAAATTTGGCTACCCTGTATACCCCCAAAACTGAAAGCAGAACAGCAGAGTTTAAGATTATTTTTCTTCAATAATGATCATTTGGTCATTAGGTTGTGTGTCCTAGAGCAGGGAGCATGTCTTAAGCATCAATATATCTATAAGTAATGAACTTAAGATACCAGTAATGAGACAGCTATCTAACTAAAACCTTTACTGAGACTTTGATTACACATAGCTTATGAATAAAACCTGGTCATTGTTGAGCCAAACCAGTCTGAATTTTACATACATTAGAGACCTTCTGACAGACATAAAGCAATCTTATAAGCAAGCACTTCTAACCATTGGGAAACTTTGTAAGTCAATTTATAATGGTTCACACCAACTAAATCATTTTTATAAGACTTATAAGATAACCTCAGAAATGACCACCTAGCCAAACCAGCATGAACAAGACAGGGACCATCTCATAGTTACAGTATCTTTACAAATAATAATCTTCTAGTAGAACATTAAATACTAATGTGTAAACCTTGATGTTAAGGTTCAGGGATTTGTTTAGTAGTTAAAAGGTTGATACATAGAGGAGCATAGCTAAATTGGTTGACTTACAAACATTACCAAGCACAGTTTAATGTTAGTGTGCTGAAGTCTTAACACTGACATCTTGATGTATGGCAATCACAACTTATAGCCTGGAAACTATAACATAACCGATAAACAAATACATATTTTTGGACAAAAACATCAACATGTTATCTTTTAATCATCTAATTAGTAACCTTTTCAATATCTATTATCCCTCTATTAAAATTGATTAATTATACATGTTTCCAAAAATCTACATTTAAATATATTGGTCTTTTATCAAGCTCTATTTAAGTTATTTTTTGGAGCAGAACTCTGTATACTTTATTTTCACCAGTTTTCCAAGATCAGCATATTATTTTTATTGTTATGCTCTGTCATATAATAACCTCTGAAATATAATAATTATACATTATATATTAACATTTATAAGACATTCTTGAAACATTTCTTATGATCAGATCAATATATAACTTTTGCTAACAGAACACATTACATATTACCTTATAGATTTATATCTTTTATGGTACAAAGCTAAAATTCCAATGCTGTCACACACCAATGTAAAATTTATTTTTAGTTACTTTCCTGGTTTCTTCTTATTGTTTCTCAAGGCCTAACCCAGAATAGCAAAGATTTTATAACCCCTTACTAAGCATTTCCAGTGTAGCAGTATAGAGAAACCAGACTGAATTAACATCCATTTTCCAAATTATTATGGGCTCTCTTAAAAGGGATCTTATAGAGATACTGGTTAGGCCAAAGGCCAACAAAGACTGACCCAACTTTATTAATATTCAAAAGAACCATCTTCGTGGGCTGGAGAGATGGCTTAGTGGTTAAGCGGTTGCCTGTGAAGCCTAAGGACCCCGATTCAAGGCTGGATTCCCCAGGACCCACGTTAGCCAGATGCACAAGGAGGCACACATGTCTGGAGTTCATTTGCAGTGGCTAGAGTCCCTAGAGTACCCATTCTTTCTCTTTCTCTATCTGCCTCTTTCTCTCTGTTACTATCAAATAAATAAGTAAAAATAAAACAAATAAATTTTAAAAAGAACCATTTTCTAATAAAAAAAATTTCAAAAGGAGGACTTCTGGTTAAGATGGCATAGGTAACATGCCAAAGCAGCCTGGGGGGGAAAAAGACCAAAAAAACTCAGCAAAATACACACTTTTACTAAAAAGTGAGGTGTATAGGAAATTGAAGCAGCAGAGAAGTAGAAGAGATCCAGAGCACCCAGAGCCCACACAGGCCAGCAAAAGTGGCCCTGGCAGCTCTGCCAACCGCGGCGGCAGTGCACCAGAGGCCGCCAGGCTCGGCTCCAGCCACAGGAAAAGCCAGGTGCAGGGAGTTTCCCCTAACACCAGAGCTCTCCACAACTCAGGAAACGTGAAAGGAGAGTGCCAGTGAACAACAGAGGAGCAGACCACGAGGTAGAAGAACACATGGAGCAGCGAGAGAACCAGAGCAGCTGAGGCTCCCTCCCCTCCCCCACTGCATGAGCCCAGCTCCAGCGAACAGAGCAGTGGTACCGGACACGGCTATGGCAACTTGGGCCGACAGCGGGATCCAAGCAGGAGGGGAGTCCGGCAGCAACATCACCAGCTCCAGCACCCATAACAGCAGCCCCAACATCAGCAGATCCAGAAGCAGCAGCAGTGGCAGACCCAGCAGCAGCTGCATCTTCAGTGGCAGCAGCGCCAGTGGACCCAGAAGCAGCAGGTTCAGCAGCAGCAGTGGCTCCAGAAGTGGCAGCTACAGCAGCAGCAGCAGAGGCAGCAGCAGTGTGGGCCCAGCAGCAGCAGCTTCAGCTGCTGACAGACCAAGCAGAGGAAGCTTTAGCAGCAGCAGTACCAGCAGCAGGGGTGCTGATCTGCAGGGCCATGGTTGCCAGGCTCAGTTTGCCCTGCAGGAAAAGCCAGTGCCCACCTCCAGTAATCAGAACAGCAGCCCAACGACCAGGCAGCAATTTGACTGAGACGAAAATCATCCAAGGTAATTGGGATTGCACCAGGGAAGGGTCTCACTTGGTCACAAGCTGACGTGGATCCCTCAACAGACCAGAAATCTTCTCTTTGTGGATAGAGGATCTGGTTGTTATAACTACTACTCTGGCATACATACTTGGGGCTGTTTTTGATTGAATGGGTACAGTGTTTAGTTAACTTTTAGAATCTACCTATATTTTATTCCACTCAGCCTACTTGAATACTCCTATAGCAGGGAAACTCAACCCCTAGGAGCACCTTTGTAGAAACTCTGAGAGTCTTAAGAGCCACACCTAACACGTTAAGCTCCTACCCTGAAAATATATAACATCAAATCAATTGATACAGCTAAGAATACCCAGCTAGCTAGAAAATCCAAGCAGTAACTTAATCCAAGATGCAAAAATATATACATTATAAAACAAGAAACACTAAAAAGCAAGATGATATAAATCCACCTAAAAGTATTAATGCATCAGAAATGACCTCCAGGGAGAACAAGTTATAGAAAATGCCTCAGAAAGATTTCAAAAGAATGATTGTAAATATGTTCAAAGAAGTCAGAGAACAAATCAAAGGCGTCAAAGAGGAACTTAAAGAGGAAATCAAAGGACTCAAAGAAGACGCAGGGCACCAATTTCATGAAATAAAGAAGGCAATACAACACATAAATAAGGAAATAGAAATAATAAAGAAAACCAGTCAGAATTACTAGCAATGAAGAACACAGTTAATGAAATAAAACCTCTGTAGAAAATTGCACCAGTAGAATGGATGAAGGAGAGGACAGAATATCGAAGCTAGAAGACCAGGTGGCAGATCTAATACAGTCCAACAAAGAGAAAGACAAACATAAGAAAAGTATGAGTGGGAATTTCAAGATATCCGAGACACTATGAAAAAATCAAATATAAGAATTCAGGGCAGAGTAGAAGGAGAATAATTCAACTCCAAAGGCATAGTATGCATCTTCAACAAAATCATCGAAGAAAATTTCCCCCAAAATTGGGAAAGAGGTGCCAATGCAGATACAGGAAGCCTTTAGAACCCCAGCCAGACAAAACCTGGAAAGAACCTCTCCTCGCTATATTATAATCAAACTTCCAAACACACACACCAAAGAAAAAATATTGAAAGCAGTTAGAGAGAAAAATCAAGCTACCTGCAAAGGCAAGCCTGTCAGGTTTACAGCAGATTATTCAACACAAACTAAAAGCCAGAAGTGCTTGGAGTGATATATTCCAAGTTCTTAACGATAACAGAGGTCAACCAAGGTTCCTTTTCCTGCAAAGATATCCATTCAACTAGACGGAGAAATAAGGACATTCCATGACAAAAGCAGGTTAAAGGAGTATTTGAAGACAAAACCAGCTCTACAGAAAATACTTGATAGAATCCTCCATGCTGAAGAAAAGGAAAAGCACACATATAAGGAACCTAGAAAAAACAAGCTATACTCAAATACCAGTTAACAGAAGAGAGCAAAAGTAGAACTGGAACCACACACACAAAAAAATGGCAAACATAAATACACACCTTTTGATAATATCTCTTAAAATCAACAGCCTCAATGCCCCAATGAAGAGACATAGGTTTGCAGACTGGGTTAAAAAGCAGGATCCTACAATTTATTGTCTCCAAGAAACTCATCTTTCTACAAAGGATAGACATGGCCTTAGGGTGAAAGGTTGAAAGATGGTGTTTCAAGCAAATGGGCCTAGAAAACAAGCAGGGGTTGCTACCTTAATATCTGACAAGGTAGACTTTACTCCAAAATTAGCCAAGAAAGATAAGGAAGGTCACTCCAACAGGAGGACATTACAATCCTAAACATATATGCACCTAACATGGAGGCTCCCAAATTAAACAAACAAACACTATTAGAACTAAGGTCACAGAAAACACCAAACACAGTGGTGGTGGGGGACTTTCACACCCCACTCTCATCAATTGACAGGTCATCCCTGGAAAAAATAAGCAGAGAGGCATCTGGACTAAATGAGGTCATAGAAGGAATGGACCTAACAGATATATACAGGACATTTCATCCAAAGGCTGCAGAATATACATTCTTTTCAGGAGCACATGGAACATTCTCTAAAATAGACCATATATGTAGGACACAAAGCAAATCTTCACAAATTCAGGAAAATTGAAATAATTCCTTGCATTCTATCTGACCACAATGGAATTAAACTACAAATCAGTAGCAAGAAAGGCTATAGAGCATACACAAAATCATGGAAACTAAACAATACACTACTAAATGATGAATGGGTCAACAAAGTAATCAAGAAGGAAATCAAAAATTTTATAGAGTCAAATGATAATGAGAACATAACATATCAAAATCTCTGGGACACAATGAAGGCAGTTCTAAGAGGTAAATTTATAGCCTTTAGTGCCTATATTAAGAAATTAGAAAGGTCGCAAGTAAGTGACCTAATGCTTCACCTTAAAGCCTTGGTAAAAGAAGAACAAGACAAAGCAAAAATCAAGATGGGAAGAAATAATAAAGATTAGGGCAGAAATTAATGAAATAGACCCCCCCCCCAAAAAAATCCGAAGAATTAATGAAACAAAGAGTTGGTTCTTTGAAAGGATAAACAAGATTGATAAACCCTTAGCAAATCTGACCAAAAGAAAGAAAGAATAGACACAAATTAATAAAATCAGAGATGAAAAAGGTAACATCACAACAGATTCCAGAGAAATTCAAAAAAATCATAGGGACATACTATAAAAGCATATACTCCACAAAGTATGAAAATCTCATAAATGGATGCTTTCCTTGATTTATATGACCTACCTAAATTAAATCAAAATGAGATTAATCACTTAAATAGACCTATAACAAACATGGAGATCTGAACAGTTATCAATAATCTCCCAACTAAAAAAAGCCAAGGCCCAGATAGATTCACAGCTGAATTTTACCAGACTTTTAAGCTTCTTAAGCTTTTCAAGGAAATAGAAAAAGAAGGAATTCTACCAAACTCCTTCTATGAGGCCAGCATCACCCTGATACCAAAACCAGGCAAAGAGAGAACAAAAAAAGAAAATTACAGACCAATCCCCTCATGAACATAGATGCAAAAATTCTCAACAAGCCGGGTGTGGTGGCGCACGCCTTTAATCCCAGCACTCGGGAGGCAGAGGTAGGAGGATCACCAAGAGTTCGAGGCCACCCTGAGACTACATAGTAAATTCCAGGTCAGCCTGAGCCAGAGTGAGACCCTACCTCGAAAAACAAAAAAACAAAACAAAAAAAAAATTCTCAACAAAATTTTGGCAAACAGAATACAAGAGTATATCAAAAAGATTATTCACCCTGACCAAGTAGGCTTTATCCCAGAGATGCAGGGATGGTTCAATATACACAAATCTATAAATGTAATACATTACATAAACGGGTTGAAGGACAAAAATCACATGATCATCTCATTAGACGTAGAGAAAACATTTGACAAAATCCAACATCTCTTCATGATAAAAGTCCTACAGAGACTGGGAATAGAAGGAACATATCTCAATATAATAAAAGCTATTTATGACAAGCCTACAGCCAACATATTAATAAATGGGGAAAAACTGGAAGCTTTTCCACTAAAATCAGGAACAAGACAAGGGTGTCCACTGTCCCCACTTTTATTTAATATAGTTTTGTAAGTCTTAGCCATAGCAATAATGCAAGAGACACACATAAAAGGGATACAAATTGAAAGGGAAGAGATCAAGTTATCATTATTTGCAGATGACATGATTCTATACATAAAGGACCCTAAAAACTCTACTAGCAAACTGTTAGAGCTGATCAAAACCTACAGCCATGTAGCAGGATACAAAGTAAATACACAGAAATCAGTAGCCTTCATATATGCTAACAGCAAATAAACAGAGGATGAAATCAGAGAATCACACCCATTTATAATTGCATAAAAAAAAATAAAGTACCTTGGCATAAACCTAACCAAGGAAGTAAAGAATCTCTACAATGAGAACTTTAAAACACTCAAGCGAGAAATTGCAGAAGACACTAGAAAGTGGAGAAACATCCCTTGTTCCTGGATTGGAAGATCAATATTGTGAAAATGGCAATCTTACCTAAAGCAATCTACACATTTAATGCAATCCCTATCAAAATTCCAAAGGCTTTCTTCATGGAAATAGAAAAAACAATCCAAAAATTCATTTGGAATCACAAAACACCTCAAATATCTAAAATAATACTGAGCAACAAAAATTAGGCTGGTGGTATCAACATACCTGATTTTAACCTATACTACAGAGCCATAGTAACAAAAACAGAATGGTACTGGCACAAAAACAGACATGTAGATCAGTGGAACAGAATAGAGGACCCAGATGTAAGCCCAAGTAGCTATAGCCACTTGATATTTGATAAAAATGCCCAAAATACTCATTGGAGAAAAGACAGCCTCTTCAGCAATGGTGTTGGGAAAACTGGATGTATATCTGCAGAAGGATGAAAATAGATTCTTCTCTCTCTCTATGCACAAGAATTAAGTCCAAATGGATTAAAGACCTTAACATCAGACCTGAAACTCTGAAACTGCTAGAGGAAAAACTAGGGGAAACCCTTCAACATATTGGTCTTGGCAAAGACTTTCTGAATACAACCCCCATTGCTCAGGCAATAAAACCACAGATTAATCACTGGGACCTCATGAAATTACAAAGATTTTGCACTGCGAAGGACACAGTGAAAAAAGCAAAGAGGCAACCTACAGAATGGGAAAAAAATCTTCCCCAGCTATATATCTGGTAGAGGATTAATATCTGGGATATACAAAGAACTCAAAAAGTTAAATAATAAGGAATCAAACAAGCCAATCAAAAAATGGGCTATGGAGCTAAATAGAGAGTTCTCAAAGGAAGAAAGAGGAATGGCATTTAAGCATCTAAAAAAATGTTCTACGTCACTAGTCATCAGGGAAATGCAGATTAAAACTACATTAAGATTCCATCTAACTCCTGTCAGATTGACCACCATCATGAAAACAAATGATCATAAATTTTGGTGGGGATGTGAAAAAAAGAGGAACCCTTCTACACTGCTGGTGGGAATGCAATCTGGTCCACCCATTGTGGAAATCAGTGTGGAGGTTCCTAAAACAGCTAAAGATTGATCTACCATATGACCCAGCTATAGCACTCCTAGGCATATATCCGAAGGAATCATCTCATTTCCTTAGAAGTATATGCTCAACCATGTTTATTGCTGCTCAGTTTATAATAGCTGGAAAATGGAACTAGATGTCCCTCAACTGATGAGTGGATAATGATGATGTGGCACATTTATACAATGGAGTTCCAATCAGCGATAAAGAAAAATGAAGTTATGAAATTTGCAGAAAAATGGATGGACCTGGAAAGGATTATACTCAGCGAGGTAACCCAGGCCCAGAAAGCCAAGCACCACATGTTCTCTCTAATATTTGGATCCTAGCTACAGATGACTGGGCTTCTGTGTGAGAATGAAAATACTTAATAGCAGAGGCCAGTAAGTTAAAAAGGAGACATAAAAGGAAGAGAAAGGAAGGGAGGAGGGTACTTAATAGGTTGATATTGTATATATGTAAGTACAATGGTTGTGATGGGGAGGTAATATGATGGTGAATGGAATTTCAAAGGGGAAAGTGTGGGGGGAGGGAGGGAATTTACATGGGATTTTTTTTTTTTTTTTTTTGGTTTTTCGAGGTAGGGTCTCACTCTAGCCCAGGCTGACCTGGAATTCACTATGGAGTCTCAGGGTGGCCTCGAACTCACAGCGATCCTCCTACCTCTGCCTCCCGAGTGCTGGGATTAAAGGCATGTGCCACCACGCTCGGCTGGGATATTTTTTTATAATCATGGAAAATGCTAATAAAAATTTAAAAAAACCAACCAACCAAACAAACAAAAATTTGAAAAGGAAAAAAAAAACATTTTCTTCTAACCATAGGACTCGTCCCAGATATCTCTAAGTTAAAGAATATTGAATGGGGGCTAGGTGTAGTGGTACACACCTTTAATCCCAGCACTCTGGAGGCAGAGGTAGGAGGATCACTGTGAGTTCGAGGCCACCCGGTGACTACATGGTGAATTCCAGGTCAGCCTGGGCTAGAGTGAGACCCTACCTTGAAAAAAAAAAAAGAATATTGAATGTATTAAAATTAAATTATTAGAGGGTATTGTTATTAGGGAATATTATACTACCATAACCAAAATTCAAGCCTTAGCAAATCGAACTTTACTCTTAGATACTGCTATACTTTTACTGATGTTTACAAAAGTGGATTACAAACAGAACTTTAGACTTATGGTTTTTTAAAAATTAGTTTCTGATTATATGTTATGTTGTTCATAACAAGATTTCTTTCTTTTAAACGTTATATTTTTCAATGGAATCCTTAAATAATCCCCATGTAGAGGAATGCCTGAATGTTGAACTTGTATGTTTTCCCAATGACCAAAGTGATTGTTTTGATATAACATGCAAATCCCCCCTCCATATGTATGTATGTATGTATGTATGTATGTATATATGTATGTATGTATGTATGTATGTATGATGTGTGTGTATATACATATATGTGTGTGTGTGTATAATTTTGATCTCATATTATCTCTGTTAGAGAAAACCCCACTTAATAGGGAATTCATTTCAACAGACAACATTAGGCCTGTAAGGTTCATGAATAACCAAAGACCATGCACAACCACTCTCAGACAGGAAAAGAGCTGTTTATTGGGGCTTGAGCTACTGGGCTGTCTCACAGGAGGAAAGAGAGAGATAGAGAGAGAAGAGCTCATCCAGTGTAAGTCTAGATAGTTTGGGTTTTATAAAGGTTTTTTTTTTTTTTTTTTTTTTTTTTTCCTTTGGGAGGGAGTACAGAGAACAAAGGACAAAAGAATTCAAGGGAGAGCAGGGACCAAACAGAGAAGCTAATTAACCAGAGGACAGAGACCAAATGGAGGAGGTAATTAATCAGAGGATGACTTGCCATCAGAAGAAGAGGACTGAGGGAATTGTATGCATCCATGTCCCACTTTCTATGTCTGGCCTGTCTGAAATTGAAGCATGCCTAGGATCCTTTTCTTCTGACCCTGTCCAGTATACTAAAGAATTCTACCTTGCTCAGGCCTATGACTTTACCTGGCATGATCTCTAAGTTGTCCTGTCTACCACTCTTTCTCCAGATGAATGTGATATAAGATTCATGAATAACCAAAGACCACGCACAACCACTCTGAGGCTGAAGATCGGGAAGAATAAGGAGGGGGTGTTGAATTTCATTTTGTTCCCAGGTCTTGGGGCTAGAAATCTGGTGAGTAGGGCAAGGAGAGCAGAGAGAAGGACAGGCATGTAGAACAAAAAATGATTGAATATAGGGAATCTCAGACCATTTGTCTGCACAGTGGCAGAAGTTAATCAGTAAGAATGTGAAATTAAAAGTACCATTTTCAGGCCATATGGACCCACTGTCCAATTTATTCTGAGGCCAGGCTGTGTTGAAATAAAGGAAGGCACTTAGCTTTTATAGTATCCTGGAGGCTTTAAGTTGTGAAGGAGATAAGCTAGAGGAGTAATAGGCACTTTGGGAAGTCTTATTTCCCATCTCAATGAGAGGAAGCAGGAAAGCATGTAGAATGAGGCTCTCATAAGGGGAAAAGGAGGAAAGGGGGAAATGAGAATAAGAAAAAAAAAAAAAAACAGAGGTTAAGGTGGGTTTACATGGAAAAACACCAATAGGACTCCCCTCGCCTGTGAAGGTGAATGGGGCCAGGTTGGTCTGACAGTTATTTAACCTCTTAGTGGGCAAGGCAGGTGTCTGTGCTCCCAAAGGGCTGAGCAACTGGAAGTGAAGGGTGAGATTTCAGGAGGCAAGGGGACAGAAGGAAGGTGTGCTCGTGAAGGAGGAGATCTGAGGAGGAGCAGGGAGATAAAGAGGGTAAGGGTTTTTTTTTTTTTTTTTTTTTGTGTGTGTGTGTGTGTGTGTGTGTGTGTGTGTGTGTGTGTGTTGGTCACAGTGGCAGCATCAGCGGTTGGACCAAAGGTGCAAAGATCAGAGCAGCTAGGGAGACCAAGTCAGGAGCATGTTAATTACAGTGGCTCAGTGTTTTTCATGCCCAAGGCAGTCTGGCACTCAGAGCTGATGCCAATGGCAGCATCAGCAGTCTTGTGGGACTGGGAAGCTGTGATAGGCAGGCATGTGCCCCAACATCTGAGAGTGGCTGAGAGAGCTCACCAGAGTGGAGGAGGAGAAAAGCAAGGCATATCAGCTCCTCTCCCAAGTGGCCAAGGAAGTTTAGCAGCGAGAAGAGCGAGGAGAGGAAAGGAAGAGAGTGTTCCAAAGCCAGCAAACCAAGCTGAAAGGTATCCCTTAGGGCTCAGTGGGCCTGAGAGCAAGAGTCCTGAGATGTTGAGAGCATGTCTTTTCAAGACCTAGGGAGCCCAGAAATGGGGAGGACTGTGGCCTGACATACCAGTATGGTTTAGATGAGAGAGAGAGAGAAAGAGTGACGAAGGGAGTATATCTCCTCTCTAAAAGAAGGCCATCCCATGAGTAACACTGAGGAGGAGAAGATGGGGGAAGGTTTAGAGGAAATAGAGAGAGTATACCTCTGAGAGCAGGCAATCCATGATAGATACTTACTGAGGAGAAAATGAAGGAAGG
Organism: Jaculus jaculus; assembly: GCF_020740685.1. NCBI lineage: Eukaryota > Metazoa > Chordata > Mammalia > Rodentia > Dipodidae > Jaculus > Jaculus jaculus. The sequence goes on from NC_059107.1 coordinate 66,811,341, forward strand.
AAAAATGAAGCTGAATCATGGTGAAGATGCCTGCAACTGGCAGATAGGCTGAGGCCTTCAGAGTGTCAGTGGCAGCTTGGTGCACTAGTCATGAGAAAGGAGGTCTGGCCACCCAAGAAAGGGCAACCAGGAGCCTCCTATCCAAGTCATGGCACCAGATGTAAGGTTTGTGAATGACCAAAAACCATGCATGACCACTCTGAGGCAGGAAAAGCTGTTTATTGGGGCACAAGCTGCTGGGCTATCTCACAGGAGGAGAAAGAGAGAACAGCCAGCATAAGTCTGGATAGTTTAGGTTTTTATAGAGTGTCTTTTATGGGGATTGGGGTACAGAGAATAAAAAACTGAAAAATTCAAGAGAGAGCAGGGACCAAAGGGAGAAACTAATTTGCCAGGGAGACAGAAACAAAATAGAGGAGGTAATCAATCAGAATGAGTTGCCATCAAAAGAAGAGCCATGTTGTCTCTAAGATAAGGTTGACAAAAAAGAACATCAACAACAAAAACTGTGGTCTAAGATGTTGTTAAGTTATGGGAGTAAAGCCTATACAAAGTTAACATCTAAAGTTACATCAGTCAGTCTGCTGTTGTTCTCTTCCTTCATCTCAAGTCCATCTTGGGACTCTTGTCCTGCTTAATAAGGGCCAATGATACAAAACTCATAATTTTATGGTTCTACAAAACTCATCAAGAATAATCAAACCTCTAGCCTTTTTAGTCTGACATCATTTCATATCTCTAAAACTTTTTCAAGTTAAGTAAAGTACTTTTATTTACTTTTTAGTCTCTACATTTTAATTAACTTTCTTTCTTTCTTTCCTTTGTTTTTCAAAGTAGGGTCTCACTCTAGCCCAGGCTGATCTGGAACTCACTATGTAGTCTCAGGGTGACCTCAAACTCATGGCGAACCTCCTACCTCTGCCTTGCAAGTGCTGGGATTAAACGTGTGTACCACTACACCTGGCAACTTTCTTTTATCTAAGTTTATAGACAGAACTTGTATTTCTCACCTATAATTGTCATTTCTGACCTTGATGTAAGGTTTGTGAACAACCAAAGTCCATGCATGACCACTCTGAGGCAGGAAGAAAGCTGTTTATTGGGGTCTGAGCTGATGGGATGTCTCATGGGAAGAGGGAGAGGAAACAGCTAATGTAATATGATGTATATATAGTTTGGGTTTTCATAAACTCTTCCTTTTGGGAGGGGGGTACAGAGAACAAAGGACTGAGGAAATCAAAGGAGAGCAGGGACCAAATGGAAAAGCTAATTAATCAGGGAGACAGAGACTATACGAAGTAGGTAATCAATCAGAGGATAGCTTGCCATTGGAAAAGGAGCCAGGTTGTCTCTAAAATAAGATCAGCAAGAAAATTATGGCTGAGGGCATTGTTAGGTCAGGGTAATAAGGGTTATGCAATATAAACATCTAAAGTTGCATCAGTCAGTCTGCTGTTGTTCTCTTCATTCATCTCAACTCCATCTTGGGGCTCATGTCCTACCTAACATTCCAGCATTTTGCTATGGATAAGGGGAGTGATTGTCTCTCATTACTGCTTCTTGCTGTGGGAGTCATGGTCAAGTGTTTCAGCAGCTGGCAAGTTCTGTTGAAGCAGGAAATGGGGAGTCAAGTCTGAGGGGGTTAAAAGTTGGTAATGAGTAGAAAAGGGATAGGTTAGTAAAAGTTGGTTGAATGAGTGATGAGTAAGGTAGCAGAATTCCTTAGTATAGCATGCAGGGTCAGAAGTAAAGGATCCCTAGGCACTCTTAAATTTGAGACAGGTCAGAAGTAGAAAGTGGGATATAGATTGCATACAATTCCCTCAGTCCCCACCACCTCTCATAGGGGAGACTCCCATCTGTGCATGAGTGGGTGTGAGTTGAGTAGGAGAGAAAAGAAGGGAAGGAGGGAGTGGAGGTGGTGAGGATGGATTAGATGAAAGTATGTTAGGGGGTTGAGAAGGATGACTAGGGGGAGCAGTAAGAAGCAGGTCATTGATGGCATCAAGATCGAGAGTTGAAGGTAGAGAAGAGTGAGGAGGGGGTATTGAATTTGACTTTGACCCCAAGGTCTTGGCTAGAAGAATCTGGTGAGTAGGGCAACCAGAGCAGAGACAAAGATGAGCACATAGAGTGAAAAATGTTTTAATATAGGGAAATCTCAGACCATTTGCCTGTATGGTGGCATAAATTATCTAAATCAGTAAGAATTTGGAAATTAAAAGTACTGTTTTCATGCCATATGGACCCATTCTGTAATGTATAGTGAGGCCAGGACATGTTGCAATAAAAGATTAGACAGTGTGATTTGTGATCATTGTGGAGCCTTAATTTATTTAAGCTTTGAAGGACACAAGCTGGAGAGGGGGGTAATAGGGACATTTTGGGAAGTCTTATTTCCCATGTCAGAGAGAGGGAGAAGGAAAGAGTGTAGGAGAGGAAGCTCTTGTAAGGAGGAGAAAAGGAAGATGTGCTCTTGAAGGAATGAGTAATTAGCAGTGAAGGATAAGATCTCAGTAGAAGGGGGAAGAGAGAGAAGTTGGCAAGGTTTTTTGTTTTTGTTTTTGTTTTTGTTTTTGTTTTTTTCCCCTTTTCTGTAGTGCCCACATTGGCGGTGGCTGGGATAGGGGCATGCAGACCATAGTGGCTAGGGAGACCAAGCCCCAAGTGGGGAGCATGTAACTCACCACTCATGCCTAAGGCAGTCAGGCTCTCTGAGCTGATGCCTGTGGCAGCAGATAGTGAAGCTGCAGCAGGTGACAGGTGCTCCAGCAGCTGAAAGCTGAGGGAGCTCAGTGAAGCAGAAGAGAAGAAAAGGGGTAGAGGCAAGTTGGCCCCTCTTTGAAAGTTGATGAGGAAGTTCAGGAGGGAGAAGGAGGAGGAGAGGTAAGGAAGACAGTGTCCTGAAGCCAGCAAGCTGAAAGGCACCCCTCAGGACTCAGTGGGGCAAAGAGAGTGAGAGTCTTGAGGTGTTGAGAGTGCATCTTTCTCAAGACCTGGGGAGCCCAGAAACAGGAGAGGGGTGTGGCCTGACATACAAGCACACTTTCAAAGAGAGATGGAATATACCTCCGAGAGAGAATGAGAGAGAGAGAGAGAGAGAGAGAGAGAGAGAGAGAGAGAGAGAGAGACAATCCATATTGAGGGACACTTACTGAGGGGGAGAGGACAATGAAGGTTTTGAGGACAGAGAGAAAGAGAAAGAGAGAGAACACCTCTGAGAGCAAGACAATCTGTGATGGATGTTTACTGGAGTAGAAAATGAGAGAAGGAGGAGATGTGAAGCCAAATTGTGGAGAGTGAGGAAGCCTGTACCTGGCAGAGGGTCTGAGGCCATCAGAGGGTCAGTAGAAGCTCAGTGACCTGGTTGGGGGAAAGAAGGTCTGGCCACCCAAGAGGGCAACCAGGAGCCTCCTATCCAAGTCATGGAACCAGATGCAAGGTTTGTGAACAAAGACCATGAGTGACCACTCTTAGGCAGGAAAAATGCTGTTTATTGGGATCTGAGCTGCCAGGTGATTTCACAGTGCCCCGGCCGGCAGGGAGTTGAACAAGGACCCGAGGGGAAGTTAACCTGAATGGGAGAAGGCAAACAGACACAAGGAGGAGACCATGCTAGGTGTTTGTCAAGGCCTTGAGATTTTATTTTTACACATAGGTTTATATAAGGTTGTAGGGGGAAGGAGTGATGTTCAGGCCAGAGATCACAGGGTTAGTGGCTAAATGCAATTTCTTTGTTTCTTCATCAATTACCAGCAGCACCAGGAGAGGCAATCACCCAGGCATAATGGCTCCTTCATTTCTGGTAATAGATCATTAGATGAGGAAATAGAAACTTAACTCACTATATGGTGGTTTCTGTCAACATGGCCGAGGTTTGGCTCATAGCTCCCAACAAGACCCTACCTCAAAAAAGTAAAAAAAAAAAAAAAAAAAAAAAAAAAGAATATAAGAGAATATTAAAAAGTCATATGGAAATCTACTTTTTATCTTCAGGACCTCTAGGGCAGGGGCTGTTAATGAGTGGCCTGAGGCAATTGATATCTCCTATGAGTTTTTGAAAAATCATTTAAAGTTTTTAGATGATTAGTTTTAAGTTGACTCTTTTGTGAAAGAATTTTGTTTTGAAAAAGTTCAAAGCCTAAGAATAAGTAAGGAGGTTTTAATTAAATTTTATCAAGAGTTATCTGAAGACCAGCTCCAGTAAGGGCCCTAGAAAGTTCTTGAGAGCAAGTAAGGAGTTCAGTGCAATCAGAACCGGCCAAGAGGATGTCATCAATATAATGAATGATATACAAAGAAGTCCATCTATGTCTAAATGGATCTATAATTTGGGCCACAAATTTTTGACACAGCATAGGGCTATTGGCCATCCCTTGGGGCAATACTTTCCATTGGAATCTCTGCATAGGGACTCTAAAATTTACCACAGGTAAACTAAATGCAAAATGCTGATGATCCTCAGGATTTAAGGGAATTGTAAAAAAGCAATCCTTTAGGCAATAATGATTTTACAATATCCTGCAGGAATTGCTACTGGAGTGGGGAGGCCTGGTTGTAGGGCTCCCATAGGTACCATGCCTTATTAATTTCTCTAAGGTCCTGGAGCAATCTCCATTTTTCATACTTTTTCTTTGTAACAAAGATAGGAGTATTCCAAGGAGAGGTGGTGAACAGGTTAAAGAATTTGCTCCTGGGGCTGGAGAGATGGCTTAAGCAGTTAAGGCGCTTACCTGGAAAGCCTAAGGACCCAGGTTCAATTCCCCAGCACCCACATAAGCCAGATGCACAAGGTGGCATATGAATCTGGAATTCATTTGCAGTACCTGGAGGCTCTGGTGCACCCATTCTCTCTCTCTCTCTCTGCCTCTTCCTCTCTCAAATAAATGAATAAAATATTAAAAAAAAAAATTAAAAAAAAAAAAAGAATTTGCTCCTGCTTTCACTTGGGCTCCTGTTATTGGAAACGCATGAACAGTCTTGGTTTGTTTGATTTTAGCTTTTATGTGTTGTATGGGGCAGGAGAGGGAGAGCAGATTTCTAAGTCTAAATCATGGAATTTTTTAAGCAAGGTGGCCTTTTTTTTTTTTTTTTAACTGCAAGGAGAGTTTTTAGTGATTGGGCTTCCCAGGAAAGTTAGTGGGTCACCTGTCGAGTGACTGTTTCTAAATCACAATTGAGAGTTACAGGGGCACATAAATGTCATGACTTAAGCATGTGAAGAGAAGGTGGAGGGTCTGCTATGGGGGCGGTGGGATGTGGCCAGTCAGGGTTGTGATACCTGGTAGCCTCACCCTCTAGCTCTGATTCCTCACCTAGGGAAAGAGGGGTATTAGGGGGAAGGGTAACTGCAGATTTGGAGAGAATAGGATAAATGGATTTAAGGGCAGGTGGGTCATCCTTGGCCATAGGAATAATGACAGAGGGGCACTGCAAAAGGGGTTCATTTGTCTTGCCTAGCGCCTTTGCCTGGGAGCCACCACCACGGTGCCTGCCTGGAGGGTGGGGCAGCTTGGGATAGGGAGCTGCTGCAGCAGCAGCAGTAGCTGCGTGGAGATATTGATGGCTGGAAGTTAGTTCATGAATGGGAGGGGTTTGGCTAGGTTTGAGGTTATTTTTAAGAAATAATTCTCCATCCCTAATAACTTTTGAAATGTCCAGTTGGCACTGGTGAACCTGAAGTACATCGTTTATTATGTTACAATAGGAGAAGATCTGAACTGGGACTTTTTCAGGACAAAAAGTCCTATAATAATCTTTTAAACAATCTCCCACTGTCCCCCATCTTTTTTCCTCAATGGTACCTTCCCTGGGAAACCATGGACATAAATCTTCTAAGAAGAGGAAAAAGCAAACAAGATCTTTTTTCTTAACTTTTACCCCACGGGTTTTGAGGGAGTCTTTACGTCCCTGGATGAAAAGTTCCTGCTTACTTAGGGTCTGTCCCATGACAGAAAAGGAAAGAGGAGAAACGGCAAGACCAAGGGGCAATGTTCCCGGTCAGAGAACTGGCACGGGGGATTCCCCAGTGAGCTTGATGCAAGCTGATCGGCAAATTTAAGAATGTGGCAGCCACCCAAAGAGCATTTACTGGCTGTTGCATAGCCAGTTTTGTTGATAGGAAGAGAGGCTAGATAGGAGGTCTTTGCCAACTCCTGAACAGGCTGTGGGGATTCACACAGGGAGCTAGGGGCCTTCAGCCAATGCCAGAGGGTAGCCCTGGCCAAGAAGCTTCAGTTGCCCTGTCACTATGTTGCAATTCCACATGATGGCACCAACTGAAAGGAAGAGAAGGAAAAGAAGTTTACAAAAAGCAACAAAGAAATCTTGCAATTCTTGTGTCTTGCAAATGTGACTAAATAGTCTTTATTTAAATAGTTTGCCTTAGAATTCGTCACTTGTCTTACCTTAGTGGATCTGTACAATAGGCGGGCTTTATGTGGTGATCACGGTGCAGGTCTGTATTACAGGTGCGGACTGCCTGCACTGACCTCTATGCGGATCTTCACTCACCCCCACCCCCCGGGTGGGGTGGCAATCCAATGACGGGGACAGCCATCCACTCGAGCAACGTTCAGGTTTTTTCTTCATACCTCGAGCCCCATGTTCAGACACCACTTGCCCCGACCAGAGGGGAGTCGAAGAAGGACCTGAATGGGAGAAGGCAAACACACACAATAAGGATACCATGCTAGGTGTTTGTCAAGGCCTCAAGATTTTGTTTTTAAACATAGGTTTATATAGGGCTGTAGGGGGAAGGAGTCATAATCAGGCCAGAGATAACAGGGTTAGTGGCTAAATGCAATTTCTTTGTTTCTTCATCAATTACTGGCAGCACCAGGAGAGGCTATCACTCAAGTGTAACGGCTTCTTCATTTCTGCTAATAGGTCATTAGATGAGGAAAACTTAACTCGCTATATGGTGGTTTCTGTCAACATGGCCGAGGTTTGGTTCATAGCTCCCAACATCACAGGAGGAGAGAGAGAGAACAGCCAGCTTAAATCTAGATAATTTGGGTTTTTATAGAGTTTTTCCTTTTGGGAGGTGGGTACAAAGAACAAAGGACTAAAGAGAAATCAAGGAAGAGCAGGGACCAAATGGAGAAGCAGTCAGGTTCACATTGCTGGCAGAAATCACCTGACCAGGAGCAGCTTGTGGAGAAATAAAGGTTTATTTTGGCTTGCAGACATGAGAGGAAGCTCCATGGTGGCAGGGGAAAACAATTGCATGAACAGAGGGTGGACATCACCTCCTGGCCAACATTAGGTGGACAACAGGAGAGTGTGCCAAACACTGGCAAGGGGAGGCTGGCTGTAATACCCATAAATATGCCCCCAACAATACACTGCCTGCAGGAAGCATTAGTTCTCAAATCTCCATCAGCTGGGAACCTACCATTTAGAACACCTAAATTTATGGGGGACACCTGAATTAAACCACCACACAGGGGGACAGAAACCAAACAGAGGAGGTAATCAATCAGAGAATAACTTGTCATCGGAAGAGCAGCCAGGTTGTCTCTAAGATAAGATAGACATGAAACTATGCCCAAGGGCATTGTTATATCCGGGTTAGTCAATATAGACATCTAAAGTTGCATCTATCAGGCTGCTGTTGTTCTCTTCACTCATGTCGACTCCACCTTGGGACTCTTGTCCTACCTAACACTTGGATATAATATTTGTCTGTGTCACCTGTAAATGTCATGTCACATACAGAAAGGCTGTATAATGTAATAACCAGGTTATAGGGGCTAATAGATTTAACATGCCTCGGTGGCTCTGATAAGCATTAATTTTTTTTTTGAAGAGTGGTCCTTGTGCCTGGCCAGCATACAAAAGGGAGCTAAAACTAAAGTTCCTAAGGGCTACATCTGTATTATTAGAACTTCATCTGCAGCAGTTAAGGAGAATCAATTGTTGTCTGTATAGAGCTGAATAATCTTGGGTTGTATTTGCCCCATAGTACAGTCAATTTACTGTTTTTCTATACATAACCTGGTATCTCTGTGACCAACTGAGGCATCTGTTGCTCTGTGTTATAATTCTCATAGATTTTAAATTCACAAAACCATTTAGGATCTTTTGGCCCCTTTTAAAGAGTTTAACAGCAAATAAACAAAGGAAGGTACCATATTTGGCAGATCCAAGATGACCTTTTGTCCATGTGTCTGTGTAATTAAAACAGTTTTATATTCCATCAAGGCAAAAGGAAACTACACTGAAGGGAATGAGAATATCTTAAGCACATATTTCCCAGTTGTAAATTTTGTAACAATTTCCCTTTTCTAATCAACCCTACTGTGGCTGATGTTCAATAGCATTTTTTTTTTCCTCTCAAGTTTTCTAAAGATCCATCTCTGTTTATTTAACTTTTCTGATCTTTCTCCCTTTATTTACTCAGTAGGGTCATGAATGCAGCAGCCAGTCTCTGTGGAGGAGCAATGGCTTAGAATACTCCTTACCACCTTATCATAAGACTTCAACATAACTGAAGAATTTATGAACCACTGACCTCCATGGAAAAATTCTTTTGAACAACAAAATTACAAGCTCAGACTTGACCTTGGGACTATCAGGCTACCTGGGGAACAACATTAATCCCCTCTCAGTAGGCAATCAGTTAAAAAAAAAAAAAAAAAGCTTTATCTTTTTGTTATCCATTCCCAAGGAAAAATAAACAGCCAGAATTTTAATGTTTACCTCCATCCTCCCCCATCTGGGTGGCAATCCACAAACTTCAATGATACCCCCCCACACACAAGCCTTAGCTACTGAGATGGCATAAACCCCCCAGTGAGACCTGCACTGTGCTGTCTCCTCCCAGTGTCCCCATTGTTCATTTCTACAGGACAAGGGAGACAAAAGGAACTGAAACAGTAAAGCAAATTCTTTCATAATTTGTATAATAGGTTCTCCTTGGGTCCATAGGAAACCAGTAATACCTTGTGACCCACCCTAGCACCCAACTTTTTCCGATCATCTTCCAGCACTGGGGAAATAGCAAGGACCTGGTGTTAGGTCAGGACAGGCTTCCAAAGTAGAGTCACCTAGGACAGCAGGATGGCAACAGACATAAGGAAATGGATTTTCTACATTCCTCAAGAAACTCCCCAGCCATTATTTCTTCCTTGCCCAACAATGCCCCCAGGTCATGACGGGCTCCTCCCCAGCGGGCAGTAGTGCTGAGGACAGACAAGGCCGGCTGGTTTCCCCCAGGGATTGAAGAGAAGGGTGGATGTTGGACGACTCAAAAACCTCTCCTAGTCACTGGAGAAAAACCACACTGAGTTGGGAGTCTTGTGGAAGCAGGAACTCTCTTTATTGTCCTTTATTGTTAGAAACAGTTGCCTGTATCATGTTGGGGACAAAGGCAGAGATTTTAGGATGGGGAAGAGGTAAGGGCCAATAGTAAACTGTGACTATTGAAATGATAATTCCAACTCTTGCGTGGAAGTAGCAAGCAAGAAGCCATTAGGTGTCTTGCTGAATCCCAGCTGGCCAGAGACAGGCCGCCAAACTTTAGCTAGGCTCAGGAAGTTCCACTAGGCCTCACTCCTGGGCCATTCAGGGCCCAACATCTCCCCCTTTTGTTTTTTTAAGAGCATTAGTTACCATGGCCCCTGTCTTAGATTGTCCCTCTCTGGGGATCTTACCTGTCACTGGGTACCATGTGTTTAGCTCCCTGAGAACCCACTCCATGGCCTGTCTTAGGTTGTCTCAGTCAGTCTGAGATCTTACCCCTCATTGACCACAAGGAGGACAGAGGAAGTGGCAGTGGGTCATCTGAGGAACTTAATTCCTGAGTTGCCAGCCTGTGGTAATGTATCTCAACCTGATGGAGTTTTATTGCCTCTAGCCAATGGTGAATGAATTGTGTAATTTTGTTAATTACACAAGGCCTGACAGTGATGATAAGGAGGAGGGGAAGGAGGGACCTAAGATAAGGGAGGAGGTAGGGTAAGAAGCCATGTAAGCTCGTCCACAGTGGGCTGTCTTGGGGGTCCCATTGCCTCCTCTCCAAGTCTTCCTGGAGCCTCTTAATCTTGTCCTGGACGATTCCTGATTTATTGTCATAAAAGCAGTATTTTTCCTATAAAACAAGCATATGCCTCCCTTTTTGGCCATAAGTAGGTTTAGTCTCCTCCTGTTTTGTAGGACTACCTCAGCCAGGGAATCTAGCTTCCAGGAATGATATCTACATCTGGGATTAAGGTGGCTGGGGCACAAAGGCCCATCCAATTGGTGGGCAGAAAGTTATAGGCCATCCCGCCTCCACAAACATAATCCATTCCAGAAGGTGGGCAGCATTGAGCACTGGGCTCAGTTGTGTTAAAAGTATATAAGGAAGGATGAATGTACCCCATATCTATACTGGGATTTTTAGGAGAAGGCGGGGACCAAATGCAAGTTTGAGAGGAAATATTGGGAAAAGCTGGATGGGGATGGGGAACGTGGCTGAACAATTTTTTAAGGTCATATGGACAACTGTACTGCAAGCAGCCAGGGAGGCCCAGCTCAGAGGCAAAGCCAGAGCAGGGTGAAGACCATTTTAGGAACAGTACTCCAGGGTGGGACACTACCTGGAGAAGTGATTGTCAGTGTCCCCTTGATGGGATAAATATTTTAGGTCTCTTGCTGGTACCCAAATGGGTCTTTTTACATCTTGAGGGAAGACACATCTAAACCCTCTCCCTGCTGTGAGAAGTGGGTCTGGTCCTCTCCAGGCCCTGGTCAATAGGTCCCTCCATCTTACCCAGATAGAACTGTAGGTAACAGATGAGGAACAATGTTTTTGAAAAAGGGATAATTGTTTATTTTCTTTAGAAAAATTAAAAATATTTAGGGTAAATAATGCCTGTTTTAGTTGGTCATGCGGAGGTAAGGATTCCCTCTTTTGTTTTTGTAATTGAGACTTGAGAGTCTGATTATATCCTTCAATGATAGCCTGGCCCCAGAAGTTGTATGGGATGCCTATGGAATGTGAGATTTTCCAGGTCTGGAGAAAATCTACAGAGGCCTTGTTTATAAAGCAGGGGCCATTATCTGTTTTAATTTGGTTAGGTAGTCCAAGAGTGGCAAAGCACTGAAGCATATGGCTAATTGTATGTTTAGATTTTCCCCCGGCATGTACCAATGCCCAGCAGGCATGGGAAAAGGTATCGACTGAAAGAAAAATATATTTAAGCTTTCCAAATGGAGAATAGTGTGTGACATCAATTTTCCAAAGATGATTAGGGCAGAGCCCTTGAGGATTGATTCCTGTAGTTTGAAGGGGGATTACTTGGAGGAAAGGCTGATGGGACTTATAACTCCGGACAATTTTTTTAAGGTCCTTGACTTGTACCTGTGGAAACCTGTGCTTGAGACCTCTGTAGTTGACATGGGTCAATAAGTGGAAGCATGTAGCTTCTGTAATAGTATTACACTGAGGCATAAAAGCCATTTTATCAGCCAAATTGTTTCCTCAAGAGAAATCCCAGTAAGTTTTGATGACCCCTGAGATGTTGAAGAAAAATGGGATTAATTCTTTGAGTAGGAAATGAATTTGAATCATCAGAGGAGCTATATGGCTGGAGTCCAGTCTAATATGGGCCTCAACCAGGTTGGGTAATAAGTTAACAACATAAACACTGTCAGAAAACAAGTTAAGTGGCTCTTGAATAGTGTCCAAAGTTAGAACAACAGCAAATAGTTCTTTGAGTTGTGTTGACCCCTCAACCTCATGGGAGACTGACTTTATGGGCATATGCTCTTTTTTTCTGTTTTAAGGGAGGGTAAATGACTAGGGATACCCCCAGGCACCCTCCATCGGTAAACATGGTAAGAAAGTCAGGGTTAGGTTGAGACAGAAAAAGCCTGTGTGGCTTCCATTCTAACCTGGAGAAAGAACTCATCCATTTGTGGGGGCCATACTGGCAATCAATTTTACCTAGAAACCCCTCAAGAACCATAGCAACACTGTTATTATTTCTCTGAAGCCAGGTGAAATCAGTTATCTTAAAAGGAGTGACAATAAGGTGAGGTTCTGTGCCAAACAACCAGACAGAGGTGTCTCTGCCCTTGATAATGCAATCAGCAACCTGGTTGGTTATAGAATAAACTCTAGGGACCCCAACAACTGAGAGGTGGACCCATTGGATGGGCTAACCTTCCTGGGCCAACAGTGCATAATGTTTTCCCCAAGAAAATATAGAGGGAGATGGGAAAATCAGGATTGAACCTCTTTAGGGCCACAGCATTTATAGACTGTTGTACCTTATGAAAAATTTGTTGATGACAAGGGGACAAAATTACCTGAGAGGAAAAGTTAAGATCCTTTAGGGGGTCAAACAAAGGGGACAGCTCTTCAGTAATTATGGGTATCCAGGGCCTCATCCAATTAATTTCTCCCAAGAGCTTCTGGAGTTGAGGCAAGGTGTAAGAATCCTGAATATAAAGTTGTGGTTTAACAGGTTAAACTGTATCTAGGGTAAGGATTGAGCCAAAGATCTTAAAGGGAGGCACAATTTGAACTCTCACAGAAGCTACTTTAAAGCTGTGAGTATGAAGGATAGTTAGACATTGGTGGGTAAGGTCCTGGAGTGTGGAGGAATCTAGGCACCCAAGAATAATATCAACCATGTTAATATAAAACAGGGTATTGGGGAGATTGAAAAGAGAAGAGAAAATGGATTACATGTAATATTGACAAATGGGTGGGCTATTAACCATGCCCTGAGGTAAGACAGTCCACTCAAATCTCCTATCTGGGCCACAAAAATTAACAGTGGGTACAGAAAATGCTAATTTTTCCATGTCTCCTGGATGGAGAGGGATAGAGAAGAAGTAATCTTTTTTTTTTTTTTAATTTTTATTTATTTATTTATTTGAGACCTACAGACACAGAGAGAAAGACAGATGGAGAGAGAGAGAATGGGTGCGCCAGGGCTTCCAGCCTCTGCAAACGAACTCCAGATGCGTGCGCCCCCTTGTGCATCTGGATAACATGGGACCTGGGGAACCAAGCCTCGAACCGGGGTCCTTAGGCTTCACAGGCAAGCGCCCAACCGCCAAGCCATCTCTCCAGCCCGAGAAGAAGTAATCTTTAATGTCAATGATAGTAATATGGTATATATTGGGAATAGCTGGGATCCATGGGAGTCCTCTCTGGGGGGTTCCGAAGGGGATCATGCGTTCATTGATCTTCCTTAAATCATGTAAAAATCTCCAGGACCCATTAGACTTCTTTTTTTTTTTATGACAAAGACAGGAGAGTTGCAGGGACTAGAGGAGGGATGGATATGTCTGGCCTCCAACTGTTGATCAATAAGTAGGTGGAGTTGGTGTAACTTGGAAGAAGGGAGAGACCACTTCTCAACCCATATAGTATCCCCTGGTCTCCATTGCATTTTAAGTGTGTGTGTGTGGGGGGGGTGCTGTGCAGTGGCTCTTAGAATTGGGGGTGTTCATTGGAGTAATTGGGATGACATTCCCTCCCTTCCTCAAACTGTTGTTGATATTCTTTTTTATCTAACAAATCATTATAAAATGCCTAATGGTTAGTAGTGAGGAAAGCCTTGGCATCTCCAAGGATGTCTATTTTTGTTTACTTTATCTTTCTATGCTTCTATGAAGCTACTAACAAACAACAGCCTCAAAATTTGTGCTTAAACTTAGAAGTACTCGATACTGTATTTGTAAAAAAAAAAGCTGTAATTTCTAATAATGTTAAAATCTATTTTCATATTTGTAAAAATATGTTTCAAGAAAGCTATAAAAAAAAGTTCCCAGGGCTGGAGAGATGGCTTAGCGGTTAAGCGCTTGCCTGTGAAGCCTAAGGACCCCGGTTCGAGGCTTGGTTCCCCAGGTCCCACATTAGCCAGATGCACAAGGGGGCGCACGCGTCTGGAGTTCGTTTGCAGAGGCTGGAAGCCCTGGCGCGCCCATTCTCTCTCTCTCTCCCTTTATCTGTCTTTCTCTCTGTGTGTCTGTCTCTCTCAAATAAATAAATAAATAAATAACATTAAAAAAAAAGTTCCTAAATCAATAAATGATAAAGTCTATATGTTTATTCTGGGTAAATAGTATGAGTCAATTCTGATCTACTATTTTATAAAGAAGTTATTTTCAAAGGCCTTTTGAGAAAAAAAAAAAAACTCAAATGGTCATATTAAGAGTATTATGGTAAGGACAATAAAAGGTTTTGTTGGTAGTTATAAGATGACCTGACTAAAGAAGATGAACTGGAGAGGACACTTTAAATGTTGGATGTTAAATGTAAATTGAAAAACATTTTTACAGAATGGTTATATAGATTGCAGAGTAAAAGTATGTAGGTGAAGGTAGGAGTAAAATATATAGTTGAAAGTATGAGTAAGCTTAAATGGAAGGTTAAAGACAAAGTACATGATCAGATTGCAGACTTCTTGAGATATAAAATGACTATTAGCTTAGGACTTACATCAGACTAACAAAGGAAGGCCCTGGCTGGTAGCAGGTTACTATGGTACTCAGGCTGCAAACTTAAAACTTAGACTTATTGATGTTAATCTGGTCATGATAATCATTATGAAAGACAGAATTTAGAGTACCCAAGCAAGTTAGCTAAGTTTCTCTATCTGTCAACCTTTTAACTAAATCTTAAGGTTAAAATTGACCCATTAATATTTAATTCTCTCCTGAGGTTATTATATCAAAAATCCTGCTTAAAAAAAAAAACTCACAAAAGAAGGAATTCTACCAAACTCCTTCTATGAGGCCAGCATCACCCTGATACCAAAACCAGGCAAAGATAGAACAAAAAAAAAAAAAAAAAATTACAGACCAATCTCACTCATGAACATATATGCAAAAATTCTCAACAAAATATTGGCAAACAGAATACAAGAATATATCAAAAAGATCATTCACCCTGACCAAGTAGGCTTTATCCCAGAGATGCAGGGATGGTTCAACATACGCAAATCTATAAATGTAATACATTACATAAACGGGTTGAAGGACAAAAATCACATGATCATCTCATTAGATGCAGAGAAAGCATTTGACAAAATCCAACATCCCTTCATGATAAAAGTCCTACAGAGACTGGGAATAGAAGGAACATATCTCAATATAATAAAGGCTATTTATGACAAGCCTACAGCCAACATATTAATAAATGGGGAAAAACTGGAAGCTTTTCCACTAAAATCAGGAACAAGACAGGGTGTCCACTGTCCCCGCTTTTATTTAATATAGTTTTGGGAGTCTTAGCCATAGCAATAAGGCAAGAGACACACATAAAAGATGCAGATGACATGATTCTATACATAAAGGACCCTAAAGACTCTACTAGCAAACTGTTAGAGCTGATCAAAACCTACAGCCATGTAGCAGGATACAAAATGAATACACAGAAATCAGTAGCCTTCATATATGCTAACAACAAAAACAAAAAGAATCACTCCATTTATAATTGCATCCAAAAATTAAATAAATAAAGTACCTTGGAATAAACCTAACCAAGGAAGTAAAGAATCTCTACAATGAGAACTTTAAAACACTCAAGCGAGAAATTGCAGAAGACACTAGAAAGTGGAGAAACATCCCTTGTTCCTGGATTGGAAGAATCAATATTGTGAAAATGGCAATCTTACCTAAAGCACTCTACACATTTAATGCAATCCCTATCAAAATTCCAAAGGCTTTCTTCATGGAAATAGAAGAAACAATCCAAAAATTCATTTGGAATCACAAAAAAACTCGAATATCTAAAATAATACTGAGCAACAAAAATTAAGCTGGTGGTATCACCATACCTGATTTTAACCTGTACTACAGAGCCATAGTAACAAAAACAGCATGGTACTGGCACAAAAACAGACATGTAGATCAGTGGAACAGAATAGAGGACCCAGCTGTAAGCCCAAGTAGCTATAGCCACCTGATATTCGATAAAAATGCCAAAAATACTCATTGGAGAAGAGACAGCCTCTTCAGCAAATGTTGTTGGGAAAACTGGATATATATCTGCAGAAGGATGAAAATAGATTCTTCTCTCTCGCCATGCACAAGAATTAAGTCCAAATGGATTAAAGACCTTAACATCAGACCTGAAACTCTGAAACTGCTAGAGGAAAAAGTAGGGGAAACCCTTTAACATATTGGTCTTGGCAAAGACTTTCTGAATACAACCCCCATTGCTCAGGCAATAAAACCACAGATTAATCACTGGGACCTCATGAAATTACAAAGATTTTGCACTGCAAAAGACACAGTGAAAAAAGCAAAGAGGCAACCTACAGATTGGGAAAAAATCTTTGCCAGCTATATATCTGATAGAGGATTAATATCTAGGATATACAAAGAACTCAAAAAGTTAAATAATAAGGAATCAAACAAGCCAATCAAAAAATGGGCTGTGGAGCTAAATAGAGCATTCTTAAAGGAAGAAATACGAATGGCATATAAGCATCTAAAAAAATGTTCTACGTCACTAGTCATCAGGGAAATGCAGATTAAAACTACATTGAGATTCCATCTCACTCCTGTCAGATTGGCCACCATCATGAAAACAAATGATCATAAATGTTGGCGAGGATGTGGAAAAAGAGGAACCCTTCTACACTGCTGGTGGGAATGCAATCTGGTCCGGCCATTGTGGAAAACAGTGTGGAGGTTCCTAAAACAGCTAAAGATTGATCTACCATATGACCCAGCTATAGCACTCCTAGGCATATATCCAAAGGACTCATCTCATATCCTTAGAAGTACATGCTCAACCATGTTTATTGCTGCTCAATTTATAATAGCTGGGAAATGGAACCAGCCTAGATGTCCCTCAACAGATGAGTGGATAATGAAGATGTGGCACATTTATACAATGGAGTTCTACTCAGCGGTAAAGAAAAATGAAGTTATGAAATTTGCAGAAAAATGGATGGACCTGGAAAGAATTATACTAAGTGAGGTAACCCAGGCCCAGAAAGCCAAGTGCCACATGTTCTCTCTCATATGTGGATCCTAGCTACAGATGACTGGGCTTCTGCGTGAGAATGAAAATACTTAGTAGCAGAGGCCAGTAAGTTAAAAAGGAGACATAAAGGGTAGAGAAAGGAAGGGAAGAGGATACTTAATAGGTTGATATTGTATATATGTAATTACAATGATTGTAATGTGGAGGTAATATGATGGAGAATGGAATTTCAAGTGGGAAAGTGTGGGGGTGGGGAGGGAGGGAATTACCATGGGATATATTTTATAATCTTGGAAAATGTTAATAAAAATTTAAAAAAAAATAAAAAAAAGTACTCACAGAGAAATTTACTCTTTTTTCTCCTATTTTATAAAGTAAATAGACCACATTTGGAATCATTAAACAGCATTTATCTGTCACACACTTAAAAAAACTACTTCATAGTGAACAAAAAGAAATTCTAAACAAAGTTATATGGTGATTTAAGATGAAATTTCTCAATTCCTCCAACAATGAGTCTTAATACTTTAAATTTAACTTACATCATTACTGAACAAGTTTACCAAAGTACCACAGGCAGAACTATAGAGTTGGTTAATATAGATTGTGTTATGAAAATTTGTGTATGTTTGGAATTCAACATAGTTCTATAAAATTGAATTGGAGGAGATTAAAAATATTTCTTTTTGGGCTGGAGAGATGGCTTAGCAGTTAAGCGCTTGCCTGTGAAGCCTAAGGACCCTGGTTCGAGGCTTGGTTCCCCAGGTCCCACGTTAGCCAGATGCACAAGGGGGCGCACGCGTCTGGAGTTCGTTTGCAGAGGCTGGAAGCCCTGGCACACCCATTCTCTCTCTCTCCCTCTATCTGTCTTTCTCTCTGTGTCTGTCGCTCTCAAATAAATAAATAAAATTTTTTTAAAAAAATATTTCTTTTGGTTCAGCAATTAAAGGCGCTTATTTGCAAAGCCAGAGGCATATAGTGGAACATACATTTGGAAGTTGTTTGCAGTGCTAGTGGCCCTAACATGCCCATTCCCTCTCTGTTCCATGAGATTTGTCCCCTTTTTTTCATTAGATCATGGCAATTTAGTCCAGTTCCTGTATTCTTTGGGTATGTTAGATATAGCTGAATTAATTTCAGAAACTGACTTACAAAGTGCTAAATCATATATATGTATATAATATTCTAATTCTGTTAAGCTTTAAAAATTTAAAAAATTTTTGTCTTCATATTTAAGCCAAAAGTATTACTACATAATATATATTTCTTGTTTACTTTGAATTCTGTTAGCAGATCTTTTGTTCATAGTTTATTTCTCTGTAGCCTCATATGCCTTAAATATGTGAACTCCCATTTTTGTTAGCATCAGACTTTTCCTGATATCAGAATATTGTAATTTGCTTTGTACAAAGTCCATGATGTTTGGCTATCAAACAGCATGCATCACAATGCCTGACTAAAACCCTCTAGTTTTTTATTTTTTATTTTTATTTATTTTTTCAATGTTTTTATTAACAACTTCCATGATTATAAACAATATCCCATGGTAATTCCCTCTTTCCCCCCTACTTTCCCCTTTGAAACTCCACTCTCCATCATATCCCTTCCTCCTCTCAATCAATCTCTCTTTCATTTTGATGTCATGATCTTTTCCTTCTGTTATGATGATCTTGTGTAGGTAGTGTCAGGCACTGTGAGGTCATGGATATCCAGGCCATTTAAGATGGTTCTTGTCCTGTTCATGCTGATTTTGCTGGATGATTAACACTGAGATTATAATCTAAGTCTTATAGAAAGTGACTTTTTATGGTTTTGTTCTTAGGAAAACCAAAAAACTCCCCATATCTTGGGAAAATCCACTGCATACAACCAAAGTTAATATAGTTTGTCTAAGCCTCATGTAACAGTCATAAATAATTCTTTAGTTAAGCTTTAAAATAGTTCAATGGTAAAAGATATTTACTTAAAAAATTACTTTGTGCCTGTCAAATTGTCTCTAATGTATGTTAAAATCAGGCTTGCTTAACTCAACAATGACCAGGCTTTATTTTATTCTTGAGCTGTGTATATATCAGTCTCAGTCAAGGGTTCACTTAATTGTTTCATTTCTTGTATCTTAAGTTCATTGCTTATAAAGATATTGATACTTAAGACATGTTTCCTGCCCTGGAAAAATAATCTTAAATTGCTGTTCTGCTTCCAGTTTGGAGGGCAATTGGTACTTGCATGGTATACAGACTAGCCAAAGTTGTTTTCAAACACAGATGCCAAGTTTTTATACTGTCATGTCTTTTTGCTGGTATACCGTTTCTAGATTAAATCAATTGCCTTAAAGTTATTGATAAAATAATTGATAACCTGTTTTCAGGGCTACTAAAATGTTCTGCTTATACTATAACTGACAGATACTTAAAAGGTAGAATGTGTATGCTTTCTATATTCCAAATATAGCTTATACTGTCACCTGACAACTGAGTTTAAATATTAACCAAAATGATTTCACACTATTGTGTTATCCTCTAACCAGATCTGCTTTGCTAACCAGATATGTTCTGCACCCTTTTAACTAATCTGTTTTGCTCATCAGATACATAGTCTCTCTGAGTCATTAATAACCACATGTAGTAGCCAAAATAAGTTGGAGCCATCATGTGGAATTGCAACATAGCGACAGGGCAACTGAAGCCTCTTGGCCAGGGCTACCCTCTGGCGTTAGCTGAAGGTCCCTAGCTCCCTGTGTGAGTCTTGACAGCCCATCCGGGCATTGGCGAAGACCTCCTAGCTAGCCTCTCTTCCTATCAACAAAACTGGGTATGCAACAGCAGTAAATGCTCTTAGAGCAGCTGCCAGTTCTTAAAATTTCAGTTATGCTTGCACCAAGCTCACTGGGGAATCCCCCGTGCCGGTTCTCTGACTGGGAACGTTGCCCTTTGGTCTTGCCATTTCTCCTCTTTCCTTTTCTATCATGGGACAGACCCTAAGTAAGCAGAAACTTCTTATCCCGGGACTTAAAGACTCCCTCAAGACTCATGGAGCAAAAGTTAAGAAAAAAAGATCGTGTTCGTTTTTTTCCTCTTCTTAGAGGATTTATGTCCATGGTTTCCCCAGGAAGGTACCACTGATGAAAAAAGATGGGGGACAGTGGGAGATTGTTTAAAAGATTATTATAGGACTTTTGGCCCTGAAAAAGTCCCAGTTCTAATCTTCTCATATTGGAATTTAATAAATGACGTACTTCAAGTTCACCAGTGTCAACCGAGTGTTTCAAAAGTTGCTAGGGATGGAGAATTATTTCTTAAAAATAACCTTAAACCTACCCAAACCCCTCCCATTCATGAACTAATTTCCAGCCATCAGGATCCCGGAATGGCTACTGCTGCTGCAGCAGTACCCCTCCCCTCCGCCCTCCAGGCAGGCACCACAGCAGTGGCTCCCAGGCAAAGGCACTAGGCAAGACAAATGATCCCCCTTCGCAGTGCCCCTCTGTCATTATTCCTATGCCCAAGGATGACCCACCTGCCCTTAAATCCATTTATCCTATTCTCTCCAAATCTGCAGTTACGTCTCCCCCTAATACCCCTCTTTCTCTAGGTGAGGAATCAGAGCTAGGGGGTGAGGCTACCAGATATCACAACCCTGACTGGCCACCTCCCACAGCCTCTATAGCAGACCCTCCACCTTATCTTCACATGCCTAAGTCACGTCACTTCTGTGCCTCTGCAACTCTTGATTGTGATTTAGAAGCAGTGACTCGACAGGCAACCCACCAACTTTCCCGGGAAGCCCAATCACTAAAAACTCTCCTTGCAGTTAAAAAAGAAAAGGCCACCTTACTTAAACAACTCTATGATTTAGACCTAGAAATCTGCTCTCCCTCTCCTGCACAGCACATCAAAGCTAAAATCAAACAACCTAAGACTGTTCATGCATTTCCAATAACACACGCCCAAGTGAAAGCAGGAGCAAATTTTTAAAAAATTTTTTATTTATTTATTTGAGAGCGACAGACACAGAGAGAAAGACAGATAGAGGGAGAGAGAGAGAATGGGTGCGCCAGGGCCTCCAGCCTCTGCAAACGAACTCCAGATGTGTGCGCCCCTTGTGCATCTGGCTAATGTGGGACCTGGGGAACCGAGCCTCGAAGAGGGGTCCTTAGGCTTCACAGGCAAGCGCTTAACCACTAAGCCATCTCTCCAGCCCAGGAGCAAATTCTTTTTTTTTTTTTTTTATTAACATTTTCCATGATTATAAAATATATCCCATGGTAATCCCCTCCCTCTCCACCCCCACACTTTCCCGTTTGAAATTCCATTCTCTATCATATTACCTCCCCATTACAATCATTGTAATTACATATATACAATATCAACCTATTAAGTATCCTCCTCCCTTCCTTTCTCCACCCTTTATGTCCAGGAGCAAATTCTTTAACCGGTTCACCACTTGAGTCGAGCAGGGCAAAAACAGATTCAAGGGAGGAAGGCTGAAGGAGATAAGCACTCTAAACAATCCACTGATTAAGATGATGATAGTGAGCCAGACAGGAACAAAAGTATTGTTATTAAGCCCCAGCAGTATCACCATTTAAAATTTAAACATATCAAGGAATTAAAAAGTACTGTTTCCTCTAATGGACCTACTGCTCCCTTTACCATGACCCTACTAGAGGCCCTTAGTGATAGTTGGCTTTCAGTGAATGATTGGAAAATGCTTGCAAAGGCCATCCTGGCACGAGGGGACTTTCTCCTGTGGCCCAGGCCAAAGCAGCTCACTCTGTACATCACCTTGACGCTCAAACCTTGTGTCTTCTTTTTAAAATCACTAGGGAACAAGCTCGCCAGATAGTCAAACAATGCACAAGCTGTGTCACCCTCCTACCCATTCCCCACTTAGGGATAAATCCTAGAGGTTTAATTCCCAATGAGATCTGGCAAATGGATGTAACACATGTTCCCTATTTGGTAATCTTAAGTACCTCCATGTTACTGTGGATACCATTAGTGGATTCATTTTTGCCAGCCTCCATGCTGGAGAAGCTTCAAAAAATGTCATTGCTCATGTGCTCAATTGCCTTGGTGTTATGGGAAAGCCCCAAATTATTAAAACTGATAATGGTCCTGGATATACTGGGAAAAAATTCCAAATTTTCTGTCATCAATTACAAATTAAACATATTACAGGCATACCATACAATCCCCAGGGTCAAGGAATTGTTGAGCGAGCCCATCAAACTATTAAACATACCCTCCAAAAGTTAAAAATGGGGGATTTATATCCCATAAAAGGCTCCCCCCCCCAAATCTTCATTATGCTTTGTTTGTCTTAAACTCTTTTTTTTTTTTTTTTTGGTTTTTCCAGGTAGGGTCTCACTCTGGTCCAGGCTGACCTGGAATTAACTCTGTCATCTCAGGGTGGCCTTGAACTCATGGCAATCCTCCTACCTCTGCCTCCCGAGTGCTGGGATTAAAGGCGTGCACCACCACGCCCGGCTTGTCTTAAACTCTTTAACCCTTGATGCTCAAGGAAAGTCAGCTCCTGATTGCTTTTGACACACAAACACAAAAAATTCCTTCGCCAAAGCCATGTGGAAAGATCCTTTAACTTTAAAATGGAATTGCCCAGACCCTGTCCTCATTTGGGGCCGTGGGTCAGTTTGTGTGTTCGATACTCAAAATGATGCCGCAAGATGGCTACAGAGCGTTTAGTTAAACAAGTCAATGAACCTATAAATTCTCAGTAAAACAAGCCCGCGAACACCCTGTTCCTGAGGCAACTTCCTCTTCCAGGTTTCCAGTACTCAAGATGAAAACAGTCGACCCCCGACATCTACTGCTCCTCTGCTCCTTGTTGCCCATCGTCCCCTTAACTACTGCTACCATCTTTCAATGGGAATTTCAAGTAAAGGAGGCCGCATCAAACAGGATTCCACCACCCTTATTGGTTCAGGGCACTGCCCTCTTACAGGATGCTGGTAAGCCCTCACCTTTAAAATCACTCCCCAAACAATTACTGCTACATATAGTTCTTACACCTGCTTTTCTTATGACAATAAGGGCAGTTGTTTAGATTATGGATCCACCTATGGAGGTTGTAGATATTGGAGCTGCAGAATGCATAAAGTCTATAGTAAAAAGGGTATTCTCTGCCCCCAAGGAAAAGAGTTCATCCTTGTTATCTCTGACCCTTGGCATGAGCACTGGGAAAAGGGAGTCGCAGGCAAACTCTATAATGATGGCTGGTCCTCCTACCCTATGGAAAAAAAATATATATCCAGACAATTAGTCCCTGCAGACTCCAAGGATCAAGTAAATCAAATAATTTTAGAAAATGAACAAAATCTCCACTCTGTCCTCCAAAATCATGACAAGGTTAAATGGGACTCTTGGCCAATATATCTTCAATATGCTGTCAATCTACTTAATGCCTCCCAGGTATATGCCTCTCCTTGCTTGCTTTGTGCCTCCCTTTCACGTCCAATTCTTGCTGCAACTCCCCTAAATGCCTCCTCTACCCTCAGCCTTTCCTTTAATCAGTCTTACTATAAGACCACTCCTTATATTCTGACAGCGAATTTTCTGAAAAACTACAACAGATGATTGATTCCACCACTAATAGTCTTGAATCCCTCCAGAGACAGATACCTCCTTAGCCAAGGTCACCCTACAGAATCGACGTGCTCTTGACCTCCTTACAGCAGAAAAAGGAGGAACATGTATGGCTCTCCAAGAGGAGTGCTGTTTTTATGTCAATGAATCCAGAATCATTGAGGAAAACATAAAAAATTTGCAAAAACTTAGTTGAGAGTTGCATTCTCGATATGGTCTTTCCTCTCAATTTTGGACCAATTCCCTCTTCTTCTCCTGGTTGCCATCAGTAATAGTACCTCTACTTATTTTAATCCTCCTACTCACAATCGGACCTGTTATTATAAATAAAATCATGTCTTTTATATGTCAACAGATTAATGCTACTAAGATGCAGCTTTTGTAGATTCATTATCACAGACTGGAGCTGGCGGATCGAGGCGTTGCCACTGAAGACCTACCATCTGCAGCTGTCACTCTCCCTTGATCTTACATTCTGTACTCATTTACTATACTATATACACTGTACTCATTTACTATACTGCTGTCCTCTGCACCTCTGCTATTGCTGTGGTCTACCTATCATGGCCAAATAGCTACCTCTCCTACGGGAGCTGCATAGGATTCAGATCTATGCATATCAGCACACAATAAAGTGAGTGTGATATGGGCACCAACATGGGTGCGAGGCAAAGCACCACAAGGGAAGGTCCCTTTCTGACTGCTTCTGAATTTCCTGAGAGAAAAACCTGACTTACATGGAGGTTGGTTCCATAACTGTTATCACTAAGGCTGTGCTTCACTCTCTGGCCACATAGGCCCTGCCTTCCTTCCCCAAAAGGTACCAAGGGCTAAAGATTGTGGGAAAAAGACATCCCATGGGAGGAGTTGGGTCCCTACTCCCCCAGTTGGTTAATGCCCACCGCTGCAAAGCAGGCCTCCCCCTCTTTTTGTATAAAAGAAGGGAAGAGATGTTGGGAGCTATGAACCAAACCTTGGCCATGTTGACAGAAACCACCGTATAGCAAGTTAAGTTTCTATTTCCTCATCTAATGATCTATTACCAGAAATGAAGGAGCTGTTACACCTGGGTGATAGCCTCTCCTGGTGCTGCCAGTAATTGATGAAGAAACAAAGAAATTGCATTTAGCCAGTAACCCTGTGATCTCTGGCCTGATTATGACTCCTTCCCCCTACAACCCTATAAAAACCTATGTGTAAAAATAAACTTCGAGACCTTGACAAATACCTAGCTTGGTCTCCTTCTTGTGCCTGTTTGCCTCCCCCCATTCAGGTTAACTTCTCTTCGAGTCCTTGTTCAACTCCCTGCTGGCCGGGGCAGGGTCTCACTCTAGCCAAGGATGACCTGGAATTCATTATGGAGTCTCAGGGTGGCCTTGAACTCATGGCAATCCTCCTACCTCTGCCTCCTGAGTGCTGGGATTAAAGGCCTGTGCCATCCCACCTGGTATCTTAGATTTTGATTAGTCCTCCCTCCACCTTTCCTTTACTCAATCTCTTCCCCTGACCTCGCTTAGGCATTTTCACCCCATTAATCTGTTCTTCTACTTACATATATAGAGTAACATTCTATTAAATACTCCTCCATCCCTTTCTATTCCCTTTATATCTCCTTTCTGGTTTACTGGACTCTGCTATTGAGTTTTATTCCTACTCATATAGAAGTCCAATCACTTGTAGCTAGGATCTACATATGAGAGAGAACATGTGACATTTGGCTTTCTGGGCCTTGGTTACCTCACTAAATATAATACTTTCCAGATCCATCAATTTTCCTGCTCATTTCATAACTTCATTTTTCTTTACCTCCAAGTAGAACTCCATTGTATAAATGTGCCATATCTTCATTATCCAATCATCAACTGAGGGACATCTAGGCTGGTTCCATTTCCTAGCTATTGTGAATTGAGGAGCAATCAACATGGTTGAGCAAGTATCTTTAAGGTAGTGAGATGAGTCCTTAGGATATATGCCTAGGAGTAGTATAGCTGGGCCATATGGTAAATCTATTTTTAGCTGTCTCAGGAACTTCCACACTGATTTCCATAATGGCTGAACCAGATTACATTCCCACCAACAGTGTAGAAGGCTTCCTCTTTTTCCACATCCTTGCCAACATTTATGGTCATTTGTTTTCATGATGGTAGCCAATCTAAGAGGAGTGAGTTGGAATCTCAACAGTTTTAATCTGCATTTCCCTGATGACTATGAATGTAGAACTTTTTTTTAGATCTTTATATGCCATCTGTATTTCTTCTTTTAAGAACTCTCTATTTAGTTCCATTGCCCATTTTTTAATTAAGTTGTTTGATTTCTTATAATTTATTTTTTGAGTTCTTTGTATATCCTAGATATTAATCCTCTATCAGATGTATAGCTGGCAAAGATTTTTTTCCCATTCTGTAGGTTGCCTCTTTGCTCTATTCATAGTGTCCTTTGGCTTACAAAAGCTGTGTAATTTCCTGAGGTCCTAGTGGTTGACCTGTGGTTTTACTTTCTGAGCAATTGGGGTTATATTCAGAAAGTCTGTGCTGATACCAATATGTTGAAGGGTTTCCTCTACTTTGTCCTCTAGCAGTTTCAGAGTTTCAGGTCTGATACTAAGGTCCTTGATCCATTTGGACTTAACCTTGTCCATGGAGAGAGATGAGAATCTATTTTTTTTTAATTTTTTAAATTTTTATTTGCATTTTCCATGATTATAAAAAAAAAAATCCCATGGTAATTCCATCCCTCCTCACCCCCCACACTTTCCCCTTTGAAATTCCATTCAAGAATCTATTTTTATTCTACAGATACATATCTAGTTTTTCCAGCACCGTTTGCTGAAGAGGCTGTCTTTTCTCCAGTGAGTATTTTTGGCATGTTTGCTGAAAATCAGGTGGCTATAGCTATGTGGACTTACATCTGGGTCTTCCATTCTGTTCCACTAATCTTAATGTCTGTTTTTGTGATAGTACCATGCTATTTTTATTGCTATGGCTCTGTAGTATAGCTTAAAATTGTGGATGGTGATACCAGCAGCCTTATTTTTGTTGCTCAAAATTGTTTTAGATGTTTGAGGTTTTTTGTGCTTCCAAATGAATTTTTGGATTGTGGTTTTATTTTTCTATTTTCATGAAGAATGCCATTGGAATTTTTTTTTTTATTTTTTTTTTGTTCATTATTTATTTATTTATTTGAGAGCGACAGACATAGAGAGAAAGACAGATAGAGGGAGAGAGAGGGAATGGGCGCGCCAGGGCTTCCAGCCTCTGCAAACGAACTCCAGATGCGTGCGCCCCCTTGTGCATCTGGCTAACGTGGGACCTGGGGAACCGAGCCTCGAACCGGGGTCCTTAGGCTTCACAGGCAAGCACTTAACCGCTAAGCCATCTCTCCAGCCCGCCATTGGAATTTTGACAGGTATTGCATTAAATGTGTAGAATGCTTTTGATAAGATTGCCATTTTCACAATATTGGTTCTTCCAGTACAAGAACAAGGGATAACTTTCCATTTCCTAGTGTCTTCTGCATTTTCTCACTTGAGTGTTTTACAGTTTTCTTTGTAGAGATTCTTTCCATCTTTGGTTAGGTTTATTCCAAAGTACTTTTTGTTTGTTTGTTTTTTGTTTTTTCAAGGTAGAGTCTCACTCTAGCCCAGGCTGACCTGGAACTCACTATGTAGTCTCAGGGTGACCCTGAATTCACGGTTATCCTCTTACCTCTGCCTCCTGAGTGCTAGGATTAAAGGCGTGCGCCACCACACCTGGCCAAAGGTTTTTTTTTTTTTTAATGCAATTGCAAATGGGAGTGATTCTCTGATTTCATCCTCTGTGTGTTTGTTGTTAGCATATAGGAAAGCTTCTAATTTCTGTGTGTTTATTTTGTATCCTGCTATATGGCTATGGTTGTTTATCAGCTCTAACAGTTTGCTGATAGAGTCTTTAAGGTCCTTTATGTATAGAATCATGTCATCTGCAAATAATGATAGCTTGATCTCTTAATTTCCAATCTGCATCCTTTTTATGTGTGTCTCTAGCCTTACTGATGTGGCTAAGGAATTATTTCAGTTTTCATGTATTTGTTAAGATTTGTTTTGCATACTAATATATGGGCTATTTTGGAAAATGTTCCACGTGCTGCTGGAAAGAATGTGTATTCTGCAGCATTTGGATGAAATGTCTTGTATGTATCTGTTAGGTCCATTTCTTTTATCACCTCATTTAATCCAGATGCATCTGGTTTTTTTTTTTTTGTTTGTTTGTTTTGCCAGGAGGACCTGGCAATTCATGAGAGTGGGGTGTTGAAGTCACCCACTACAACTGTGTTTGGTGTTATCTGTGACCTTAATTTCAATGGTGCTTGTTTGATGAAATTGGGCGCCCCCATGTTAGGTGCATATTTAAATTTATGGCAATGTGGACTCTGGAAAAAGGGATGTTGCCTCCTTTATCTCAGATCCCAAGCAAGTTTAAGCTATATGTCTCACAGACCCTGTCCAGAGACAAAATGGCAAATTGTATCTGACAAGGAAAAGGGAATGCCAAACAACATATAACTAACTTTGGTTTCATTTAGAGTTCTTCTCTTTTGAACAATTGAAATCACTACTGTCAGATAAAATTTCTCATTAGACAACAGGTCAAGTGGGTAAACTGAGTTAAGGTATTTGGTCTTATGTAAGACAAGCATCAGGGTAAAAGCATATGATAGAAAGGCATCAAGTAAGTGATCACTCTCTCAAACATTTAATTGGATAAAATCTAAAATAAATAAAATCTAAACTGCCAAGGTTTTAACCAATAGAGAAACTGAGTCCAATAGTTCATGACATCAATTTGTTCATGGTTTAAGGGTTATTAATCTGAATTGAAGGCTCTCAGTAAAATACATTAGGTTCCTCTGTTTGTCAAGTTTTAACTGGAGAAAGTGAGTCTTAAGATAAAGGTTCATGTGTGTTTAGTTTCCAAAGATGAGTTACTCATATCTAAAGACAATGTGATTTTCATGGTAGCTCTTGTTTTATTTATAGTAATTCTATCAAATGGTCATCACTAGGCTTAATCACTTAGGTTTAAGTGATTTAATGTCAGTCACTACCATTTTTATCATCCTGTTATGATATGTTGAGATGGCTTGCCTAAGCTTTATCAGTTTTAAGTCATGGGTAAAACCTAAAATTGCTTTATGGTAATAAAACAATCTATTATACATAAGATCAATTGCTATCCAAATTTAAGTAAAGTCATTGGTTGTCAAATAGTGTTTTCTCTTTCCCTGAGACTACATAGTTAATTCCAGGTTAGCCTGGGCCAGAGTGAAACCCTACCTCGAAAAACCAAAACCAAAAAAAAAAAAAAAAAAAAGATATATTCCCTGCTTTAGGGTACAGCCTCATGCTCAAACAATGATCCTCATCTGAGAGAAATAATTTCATGCTCTGTGGTTCTGTTTCCAATGTTCTAGAGTAATTGGTACCCACACAGGTATCTGACTAATCAAGGATATTTTCTTTTACTTTTTTTTTCAACAATAGATTTAATGTTTATTTAAGCATAGTAGACATGGCTATAACATAACATCTCTATTTCTTATACACAAATATCATGATTTATAATTTCATTCTTACTTAAAATTTAGTTGTGTCACTCTTGGGCATATAAATGAAGGAATTATATACTTGTATATTTTTGCAAATTCGTACATACTAAAAGAGTCCATATGCTTTTTTTTAAAATTAGTTTTATACTCAGTGAATACAGTCAAGTTGGTACCATTGTTGGCCTCCTCCCTGTCCTCCCCCCTCCACCTGGCCCCTCCTTATTGGTGTATATGGATCATGCATTGTGGGGTTAGCCATCAGTTATGGGTAGGAGGAAATGTTTCTGTGTATCATGACCCAACATGTGGTTCTGACAATCTTTCCACCCCCTTTTCTACAAATTTCCCTGAGCCATGTTGGGTTCATTTAGGTCTGCTTCAGTGATGAGGTCTTGGAAGCCTCTGTGTCTCTGGATATCTGATTTGGTAGAAGTTGATTGTTCTCTGTGTTGATCTCCTTCATCCTTGTGCTGGTAGCTGGTTCAATAAGGAAGTAAAAGATGAAAACTTTAGGGCTGGAGAGATGGCTTAGCGGTTAAGCACTTGCCTGTGAAGCCTAAGGACCCCGGTTCGAGGCTTGGTTCCCTAGGTCCCACGTTAGCCAGATGCACAAGGGGGCGCACGCGTCTAGAGTTCGTTTGCAGAGGCTGGAAGCCCTGGCGCACCCATTCTCTCTCTCTCTTCCTCTATCTGTCTTTCTCTCTGTGTCTGTCGCTCTCAAATAAATAAATAAAAATAAAAAAAAAGATTACTTTAAAAGATGAAAACTTTAAAACACTCAAGAGAGAATTTTCAGAAGACAGTAAAAAATAGAAAGGCATCCTATGTTCTTGTATTGGAAGAATCAATACTGTGAAAATGTCAATCTTACCAAAATTAATCTATACATTTAATGAAATACCCATCAAAATTGCAATGGCATTCTTCATCAAAATAGGAAAAAAATCCTAAAATTCATTTGGAAGTACTACCTCAAATTGTCAAAACAATTCTGAGCAACAAAAATAAGGCTGGCAGTATCACCATACCTGATTTTATGATATATTAACAGAGCCATAGTAACAAAAACAGCATGGTACTTATACAAAAACAGACATATAGATCAATGGAACAGGTTAGAGGACCCAGATGTAAACCCAGGCAGCTACAGCCATCTGGTTTTTGACAAAAATAATATTTATTGGAGAAAATAGAGCCTCTTTAACAAATGGTGCTTGGAAAACTGCATATCTATATATAAAAGGATGAAAATAGATCTTAATCTCTCTCTCCATGCACAAGAATCAAATCCAAAAATATCAAAGACCTTGATATCAGACCTGAAACTCTGAAACTGCTAGCAGAAAAAGTAGGAAAAACACTTCATCATATAGATCTAGGTAGTGACTTTCTGAATATAATCCCAAATAACTAATCAACCACTGGGACCTCATGAAATTAAGAAGGTTTTGTTCAGCAAAGGACACTGTGAGTACAGCTAAGAGGCAACCTACAGAATGGGAGAAAATCTTGGCCAGCTATGCATATAACGAAAGACTAATATCCATGATATATAAAAAACTCAAAAACAGGGTGGAGAATGGCTTAGTGGTTAAGGCTTTTCCCTGCAAAGCCAAAGGACCTCGGTTTGATTCCCCAGGGCCCATATAAGCCAAGGCGCATGCATCCAGAGTTCATTTGTAGTGGCTGGAGGCCCTGTCACACCCATTCTCTCTCTGCCTCTTTCTCTCTCTCTCTCTCAAATAAATAAATAAAAATAAAAAGTTAAAAAAAATTTTTTTTTTTTTTTTTTTTTTTTTTAAAGGCCAGGTGTGGTGGCACAAGCCTTTAATCCCAGCACTTGGGAGGCAGAGGTAGGAGGATCACCATAAGCTCAAGGCCACCCTGAGACTACATAGTGAATTCCATTCCAGGTCAGCCTGGACTAGAGTGAGACCCTACCTTGAAAACCCAAAAAAACAAAAACAAAAACAAAAAACCATCCAAAACCTAAATGATAAGAAATCAAACAACCTAATTAAAAAAAAAGATGAACTATGAAGCTAAACAGAAAATTCTCAAAAGAAGAAATACAAATGGACTAAAAACATCTAAAAACATGTTCCACGTCTTTACCCATCAGGAAAATGAAAATTAAAACTACTTTGAAATTTCACCTCACTCCTGTCAGAATGTCTATAATGAAGAAAGCAAATGACAATAAGTGTTAGCAAGAATGTGAGAAAAGAGGAGCACCTCCACACTATTGGTGGGAATGTAAACTGTGGAAATCACTGTGAAGGTTCTTGAGACAGCTGAAAATAGATTTACCATATGACACAACTGTACCACTCATTGGCATATAACCTAAGGACTCTCCTCACTACTTTAGAGACACTTGCTCATCCATGCTTATTGCATCTCTATTCACAAAACTAGGAAAGGAAACCAGCCTACATGTTCTTCATCTGATGCATGGGTAATGCAAATGTGGTACATTTACACAATGGAGTTCTATTCACTGGTAAAGAAAAAGGAAATTATGAAATTTGCAGGGAAATGGATGGATCTGGAAAGGATTATACTAAGTGAGGTAACCTGGGCCCAGAAAGCCAAACATCACATGTTCTCTCATATATGTGCTTCATAACTACAAATGTTTAGATTTGTCTGTCAGTTGGAATAAAAGTATGTAGAAGAGACTAGCCAGCTAGAAAGGTGCTATAAGGGAGGGAAGAGAAGGGAGGATTTAGGGGAAGGGTATTGTATATATGTAAGTAATTGAACAGATTACTGGGAGTGCAATGGCCTAATTGAGGTCAGGGGAAGGGGTTGAGTGAAGGAAGGGTGGGAGAAGGGTTAATCAAAATTTAAGATGTATGAATAAGCAACATAGAAACCTACTTCTTTGGATAATGGTACATCCAGAAGTCATAGATTGTTACCAGGCATGGGTACTAGAAAACTTTCAGTGCCAGAGATGGGATACTTTCCAGTGACTTGTTGGCCAGGGAGGTCCTTGATGCCACCAAAACATTACATGCCATTGCCAAGTCTCTTGGTTTCCCACCAGAACTAGATGGTAAACCCTATTGCTGAAGACTCCACATTTTTGAGCTGCAGGTCACTGAGAAATCAAGCTGGAGTTGAGCTGAAAACCTCCTCCCTGTGTATTAGCAGACAGCTGGAAAAAGCTATGTTGCATGCAGCCCTATGAGAGAAAGAAGTCATCAATGGTGGTGAACAGCAGTGGATATTGCAAACCTTAAGACTAGTCAGCCAAGCTAAATGTGACAACAGATGCAATAGTGACATGTCTGTTATGAAGGAAACAATCCACTCTAATTGAGGTTCACTCCACAGGAGGGAGTACATGCCTAGTAGTACAAGTCTAGTCAAAGCCTATGGCAAAGCTGGCATGGTGGTGCACAACTTTAATACCAGCACTTGGGAGGCAGAGGTAGGAGGACTGCCATGAGTTTAAGGCCATCCTGATAATACAGAGTGAATTCCAGGTCAGCCTGGAATAGAGTGAGACCCTACCTTAAAAAACCAAGAAGAGCCGGGCGTGGTGGCACACGCCTTTAATCCCAGCACTCGGGAGGCAGAGGTAGGAGGATCGCCGTGAGTTCGAGGCCACCCTGAGACTACATAGTGAATTCCAGGTCAGCCTGAGCCAGAGTGAGACCCTACCTCGAAAAAACAAAAAACAAACAAACCAAAAAAAAAACCAAGAAGAAAAAAAAAAAGCCTATGACAGGGGAGATCATGAGCTCTAGGAGAGTAATGCCTGGTGTTGTCTAGCTAAATAAATATGTTATGCCTGCCAAACTGCTCTGTAAGCACTTTTCTTGATGTTTATATCCATATGTTAATGCTACTCTCACTTTTGGTTAGAGAAGCTTCTGTTTTTAGATGGTGGTAACCACTGGGATGACATCTCTATCACACCTTCCAAGGCTCAGGGTCCTTTGTGGAAGAGGTGGAGCAAAGAATGTAGGAGCCAAAGGAAGGGTAGGACTCCTTACAATGCACTCTTCCAGACACAAAATGGCCTGGTTATCCATGACCTCACAGTGCCTGGCACTACCTACACAAGATTTCATCATAGTGGGAAAAGAGGATGACATCAAAATTAAAGAGTTATGAGGAAGAAAGTGGGGTGGTGAGGGAGTTATCATGGGTAATTTCTATAATTATAGAAGCTTTCAATAAAAAAGTTTTTTAAAAATTTATTTAGCTGTGTGTGGTGGCATATTTGGGAGGAGGATTGATGTGAGTTGGAGGCCAGCCTGGGATTACAGAGTGAATTTCAGGTAAGCTTGGACTAGAGTGAGACCCTACCTTAAAAAACAAACAAAACATATTTATTTGAAGGAGGAGAAGAGAATGGCACATTAGAGTCTCTTGCCACTGCAAAGAACTCCTGACACATATGTCACTTTTTGTGTCTGACTTTATGTGAGTACTGGGAAATCAAAACTGGGTTAGCAGGCTTTGCAAGCAAGCAAGTGCATTTAACCACTGAGCCATCACTCCAGCCTCCATTTTTTTTATTATTCATTTTTTATTGACAACTTCCATAATTGTAAAATATATCCAATGGTAATTCCCTCCCTTCCCCCACTTTCCCCTTTGAAACTCCACTCCACATCATATGCCCTACCCTTCAGCCTTTTATTTTGATGTACTGATCTTTTCCTCCTGTCATGATGGTCTTGTGTAGGTAGTACCAGGCACTCCTAGGGCTCATAACTACCCTGTAGGTTTTCAGTATCAGGGATGTATTCCCTCCTATGGAGCAGGCCTCCAGTCAAATTAGAGGGTGGTTGGTTTCCCCCATAGCAGACATGCTACTATTGCACCACAACTGACCCCTTCCTTTTTTTTCTTTCAAGGTAGGGTCTCTCTAGCCCAGGCTGACCTGGAATTCACTACATAGTCTCAGGGTGGCCTCAAACTCACAATGATCCTCCTACCTCTGCCTCCCAAGGACTGGGTTTAAAGGTGTGCACCACCAGATCTGGCTCAGCCTCCATTTTTTTAAGCCAATCAATATTCACTGAATTCAATTCACCTTCCCCTACCAACTAAGTTGTACCAGTAGTTTTTTTAAAAACTTTGCTCTATCCCTCTCCTCTCCTCCCGCGCTCGCTGCCTGAATCTCGGCCGTAATTGCTGCTCCCCTTGCCGGACGCCTCCGCCTCCGCCTCGGCGCCCGGTCACGCAGCCCGCGCCGCCCGCGCGCAGCCCTCGGAGGGCGCCCCGCGACCACCGCCGAGCCTCCCGACACGGTCGACCCTCGGCCGCGCAGGCGAGCCGCCGCACGCACCGCCCGGCAAAATGGGAAATGAGGCAAGTTACCCTTTGGAGATGTGCTCGCACTTTGATGCGGATGAAATTAAAAGGCTAGGGAAGAGATTTAAGAAGCTTGATTTGGACAATTCTGGTTCGTTGAGTGTGGAAGAGT
Source organism: Jaculus jaculus (assembly GCF_020740685.1). NCBI lineage: Eukaryota > Metazoa > Chordata > Mammalia > Rodentia > Dipodidae > Jaculus > Jaculus jaculus. Next base: position 66,845,917 of record NC_059107.1, read on the forward strand.
TCATGTCTCTGCCCGAGTTACAACAGAATCCTTTAGTTCAGCGAGTGATAGACATATTCGACACAGATGGGAACGGAGAAGTCGACTTTAAAGAATTCATTGAGGGAGTGTCCCAGTTCAGTGTCAAAGGCGATAAGGATCAGAAGCTGAGGTTCGCTTTCCGCATCTACGGCATGGATAAAGATGGCTACATTTCCAACGGGGAGCTCTTCCAGGTGTTGAAGATGATGGTGGGGAACAATCTGAAAGATACACAGTTACAGCAAATTGTAGACAAAACCATAATAAATGCAGATAAAGATGGGGATGGAAGAATATCGTTTGAAGAATTTTGTGCTGTTGTAGGTGGCCTAGATATCCACAAAAAGATGGTGGTAGATGTGTGACTCTTTGAAGAGTTTTACCCAACACTTTTGCTTTCTTCTCCATCTCTGAAGATCTGCTCAAGACGTCCAGCAATGCTCTCTGTGTATTTAATGGAAGTATTTTTCTCTGTGAAGCCACATTTTCCAACATGAGCCTCATGAAGCCAACTAAGTGTTATTGAACTCTTACTCTCTCAATAACTCTGTGTAGCACTTTACAGTCTGAAGGATAGCAGCATGACAAGAGCATCCATCACTGGTGGAGAAAGGGAAGGGGTTGGCTTTTTAATTTATTTTTCTTCATCTTTTATAACAAAGTATCTATATATACATATGTAAATATTTATATATAGATATATGTAGCTTTCTATATCGTTAGTAAGTTGGCTTTAATTTAATATACTTGATTCAGAAACAAACAAAATGTTAGAGTACAAAAGTGCCAAGCAGAAACATAAACCATCCTTTTACTTCACACAGTTTCTATGTAGATAGAAGATTATACAATTTGAACTGGGTATTTAGCCAGCTATTGTCTTTTTCCCGTGCTTTCTCCGTTGAGGGATTGACAAAGCAAACTAATGTTCTGTTACCTACCTTAACTACATTTGTGTGCTCAGAGTCTGTAGCGTTATTTATACATGGATCACTTGCAGGGACAGTGTCTTACTGCTGAGCAGCTTGCTCGCCCCGTCTGCTTGGAGAGCCCAGTTCGGTGCCGCTGCAAGCAAGCTCTTGCGTTCAGACGGCATCTGCATCACTTCTCGGCCTTTTGGCTGAGATCAAATGTAGATGGTGTCCGCACATACTTTGTAGCAAGGAGCCGTTACTTGACTAGATGTCCCTGAGCACATGTAATACTCCACTTGTGATTTTATATATTAAGGCCAGAAGCTATCTGAGATAGTGATAATTTTTTCATGTATTAATGAACCCAAAGTAATCATGTAATGGCTTAAAAAAATATGTTTCATTATACATGGGCAAATATTTTGCTACTAAACTGTTTGTGAACATGAATCCCTCTGTGTTTTAAAAGACCTGTAGGTAATCTAAAAAACCTTGTGATATTTAATGTGCAGATATTTAAGCACCTATGCTTGTAATTTAAATGGGGAAAATCTTGTTAACCTATATGCCATGGAAAAGCAAATTTTATCCAATTTATACTTCAATTTCTTTGTCGCAAGGCATAGAGTACATATTTTTTGCCTACATTATTGTTAATGGATGATGACTTAATTAGTGTGATATAAAAATATGTCATGTTATACCACTTGATGTTATCCCTTCCCTTTCTGCAAAGGTACTGTTGGCTGGAAGAAAGATTCTGGTTAGTTTTATATGATGATAGAAGTCTTCCTTACATAGTTTTTCCATAAAACCTGGTTTCATAATCATGAGTGGTAACAGGCAGGTTAAATCAAGGTGAATGAGTATTAAATGAGCATACCTGTCTGTCGTTGCTGTTCCTTCAGCTGAGTGCTGCACATCATGGGCTCTGTCTGTGAGAGAAAAATCCCGGTGCTTGGTGTCCTTGCATGACATGGAGTTTTGCATGTAGATCAATTTAAAAATGTACCTCTTGTTTACATAATTTGCATAATTTTAAAAGATGATGTTGCCAAACTTTGGAAATGTTAATGTTCAAAATGAAAATCTCCACTACATGTAACTTTCTTCCTCTGGATCAGTACGTGGCTTACAACCCCGGCCAGCGATTTGATTTGCTCCAGTGTCAACTGCCATGTGCTTCGCTTCAAGAGGGAACTAGTCTTTTGTGAATTTTTTGTACATAATTATTTGTAACAAAGGTTATAGCAAACGCTTTCTATTTCTCTTGCTTGTGCATATCTTGGCTGGCGTTATAGAAAGTAGTGCAAAAATTATATCCTTACTGGGGAGTAGGATTTTTTTTTTAGTTTGGGGGGGGGTTCAGGGGAAGGGTTGTTTATGTTGAATGTGTAGATTTTCTTCTGCATGATACACATCATGTGTTATCTTTAGAAAACTTCATACTGTATGAATAAGAAAATAAAATATTTGAAACTTGCTTGAAAAAAAAACCTTTGCTCTATTTTTTTTTAATTTTTTTTTTTATGTATTTATTTGAGAGCGACAGACACAGAGAGAAAGACAGATAGAGGGGGAGAGAGAGAATGGGCGCGCCAGGGCTTCCAGCCTCTGCAAACGAACTCCAGACGTGTGCGCCCCCTTGTGTGTCTGGCTAACGTGGGACCTGGGGAACCAAGCCTCGAACCGGGGTCCTTAGGCATCACAGGCAAGCGCTTAACTGCTATGCCCTCTCTCCAGCCCACTTTGCTCTATTTTAATAAGCAAGCTAGTAAAGAAAAAAAAAAAGCCTTCAGTGTAATCATTCCACAACATTGTCCACTGTTGGCCTGGCATCTGCTTGCAAGTGTGAGCCAGGCTGCCCACCACCTCTGCCTTGCCTTCTTGCTTACCCTGCTAAGCAACTGTCTCAACCACCAAAACCATTGCTGAGCAGGTCAGCACTCTATTCAGAGCTAGACCTAACAAGCCTCTCTGCAGAGTCACTCTGCTGTGGGCAGCTCTCTTAAAAGTTACAAGCCGGGCTGGAGAGATGGGCTGGAGAGATGGCTTAGCGGTTAAGCCCTTGCCTGTGAAGCCTAAGGACCCCGGTTTGAGGCTCGGTTCCCCAGGTCCCACGTTAGCCAGATGCACAAGGGGGCGCACGCGTCTGGAGTTCATTTGCAGTGGCTGGAAGCCCTGGCGCGCCCATTCTCTCTCTCTCCCTCTATCTGTCTTTCTCCCTGTGTCTGTCACTCTCAAATAAATAAATAAATAAATAAATAAATAAATAAAGTTACAAGCCAAAGGATCCAGGTTTGATTTCCCAGGACCCACATTAGCCAGATGCACAAAGGAGCACACACGTCTGGAGTTCATTTGCAGTGGCTGGAGGCCCTGGCACACCCATTCTCTCTCTCTCTCTCCTTTTTTCTCTGTCAAATAAATTAATTAAAATTAATTAGTTTTTTTAAAAAAGCTACAGGCTTGAGCTGGGCATGGTGGTACATGCCTTTAATCCCAGCACTCAGGAGGCAGAGGTAGGAGGATCACTGTGAGTTCAAGGCCACCATGAGACTACGTAGTGCATTCCAGGTCAGCCTGAGGTAGAGTGAGACACTACCTCAAAAAAAAAAAAAAAAAAAAAGTTACAGATCTGGAATGAGATTGGATCAAACACATGCTGAATCTCTGGAGCCTTCTGCTTTTATACTAGGGCCCATTTACTCCATTATGCTATCAGCTTCCTAGTGGCAGAGCAGTCTTCCTTGGTGTCTCTCAGCCACTAGTACTAGAGTCACAGGACAAAGTGGATATAGACAACCTCAGAGGCATCTCCCTGTGCAGTGCTAGATACCCTAGTGAGGACAATCAAAGAGCTGTTGCAGAACAGGGCAAGATAGATGAAGGAAGTGGAAAACTTCAGGTCTGAGCCTCTAGGTAACCATGCACTAGGGATTTGTAAGAGGCATGAATCTAGCTCTTGAGGGGAAACTAGAGGAAAGATGGGGGATGGGAATCTGGGCATTCCTAGGAGAATCACCCAGCAGGACTTTGCAGGATGGAGCTATGCTGACCTCTTGCTCTTTTTGATTTGGAGCTTGATTTACAGGCAGGAAAATTTGCCCATATAAGTGATTTACATGTGTTGATCACTAAAATCTAGTAAGTCCTGATGCTTCCTATAGCAGAGCTTCTGGGCTCACATTGCATCATTGTGCCTTAGTGGTTTGAAGAACAGACTATAAAAGGCAGAAAATTGGATTAATTATTGGCTTTACTACTGCCAGTGGTGTGATCCTGAAAAAAGGCATGAATCATTTTAAAATTGGGATGAAAATTGGGATGGCTTAAGAGTCCCTCATAAATTTAGGCGTTCTAAATGCTAGGTCTCCAGTTGATAGTCATTTGCCTCTTGGAGGCAGTGTATTGTTGGGGGAGGGCTTATGGGTATTATAGCCAGCTTCCTCCTTCCAGTGTTTGGCATACCCTACTGTTGCTGTTGTCCACCTGATGTTGCCCAGAAGGTAAAGTCCACCCTCTGCTCATGCCATCATTTTCCCCTGATACCATAGAGCTTCCCCTCTAGTCTGTAAGCCAAAATAAACCTTTTCTACCACAAGCTGCTCTTGGTCAGGTGAATGCCAGCAATGTGAACCTGACTGCACAATAATATATATGTCATTGCCTTGGGGGTTGCATGAGAATAAAAGCAAAGTACAAGGCTATGCCCATCATTAGGCTCTATGAATCTCAGCAATTGTCATGACTGATGTATGTTGTATGAGGGAGGGTGGGGAGAAATTTGCCCTATTTCCTTTCACCAAACCTGAACTCCTGAGGCCAGGCAATAAGAAGAAAGACCCTAGTTGAGGTAGAATGTATCCACTAGCATGGCTCCATGGGAAAGATTCGCTATTTTTTTTTTACAATTACCAAATGATTCAGCAAATATATTTTTTAAACATTTTTTAAAATTTTTGTTCATTTTTTATTTATTTATTTATTTGAGAGCAACAGACACAGAGAGAAAGACAGATAGAGGGAGAGAGAGAGAATGGGCGCGCCAGGGCTTCCAGCCTCTGCAAACGAACTCCAGACGCGTGCGCCCGCTTGTGCATCTGGCTAACGTGGGGCCTGGGGAACCGAGCCTCGAACCGGGGTCCATAGGCTTCACAGGCATGCGCTTAACCACTAAGCCATCTCTCCAGCCCCAAATATATTTTTTTATTGACAACTTCTATACCAACAGACAACAAACCATGGTATTTCCCTCCCCTCCCCCACTTTTCCCTTCATAACTCTGCTGTTCATCATATCCCCTCCTTCTCTCCATTAGTCTGTCTTTTAATTTTATGTCATCATCTTTTTCTCCTATTATGAGGGTCTTGTGTAGGTAGTTCCAGGCACTGCGAGGTCTTGGATATCGAGGCCAATTTCTGCCTGGACAGTTTTATGTAAGGAGAGGTACCTTTCCTTTGGCTCTTACATTCTTTCCGCCACTCTTCCACAGTGGACCCTGAGCCTTGGAGGGTGTGAATTGTTTCAGTTCTGGACACTTCCTTACTCTTTTTTTTTTTTTTTTTTTTTTGAGGTAGGGTTTCACTGTAGTTCAGGCTCACCTGGACTTCACTCTGTATTCTCAAGGTGGCCTTGAACCCATGATGATCCTCCTACTTCTGCCTCCCAAGTGCTGGGATTAAAGGCATGCACCACCATGCCCAGATCCTACTTTTTCTTTAAAAAAACAAAACAAAACTTTATTTTCACTTTTTTCTTTGAGAGAGATAAAGAAAAAGAAGCAGATAGAGAAAGAATTGGCATGCCAGGGCCCTCAGCCACTGAAAACAAAACTTAGATGCAAGTGTCACCATGTGCATCTGGCTTTACATGGGTCCTGAGGAACCAAACCTTCACAGGCAAGTGCCTTAACCTCTAAGCTATCTCTCCAGCCCCACACTTTTTTTATTTTTATTTTTGAGTTTTTATGTGTATTTATCTATTTGAGAGAGAGAGAGAGAGAGAGAGAGAGAGAGCTGATGCAAATTCCAGATGCATGTGTCACTTTGTGCATCTAGATTATATGGGTCCTGGGGAACTGAACCCAGGTCCTTTGCTTTGTAGGCAAGTGCATTTACCACTAAGCCAGCTCTCCACTTACTCTTTTCACAGAGCAAGCCTCCAGGACCCAAATTTACCCAGATTAGGTCCTGTCTACGTATCTGGAACTCATCTCCTTTCTGGTTATCCTACTATCCCTTGGTCATTGTCTTTGATCCCAATGCTGGGCAATGTCAGGGCAGAAAAGTCATCCCTTTTCATCAGACTCAAGTCCACCTACTCCCTACTTGAGAACAAATACTCAAGAGACAAGCACTGATGTGGTGGATAATTGGGTTTACTCAAAGACCAACACCCTGAGAAGATGAGAGAAGCTTTTGTCCCCCTACCCTCTCTGGAGAAAGTCATTTTGAGGAACTTGGATGCACAAAAGTTTTGATAGGGATAGGAAGTAGGTGCAATAGGGCTATGGGCAGGAAGGGTACATGCTGAGAAGAGTTTTCCTCATCTAGGATGCATATCTTTTTTTTTTTTTTTCCTAGCTTGAACATCCAACTTTGACTGACTTTGCCTGGGCCTAGTTCCTATAATTCTTTAGAAAAAAATTCTTTTTTGCAAGTTAAAACTCAAAAGAGGAGACAGGAGAGATGGCTTAGCCATTAAGGTACATTTCTGCAAAGCCTAAGGACCAAGATTTGATTCCTCAGAATCCATGTAAGCCAGATGCACATGTGTCTGGAGTTCATTTGTAGCAGCTGAAGGCCTTTGCATGCCCATTCTCTCCCCACTCTCTCAAATAAAATATAAAAAATATTTTTAGGGCTGGAGAGATGGCTTAGCGGTTAAGCGCTTGCCTGTGAAGCCTAAGGACCCTGGTTTGAGGCTCGGTTCCCCAGGTCCCACGTTAGCCAGATGCACAAGGGGGCGCACGCGTCTGGAGTTCATTTGCAGAGGCTGGAAGCCCTGGCGCTCCCATTCTCTCTCTCTCTCCCTCTATCTGTCTTTCTCTCTGTGTCTGTCTCTCTCAAATAAATAAATAAATAAAAATTAAAAAAAATATTTTTAAAAATCTCAAAGGAGGGGCTGCAGTGATGGCTTAACAGATAAGATGCTTTCCTGAGAAGGCTAAGGACCCAGGTTTGATACCTCAGTACCTATGTAAGACAGATGCACAGCATGATACATGTGTCTGAAGTTCATTTGCAGTGGCTGGAGGCTCTGGTGTACCCATTCTCTCTGTCTTCTCTCTCTCTCTCTCTCTCTCTCTCTCCCCCTCTCTCTCTATCTATCTCAAATAAATGAATAAAATTATTTTTTACAAAAACCTCAAAAGAGTTTACATGTGCTATGGTAGTTGATGTTCAGTATTGAAAAAATGCTATATATCTAATGTGTCTAGCTTATATTACTTTAGAATATTACTTGAGAATAGAAACACTGCAATTCTTGTGTCTTGCAAATTTGACTGAATAGTCTTTAAATAGTTTGCCTTAGAACTCGTTGCTTGTCCTACCTTAGAGGATCTGTATCACAGACGGGCTTTTTGTGGTGATCACGGTGTGGGTCTGTATTACAGGCGCGGACTGCCTGCAGTGACCTCTATGTGGATCTTCATTCACCCCCCTGGTGGGGTGGTGATCCAATGGTGGGGACAGCCATCCACTCGAGCGACTTTCAGGTTTTTTCTTCATACCTTGGGCCCTATGTTCGGGCGCCACTTGCCCTGGCCAGCAGGGAGTCAAACAAGGACTTGAGGAGAAGCTAACCTGAATGGGGGGAGGCAAACAGACACAAGAAGGAGACCAAGCTAGGTATTTGTCAAGGTCTCGAAGTTTATTTTTACACATAGGTTTTTATAGGGTCGTAGGGGGAAGGAGTCATAATCAGGCCAGGGATCACAGGGTTACTGGTTAAATGCAATTTCTTTGTTTCTTCATCAATTACCGGCAGCACCAGGGGAGGCTATCGCCCAGGCGTAATGGCTCCTTCATTTCTGGTAATAGATCATTAGATGAGTAAATAGAAACTTAACTTGCTATATGGCGATTTCTGTCAACATAGCTGAGGTTTGGTTCATAGCTCCCAACAAGACCCTACCTCAAAAAAGTAAAAAAAAAAATCTAAGAGGATATTTAAAAGTCAGATGGAAATCTTTTTTGGACAATGGGACACTAAGAAGCCATAGATTATTACTAGAAAATTTTCAGTACCAGGGATGGGATACCTTCCAGTGAATTGTTGTCCAGGGAGGTCCCAGATGCTCCCAAAACAGGTCATTGCTGAGGCCTTTGGTTTCCCACCAGAAATAGATGGTAAAGACCGTATTGCTGAAGACTCCACATTCTTGGGCTGCAAAGTCACTGATAAATACTGCTGGAGCTGAGCTGAAAATCTCCTCCATGTAGATCAGCTGACAGAAAGCTGGAAAAAACTACAGTGCATACAGTTCAATGGGAAAGAGAGAAATCGCCAGTGAAGATACTCAACAGTGGACACTGCAAGCCTTAAATTTGGCCACCCAGGCCAAATGAGTCAACCAGTGCAATAGTGGCATGTTTGTTATGGGGAAAACCAACTGCTCTGTAATTGGACTGGAGGCCCACTCCATGGGAGAGGATATATCCCTGATACTGAAAACCTACAACAGGGGTAGTCATGAGCCTTAGGGGTGTAACATCTGCTAGTGTCTGGCTAAATATATATACTATGCTCACCAAAGTGCCCAGTAAGTACTTTTGGTTAAAGAATCTTCTCTTTTCAGATGGCAGTGACCTTGGGATGACTCAGAAGGCACTAGGGTGTTGAGAAGTGACAGAGGAGTGCTCAGCACTGAAATATCTCTATTACACCTTCCATGGCTCAGGGTCCATTGAGGAAGAGGTGGTGGAAAAAATGTAAGAGCCAAAGGAAGGTACGCCTCCTTACAATGTGCTCCTCCAGACACAAATGGCCTAGATGTCCATGACCTCGCAGTGCCTGACATTACCTATACAAGACCATCATAATAGAAAGAAAAGATCATGACATCAAAATAAAAGAGGGACTCATTGAGAGGTGGAGGACATATGATGGACAGTGGAGTTTCAAAGGGGAAAGTGGGGGAAGGGGATTAACCTGTAATATTGTTTACAGTTATGGAAGTTGTCAATAAAAACAAATTAAATTTTAAACAAAAGCACGTAACAGTAAGCAAGAGCAAAAGGAAATGACAGAGCAGAGAGATAAGCATCCTGACATTCCCTGACTTATTTTGAAATTGTTTTTACCCAGGAAATTTTTTTTACACATTTGTAATACACAAGGTGGTAGGGTCTTGTCTATGTCTAACCTGGTTAGACCGCCAAAGAATGTGAATTACATTGTGCTTATGACTTTGTGACCCTCCCAGGACAGGACATCACCTGAATTTAGATTAAGTGTGTATCCTTATATAAAAATTTTAGAGCATTCTTAAGAGTCTGTAAACAGTTGAAAATACTTTATTTTAGGCATGGTGTTTTTCTGTTTAGCCTGAAAATTAGCTTTTTGTTCCTCATAAAAGGAAATTAATTTTGGGCAAAATTTGGTCATTTTTAGAACTCATGTCCTTTTTACATATGTGAACCTTAATCAACATAATTTAACATTTTGTTAAGTTCCACTAAAAAAAAAAACCCTTTTAACAAGCGTTCTATATGCAACATTGAAAAATCCCTTCCCAGTTCTTTCAAGCATCTCATATCAACCCATAACTAGCCATCTATTTTATAAAACTATTAAGAGAGATCACACCAATTGATTAATTTTATTACCCAATGACAAAGATGCAGGTAGTCTAGCTTCAAAGAGTTGATTAATCATCTTATTATTGGAAATTTGTAGAGAAACAGCTTTAGCACAAACTTAGAATCTCTTCATTGTTATATTACTAAAAATCTCTATATTGAAATGAAATTTAAGAAAAATAGCAGCCAGAATTGTCTTATAATACCAGTATATATATACCTATAAATTTTATATAACTCATTGATTTGAGACATCTGTTAATAAACTCCATGAAATACATTATTAAAAGTTAAAAGCCTGTGAATACAGGCAAAAGAAGACAACAGTTTTGGTGATTATCTTTATCGAGACATCTAACACAAAAAAGATTTTATTAAGAATAGATGAAGCAGAGGAAAAGCCAGGTGCGGGGAGCTTCCACTCACACCGGAGCTCTCCGCAACTCAGGAAACGTGAAGGGAGATCGGCAGTGAACAACGGAGGAGCAGACCCCAAGGTAGAAGAACGTGGAACAGCGAGAGAACTAGAACACCTGCAGCTCCCTCCCCTCCCCCACACCTGAACCCAGCTCCAGCGAACAGAGCAGCGGTCTGGGAACGGCCACACCAACTTGAGCTGACAGCGGGACCCAAGCAGGAGCAAAGTCCTGCAGCAACATCAGCAGCTCTGGCACTGGTAACAGTGGCCCCAGCAGCAGCAGATCCAGTAGCAGCAGCAATGGCAGACCCAGCAGCAGCAGACCCAATAGCAGCAGCAATGGCAGACCAAGCAGCAGCTGCTTCAGAGGGAGCAGCGGCAGTGGACCCAGCAGCAGTTTCAGCAGTGGTGGCGACAGACCCAGCAGCGGCAGCTTTAGCAGCAGCAGTTACAGCAGCAGGGGTGCTGATCTGCAGGGCCACACTTGCCAGGCTTGGTTGCCTGACAGGAAAATCCAGTGCCCAGCTCCAGAAATCAGAACAGCAGACCAACGACGAGGCAGCAACCTGACTGAGACCAAAATCATCCAAAGTAACTGGGATTGCACCAGGGAAGGGTCGCACTTGGTCACAAGCTGACTTGGGATCCATTAACAGACCAGAAATCTTAAACTCTTTATTGATAGAGGATCTGGTCGTTATAATAACTACTCTGGCATACATACTTGGGGCTTTTTTTGATTGAATGTCTACAGTGTTTAGTTAAATTTTAGAATCTACCTGTATTTTATTCCACTCAGCCTACTTAAATACTACCATAGACAAGAAACTCAACCCCTAGGAATACCTTTGTAGATATTCTGAGAGCCTTAAGAGCCACACCTAACACCTTAAGCTCCTACCCTAAAAATATATAACATAAAATCAATTGATACAGCTAAGAATACCCAGCTAGCTAGAAAATCCAAGCATTAACTTAATCCAAGATGCCAAAATATATACATTATAGCACAAGAAACACTAAAAAGCAAGATGATATAAATCCACCTAAAAGTATTAATGCATCAGAAATGTCCTCCAGTGAGAACGAGTTATAGGAAATGCCTGAGAAATATTTCAAAAGAATGATTGTAAATATGTTCAAAGAGGTCAAAGAACAAATCAAAAGAATCAAAGAAGAAATCAAAGATGAAGTCAAAGGAATCAAAGAGGAAATCAAAGAAGACGCAGGACACCAATTTCATGAAATAAAGAAGGCAATACAACACATAAATAAGGAAATAGAAATCATAAAGAAAAACCAGTCAGAATTACTAGCAATGAAGAACACAGATAATGAAATAAAAAACTCTGTAGAAAATCTCACCAGTAGGATGGATGAGGGAGAGGACAGAATATCTAAGCTAGAAGACCAGGTGGCAGATCTAGTACAGTCCAACAAAGAGAAAGACAAACTTATAGAAAAGTATGAGTGGGAATTTCAAGATATTTGGGACATAGAAGGAATGGACCTAACAAATATTGACAGGACATTTCATCCAAAGGCTGCAGAATAAACATTCTTTTCAGTAGCACATGGAACATTCTCTAAAATAGACCATATATTAGGACACAAAGCAAATCTTAACAAATTCAGGAAAATTTAAATGATTCCTTGCATTCTATCTGACCACAATGGAATTAAACTACAAATCAGTAGCAAGAAAGGCTATAGAGCATACACAAAATCATGGAAACTAAACAATACACTACTAAATGATGAATGGGTCAACGAAGAAATCAAGAAGGAAATCAAAAAATTTATAGAGTCAAATGATAATGAGAACACAACATATCAAAATCTCTGGGACACAATGAAGGCAGTTCTAAGAGGTAAATTTATAGCCTTTAGTGCCTAAATTAAGAAATGAGAAAGGACTCATGTAAATGTCCTAATGCTTCACCTTAAAGCCTTGGAAAAAGAAGAACAAGGCAAACCAAAAATCAATAGATGGGAAGAATAATTAAGATTAGGGCAGAAATTAATGAAATAGAAACAACAACAACAACAAAAAAACAACATTCCAAAGAATTAATGAAACAAAGAGTTGGTTCTTTGAAATGATAAACAAGATTGATAAACCCTTAGCAAATCTGACCAAAAGAAAGAGAGAAGAGACACAAATTAATAAAATAAGAGATGAAAAAGGTAACATCACAACAGATTCCAGAGAAATTCAAAAAATCGTAGGGACTTACTTATAAAAGCATATACTCCACAAAGTATGAAAATCTGAAAGAAATGGATGCTTTCCTTGATTTATATGACCTACCTAAATTAAATGAAAATGAGATTAATCACTTAAATAAATAACAAAAATGGAGATCCTAATCAATAATCTCCCAACTAAAAAAAAGCCCAGGCCCAGATGGATTCACTGCTGAATTTTACCAAGCCTTCAAGGAAGAGCTAACACCATTGCTTCTTAAGCTTTTCCAGGATATAGAAAAAGAAGGAATTCTTCCAAACTCCTTCTATGAAGCCAGCATCACCCTGATACCAAAACCAGGCAAAGAGAGAACAAAAAAAGAAAATTACAGACCAATCTCCCTCATGAACATAGATGCAAAAATTCTCAACAAAATATTGGCAAACAGAATACAAGAGTATATCAAAAAGATCATTCACCCTGACCAAGTAGGGTTTATCCCAGAGATGGAGGGATGGTTCAGCATACACAAATCTATAATAATATAATACATTATATAAATTATATAAACGGGTTGAAGGACAAAAATCACATGATCATCTCATTAGATGCAGAGAAAGCATTTGACAAAATCCAACATCTCTTCATGATAAAAGTCCTACAGAGACTGGGAATAGAAGGAACATATCTCAATATAATAAAGGCTATTTATGACAAGCCTACAGCCAACATATTACTAAAAGGGGAAAAACTGGAAGCTTTTCCACCAAAATCAGGAACAAGACAAGGGTGTCCACTGTTCCCACTTTTATTTAATATAGTTTTGGAAGTCTTAGCCATAGCAATAAGGCAAGAGACACACATAAACAGGATACAAATTAGAAAGGAAGAGATCAAGTTATCATTATTTGCAGATGACATGATTCTATACATAAAGGACCCTAAAGACTCTACTAGCAAACTGTTAGAGCTGATCAAAACCTACAGCTATGTAGCAGGATACAAAATAAATACACAGAAATCAGTAGCCTTCATATATGCTAACAACAAAAACACAGAGGATGAAATCCGAGAATCACTCCCGATCACAATTGCATCAAAAAAAATAAAGTACCTTGGAATAAACCTAACCAAGGAAGTAAAGAATCTCTACAATGAGAACTTTAAAACACTCAAGCGAGAAATTGCAGAAGACACTAGAAAGTGGAGAAACATCCCTTGTTCCTGGATTGGAAGAATCAATATTGTGAAAATGGCAATCTTACCTAAAGCACTCTACACATTTAATGCAATCCCTATCAAAATTCCAAAGGCTTTCTTCATGGAAATAGAAAAAACAATCCAAATATTCATTTGGAATCACAAAAAACCTCGAATATCTAAAATAATACTGAGCAACAAAAAAGAGGCTGGTGGTATCACCATACCTGATTTTAACCTATACTATAGAGCTATAGTAACAAAAACAGCATGGTACTGGCACAAAAACAGACATGTAGATCAGTGGAACAGATTAGAGGACCCAGCTGTAAGCCCAAGTAGCTATAGCCACCTGATATTCGATAAAAGTGTCAAAAATACACATTGGAGAAAAGACAGCCTCTTCAGCAAATGGTGTTGGGAAAACTGGATATATATCTGCAGAAGGATGAAAATAGATTCTTCTCTCTCACCATGTGCAAGAATTAAGTCCAAGTGGGTTGAAGACCTTGACATCAGACCTGAAACTGAAACTGCTAGAGGAAAAAGTAGGGGAAACCCTTTAACATATTGGTCTTGGCAAAGACTTTCTGAATACAACCCCCATTGCTCAGGCAATAAAACCACAGATTAATCACTGGGACCTCATGAAATTACAAAGATTTTTCACTGCAAAGGACACAGTGTAAAAAGCAAAGAGGCAACCTGCAGAATGGGAAAAAATCTTTGACAGCTATATATCTGATAGAGGATTAATATCTAGGATATACAAAGAACTCAAAAAGTTAAATAATAAGGAATCAAACAAGCCAATCAAAAAATGGGCTATTTAGAGCATTCTCAAAGGAAGAAATACAAATGGCATATAAGCATCTAAAAAAATATATGTCACAAGTCATCAGGGAAATGCAGATTAAAACTACATTGAGATTCCATCTCACTCCTGTCAGATTGGCCACCATCATGAAAACAAATGATCATAAATGTTGGTGGGGATGTGGAAAAAGTGGAACCCTTCTACACTGCTGGTGGGAATGCAATCTGGTCCAGCCATTGTGGAAATCAGTGTGGAGGTTCCTAAAACAGCTAAAGATTGATCTACCATATGACCCAGCTATAGCACTCCTAGGCATATATCCTAAGGACTCATCTCATTTCCTTAGAAGTACATGCTCTACCATGTTTATTGCTGCTCAGTAATAGCTGGGAAATGGAACCAGCCTAGATGTCCCTCAACTGATGAGTGGATAATGAAGATGTGGCACATTTATACAATGGAGTTCTACTCAGCGGTAAAGAAAAATGAAGTTATGAAATTTGCAGAAAAATGGATGGACCTGGAAAGGATTATACTAAGTGAGGTAACCCAGGCCTAGAAAGCCAAGTGCCACATGTTTTCTCTCATATGTGGATCCTAGCTACAGATTATTGGGCTTCTGCATGAGAAGGAAAATACTTAGTAGCAGAGGACAGTAAGTTAAAAAGGAGATATAAAGGGAAGAGAAAGGAAGGGAGGAGGGTACTTAATAGGTTGATATTGTATATATGTAAGTACAATGATTGAGATGGGGAGGTAATATGATGGAGAATGGAATTTCAAAGGGGAAAGTGTCGGGGGGGAGGGAGGGAATTACCATGGATCTTTTTTTATAATCTTGGGAAATGTTAATAAAAATTTAAAAATAAAAAAAAGAATAGAAGAATCAGATTTTTATTGTCTTGAGGCTGGTTGGTTTGGAACTCAGGCCAGTTATTTACTCCTTTTAAGTGACAGGACCATTATAATCTCTTAAAATACCTGGCCAATTATAAGCCACCACCTTGGGGAGAATTTTGTTGTTTGTAATCCTCTCTGTAGGTTGAAGTGAAACATAAACTCAGTAATTGTATTCACGATATCACGTAACAAATTATGGCCTGTTTATATAAAATTTTAGGTTATTGGATGCTTTAGTTAAATCTTACTTTTAAAGACAAAACCAAAATAAAAAAACACCTTGAAATAAGTCAAATGCCAACATCAACCAGAAGAGATCTGTTGGACTGTTTGGAATAGGAATGTCATACTGGAATTTATCATATATAATAAAGAGACCAAAAGGTGTCTGTCAATAACATCTTATCTGTTTAAAGCCTAAAGAAAATAGAAAATAATCAGCTTTAGTTCAAAATTTAATTATGTACTTATTTTTACTAAGCAATTTAAAAATCATATGGTTTTAAAACGTGTGGTCAGGTTATTACAGTGGAGCCTTGGATTAGTCTCATGGTGGCCTTGAACTCATGGCAATCCTACCTGTGCCTCTCAAGTTCTAGGATTAATGGTATGCACCACCACACTCAGCCTTCATTTTACTTTTTTATAATACCTGTATGAATACATAATTTACAATTATGTAAAGATAAATTTGTCATAGAGCACTTTGGCAGAGAAGTCATGGCAGTTAGCAAGTACCATCATGCATGTCTTTCACCTTCATGTCTCTGTATTTCCTGAGGAACAGTTGGTTACCTCACCCATCCAGCTCCATGGTGGGGATTCAGACCTGTTGAAGAAACCCTTCTAGCCAAGTGCCTAGGTTCAGGGCATGGCTGGGGCAGTTTCCATCTTCTCATTTAGGCAGCTCTGGAGATGGGACCTTACGTCTCCAATTGAACTGGGCAAAGGCCACTTGCAGGAGGCGAGGAGCCCAGAGCAGGAGTCAGAGCTCCATCTTCTCATCCCCCACAGACAACCATGTGTCTTGTGGCACAGTGGTTTGTAATAGAAAAATAAAAAAATGAAAATAAAAAACCTAGAAGCCATTGTAGGCAGCCACCTTTGGTTCCTGAACCTCCATGTGGCCATGAGGCCCTTCCACCTTGGTTCAACAGAACAAGCTCCCAAGCTCCAGAGTTCAGCCTTGCTCAGTGTGGCTAGGGGTGGGAGAAGCTTAATGAAGTATATTTATCTCCAAGGTGAAGTTGTGACCTTTACAGAAGAGCCCCACCTGGCGTCATGCCAGTTTGGCCCCAGGCAATATCATGCATTAACAGGGCTCACAATCCCAGCAGGGTGGAACGGGGCCAGGTGGTGCAAGAAGCAATCATTCCCCTCAACTTAGTCAGAGATAGTAGGTCTTAGCCCCCAGCAAGTTGAGAAAGCAAATTACTTTTCTTGCAAGTGGAGAGAAGCAGTAAAAATACCCCCAAGTCCTGCTCACACCTGGAAAAAGTGCTTCCTATTTTCTCCCATAATATAATAATCATAATTCTCCTTCTCAAGATAGTCTCACCAGAGTCATCATCTGTAATGGGGTGCTTGGGGTCCAGGAAAGTCTTTGAGCGCTAAATCCTAGGTTCACTTCTAATTTCTTTTAAACATTTTATTTATCTAGTTTATTTATTTACTTGAGACAGAGAGAGGGATAGAGTGAGTAAGAATGGGCATGCCAGGCCTTCCAGCCACTGCAAACGAACTCCAGATGCATGCACCACCATGTGCATTCTTTGATTAAAATTAGCAACGAGAGCTGGAGGGGTGGCTCAGCGGTTAAGGCACATGCCTGCAAAGCCAAAGGACCCAGGTTCAATTCCCCAGGACCCACATAAGCCAGATGCACAAGGTGACACATGTGTCTGGTGTTCGTTTGCAGTGGCTAGAGGCCCTGGTGCACCCATTCTTGCTCTGATAAATGTGTAAAAAAAAGATTGAGAAGGATAATTATTTTCTTTATCACACCTAACAAGGATATCTTTGTATTATTTAATTTCTAATTCATAGAAATTTTTCCCAGTGTGGTGGTGAGTAAATTTCATTAGTGATATGTGTGGACTACACAGAAATGTAAATTTCCCCAGCGGTGAGTAAGGGCTGGGTACTGACGTGTTGCAAGGCAGGCAGAAGTCTTTGCTGATGCTGACATCCAATGCTGGATTCTGTCCTGATTGTTCCTTTGTCAGTTTTCTTCATAGCTTCTCATCTAATGGCTTCTCCTGGTGATCATCAATTAGAGTAAGAAGGATAACTATTAAATTACTATATTTATTAAGGGAAGTACCAGATCAAGGAAAGGTACCCACATGCCTAGAGATCTCAGGTGGAGAGCCTGGAAAAAACATGTAAAGAAAAGAGGAAAGAAAATTCAAGGAGCTCCTACTATGTGGGGAGCTGGAGGGGATGAAGAATCCCTGTTGAGAGTAAGGGCTAGGAACCCTCCCCTCGGCTTAACATTGGCTGGGCCATCCCTGTAAAGCTTACTTGACCAGGATGAATTATCTTTTTGACATATTCTTGTATTCTGTTTGCCAGTATTTTATTGAGAATTTTTGCATCTATGTTCATGAGGGAGATTGATCTGCAATTTTCTTTTTTTGTTCTGTCTTTGTCTGGTTTTGGTATCAGGGGAATGCTGGCTTTGTAGAAGGAGCTTGGTAGGATTCCTTCCTTTTCTATTTTATGGACAAGTTGGAGAAGCAGTGGTGTCAGTTCTTCCATGAAGGTCTGGGAAAATTCACCACTGACTCCATCTGGGCCTGGACATTTTTTACTTGGGAACTTTTTTTTGTACCTGCTTGGATCTCCATACTTGTTACAGTTCTATTTAAATGGTTTATCTCATCTTGATTTAATTTTGATAGGTCAATAATAATTTTTTATGAAAGAAACAGAATGGGGGGGGGGGACAGAATTGGCTCACTAGGCTCCAGCCACTGCAACTGAATTACAGATGTGTGTGCCATCTTGTGTACATGTGCAACTTGTGTGCTTGCATCACCTTGTGCATCTGGCTTATGTGGGATCTGGAGAGCCAAACATGGGCCCTTAAGCTTCGCAGGCAAGCACCTTAACTGCTAAGCCATCTCTCCAACCTGGTCAATTATAATTTTTAATAAATAATTTGTAAGGGCTGGAAAGATGGATCAACTGATAAGGCACTTGCCTACAAAGCCTGATGTCCCAGGTTTGATTCCCTAGTACCCACATAAAGCCAGATACACAATGTTGCACATGCATCTGGAGTTCACTTGCAGTGGCTGGAGGCCCTGGTATGTCTATTCTCTCCTCTCCCTCCTGCAAATAAATGAATAACATACTTTTAAAGTAAAAGCAGACAACAGAATAGAAAATACTAGAACAGAACATTTTTTGACTTTTCACTGATGGCCATCTGACCTTATAAATTGGCCACTCAGAGGCACAAAACGTTTGTCAGGGTCTTTTTTTAACCTCAACTGAAAAATTATGGGCCCTAGACTTAACTTCAGTGCAATGGTCAAGAGTCAAGTTAAGAGCATTTATCATCATCTGTCACATGGCAAAAACTGTAAACAAAGACACAAAGGACAACAACGCACACAACTGAGACTAACAAATTCAGACATCAGCGGCCCGTCCGCTTCCTCCACAAGCAGGCAAAAGGATCTGACGGCTGCGGAGGCTCCCTCCGCCTCAACAGCAGAACTCGGTCCTCTGACCGACAATAGGAGACCACCAGGCATCCCTGGTTCTCCTTACCTCCTGGGGCGTCCCCCAGGGTGGCAGCCTGTGATCCTCCTAGCATGTCTGCTGATCACGGTCCTCTGTTCCTTACGGCCCGAGAGGACTGCTGCAAACCGAAAACTGAAAGCAGGCATCCCAGAAAACATATTCAGATGTCCCAGAAAACAGATACTCACAATAGAAACACTGGCCAGCACACATTCATTCCAGGGGGGGTCCCCGTCACCTCCAAGTTAGTTCTCGGGTGTGAGGGGTGGTCACAAATCGTGGACGAGCCCCCAAATGTAAGACCCCCAAAATGAGGACCCTACGCTCTGCCCGGATATGGCGACACCCCAAATCACTCACGAGAAGTGGTCTTGATGCAAACTGCAAGAGGATTTTATTCCAAGCGCGCTGGGGCCCACAGTCATACACTGCACAGGGGTAGAGGACCGCAGAGCCCCGAATGCAGGAACGGGACAGTTTTTATAGGGTTTCTAACAAAGCCTGTGTATTAGACCAATCATTTTTTTAATATCAGGAGCCCGCGGGGTGCGAGCCAGTCAGTTTGTGCCACTCCATAGTTTCTAAGCCAATTAGTTTAATTTGTTCAAGCCCCTCATGGACCAATCAGTCTCTTATGACCTTGGTGGTCAGCATTTGCGCAGGTCCTTGGGTGGGAGTAGCAGAGTGTGGTATCAGTCTCCTATGACCTTGGTGGTCTGAGGCAGGCTGCTACAGCTTATGGTGCAGGCTACTAAGGCTTACAGTGTGGGCTATTAAGGCTTATGGTGCAGGCTATTTATAGAAACCAAATAAATGCTTTACTTTATTACTCATTTCCCATCCTTGAGGGCTATCTCATGCCCTTTTTACCTAGTTTTATATTAGGAGCGGGCTCTGATATAATGAGGAGAGGGATTCTTTACTTGCTTTCAACAGAGAGTAAAGCCTGGATTTGAGGTATGCAGGGGCCCGCTTAAGCTCCCTTTGGAGCATGATAGTATTTCTGGGCTTCTGAATTCTTGGGCCTTTCAAAACAAATAAATCCAGCATGTGTGATGGTACACACCTTTAATCCCTGCATTAGAGAGGCAGAAGTAGGAGGATGTCCCTGATTTCAAGACCAACCTGTGACTACAGAGTAAGTTCTATGTTAGCCTGGGCTAGAACAAAACCCTATCTCAGAACATCAAAATAAATAAATAAATGAATCCAGAGAAATTCAAAGAGTTGCATTTTTCCAAAGTAAATATATGCTGCCCTCCCCACCATTAGGATCTAGAGTAACCAGCACCCCAGAAACACTCTCTCAAGGTGTAACTTTTGTTTTGCTGTTTTGTTTGTTTCCAGGGTGACCTGAAACTCATTTTGTATTCCAGGTTGGCCTTGAAATCATGATGTAGCTGGCCAAAATGTAAATTTTAAAGGAAATTTTATTAATATAGTGTGCCCTCCATATTTATGGCTTATTTTTAACCTGCCACCTTCCTCTGTCCAACACAATGCACAGAGTATAAAATATGCAACATGAGTTTTTGTTTTAGACTCAACTGGAATAATGCCTGGCACAAAACAGGTGCCAAGAATGTCTGTGGAATGAAGGAGTGTGCATCACAGGTAGTGAGGGTATTTTTTTTATAGCAGTTTTCTTTCATTATACATACATGTATGTGTTCTGTATTTTGATGAAAAAAATTTTTTTTGTTTTGGTTTTGTTTTTCAAGGTAGGGTCTCCTTCTAGCCCATGCTGACCTAGAATTCACTATGTAATCTCAGGGTGGCCTCAAATTTATGGCAATCCTTCTACCTTTACCTCCCAAGCACTGGGGTTAATGGCATGTGCTAACACTCCTAGTAAAATCTTTCTTTCTGTAGGCTACAGTTAAAATAAATTCAGAAAGCAACTTCCATAGCATGAAAAAAACCCTATAAGCTGCAGAGTAAGAACAAAATAAACAAGTTCAGTGCTTCTCAATCACATGGGAACTTTATTGAACTGTAGAATGTGTCAGCAGCTTGGGAAGGGGGATGCATTGTCATCATAACTTCAGGTACTGGTTTATGACCACACTTTGAGTAACAAGGTTTTGAGATTCTCAATACCACTACACAGAAGCATGCAGAAAAGATGTAAACAATACTGTACTGATGCCCAGGCTGTTAGCCCCTTAGTGGTGGGGAAGGGAAGGATTCCAAAGGAATCCTTAGGTATGGGAGTATCTGTTAGCCCAGGCCATGTCCTCACAGGACCGAGAACAGACTGCCTTTTTCCTATCTCTAGGTCAGAGCTCCTGGGAACTGCTGAGCAGGCCATGTTCACTACCTCCCACCAAAGGCAATCCAGTTTTCAAAACCTTACTAGGGCATGGGGAGGAGCTGAATGCTGATAGTTGCTCCCACAAGCCTGTCTCTGGCCAGCTAGAGGAAGATCCAGAAGAGCCAGAAGATTGCAAACCTTGAGGTCACTGGGGACCACGTCCCAAAGGAAGGGCCATGGAGAACTGGATTTTGTCGCCCCCTGGTGGACATCTAGAGTTAGGGTTGGTAACAAAGACCTGAGTGGAGACAATGAAGACCTGTGTTGTAGCAGTTTCAGAAATAATCATATAAGATATAATTGAGGAGTTGGGAATGTAGCTCAGTTGGTAAAGTGCTTGCCTAGCATGTGCACCAAACCCAAGGTTCAATCCCTATCACTGCATAAATCGACCATAGTGGTGCATACCTGTAATCCCAACATCTGGGAAGGCAAACAGGAGAATTAGAAATTCAAGATTGAGAAGGGCATGGTAGGTCATACCTCTAATCCCAGCCCACTTGGGAGGCAGAGGTAGAAGGACCAATGTGAGTTTGAGGTCAGCCTGTGCTGGGCTCCTCCCCGGGAAGGTAGTGCTGTGGAAGGACCAGGCCTGCTGGTTCCTCCCAAGGGGTTAAGGAGGAAGCTGAGCATACAATGACTCAGAAACCTCTCCTAACCACCAGAGAAAAACCACACTGAGCCACTGAGCCGGGTGTCTTTTCAAAGCAGAAACTCACAAAAAACTCGCTTTATTACTATGAGCAGTTGCCTATATAATGTTAGGGACGAAGGCAGAGATTTTAGGATAGGAGGGAGAGGTAAGGGCCAATAGTAAACTGTAACTATTGAAATGTTAATTACAATTGCCACGCGGAGGTGGCAGACAAGAAGCTATCAGGTGTCTTGCTGAGTCCTACCTGGCCAGACACAGGTCACCAAACTTTAGCTAGGCCCAGGAAGTTCCACTAGGCCTCACGCCTGGGCCTTTCAGGGTCCAACATCTCCCCCTTTTGTTTTTGTAAGAGCATTAGTCACTGTGGCCCCTGTCTTAGGTTGTCCCCCTCTGGGGATCTTACCCATCATGGGGTACCATGTGTTTAGCGCCCTGAGAACCCACTCCATGGCCTGTCTTAGGTTATCCCCCTCTGGGGATCTTACCCATCATTAGATACCAGGTGTTTAGCTCACTGAGAAGCCACTCCATGGCCTGTCTTAGGTCGTCCCCCTCTGGGGATCTTACCCGTCATTGGATACCAGGTGTTTAGCACACTGAGAAGCCACTCCATGGCCTGTCTTAGGTTGTACCCCTCTGGGGACTTACCAGTCATTGGTCACATGGAGGGCAGGGGAGGTGGCAGTGGGTTATCTGAGGAACTTAATTCCTGAGTTGCCAGCCTGTGATAATGTATCTCGACCTGATAAAGTTTTATTGCCTCTAGCCGCTGGTGAATACCTTGTGTAATTTTGTTAATTACACAAGGCCTGACAGTGAGGATAAGGAAGAGGGGAAAGAGAAGGAGGGGGAGGGGCCCAAGTAGAGGGAGAAGGTAGGGTAAGAAGTCATGTAAGCCTGTCCACAGAGGCCTGTTCTGGAGGTCCCGCTGCCTCCTCTCCAAATCTTCCTGGAGCCTCTTAATCTTGGCCTGGATGATTCCCAATTTATTGGCATAAAAGTGGCATTTTCCTGTAAAAACAAACATACACCTCCCTTTTTGGCTGTTAGTAAGTCTAGTCCTCTCCTATTTTGTAGGACTACCTCAGCCAGGGAATCTAGCTTCCAGGAATGATATCTACATCTGGGATTAAGGTGGCTGGGGCATAAGGGCCCGTCCAATTTGTAGGCCATCCCACTTCCACAAACAGAAACCATTCTAGAAGGTGGGCAGTGTTGAGCACTGGGCTCAGCTGTGTTAAAAGTACAGAAGGAAGGATGAATGTATCCCACATCTATACTGGAATTATTAGGGGAAGATGGGGCCCAAATGCCCAGAGGAAACATTGGGGAAAGCTGGATGGGGATGGGGAAGGTGGCTGAGCAGTTTTTTAAGGTCGTATGGGTGACTGTACTGCAAGCAGTGGGAGAGGCCCAGATTGGAGGCAAAGCCAGCAATCCTCCACAAGGGAGGGAGTTATTTAGTTTAGCAGGGTGAAGGACCATTTTAGGAACAGTCCTCAGGGGTGGGACACTCCCTAGAGAAGTGATTGTCAGTATCCCCTTGTCGGGACAAATATTTTAGGTCTCTTGCTGGTACCCAAATGGGTCTTTTTTTTTCACAAAGTTTTCCCATGGACAAAAATTCCATGAGCTTCACATAAGTTTCTATCAAAAACTCCTTTCTGTTACAGAGTTTTTGTACTTTAATCACTTCCCAGTATAAAAGATTATCCCAAGGTTGGGAAAGAAACAAACCCTTTGATCTCAGCAATAAACATAAATCTTAAGAAATGGCCAGCTCTTATCAGTAACAATGAATGTGTATAATCTTGTTTACATGTAGGTGTTAAAGTCTTGCTGTCAAATGGCTCAGAGCCATGGATACAAGGCCAGCCAAATGGCTCCACAAAATTCCTTTTCCCTTTTTAATTTTATTTTTGCAAACCAGGCCCTTCTGGGCCTCATTGCAGAATGACTGTGTCTGTCTTAGGTTGTCCTCTATGATATTTAGGCCTTACCTGTCATTGGTACATGAATTCCATCATTCATGCCCTGCCTTAGGTTGACCTAACTCAAGAGAATCTTACCCGTTTTTGACTACCATCCTCTGCAGGGGCTTTAAGATAATGTCTCAGGAAGCCGGGGTCAGGTCCATAGCTGTATTCCTTGTACTTCTGTATGGATATACATAAAGGATCTCAAAAGGCATTTAATGAGTATGGGCAGCAGACACAGAATGAGCAAAAGACAAACACCTGTAATAGCAAAGCTTCCTATCTAAGAAGTGAGAGAATTCCATCCAGGCAAGGCAGACTTAAAAGCAGATATTAAGTCATCAGTAGCTTTAGCTGCATCAAAAATAAGATGATTATTTTGTAGAGACAAAATCTCTGAATGTAACTGAATCAGATCTAAGGAAATATTATTATTGTGTCAAATATCTCTTAAATGCATTTTCACAATGCTGTTGACTGTTATTATATTTTTTAGAAGCAACACAAATCCATTGAAAATCTACATGACACTCCAAATGAGTTTTAATTTTCAACTCTAGTATATAGAGCTAACAGGTGAAACGGTATATAGGGTAAGGATCAAGCCCAAGATCTTAAAGGGAGGTACAGTTTGAACTTTATTAGGAGTTACTTTAAAGCTGTGAGTATGAAGGATAGTTAGACATTAAAAGTACAAGCCTAAAGCCAAATGTCACAACACACTTTAGGAACTCCTGCTAGGCACACTTTGTATATCTTTAGATTGAAATCTGAAACCCACCATCACACCTTAAAATAAACAATTGAATATATTGGGGGCCATTTATTTAAATTACCACATTCTGCCCCTGGAGCCCAATAGATTTATAACCATCACACATTATAAATTGTTAGAAAAAATTAAAATATTAGGATAAAGAATATTTAGGGTAAATAATGCCTTTTTAGTTGGTCGTGTGGGGATAAGGATTCCCCCTTTTGTTTTTGTAATTGAGACTTCAGAGTTTGATTATATCTTTTAACAATAGTCTAGCCCAGGAGTTCTATGGGATGCCTGTGGAATGTGAAGTTTTTAGGTCTGGAGAAAATCTATAAAGGCCTTGTTTACGAAGCAGGGGCCATTATCTGTTTTAATGTGATTGGCAGCCTGAGAGTGGCAAAACATTGAAGCATATGACTCATGGCATGTTTAGATTTTTTCCCGGCATGCGCCAATGCCCAATAGGCATAGGAAAAGGTCAGTGAGCCCAGTCACCACGAGAGGGCAGACTTCTCCCCTGTCCCCACCTGGGTCAGTCCAAGGGGGCCACGTGGCAGTCTCCCAAGAGGTGGATTGCCCGCCAATTCCCAGTACGGGAGGGTTGGACACAAGCTGCCAGGAGGGGGGCCATCTATTGAAATTATCAAATTCTGCCCCTGGCTCCCAATAGATTTATAACTATCATATATTATAAATTGTACTCAGTTTAATTTAAAGGTCCCCACAGTCTTGACCAACTTAAGACCTTTAAAATTAAACAAGTTAAACACTTCTAACATAAAAAGGCACAGAGTAAACATTTTTAACTGGTATAAGGCATAGCAAGGAGAGACTAAAACAATGTAAATTGAACCATCATAACATAAAATTAGTCTCAGTGCCTGTAATTTTAACTTGTTTGAAGTTTTCTAGTTTAAAATCTTAAGGCTCAGCCAGGCGTGGTGGTGCATGCCTTTAATCCCAGCACTTGGGAGGCAGAGGTAGGAGGAATACCATGAGTTTTAGGCCACCCTGAGGGTCCACAGGGAATTCCAGGTCAGCCTGGGCTAGAGTGAAACCCTACCTCAAGAAACCAAAACAAAACAAAAAAAATCTTAAATCTCTTAATCCAATATCTCTAGCTAAGCATATCAGTATATTACAAATTTCACCTTGATTAAACTCTTTGGGCCTGGGCAGCAGGACACAGCCAGCCCTTATGCAAGTAGCCCAGTTCCAATGAAGTTCCCTGTAGTCTTTCTTTTCTCTTAGAAAGCTTATAAGCCAAGCCTTGAAGTTTAATGCTGTCTGCACTTAGTATTCTTAAACTTTCATCTGAATAGTCCATAAAATTTGGCATACCACTCCAGAAGACATCTTTAGTTGTAGGCACCAAGTCCATGCCTGTTTCTCCAAAATAAAGGATCCCAAAGATTAACATCCACATGGTCAGGTTCATCTCAGCTCATCAGACAGCTTTAGGATCACTGAGATAAACTTCCAGACCAGGTACAGTTATGGAGGAAGAAATATTTATTGAAGCTTACAGATCCAGGGGAAGTTCCATAATGGAAGAAAAACTGGCCTGCCTTCACAGGCTGAAGGAGAGAGAGAGAGAGAGAGAGAGAGAGAGAGAGAGAGAGAGAGAAGCACAGGCCTTTAGAAATATAAAAGCCACAGATGCAGCTTGCTAGGCCCCATTCAGAAATACAAAAGCCGCCAGCGAACTGAAGGTAAAGGGAAAGAGAAAAGGAACGAAGATATTTTGACAAACAAGTACAGGTTATAGAAGCAAAGTTTAGCGCATTAAATATGAAGATTGCCTTATAACTCATGAGGGTATGCTCACCTGCACATGTACACCGATTACCTCCTCAACAACTGCCTCTCACAGGGGCACTAATCTGCTGGACTCCGAGAGCCCCATGTTGGGTGCCAGATGCCGGGCTCCTCCCTGGGCAGGTAGTGCTGTGGAAAGACAAGGCTTGCTGGTTCCTCCCAAGGGGTTAAGATGGAAGATGAGCGTATGATGACTCAGAAACCTCTTTTGGCCACCAGAGAAAAACCACACTAATCAGGAGTCTTTTCGAAGCAGGAACTCACAGAAAAAAAAATGCTTTATTGCTATGAGCAGTTGCCTCTATCATGTTGGGGACAAAGGTGAGGATTTTAGGATGGAGGGGAGAGGTAAGGACCAATAGTAAACTGTAACTATTGGAATGGTAATTACAATTGCCATGCGGAAGTGGCAGGCCAGAAGCCATTAGGCATTTTGTTGAGTCCTAGCTGGCCAGAGACAGGTTACCAACCTTTAGCTAGGCTCAGGAAGTTCCACTAGGCCTCACACCTGGGCCTTTCAGGGTCCTACAAGCCTGGGCTAGAGTGGAACTTTACCCCAGAAAAGAAATTCTAGATCATCCTTGGCTAATAGAGATTTTGAGGCCATCCTGAGATACATGATACCCTGGCTCAAAACAAACAAAGCACAATAAAACTATATGATCAAAGAAGTAGAAAGGAAGTCAAAACTTGGGCTGGAGAAATGGATCAGCAGTTAAGGCACTTGCCTGTAAAACCTAATCACCTGAATTTGATTCCCCAGTACCCATGTAAGGGCAGATGCACAAGATGGTTCATGCATCTGGATTTCATTTGCAGTGGGTAGAGGCCCTGGAGTGCTCATTCTGTCTGTGTGTTTGTCTCTCTCTGCTTGCAAATAAACAAATAAAAATATTTTTTTAAGGGCTGGAGGGATGGCTTAGTGGTTAAGATGCTTTCTTACAAAAATCAAAGGACTACAGCTCAATTCCCCAGGACCCACATAAACTAGATACACAAAGTGGCACATATGTTTGGAGTTTGTTGGCAGTGACTGGAGGCCCTGTTGTGCCCATTCTCTCCCTCCTTCCCCCATGTCTCTCTCTCTCTCTCAAAATAAAATAAATAAAAACTAAAAATATTTTTTAATGTAAAAAAAAGGAAGTCAAAGTATAGGACTGTCTCATTTTATCCTCATCTACTCTTTTAAGTCCCTACAATCCAGCTTCCTCTGGAACCCACAGTCTGAGTATAGAATGAGCAGCAATCAGCACTTAACTGTAAGTGTGTGTGTCTTTCTGCTGTCCCTCTCCCTTCTTTGCTCAGCTTTCCTCATTTGTAGTATAGTACTAAACAGTCCTCAAGGACTATTCCTCATTCTACCTCAGTGAGGCCTAGGCAAGCCCAAACTTGTTGCTTTTTGGCTACTCTTGCCATCTTGGTAAGCTCATTTCCATTCACTGCCACCTTCCTACATCCAAGGTACTTAGGCTCACATGGCTTCTCTCCAGGGTACCAATGCTCAGCACACTGCTAGGCATTTCCATCTTGTCACAGTGATCTAAGGTGTTATCAACAGAAGTCAAATGCAAATCCAGGTTCTCATCCCATCAAAGGCTCTCTCATTTACCCATAAATCATTCCAGTTCTTGGTAGCCTCCTTTTTTCATCTCCTTCAGCATTCTACACAGTTCCACTCTCACTTCAGCAACTTGGAAAGAACCCATGTCCAAATCTTAGCTTCCTTGGGTCAGTTTTTCATTCATACACCTTTGAAATACCAGAACCCACCCCTGAATATACATCCATGTGAAGTGGAAAAGACACTTTCACCACTGAGTCTGTTCATAAGATATAATCTTCTCTCTGGGGAATTGTATGGATTACAGGAGATAATACTATGAAATTTACACCCTTGAATGATGTCATTACTGTAAGTGTATTTTAGATGACTTTGTTCACTTCACTCTCTGTGCATTCTTATTTGTTTCCCATTAATCTTCTAAAACATTTATTTCATCACATCACTACCTTCCTCAAGGATTTTATGACTCGTCCCTAGTTCTCTCTAGATGTTTGGCATATCACAGCAGTCAGTCCCCAGGGGTTGGCTCATCATGGCAACAAAGTTGGAAATGAGGTCCAGAAGAGCCACAATCTGAAAGTGGAGGTATTTTTAATAGGTTGGTATTATATATATGTAAGTAGAAGAATAGATTAATGGGGGTGAAAAGGCCCAAAGTGAGGTCAGGGGAAGAGATTGAGTAAAGGAAAGGTGGAGGGAGGGCTAATCAAAATCTATGAGGATGCAAATAAATCATATGGAATCATCCAGTTTCGGACAATGGAACACTCAGGAGCCATAGATCGTTGTTAGAAAATTTTCAGTGCCAGGGATGGGATACCTCCAGTGAGTTGTTGGCCAGGGAGGTCCCTAATGCCCTCAAAACATTAAAGGCCATTGCCGAGACCCTTGGCTTCCCTCCAGGAATAGATGTTAAAACCCTACTGCTGAAGACTCCACATACTTGGGCTGCAAGGCTACTGAAAAATCCTGCTGTAACTGAGCTGATAACCTCTTCCATGTAGACCAGCTGACAGAAAGCTGGAAGAAGCCATTCCACATGTAGTTCAATGGGAGAAAGAGATACCACCAGTGGAGATACACAACAGTGGACACTGCAAGCTTTATAATTGTCCAGCCAGGCCAAATGAGCCAACGGGTGCAATAGTGGCACGTCTGTCATGGTGAAAACCAGCTGACCTCCAATTGGACTGGAGACCCACTCCATGGGGGGTGTGTGTGCGAAGAATACATCCCTGATACTGAAAACTTAAAGCAGGGGTAGTCATGAGCCCAAGGGGTGTAACATCTGATGCTGTCTGGATAAATGTATATACTATGCTTATCAAACTGCCCAGTAAGCACTTCTCTTAATATTTATACCCTTATATTAACACTACTCTCACTTTGGGTAGAGAATCTTCTCTTTTCAGATAGCAGTGACCTTGGATTTCATTTGCAGTGGGTAGAGAGTGCATAGAGTGGGTAGAGTGACCTTGGGATGACTCAGAAGGTATCATAGTGCTGTAAAGAAGTGACTGGAGTAGTGAGTAACATCTCGATCACACCTTCCAAGGCTCAGGGTCTAATGTGGAAGAGGTGGAAGAAAGAATGCAAGAGCCAAAGGAAGGGTAGGACTCCTTACAACATGCTCCTCCAGACACAAAATGGCCTGCACATCCATGACCTCACCATGCCTGACACTACCTACACAAGACCATCATAAGAGGAGGAACAGATCATGACATCAAAATAAAAGAGGGATGGATTGAGATGGGGAAGGGATATGATGGAATTTCAAAGGGGTGAGATGGAATCTCAATGTAGTTTTAATCTGCATTTCCCTGATGACTAGAGACGTAAAACATCTTTTTAGATACTTATATGCTCTTCCTATTTCTTCCTTTGAGAATGCTCTATTTAGCTCCATAGCCCATTTTTTTGACTGGCTTGTTTGATTCCTTATTATTTAACTTTTTGAGTTCTTTGTATATCCTAGATATTAATCCTCTACCAGATATATAGCTGGCAAAGATTTTTTCCCATTCTGTAGGTGGCCTCTTTGCTTTTTTCACTGTGTCCTTTGCAGTGTAAAATCTTTGTAATTTCATGAGGTCCCAGTGATTAATCTATGGTTTTATTGCCTGAGCAATTGGGGTTGTATTCAGAAAGTCATTGCCAAGACCAATATGTTGAAGGGTTTCCCCTACTTTAACCTCCAGCAGTTTCAGAGTTTCAGGTCTGATGTTAAGGTCTTTAATCCATTTGGACTTAATTCTTGTGCATGGAGAGAGAAAAGAATCTATTTTCATCCTTCTACAGATATATATCCAGTTTTCCCAACACCATTTGCTGAAAAGGCTGTCTTTTCTCCAATGAGTATTTTTGACACTTTTATCGAATATCAGGTGGCTATAGCTACCTGGACTTACATCTGGGTCCTCTATGCTGTTCCACTGTTCTACATGTCTGTTTTTGTGCCAGTACCATGCTGTTTTTGTTACTATGGCTCTGTAGTACAGGTTGAAATCAGGTATGGTGAAACCACCAGCCTTACTTTGGTTGCTCAGTATTACTTTAGATATTCTAGTTTTTTTGTGATTACAAATGAATTTTTGGATTGTTTTTTCTATTTCCATGAAGAATGCCTTTGGAATTTTGATAGGGATTGCATTAAAGGTGTCAATTGCTTTTGGTAAGATTGTCATTTTCACAATATTGATTCTTCCAGGAACAAGGGGTGCTTCTCCACTCTTTAGTGTGTTCTGCAATTTCTCGCTTGAGTGTTCCTTGGTTAGGTTTATTCCAAGGTACTTTATTTTTTTTTGATGCAATTCGGAATGGGAGTGATTCTCTGATTTCATCCTCTGTGTGTTTGTTGTTCGCATATATGAAGGCTACTGATTTCTGTGTATTTATTTTGTATCCTGCTACATGGCTGTAGGTTTTGATCAGCTCTAACAGTTTGCTAGTAGAGTCTTTAGGGTCCTTTATGTACAGACTCATGTCATCTGCAAATAATGATAACTTGATCTCTTCCTTTCTAATTTGCATCCTGTTTATGTGTGTCTCTTGCATGATTGCTATGGCTAAGACTTCCAAAACTATATTAAATAAAAGTGGGGACAGTGGACACCCTTATCTTCTTCCTGATTTTAGTGGAAAAGCTTCCAGTTTTTCCCAATTTAGTAATATGTTGGCTGTAGGCTTGTCATAAATAGCCTTTATTATCTTGAGATATGTTCCTTCTATTCCCAGTCTCTGTAGAACTTTTATCATGAAGAGATGTTGGATTTTGTCAAATGCTTTCTCTGCATCTAATGAGATGATCATGTGATTTTTGTCCTTCAACCCGTTTATGTAATGTATTACATTTATAGATTTGCGTATATTGAACCATCCCTGCATCTCTGGGATAAAGTGTACTTGGTCAGGGTGAATGATCTTTTTGATATACTCTTGTATTCTGTTTGCCAATATTTTGTTGAGAATCTTTGCATCTATGTTCATGAGCGAGATTGGTCTGTAATTTTCCTTTTTTGTTGTTCTATCTTTGCCTGGTTTTGGTATCAGGGTGATGCTGGCCTCATAGAAGGAGTTTGGTAGAATTCCTTCTTTTTCTATTTCCTGGAAAAGCTTAAGAAGCAATGGTGTTAGCTCTTCCTTGAAGGCTTGGTAAAATTCAGCAGTGGATCCATCTGGGCCTGGGCTTTTTTTAGTTGGGAGATTATTGATAACTGTTCGGATCTCCATGTTTCTGATAGGTCTATTTAAGTGATTAATCTCATGTTTATTTAATTTAGGTAGGTCATATAAATCAAGGAAATCATCCATTTCTTTCATATTTTCATACTTTGTGGAGTATATGCGTTTATAGTAAGTCTCTATGATTTTTTTGAATTTCTCTGGAATCTGTTGTGATGTTACCTTTTTCATCTCTGATTTTATTAATTTGTGTCTCTTCTCTCTTTCTTTTGGTCAAATTTGCTAAGGGTTTATCAATCAACTCTTTGTTTCATTAATTCTTTGGATTGGTTTTTTTTGTTTGTTTGTTTCTATTTCATTAATTTCTGCCCTAATCTTTATTATTTCTTCCCGCCTACTGATTTTTGGTTTGCCTTGTTCTTCTTTTCCCAAGGCTTTAAGGTGAAGCATTAGGTAGTTTACTTGCGACCTTTCTAGTTTCTTAATATAGGCACTTAAAGCTATAAATTTACCTCTTAGAACTGCCTTCATTGTGTCCCAGAGATTTTGATATGTTGTGTTCTCATTATCGTTTGACTCTATAAATTTTTTGATATCCTTCTTGATTTCTTCGTTGACCCATTCATCATTTAGTAGTGTATTGTTTAGTTTCCATGATTTTGTGTAAGCTCTATAGCCTTTCTTGCTACTGATTTGTAGTTTAATTCCATTGTGGTCAGATAGAATGCAAGGAATTATTTCAATTTTCCTGAATTTGTTAAGATTTGCTTTGTGTCCTAATATATGGTCTATTTTAGAGAATGTTCCATGTGCTGCTGAAAAGAATGTATATTCTGTAGCATTTGGATTTAATGTCGTGTATATGTCTGTTAGGTCCATTCCTTCTATGACCTCATGTAGTCCAGATGCCTCTGTTCATTTTTTCCTGGGATGACCTGTCAATCGATGAGAGTGGGGTGTTAAAGTCACCCACCACCACTGTGTTTGGTGTTATCTGTGACCTTAGTTCTAATAGTGTTTGTTTGATGAATTTGGGAGCCCCCCTGTTAGGTGAATATATGTTTAGGATTGTAATTTCCTCCTGTTGGAGTGTGCCCTTAATCAACATAAAGTGACCTTCCTTATCTTTTTTGACTAAAGTTGACTGAAGTCTGCCTTGTCAGATATTAGGATAGCAACCCCTGCTTGTTTTCTAGGCCCATTTGCTTGAAACAGCGGCTTCCAACCTTTCACCCTAAGATAATGTCCCTCCTTTGTAGAAAGGTGAGTTTCTTGGAGATAACAAATTGTATGATCCTGCTTTTTAACCCAGTCTGCAATCCTATGTCTTTTGGTTGGGTCATTGAGGACCTTTGATATTAAGCGATATTATTGAAAGGTGTGTATTTATGTTTGCCATTTTGTGTGTGTGTGTGGTTCCGGTTCTACCTTTGCTCTCTTGTATTAACTATTATTTGAGTATTGCACTTTTTTTCCAGGTTCCTTATATGTGTGCTTTTCCTTTCCTTCAGCATGGAGGATTCTATCAAGTATTTTCTGTAGAGCTGGTTTTGTCTTCAAATACTCCTTTAACCTGCTTTTGTCATGGAATGTTCTTATTTCTCTGTCTATTTGAGTGGATAGCTTTGCAGGGTAAAGTCACCTTGGTTGACAGTTGTTATCTTTCAGAAGTTGGAATACATCACTTCAAGTCCTTCTGGCTTTTAAAGTTTGTGTTGAATAATCTGCTGTAATCCTGATGGGCTTGCCTTTGCAGGTAGCTTGATTTTTCTCTCTAACTACTTTCAATATTTTTTCCTTGGTTTGTGTGTTTGGTAGCTTGATTATAATATGACAAGGAGAGGTTCTTTCCAGGTTTTGTCTGTGTGGGGTTCTAAAGGCTTCCTGTATCTGCATTGGCACCTGTTTTTCCAATTTGGGGAAGTTTTCTCTATGATTTTGTTGAAGACACCTACTATGCCTCTGGAGTGAAATTCTTCTCTTTCTACTATGCCCTAAATTCTTTTTTTTTTTTTTCTAAATTCTTATGTTTGATCTTTTCATAGTGTCCTGAATATCTTGAATTTCACACTCATGCTTTTCTATAAGTTTTTCTTTCTCTTTGTTGGACTGTATTAGATCTGCCACCTGGTCTTCTTGCTTAGATATTCTGTCCTCTCCTTCATCCATTGTACTGGTAAGATTTTCTACAGGTTTTTTTTATTTCATTAACTGTGTTCTTCATTGCTAGTAATTCTGACTGTTTTTTCTTTATTATTTCTATATCCTTATTTATGTCTTGTGTTACCTTCTTTATTTCATGAAATTGGTGTCCTGCGTCTTGTTTGATTCCTTTGATTTCCTCTTTGAGTTCCTAGTTGACTCCTTTGATTTGTTCTCTGGCTTCTTTGAACTTATTTACAATCATTCTTTTAAAATCTTTCTCAGGCATTTCCTATAACTCGTTCTCACTGGAGGTCATTTCTGATGCATTAATACTATTAGGTTGATTTATATTGTCTTGCTTTTTAGTGTTTCTTGTGTTATAATGTATATATATTTTTGCATCTTGGATTAAGTTAATGCTTGGATTTTCTAGCTAGCTAAGTATTCTTAGCTGTATCAATTGATTTGATGTTATATATCTTCAGGAAAGGAGCTTAAGGTGTTAGGTGTGCCTCTTAAGGCTCTCAGAGTATCTACAAAGGTGTTCCTAGGGGTTGAGTTTCCCTTCTATGGGAGTATTCAAGTAGGCTGGGTGGAATAAAATACAGGTAGATTCTAAAATTGAACTAAACACTGTACACATTCAATCAAAAACAGCACCAAGTCTTTATGCAAGAGTAGTTATTATAACATCCAGATCCTCTATCAACAAAGAGGTTAAGATTTCTGGTCTGTTGAGGGATCCAAGTCAGCTTGTGACCAAGTGAGACCCTTCCCTGGTGCAATCAATCCCAGTTACCTTTTGGTCTCAGTTAAGTTACTGGCTGGGTTGTTTGGCTGCTGTCCTGATTTCTGGAGCTGGGCACTGGCTTTCCCTGCAGGGCAAACCAAGGCTGGCAACTGTGGCCCTGCAGATTGGCACCCTCACTGCTGGATCTGCTAGTGCTGCTGCTGAAGTTGCTGCTGCTGGGTCTGTCACTGCTGCTCCTGAAGCTGCTGCTGCTTCCTCTGAAGGTGCCGATACTGGATCTGCCACCGCTGCTGCTGAAGCTGCCTCTGAAGCTGCTGCTACTGCATCCACCACTGCTGGGGCCACTATTGCCGGTGCCAGAGCCACTGATGTTGCTGCCGGACTCTGCTCCTGCTCGGGTCCCGCTTTCAGCTCAAGTTGGTGTGGCTGGTACCGGGACCACTGCTCTGCTCACTGGAGCTGGGCTCAGGTGGTGGGATAAGGGAGGGACCTGCAGCTCCTCTAGTTCTCTCACTGTTCCATGTGTTCTTCTACCTCATGGTCTGCTCCTCCGTTGTTCACTGCCGCTCTCCCTTCACTTTTCTGGGGTTGCGGAGAGCTCCAGTGTGAGTGGAAGCTCCACTCACCTGGCTTTTCCTGTGGCTCGAGCCGAGCCTGGCGACTTTCTGGTGTGCCACCACTGCCATGGTTGGCGGACCTGCCGGGGCCACTTTTGCTGGCCTGTGTGGGCACTGGATCCTCTGTATCTCTTCTACTTCTCCCCTGCCATTTCATTTTTCTATACACCTCACTTTTTAGTAAAAGTGTATATTTTGCTGAGTTTTTTTTGGTCTTTTTCCCCCCTAGACTGCTTTGGCATGGTACCTATGCTGCCATCTTAACCAGAAGTCCCCTATAGCATCTGTAAAAATACAGTTGTCCTCAATATGTAGGTGGTTTCCTGGAACATCATATTTGGTTGTCAAGGCATCTCAGTAGCAATAGCTCAGAATGATCAGGTGGTAAGACCAAGAGGAAAAGTAGCTAGGATATTCAAGACACCTACCCAAGTATGTCAAGGATGCTTATAAACACATGTTAATGCATTTCTATCAGTACGTGTTATTGAGATGCAGATTATAAAGGTACTTTTTTTTGAGACAGGGTCTTATGTACCTCAAGCTGTCTTTGAACTCAAACACAACAGTAACCAAAGATGACCTTGAACTTCTGATCCTTCTCCCTCCAACTTTCAAGTGCTGATCATTGAATGCTGGTGATTAAACCCAGGGCTTCATGCACACTAAGCAAGCACTCTACAAACAAAATTCCATTCCCAGTTCCATAAAAGTACCTTTTAAAAGGTGTGGTAGTTTGAATCAGATGTCCCATACAAACTCATGTGTCTTGAATGATTGGTCCCCAGCTGATGACAATTTGCAAAATGGAGTCTTGATGGAGGAGGTGTGTTGCTGGGGGTAGGCTTAGTTGTCATAGATAGCTTCCCCTTCCTGTTGCCATTTCCACCTACTGTGGAAGAGGTGATTGTTCAGCCTCTGCTCATGCCATGCTTTCTACTCTGCCATCATGAAGCTTCCTCTTGAGACTGAAAGCTAAAACAAATTCTTTCCTTCCATCATATGTTTTTGTTTGCATATTTTATCTCAGAAATGAGAAGGTAATTACAAGGAAAGGACAGAATGAATTTGGCTTTGAACAAGGAGGAAGCATATACTCTTAATAGGAAAGGGTGCTTTTCTTGTGGTCATGGGTAGGAGGATTGAACCAAGACAGAACCTTATACATTCTGCCCTAGCCCAGGAGAAGGTTAGGGTTAGGGTTAGAGGCAGAATGGATTTTAGAGAACATTAGCCAGATGCTTTCTTTAGTAATGAGGGAACTAAGGTCCTAAACCTATACCAGGGTACTCAGATACATCTAAGCACAAAATAAGTGAACTTATTAGAATCATCATGATCTAAATACAGATCCAGATCTACCTCTCTCTCTTTCTCTCTGTCTCTCTCTCTCTCTGTGGTGCTGAGAATTAAGCCCTAGGTATCACACTTTGAACTGCATCCCCAGCCCCATCCCTTCTTTTGGTCTTTTGAGGTAGGGTCTCACTCTAGCTCAGGTTGATCTGCAATTCACTATGTAGTCTCAGGGTGACCTCAAACTCACTGCAATCCTCCTACCTCTGCCTCCCAAGTGCTGAGATTAAAGGTGAGGGCCACCACATCCAGCTGGGAACAAGCACTTTTAAGAGACTTGTACTCACTCAAATAAAAGAAGAAGAGGACCTAGAAGAAGGGAAGACCAAGAAAATAATGCTGCATCCTAACGTATGAGAAAATCTGTTTAGGGGGCTGGAGAGATGTCTCAGAAGTTGAAGATGCTTGCTTGCAAAGCCTGCTGTTCCTGGATCAAGTCCCCAGTACTCATGTAAAGCCAGATGGACAAAGTGGCCCATGTAGTTGGAGTTCATTTACAGGGGCAAAAGACACTGGTTTGCCCATTCTCTCTCTCACTCGCAAATAATAATTAAATTTCTTAAACATCTCTTTAGGGATTAAGGAAAGTAGCTCTTCATGTGTGAACAGACTATTTTTCATCACTTTTAAATTATCTTGGGATTTGTTTGTTTGTTTGTTTGTTTTTTCTAAGGTAGTTTCTCACTTTAGCTCAGGCTTACCTGGAATTCATTAGTCCTAGGGTGGCCTTGAACTCATGGCGATCCTCTTACCTCCACCTCCTGCACGCTGGGATTAAAGGTGTGCACCACCACACCCAGCCTTTCTTTTCTTTTTTAAATGGTACCCTGTACTTTATTTTTTGTAAATATGTTATCTGTTTGTTTATTTTTATTTATTTATTTGAGAGCAACAGCCAGAAAGAGAAAGAGGGAGAGAGAGAGAGAAAGAGAGAGAGAGAGAGAGAGAGAGAGAGAGAGAGAGAGAGAGAGAGAGAGAGGGGGAGAGAATGGGCATGCCAGGGCCTCCAGCCACTGCAAACAAACTCCAGACGCATGCGCCCCCTTGTGCATCTGGCTTACATGGGTCCTGGGGATTTGAGCCTCAAACCGGGATCCTTAGGCTTCACCAGCAAATGCTTAATCACTAAGCCATCTCTCCAGCCCTATTTTTTTCTTTTTCTTTTGTATTATTGACAACTTCCAAAATTATAGACAATAAACCATGATAATTCACTCCCCCTTTGCCCTTCACAATTCCACTCTCCATCATATCCCCTTTTCCTCTCAATCAGTCTCACTTTTATTTTGATGTCATCATCTTTTCCTCCTATTATGATGGTCTTGTGTAGGTCCAGGCACTGTGAGGTCATGAATATCCAGGCCATCTTGTCTGGAAGAGTACATTGTAAAGAGTCCTACTCTTCCTTTGGCTCTTTCTTCCCACCACTTCTGCTGCAATGGGCCCTGAGCCTTAGAAGGTGTGATAGAGATGTTTCAGTGCTGAGCATTCTTCTGTCACTTCTTCTCAGACTTTTGAGTCATTCCAGAGGTCACTTCCATTTGAAAAGAAAAACAAATGTAACAGTAGCATTAATATATGGGTATGAACATAAAGAGAAATGATTACCAGAAAGTTTGGTGAGTATAATATATCCATTTAGCCAGATACCAGCACGTGTTACACCACTGGGACTCTTGACTTCCTTCATCATATGTTTTCAGTATCAGGCCCATGGGGTGGGCCTTCAGTCCAATTAGAGAGCTGCTGATTTCCCCCATAACAGACATGCCACTATTGTCTCATTTGGCTGAGCTGGCAAAGCATAAGGCTTGCAGTGTCTGAAGGGTTAATAGCCTTCTCTGAAAACTAGAGGGAACTAAAGAGTTCATAAATAACCTTAAGATTAGAAGGCCATAAAGAACAGAGTCTTGACAGGCCCAACAACTCCTCTGATTGATGATCTTTCCTTAGCTCAGAAACTGCCTGGTGGGAAATCCTCCCTGGACAATTCTGCTAAAAAGCCTATTCTGAGCAAGGACACAAATAACTCCAATTCCTCATCTACTTTCGTTGGACCTGCAGCTGATGAAGTCTGTTTGACTTAGGATCCTCCGTATAAGTTTAAACCCCAGCCTGACTCTGTGCTTCAGCCTTCATTCTGCAAAAAGGCTGCTGCCCCTCACTGTTTCTCTCAATAAATTCTCTGTAGAGATCAAATCCAGTGTTCTCTTTTGCTTTTCTCTTACACTTTCCTTACATTTGGTGCAATGACTTGGATTGGAGCCCAACCTCCAGGGCTTTCAGGCCATGCCCTCCCCCTTTCTCTTTCTCTCTCTTCTCTACCTTCCTGCCAATGTTTTGCTCCCTCATGAGCACAGACACTCGCCATGCTCACTACTCTGAACTAAACAGCCACTTGTGACGTGAAACCTTCAGTTTTTCTAGCTTGATACTTGGCGGGAGCAGGGGGACTGTCAGGCACTGCCAGGCACAGGCTGGAGCCTTCAGTACACAGGCCTGAGCTTCCAGGCAAGGCTAAGGACCCCTGGACTACAGGAGGCCATGCCTTCTCCAAGCCCAGCACACCTGAACTTAGGCTTTGCCCTGTGATCTTTGGCCAGTTGCCTAGGAAACTCCTTATATGATGTCAGCCAGGAACCTTTGCACAGTACATCCCCCTGTATCCTACCATTGCTTACATGATGAAATATGTATGTCCCCATATGCTGATTATAAATCAGCAAGCAGCATTGTACATCCAATCCCCTTAGGACCCTCAACTGCTTGTAAACCCATTTCCCTACAGATTAAACTGATCTATTCACAGAGATGGTCTCCTGAAAGTAATTCTTTCTTTCATCTTTGTGCTCACCATGGTTGCCTGGACACCTTTGGGGGAAACCCGGCAAGCCCTAAGGACCCAGAGACCCACAGCTGGTGCCTAAACAGAAACCCTATGAAATGGGACAGGATAGATGAGTGCTCTCCTAGAGGGACTGGGAGATATCAGCCCATGTGGCCTTGCCTCCACTTTTTGAGGGTTGGCACATTTCCCTTTTTGCTCCTTCATTTTTTGTTCACACCATCATGAATGACCAGACATGGCGAACTGGCAACTGATGTCTCTTGGCCTAGGCCACTCTTTGATGTTGATTAAGGGCCAGGCGTCCTCTGCCTGGACTCCGACAGCCCGTTTGGTGTTGGCAAAGGTCTTCTATCTACTTCTCTCCAACACAAAAAAGCCAGTAACACATCAACATCCTAAAAGCCTGTAGGGCAGGTCTCTTAAACTTGTCGACAGGCTTATGTCCTGACCATTGGGGAATCTCCCGCAGTGCTATTCAGCCCTTGGGAGTGTTGTCCTCTGGTCTTTGCATTTCCACTCTTTTTTCTTGTTTATGGGAGGAAGTCATTTATTTCAGGTTTAGAGCACCCATGGGACCTTCCATCAATGGTGGAAGGAGTCAGCTTATTCCCATGGACCCATACAGAGGTCACTCTTTTTTCTATCATGAATAATATTGTCTCCCACCAAAAGGAATCACAGATTTGTAAATTAAGGACTCTCCTGAAAGTTAGGGAAATTACGCTCTCCTATAGGGAAGCCAGCTCCTTTTGGGAAGAAGCCCTCAAGGTCACCCCCTGGATGATTTCTGAGGATCCATGTGGGCCAGACACATGGACCCACATAGCTTATCTGGCTCGGAAATGAAAAGTTTAGGAAGGAAAATTTCCCCCAGACCCTTTTCTTTCTTTTTTTAAAAATTTTTTTTAGTCTTTTTTAAAAAATTTATTTATTTTTATTAGCATTTTCCATGATTATAAAAAAAAAATCCCATGTTAATTCCCTCCCCCCCCCCACTTTCCCCTTTGCAGACCCTTTTCATCTCCTTTCACTTTTCTCCACTTGGGCAGGGGCAAAACTGCAAGCTGGCTATGCAAGCACTCTAAAGCAGCTCAGGTCAGGCAGCAAGCTCATGCATGCCAAGACAATGATGCCTCAGCCTGTACAGGTGCAATGTATCTGCTTCCCTTCCCAGCGGCCTCCAGTGGTCCCGGAGGATCCCTTATTTCCCCTTCAGGAAGCCAGACTTGGGCCGGCTGGCAGTCATCTTGGCCATTACCTCCATGTGTACCAAACCCAACCCTGGGTAAGAGCCTAGGAGCAGGGCAGGGCTGATCAGAAGGTGTATGCAAACCCCACCCAGCTGCCAACTGCTATGCTGGCAGCATGAAGTGGCAAGAAAAAAAAGGTCACGTTTAACTAAAGCCTTGGTGAACTGAAGTTCTACGTAAACAATGCCATTTGTTACGTAATATCATAAATATAATTACTGAATTGAAGTTCTAGGTCAACTTCAACATACATAGAGGATTATTGAAAAAACAAAATTCTCTGAGGTGGTGACTTATAATTTGCAAGATATTTTAAAAAGAATGTAATGTTACTTAAAAGGAGGAGGCAACTGACCTGACTTCTAGGCCAGCCTGCCTCAAGATGGAAACAAAATTTGCCTTAGTTACTAATAAAATCATTTCCAAGTGTGTTGGAGGTATCAATTACATAAAATTGTCTTTTTTGTCAATTTTTTTATTAACAACTTCCATGATTATAAAAAATATCACATTGTCATGCCCCCCCCCTAAAATTGTCTTTAATCTAGACTACTTGCTTGTCAGTAATAGGATTAATCAATCTATTGTACTTTCTCTTAATAGTCATAAGAAAGATGGTTACGTATGGGGTGAGATGAGTTGATTGAAGGAACCGGGAAGGAATTTTTTCAATGTTGGACACAGAATGCTTATTAGTTGTGCTTAGAGCAGAATGATAAAGTATGTGAATAAAGATGTACATGTGGGGCTGGAGAGATGGCTCAGCAGTTGAATGCTTGCCTGTGAAGCCTAAGGACCCCAGTTCGAGGCTCGATTCCCCAGGACCCACGTTAGCTAGATGCGCAAGGGGGCGCACGCGTCTGGAGTTCGTTTGCAGTGGCTGGAGGCCCTGGCGGGCCCATTCTCTCTCTCTCTGCCTCTTTCTCTCTCTCTGTCACTCTCAAATGAATAAATAAATAAAGCTTTAAAAAAAAAAGATGTACATGTGTAGGAAAGAATTTTCAGGCAACACCTAAACACCATGCCTAAAGTTAAAGATTCTTCAACTGTTTACAAACTTTTAAGAAACAAAAAACTAATTTGCAGGTTAAAATATGTTGGGATGGGTTGCTTAAGATTTATCAAATTTAAGTCATGGGTAAAAAAAATTGTTTCAAGTTAATAAAAATTTATATAGTACATAAAATCAATGGCTATCAAGATTAAGCTAAAAGCATTGGTTGTCAAATGGTGTTTTTCCCCCAAAAAAACAGATTTGTCAAAAATTGTATTAGAATTTAGCTGGCTGTTCTATAATATTGTATATTAATATATATTAGAGGGCTAAAAAAGACCAGATTCTGCTCTATTGTATGTAAAGTAACTGTCTCATTTCTGGCATCTCAAGTCCAGTATTTATAACAAAATTAACTCTTAAGACATATTCCCTACTTTAGGGTATAGCCTCATGCTCAAACAATGAGAAAAATATGAGAAAAATAATTTCAGTATTGTCTAGGTAATTGGTACCCACACAGTATCTAATCAAAGATGTTTTCAAACACAGGTGCCAAGACTTTATAATGTCTGTGGTGGTTTGAATAGATGGCCTCCAATTTATTCAGTTCTTTATTGTTTGTAGTTTGCATCTGCTGCTACCTGGATGGAGGCAGTATCACTGGGTGGATCTTAAGGTGTGGTGGTGGGTTTCAGGT
The DNA here is from genome assembly GCF_020740685.1 of Jaculus jaculus. Classification (NCBI taxonomy): domain Eukaryota; kingdom Metazoa; phylum Chordata; class Mammalia; order Rodentia; family Dipodidae; genus Jaculus; species Jaculus jaculus. The sequence continues at coordinate 66,888,364 of NC_059107.1, forward strand.
TTCAATCTAAAGATATGCAAACTGTGTCTAGCAGGAGTTCCTGAAGTGTGCAGTGGCTTTTGACCTTTTAGCTTGTGCTTCTCTCTCTCTGCTTGGGCCTGTGAAGGCAGGCCAGATTCTTCTGCCATTATGGAACTTCCCCTGGATCTGTAAGCTTCAATAAATCCCTTCCTCCATTACTGCTTGGTCTGGAAGTTTTTCTCAGTGAACCTGAATCTGTCTGCTATAGAACTTGGTACCAGGAGTGGGGTGAGATGAACCTGACCATGTGGATGTTGATTTTTGGAACCTTTGTTTTGAAGGAATGGGCATGGGCTTGGTGCTCACAAATGAAGATGCCTTCTGGAGTGGTAAGCTTAGTTTTATGGACTATTCTGATGAGAGTTTGAGAATTCTAAGTGTAGACAATATTGAACTTCAAGGCTTGGCTTATGAGCTTTCTAAGGGGAAGGAAAGATTGCAGAGTCATGGAAAATGTTAATAAAAATTAAATTAAAAAAAAGACTGCAGAGGACTTTGTTGGAACTGGGCTACTGGCATAAGGGCTGGCTGTGTTCTGCTGCTGAGACCCAGAGAGTTTGATCAAGGTTAAATTTGTAACGATGTGCTTGGCTGAAGATATTGGACTGAGAGATTTAAGATTTTAAGCTGGAAAATTTTAAGCAAGTTAAATTTCCTGGCACAGAGACTGGCTTTAGATTACTAAAGCTGCTATTGTCAAACACATTAGCAGTCTTAAAGGAAGATAGTCCAATTGCTTTACCATGGAAAAGATGCCTAAGGAAAGACTATCATAGAAATTCAAACACTTTTGGAAAGAGTTGACTAGAGAAGGAACCTGCTTTTCAAGGTTATGATTTATTTTGTCTGTGAATTAAGAATATGGCTGTGTTCTGCACATCTGGTATTGTTTTCAGAAGCATGAAAAATGTGAGGAGTGGTCGTGAATTGCACATGCTTCCTGGAGATGCTGCTGATATGTGGCATGAGGTAGGGCCTGATCCCCTGATAGGCTGAAAGAGCCTTTGGAAAATGTGAGGAGTAGTCATGAATTGCACATGGTTCCAGGAGCTGCTGCTGAGATGTGGCATGAGGCAGGCCATGATGCCCTGATAGGCTGAAAGAGCCTTTGGAAGATGGACCGTGGTTTGCACGAAGACCTCAAGATGTTTTGGATATACCAGGACTATGCAAGCACTACCATAGAGCACACTGTTGGCCTGAGATGGAAGTGTTCCCTGGCTACTCTGCCCAGCTGGAGGGGCAGAATTGGAAAATCTGGAGACTGTCAGTCTTGGACTTGAAATGCAGAAGTTTGATGTGTGTTTGATGGTGGTTGACTTTGCATTTAGTCTCTCCTTGCTATGCCTTATACCGGTTGAAAATGTTTACTCTGTGCCTTTATATGTTAGAAGTGTTTAACTTGGTTGATTTTACAGTTCTTAATATCTTAAATTGGTAAAGAGTGTGGAGACCTTTGAAATTGAACTGAGTACAATTTACAATGTGTAATGGTTATAAATGTATTGGGGGCCAGGGGTGGAATGTGGTGGTTTGAATAGATGGCCCCCAATATATTCAGTTCTTTATTGTTTGTAGTTTGCATCTGCTGGCTGGAGGCAGTATCACTGGGTGGATCTTAAGGTGTGGTGGTGGGTTTCAGATTACAATCTAAAAATATGCAAAGTGTGCCTAGCAGGAGTTCCTGAAGTGTGCAGTGGCTTTTGACCTTTTAGCTTGTGCTTCTCTCTCTCTGCTTGGGCATGTGAAGGCAGGCCAGCTTCTTCTGCCATTATGGAATTTCCCCTGGATCTGTAAGCTTCAATAAATCCTTCCTCCATAACTGTGCCTGGTCTGGAAGTTTTTCTCAGCAAACCTGAATCTGTCTGCTACAATGTCTTACTTGTCTTTTTCTAACACTTTCTAGGTTAAATTAATTAGTTTGTAAATTAGTTGGTATTGTTTTCAAGACTGGTAACAAGTTCTGCCTGTATTTATAGCTATTCGATAGTTAAAGTGTAAGATGTGCCTACCTTCTATGCCTTAGATATGGCTTATGCTACCACAGGACAACAAAATTTTAAAAGGTTGGACAAAATGATTTTAGAAGCACTTGTGCCATTCTTTAACTAAATATATTTCAGTAATCAAATTTGCTCTATATGTACACACATCCAGGCTGGTGTAACTTCCTTTCTAAGTGTGTTAATCACCTATGTAGAAGTCAAAGCCAACTGGAATCATCTCAGCAAACAGGGCCAATATTCTAGCCTGTGCTTCCAGGTCATGAAGCCACTGGAGATGATGGGACGCTTCTACATTGGGCCCCTGTAAGTCACCTGTCTTCCTGACCAGGGAGGATATGGAGACCCAGACTAAATTGGTATACAGTCTGAAACAGGAGAGTCAACAACTGAGGAGCCATCAGTCCTTCTGACTTCCAAAGAAGGGAAAACTACTTGGCCAGCATGGCCCTGACTCATCCTAACAGACAGAAAACACAAGTAAACTCTAGGGCTACTCCTGGGTCTGTAAAGAGTCTTTGGAGAGCCATTAGTGACCTCCAAAATTAATCCTTGATTAAATTTTGGCTATATATATGGTCTTAAACACTCAGAGAGAAATGTATAACCAAAGATTAAAAAAATACCTTAAATACAGGAATGGCCTATTAAGTAATACAACAAGAGCTTTCCAAGAGGGGAGACAAAGAAGACCTTAAGACATCTTTCCTCCAGAGTTCTAATTCTGTAATGAAGAAAAACAACTATAAATGCCAAGAGGGTTATTTTCAACTCTAAGTAAGTTCTGAGACCAAAAATATATATTTGCATAGCCTTTAATGGCACCCAATTTATTATTAAGGTTAAGTGTTGTGTATGTTTCTGATAACTCTGCTAACATCTCTCATCTGTTTTACAAACCATATAGAAACAGATTCAGGCCATGTAAAATAGTACTGTGCCATTCAATGAACAGTTCTGGAAGAAAATCTCAGCTAGCTCATGCTCAGATGGTCCTGGGACAATCCAAGTACTGTCTACCTGGGTTTCCTTGACCACAAAAAGGACCAGTTTGCTATGTACTCACGTCTCATTAACTACTTAATTTTATTGTTTCTCTCCAATGTTCTATCCCAAGACTATCTTCTTGCACTCCATCAATACACTTCTGGCATCCATTAGAATAGGTCCCCCTCTCTGGAAGAGACTCTCTAACTGCCACAACTTCATGCTCCATTCAGCAGGAAGTAGTAAGTGATCTGATGTCTTCATCCTTTGTCTCCTAACAGCATAACTGCTGTTATGTTTCTTCTCATGAGAAGGAAGAATAAAGGGGGGTAGAGTTAGGGTGACTGGACCCTTGAAGGTAAATAGGGCAATAAACTTTTTCTTATCTCTTGCCCAGTTCCAAAAGAACTGTTTTTCCATGTGTGCACCAAGTCCCTGGCTCTGCCAAGGGCAGGCCTTGCCCTTTTATGCCAGTCAAGTTGTGCTTCTCTGCCTGCCCAGCTCCAAGCCAACCAAAACTGAATGCCTGCTCAATATTTCCATAACCAGGACCACTTGTGTCAAGATGCCTGATCTGTTTTGGTGCAAAGGGGTAACCACCCCATGCGTAAATATTTCCTATCCCACTTTTTGTTCCCCAGTCTTGATTGTTTCACAGGCGTATGTCTATAGGAAAAACTAAAAGCTGCATCCATCTGCATCAACAAAGAGAGATTTTCATCCCTTTGCTGGTGGGCCTCAGCATGATGCTATCTCTAGCTGCCTCTGGTGACCAATAGCCTCAAATCTCTCCAGAGACAACTGAACTCTCTTGTGGGTGTGATACTTCCAAACAGTCTAGCCTTAGACCTCATTACTGCTGAAATTGGGACAAAAATGTTTCTTTGTTAATGAATTAAATGTTAAATAAAATGTTAAAAACTCATCAAGGAGCTGCTTGACTGCTACAAGCCCAAGGACCCCACTACCTGGTTCTCTAAACCTTTAGTTACTTGGCTGTCCCACTCCTTACTATAGGAATCCTATTGCTTGTAGCCCTCTGTCTCATCAAATTTCTCAGATAACAAATAACTATATTGCCAAGGTTGCTACTAATCAGGTCCTGGTGCATTACCTACCTCTATCTGGACCTATGGTAAATTATAAAAAACTCACTGCCCCATTATAAAAACAAAGGGGGAGTTTTGGGGCACTGCCAGACACTAGCTAGAGCCTTCATAAGACAAGTCTGAGCTGCCAGGCAAGGAAGGGTAAGGACTCCCGGCCTACAGAAGGCCACTCACTCTCCAAGCCCAGCACACCTGAACTTAGGCTTTGCCCTGTGACCTTTGGCCAGTTGCTTAGGAAACTCCTTGTATGGTATCAGCTAGCAACCTCTGCACAGCCCATCCCCCTGTACCCTATACCTTCTCCTGGGCATTGCTTACATGCTGGAATGTATGTCCTCATATGCTAATTAGGCATCAGCAAGCAACCTTGTACATCCAATACCCTTAGGACCCTCAACTGCTTATAAACCCATTTCTCCATTGATTAAACCAAGCTGTTCACAAAGACTGTCTCCTGAAAGTGATTCTTTCATCTTTGCGCTCACCATGGTTGCCTGGATGCCTTTGGGGGAACTGCAGCAGGCTCCAAGGACTCAGGAATCTACAGGGGGCTTCTTCCTTTTCTTCCTTTTTCACCCTCTCCCACTGGACTTCTGAACTCCAGACGAGAGGCCATTGCTGTGTGATCATCTGCATACACCCTCATAAAATTATAGCTTCAGGACAAGGCACTCACTCTCAGTCTATGGCAAAGGCACCCCAACTCAGATCTTACAAACAGTGGGAATTTCTCATTTTTTGGTCCGTGGGCAATCAGAGACTCGGAACCTCTCATGTATCATTCCAATCGACACCCCAAGCATTACGAGTGCAGGGACGCTCCCTCCTAATCCTTAGGTTTTGTTTGCCCTCCCTAAGCCTGGGAGATGCCCCTAGTGGTGGGATTGGCCCCTTAAAACAAGTCCTTGTCTCCAAAATGTACTCTAAATTATCTGTTCCAAAAGCCACTCCATTGGCATGGCTCAACGCTAATTTAAAGGAGCTCAAACTTCCTGAGCTCCTGCCTGCCAAATTACTCTGACTCTGTTGAAATCTGGCCACAATATTCCTTAGATAATGGCCACTGCTGACCTGAATTTGGAACTTTGGGTTTCAGCAAATAGTACGTGAGGTTCCCTTCCCTGCTCCTGCCCCTTCTAAAACTCAATCTTTCACACATAGTTCTGTCATCTGGCCATGACTTGCCAGGGTGTCTCCCTCTCACAGCAAATTCAAGCCATGTCACTAAATCAAATATAAACCTTGTCTTCTAAAAGAAACTCCTATCTTTACTGGGCTTCCTTAACTTCTTTATCATATGGATACCTAATTTCTCTCTCCTTGCTTTCTCCCTTTCCCACCAGAGAAAAACCTGCAGGGGAAGTGGGGCAATCACAGTAAAACAGCTACCACCTCACAGCTAGATAAAATAAAGACAGGCACCTAGCGAGGTTCTTGTCTCTGGCTAATGGCTAATAGAACAAGGAAAAGTCAGCCTTAAATTCAAACTAAGGTCAGTTATTGCCCTGTTGTTATAGTGGCTGCTTGTCCTAGGCCCAAATAAAAATCCCATAGTTTCTGGTATCCATCTGACCTCTCTCCTTTCACCATAATAAATTGCTTGAAAATTCTAACTTCTCTGGCCTCCAAAACTCCTTGATGGTTGGAAAAAATCTCCAACAGCCAGATAGGACAATTCACCTGCTCTGCCTCCAAACACAGAGTAGACATTTGCCATATCCACTTTATTTTTAGCCTTAAGAGAGGTGAGTAAGTCTCCATCTGGCTGTCTTCCTAAGGTACCTAGGAAGACAGACCCAGCTCCCTTGTCTTGTCCTTGGATGCCTGTTTGTCTTCTGAACTCCCTGTCATTCTCCAGGAAAAGGTCTCTACAGACCAGGGGCTCCTCTTCCTCAGACAGATGCACTTCTCACCCCTCTGTTGGTTCCCAAATTTCTAAAACTCCACTGGCTTTCCTTCTGGGTTGTCTCTTGACCAATCTTAAAACTCTTGGCCTAAGAGGAGCCATACAGTCCAAGTGCCTCATTTTATACTGCAATATAGTTTGACCACAAAAGAAATTGGCTTTGGCTGAAAAATGACACACTGGGCTTCCAAGTTCTTAAAGATCTTGATAACTTCATAGAGTGGATCAGTAACTGGCTCTATTCTTCTATCAATGATCTCTTCTCTGTCAGTTCTGCTCTCTGACCCAGGCCCTCCTGGGGAAACAATCTTCCTTCCAGCCCATTAAACAGTTCCTATTAGCGGCTTACTCTTCCTTAGCCCAAGAAGATGACCACAAGCCCTCCTTCAATGTGCCACTACAAATGATAATCTCTCTCTCTCTCTCTCTCCCTCTCTCTCTCCCTAATCCTATTTGCTCAACCTGTTTCTGTTCAAAGTATAGCTATGAAACTGGCCTTTGAAAATGACACCAGCCCATTATCCAGATTCCACTGGTTTCCTTGTGCCTCTTGCTCTACCTTGAAGATTTCTAACATGATTTGCTTTCCCAGAGAAGTCTGCCTATGATCAACAGCCACATTGTGTGATGGGGTCTCTGGTCTGTCCTATGTGGGCCTTCCTTTATGGCTCCAGGTAGAATCAATAGGACCTGCTCATCAACTCTATGCCTTCCCAGAGGGCATACAGGCATCTCACACATGTTAGAGTCTTCCCAAACACAAAGTATAACTAAAATCTTCAGGGAAAAAAAATTCTTCAAGTTTCATGTTCTTTGTCATGTCTAATGCTGATCAGCCATGTCATGTCTGTCTTTATGTGTGACTGAATTCATAGTCACTAATTGTTCCAGTGCTTATGGTCATTAAGTGTTCTGATGCATATAGATATGTTTTAAGATAATGTTAAAATTACTAAAACCAGGGTTATGATATATTTCTGACTTTATGCTTGTTCATGTTTAGTACATGTTTATATTCCAGGGTTTGATCCTGCCTCTAACAATGTCTTCTGAATGTTTATGACTTAAATCTTTAGAGAAGTAATTAATTTGGGTTTACTGACAAAACACAAACATATTGATATGTTTTGCCTTTATTTATCAATGTTAATATATGACATACGTGGTTTCTGTTGAAATAAATTATTGAAAAGCGTTGTATTTCTAATGTTCATAGCCTATATCAGTCTGGGTGGAGTATAATCAGTGTCTCTATGAAAATGTGTGGGATGTACCTAAGACTTTCAGTGAAGTAATAGATATTGCACTTCCCTCTTCTGAAACTGCTGCAAGAGATTCCTTTATGATAGCTAATAGATAACAAAAATTGTGTAACAATTACAACTAAAGTTAAACAAATAGGAACTGACTCTGGCCCTAGTCCCTTTTTAGACAATATGTAACTGCCTATCTCAGGAGACAGCAACCTGTCTTATTTGACAGAAAGGAATGTCTTAACCCTCACAGATCATATCCCTTTCCTCTACAAGCACAGAAAGATTCAAACAGGATTGTTAAGAATGTAGAACTCCAGCAATCAGTGTTTGAGAATGCCATGCATGAAGCTTCGGTGGAAGCTCTCTCCCTCTCTCTATAGTGAATTCTGACTACAAGTGTGTCTTCAGTTCAGGTGTTTGCAGTTAAGAAGGGATAGCATAAAAAGTTGTTTCTCTGTACTTCTCTTGCCTTAATTGTTAAGTAATTCAAACTTAACTCTCTGTAATAAGTTGGTAAATTTATTTACATTGCCATGCCTTATATTGAGATAAAAAATTGGGGTTAGAAAATGTTAAAGACCCTGACCCTAAGTTATGTCTTGTACTTTTGTATTGGTAAAGTTCCATACTGTCTTCTGTACTGACACTGTAGTTTTTGTACTGTTTCAAGACTCTAATTTATTTACAGCTTCTGACCTGTACTGAAAATCATCTTGTGTTTCTTCTTACAAGATTAATATAAATGACCTTCTGAACATTTACAGTTCCACCAGCTCACCTCAGAGGGCCCTATACCAGACTAACTCCATCTGGGCCCTTTTTAAAAAAATTATTCTTTATTTATTTTTATTTTTTTAATTTAATTTTTATTAACATTTTCCATGATTATAAAAAAATATCCCATGGTAATAATCTCCCCCCCCCCACTTTCCCCTTTGAAATTCCATTCTCCATCATATTACCTCCCCATCTCAATCTTTCTACTTACAACCACTTTATTAAGTACCCTCCTCCCTTCCTTTCTCTTCCCTTTATATCTCCTTTTTAACTTACTGGCCTTTGCTACTGAGGTTTTTCCTTCTCATGCAGAAGCCCAATCATCTGTAGCTAGGATACACATATGAGGGAGAACATGTGGTGCTTGGCTTTCTGGGCCTTTCCAGATCCATCCATTTTTCTGCAAATTTCATAACTTCATTTTTCTTTACTGCTGAGTAGAACTCCATTGTATAAATGTGCCACACCTTCATTATCCACTCATCAGTTGAGGGACATCTAGACTGGTTGCATTTCCCAGCTATTATAAATTGAGCAGCAATAAACATGGTTGAGCACGTACTTCTAAGGAAATGAGATGAGTCCTTAGGATATATGCCTGGAGTGCTATAGCTGGGTCATATGGTAGATCAATCTTTAGCTGTTTTAGGAACCTCCACACTGATTTCCACAATGGCTGGACCAGATAAAACAATAGGTTTCTTCAGTGTTCTACTGATATGTTTTCCTATTGGGTAAGACTTTTATTTATTTGCTATAAACATATTCTAATACATAAAACTGGGCCTAAGCATTTAAAATATATTTCATTGTATTATATAACCAACATAATTATATAAAACATAATTTCATTATGTTTATAAAATATACAACTGGTAATAACAAATTATCAAACTCATCAAACTTTTAGCCTTTCATTGTAAAACACTTTCACTAGTTCTCCTAAAGATAAGACTTTTTGATCTTTGGACCAAGTAAGTAAAGACTGTGAACCTTCTATAAAGACTTACACAAAAAGAAACTTTCAAACCAACTTAAACTTCAAAATTAGTTATCCTCTTAATTCTTATCATATATTTCAAATATTGCTTCATTACTAATCTCTTATACTTCCTACCTTACCTAAACCAAATCTTTATATTTCCACAAGTTCCAATTAACTTCCCATCCAAGTTAACAATTACTTCTTCTTTACCTATCACCTATATTATTATTTTTCAACCTTAGATATAATATTCATGTCACCTGTAAATGTCATGTCACATGCAAGAAAACTCGTACATGGATAATAACCAGATCATAATGGCTAATAGATCTGACATGATCTAGGTGTTTCTTTCCTAATGGCTCTGATAATTATCATACCCCTGAAGAGCTGCCAACTTGCCTTTTCATAAAAGCCATGTGGAACTACAGCCTGCTATGTATACAAGGTACAAAATCAAATGGAGAACTAAAAGCTGAGGCTCTCAGAAGCCACACCTTGTGACTAGAAAGACTTCAATGTTGGGTTGCAGCAATTGTGGAGAAATAAATATTACCAATCCAGAGCCAATATTTTGGGCTATCTTAGCCCTTTTAATGGCCAATAATATTACTTCTCTGTATGTAACCTGACATCTCTCTGTGACCCCACTAGAATATCTATTGTTTTAATTGAATTCCTCCAAGACAGAATCCTCACCTTCACTTCACAGCGAGTGGCCAAGAATTCTTCATGGCCACTGAATATCAGCCCCTGGAAATCCAGCCTCCACAGGACTGCATGGGCCATCCTGAGAGATCTACTGCCACTATCACCCCCAGCAGGAAGTAGTCTGAGAGCTGTTCACCCCCACTCCAGCCCATGCAGTCCTCCCCTAAATGCCCCATTCATCCCTAGTTCTCCCCAATCTTTTTATCCTTCCAGAGTTTGGACTGAAGGGTTAATAGCCTTCCTTGAAAACTAGAGGGAACTAAAGAGTTCATAAATAACCTTAAGATTAGAAGGCCATAAAGAACAGAGTCTTGACAGGCCCAACAGCTCCTCTGATTGATAATCTTCCCTTAGCTCAGAAACTGCCTGGTGGGAAATCCTCCCTGGACAATTCTGCTGAAACAGCCTATTCTGAGCAGACACTTCAATGCCTTATCTACTTTCGTTGGACCTGCAGCTGATGCAGTCCGTTTGTCTTATGATCCTCCTTATAAGTTTGATCCTCAGCCTTACTCAGTGCTTTAGCTTTCATTCCACAGAATGGCTGCTGCCCCTTGCTGTGCCTCTCAATAAATAGTCTGTCCGTAGAGATCAAGTCTGGTGTTCTCCTTTGCTTTTCTCTTATACCTTTCTTACAGTGCCCACTGTTGTTTATCTCCACTGATGACTTCTCTCCCATGGATCTGCATGCAGCTTAGCTTTTTTCAGCTTTCTGTCAGCTGCTCTACACAGAGGAGATTTTCAGCTCAGTTCTACCTAGATTTCTCAGTGAGCTTGCAGACCAAGCATGTAGAGTCTTCAGCAATAGGGTCTTACCATCTACTCCTAGTGGGAAACCAAGAGCCTGGCAATGGCCTGTAATGTTTTGGGGGCATTAAGGACCTCCCTGACCAACAACTCACTGGCAGGTACCTTTGGAATGTTTTTTCAGTGCAGCTAGAATTTGCATGGGAACAGTTTATTAGCCTTTCTCAGAGGCACCTGATAGTATTTAGCTTGAGGTTTCTTATTAAGCTTTCAAATGTCTTTCCCTCTTCCAAGATTATTTTAGAATTGTCTTTAGGGTTGGAGAGATGGCTTAGCATAAGTTAGGCTTGCCTGTGAATCCTAACGACCCATGTTCCACTCTTCAGGTCCCACGTAAACCAGATGCAAGGTACAAATGTGCAAGGTTGCACATGCACATTAGGTGGTGCATGCATCTGGAGTTTGATTACAGGGCCTGGAGGCCTTGGCATGCCAATTCTCTCTCTCACCATCACTCTCTTGCATAAAAAGGCCAAAAAATAAAATAAAATTTAAAAGCCAAGTGTAGTGGTGCATGCCTTTAATCCCAGCACTTGGGAGGCAGAGGTAGGAGGCAGAAGTAGGATCACTGTGAGTTTGAGGCCACTCTGAGATTATAAAGTGAATTCCAGGTCAGCCTGGGCAAAGTGAGACACTACCTCAAAAAAAAAAAAAAAAAAAAAAAAAAAAAGTCTTTATTAACCTCTCTTTTGTCCTAAATGTTTATGGTTTTGTTTTCAAATGTTGAATCTAATTTATAGATTTATTTTTATGTGGGAATTTAAGTAGTAATACAATCTCTTTCTTTCACATGGATATTGTCAGCACTGCCTTTAGGGTTAGAAATTCTTAGAAGCACTTTTAACCAATTAAAGGGGGAGATATCACAGTGGTTGACAGAAATCAGAAAGAAGTTATACTGGCGTTTGTCTAATGTCACAGAACAGAGGGAGATTAAAACAGGGGAAGGAAGACTAAACATAAAATCCAGGATCTATGGGCTAGTGGAAGGTCTTCACTAAGACCCTTAGTGCCAAACTTGGTGGTTCACACCTGTAATTGCAGGCTGAGGCAGTAGGATTGCCATAAATTTGAGATGGACATGGGCTACAGAGTAATATCCTGTCGCAAGCAAATAAACTCACTCTTAGATCTGTAGTCTCCCTTTCCTACTCTGCCTATCGAAGACAAAGATTATCATCCAGAGACCTGGAAACAGAGGCCCTAGATAGGAACAAGGCACCTTATTCAAAGCACTGAATTATAATCTGGAAAGTGAATGGTCAGGTCCAGCAGGCTCTTTTCCTGGGACCCAAAATACTAGTAGCTTTCTCCTGGTAGGTAGGTAGGTAGGGTTTGACCCATGGAAATACAGATGCTACCTTGCCTGCTCTGGCAGGACTAGAACCCTGATATGATTTAGTCTCACCCAAGATGGTTGCAAGCAACAACTCTAGTGTCAGCTCCATGCTTCTTTTGCAATTTTTCCTGGGTTTAGCACCCATGGGCTGGCCCTTCCTGAGTCAGACTCTTGAGCCCAACAACCAATGAGACCCCTCCCTTACACACCTCAGCCTGGCAATGAGGCTTTCTAATTAGACACCTGATTCATATAACTGGACCTAAGACATGTGTGTGAACCGGTTTTCTTCTGCCCTAGCAAGGGAGATTTTCCTTATTTCCCTCCCGCTTCTCAGCCTGGCTGGGGGATTATTTCTTTTGGCTTAGGGACTTTCCTGTTTTGCTTTCCCACTTAATCCTAACTATTCCTAAAATAATTTCATAATTAAGTTACACCTCTTAGAGTCTGCGTTCTCAATTCTTTGCTAATGTGGATAGAACCCCAGACTTAAATACCACATAGTTGAGGAAAGATTCAATGTGGAAAGCAGAAAAAGAATAAACAAATTCAGAGGAAGCAGAAGAAGGGCTCAAAATTACGTTAACATTGATGAAACATTTGAAGAACAAGAAATTATTGGACCTTAGGCCAAGCACAGTGGTGCATGCCTTTAATCTCAGCACTCAGGACTGCTGTTTGAGGCCAGACAGCCTGGGACTACAGAGTTCCAGGGTCAGCCTGGGCTAGAGACCCTACCTTGAAACAACAAAAAAACAAGACAACAAACGAGCAAATTGCTCCAAACGTAGGTCAAATAGCAAGGACAAAACACAGAACAGTAAAGATAGTATTAGTAGCCCAAACAACTCAATATGCAAAAAGTTCCAGGTAGACTAAAATAATAGAGGACATTATAATCCCCTGTGTAAAATGTCTCCAAGACAAAGGATATCTGGTTTTTAAGAGTTCTCCAGTACTCAGGTAGGTAAAGACATGTGAAGGTATACTACTGAGAAATAAAAGAATCCTGGGGTAAAAGTTTTCAGGAAGAAAACTAAGCATACAGGAGGCTCTGGTTTTATAGCACCTAATTAAGAGTCAGAAATGTACAGGACTTCTCAATCATGTAAGATAGAAAATAATTACCTCAAAAGGGTATTTTCAATGTAGAATTATATATCCAGCCAAATGACTAGTAACGTTTGATGAAATCATCTTTTATGAAAGACATGTAAGCCTAGCTACATGGTGAGTTCAACCTGCCTGGGCTATAGAGAAACCCCTGTCTCTCTAAAACCAACCAACCAACCAAGATGTCTACAAAAGATCCCAGACACTCACATTCCATGCCTCTTGGGAAGCTACTGAAAGATGTTTTTCACCCAGATAAGAAACCACAGCTGGAGTGGGTGGTGCATTCCTTTAATCCAAGCACTCAGGAGGCAGAGGTGGCCTGGGACTCAGTGGTCCTCCTACTTCTGCCTCCTGAGTGCTGGTATTACAGGTGTGAACCACCATGCCTGCCTCTTTTCTTCTTCTCCAGAAGTATGTGCCACCTTCTGCATCTGTCCTAAGTGGGTCCTGGGGAAATCAAACGTGGGTCCTTTGGCTTTGCAGGTAAACACTTAAATGGCTAAACTATCCCTCCAGCCCTGTAGTAACTTCTAACTAACACCTAATACAGAATGACCAATCAGGGAGGACTTTGGGGAAGTCAAGTGGGGCACGGTGGCACACACATTTAATCCCAGCACTTGGGTGGCAAAGGTAGGAGGATTGCCATGAGTTTGAGACCACCTTGGGACTACATAGTGAATTCCAGGTCAGAATGGGCTAGAGTGAGAGGATACCTCAAAAAACAAGAAAAAAAAAAGGGGGGGGGAGTCAAGCTTGAGTTACCTCAAGTGCCTTTCAGAAGGAAATTCAAGATCCAGGCACTAAAGAGACATTACCTGGTCAGAGTGCCAGAGGTCTCCATCTAGGAAGATGGAGAAACACTGGCATTTAGCCACCTACTATATCCAGAGGAACTGTACAGCTGTATCACCCACCACCTTATAGGCTTTTGTGTCTTAACTTGCTTCCTCAGCATCTCTAATGGAGCCAGAGGCAGCAAAGCAAGGGAGTATGACAGCTGATCTTCACTAGATCTGGAATCACCTAGGAGACACATCTCTGTGCATTGTCTATGAGGTGATTCCAAAAAGGTTTCATTGAGGAAAGACTCAGAAACGAAAGAAAAAAACAGGAAGTCAGCTCAGTACCAGCATTCATTTTTCTGCTTCCCAGCTGCTCCATTTCCTCCACTGTTATAATGGACTATGTCCCTTCAAACCAAAACCCCTTTCTTCCTTAAATTGCTTTTGTCAGGTATTTTGTCACAGCAATGAGAAAAGTAACTAATACACAGAGTAAGGTGGGGAATGATGAAATCAATACTTTGGGAACAAGACTGAAGTTTATTGATAGAAAGGACTTTCTTTGGGGGGGGGGAGCTTTTCAAGGTAGGGTCTCGCTCTAGCCCAGACTGACCTGGAATTCACTATGTAGTCTTAGGGTGACCTTGAACTCATGGCAACCCTCCTACCTCTGCCTCCTGAGTGCTGGGATTAAAGGTGTGCATCACCACGCCCGGTGATAAAAAGTACTTAACATGACATATGGAATTTGGGTAATAATGATGTGTCTATGCAAGTTCATCAAATGTCACAAATGTACCAATCTGGTGTGAGATGTTGGCAGTGGCAGAAACATGAGGTTGCTACTTTCCACACAATTTTGCTGAGACTAAAATGATCTGTTAGAAAAAAAAAAATGACTTCTCCATATTCAAGCATTTTATTAAATCAGATAAGGAATCTCACATTGTTATACATACTGGCTTGCATACAAATATAAGGGGCACAACACTTGTTTACAAAGATATAGCTGAGCAGTAGGTTGGGAAGTTTAAAACTTGAAGACAAAGTTAATACAGTAAAGATCATGCAAATTCTACAGCAGGGAATCATGACAGAGCTCATTCTTCTTGATCTTTAAAAATGCACATTTTTAACCAGAAAAATCTAAAGATTAACAAAGTTATCACAGTCATACACATTTTATTCAAGAATACTATTCCTGTTAACATTTACTGTCTTGTTTGATTAGAAGTCACCCTAACCATAGAAAAGCACGAGGTTTTTCTCATTTAAAAGATAAAACATGCCCTCTATTCATATGCACTGAAGTCACTGAGCTTCTATTAATGTATACATGTTACCTAATCCAGAATTCCAGGCTTTTATCTTTTTATTTAGCTATACTAAATATCAGTCTAAGACAAACCTTATGAAGCTTAGAGAGACTGTGAGTAGCAAAACAATTAAGTGAGGCTGCAAAATAATCAGTCTATATAACTTAGATGAGCCATACTAAGAAACTAGACACACTAGCAACTTTCTCTCAGGTGGCAGCTTTGAACTGCCCATGACAAATACCTGATGATCAGATTTATAATGATGGCTGACTAGAAAATAAAGCCTTTTCTAATGTGACTTTAAAGTTATTTATTCATATCTACATTACTTATACCCTCTATACTGATGAGTAGGCAGATATGATTAAAGATCCTTTTGCAAGTTTTGGTTTCCCATACTCTTTACTCCCCCCCCCCCCACCCCCAAGCCTATACCAAACTATCCCTGCTTTAAGCCAAAGGGTCAATTCTGGATTTAAACTTGCCTGAGCTGAGTTTATAGGCAATAACATGCAAATAAAGGGATAGAGTTAAATCCACTTACCAACGAAGACCTGGGGAAACCACACAGATAACAAAACACCCATATTAAATTAAACTAAAATAAAAAAATCCTGAAGAAATAATTTTATTTTACAGCAGTTGAATTTACCCACCAAATGCTTAATGACCACAAAATGTTTCTGCAACTAAACTAAAAGAGTTATAGGGAGTTGGGAATACATGTTAGATACTAACAATCTTCAAACTCGGAAGATGTCACTGCATGAAGAAGATTATGGGAAACACTGTTCCCGATAATTACGTACACCCTTAGTGTAACATATGGAGATCACTGCCTCCGATATAGACACTTTGGTAGGCAAAAACTACCTTGTTCTTTATACATTATGGAAGACACTGCTCCCGATAATGTGAGTTACATTTGTGACAAAGGTACTGGAAATTTTGCAAAACTGAAGTTATATCTAAATTGAGGCTGTAAAAATTTGCAAATTCAAGTACTACCACAGCCATTAAATTACATTTCTTTGTAACTTGATCACAATTCGTTGCATTTAGAACTATCTTTTTTCTTTTTTTTTGACCAGCTAAATATTTTAACTTAATTTTCAATCACTAATTTAGTTTATTTTCCATTTCTTAATATTATTTTATTTGGCTTGTGGCTGGTTTCCTAAAACCCTCAAGTGTTGACCATAAGTGCAAAACTTCCAGTATCTGTTGGATTCTATTAGCAGATGCTGCTTTTATTAAAAAAACAAAAAAAACGACAGTATAACTGTCATAATTATGGAAGGCACTGCTTCCGATAATTATCTTCTATAAAAAAACATTATTTATAGTGAACTCTGTCACTGATAAATAAACAATAAATATCTCAGTGCCAAAATGATAGAAAGTTTTCCTAAAAGAGTAACACTTTGGCCAAATTGGCAATGTGTTTTTAAGTCTGAGAAATTGAATCTGAAATCAAATGCCTAAAACTTGTTCTTTTAAGAATACTTTGGAAAAACAAAATAACAAAAGAATTAAAAACTACTGAGCAAAGGACAGAGAAAAAGAAAATATACTAAATCTTTGGCTCCTGGTCTCCTCTTTCATAAGTAATATTGAGACTAATACAGTAAGGCCATATTCCTGTGATAATGAGGTGAATCTCATTTTATCCAGTTGAAGAACCTCTATTTTAGACCTCACTGGCAAGAAAGCAAGTCCTATCTCTTCTGAAAGTTAACTGTTTTTATTCAGGGATGCTGACACCAGCTAAATCCTTTTAAAGGAGATAGATCTTATGTGGAGAATAAGGTCTTACAACCTGCCATCTCCTAGTTAGCATCAAGTGTAGATGGGGGACTGCACACACTTAGCTACTTTGCTCCTTTAGCAGATACCACCTTCTTCCTCCCACCTCAAAAGATACCAGTGCATGTCCTTAGGATTTAGAGCAATAGTTTCTGTAACTGGTTCTGACATTTTTGTAACTATGATGCAAACAGGCAGTTACCATTACAAAGTACTTAATATTCTAGAGATACTCTGAGGAAGCATTCCATCACCACTTTTAAAGTGGTTATTCACTTTAACTTGAAGTGCAGGTACCCACCCTGTATAAAAAGCTGCTGCATATAGACATCTAGTAGTATCAAGAAGATTGGGGAGAATTTTAACATAGATTTTGTAGCTATACTGAAAATTTCGCACAACCAGCGCAAGTATAGAACCCTGCTGTTCCCAAGTAAATTATGGATGTCATATTTAAAACTCATTGTCAATATCCCAAATGTCACCAGAAAGGGCATTTGCAACTCCTTGAATAGTCCAAGTTGCTAGAGCCAACTGGTTTCTCAACAATGTTTCATTAAAAGCACTATCATTTTTCTGACGCAGCTTCAAGTTCTCTATTAAAGCTGACAGAGTGTGAGGCCCAGAGCCCCAGAAGATGTGTCGGAAAGGAGCCTCTCTTGGAGATACATAGGGTGAGAGGAAGTGATATTCCACCTGTGGAAACAAAGCAGACAAGACAGCTTACATGTGCTGTGACTTTTGTGAGGAAAGATTCTGACAGTGAAACTGTCATGCTCTCACTTCAAATGTTAAAATTCCTCTGAATTTGAGGATGTTGAGAACCAAGCTGCATTAGAATCTTCTAAGGTTAAAATTCTGAAGCAAACTATCATTGTTAAAATGAATTTAACCATACTGATTTTTTTTTTTTGGGGGGGGTTTTCTGAGGTAGGGTCTCACTCTAGCCCAGGCTGGCTTGGAATTCACTGTGTCACCTTAGGGTGGCCTCCCTAGTGCTGGGATTGTAAGGCATGCACCACCATGCCAGTCTGAATTTTTTTTTTTTTTAATTAGAGCAGGTATGTGCTAAGTTTACAACACATCCTGTTTCTTCTAGGCAGACTAGAATAAAGTCACTAAGTCTTGACTCAAAGAACAGATAAACAATGATAGCTAAAGCTCATTTAAAGGTTTCTTCTAAAAGATGCTGGAGTTTTTCTGGTGCTAGACATTGAACTCAGGGCCTTATGCATACTAAGCACTCTATCACTGAACTAAAAAAAGTTTATAAATCCTAAAAAAAGGTTAATATAAGATCAAATATCCCTTGTATTTGTAGGTTAGATATGATAGTTTGAGATCTTATTAAGAGTTAATATCTGCTTAGGCATAGTAGCACATGCCTTTAGTACTTGGGATAAGTTTTTGTAGGAGGACTGCCATGAGTTCAAGGCCAGCCTGGGCTACCGTGAGACCCTGCCTCAAAAGCAACAACAACAACAAAGTCTGTGTTCAATTCTAAAGCAGCAAAGGATTCTTGGCCAAGAGTCGCTTGCTTCTTTTGAATGCAAACTTTAGTATTTAAAAATTTACATGCTTTACTTCCCCCCTTTTTATGAGTTTACTTACTTTCATGATACGATCATTAATCTCCTTCATGATGAATCTATTTGTTTTCTCAGCATTATGGAAATCTGTTGTCAGTCTGGATGTAGCACGGAAATAATCTCCACGAGCAGAATACAGCCACTGCAGACTCAGACCCATTGCCTGACAACAAAAGATGTTAACCATTGCAAGTTATGTTATTTGGCCTTTAAGTCATGGCAATCCTCCTCCTACCTTAGCCTTCCAAGTGCCAGGGTTACATATATGACATAAGTACTACACTTAAGACATTACATTTTTAAGGATGTTATTCTACTTACCTTTCTAGTTTAGATGTGGCAACTGAGAAGATCCTAGTTAAAGGAAGTGACTCACAGGTAAACTCAAGACTCAGATATACTTTATCCCCTTGTACCAGAGGATCTAGAAATTATGGTAATCCATTCATCTTTAGCCCAACCATACAATTACCCACTTTTAAGTTTCATAAGACAACTATCCTGATTAAAAAATTCAACATAATTTACTTAGAAAAAGCATGTAATAACCTTATGCACTATATGGTTTCGTGTTCCATTTCTCTATGGGGAATATGTTAAACATTTTGTTCTAACCTACTTCAGAATGTAGTCACTTCCATCTAGTAAGTCCCATTTTCTAAATCAGTTAGTTTTTTATTTATTTTTTTTTAAATTTATTTATTTATTTATTTGAGAGCAACAGACAGAGAGAAAGACAGATAGAGGAAGAGAGAGAGAATGGGCGCGCCAGGGCTTCCAGCCTCTGCAAACGAACTCCAGACGCGTGCGCCCCCTTGTGCATCTGGCTAACGTGGGACCTGGGGAACCGAGCCTCGAACCGGGGTCCTTAGGCTTCACAGGCAAGCGCTTAACCGCTAAGCCATCTCTCCAGCCCTAAATCAGTTAGTTTTAAGAAAGCCATCACAGTTATGATTGGCCAGTAAGTTAAGAGTTACATATGTGTCACTTAAAAAATAAATTCAGGATGCAGAAGTGGCTTGGCAGTTGAGGCACTTGCCTGTGAAGCCTAAGGACTCGGGTCCAATTCCCCAGTACCCATGTAAGCCAGATGCACAAGGTGGCACATGTATCTGGAGTTCATTTGCAGTGGCTAGAGGCCCTGGCACATCTACTTTCTCTCTCTCTCTCTTAAATAAAAAAAAAATATATTCTAGTTAAAAAATAAAATTAATTTTCAAAAAGAATTAAGTTTCAATTAGTGCTCACCTTTATGTCTGCTCTGAATTGCATCAGATCCTTCACAAATGACAGTATCTTGCTGTTATACATTTCATAGTCCAGGTTCAGTTCAATATCGTGGGTAAGTTTAATTATGAACTGACCAGCTACTTCAGCTGCTGCACGTACCAGTTTGTTCAGCTGAGTAATTTCCTTAATCAGAACTTCGTAGGTATCCATGGTAGTGCCCAAATAAGGATATTCTGTGTCCTGGAAAACAAAGCAAGGCTACTGTTATTTGTGTGGGTTATAAGAGAAGAAACCTCACATTCTGATTTCATCAGCAATTTAACAGTTTCTGCAACAATTTCCACTGTATTCCTACTCCACTTATATCTCTACCTATAGCTGTAAGAAGCCATTCTTTCCATTTCCTATTAGTTTAACTTACTGGTGGTATGAGACTTTCTTCCAGGTTCTATAGGGTAACACCATATACCCTGAATAGAGTTTAGGCCAGTTCCCTTTTCTTTGGGAAGTTTGGCCCATTATTAATGGTGACAGACAAGAGCATACTTGAAATGTACCTTCAATATAAAATACTACTTTTGGACTAGAATTTTTCTCTTCATCATAGTGTAATTTAGGGTCCAATGATGTATGTTACCATTTTAACAAAATGCCCGCTGTTTCATTAGGCAACTTTCAGAACTACTTCTTATTCTTCACTTCTATTTCCCTCTAGTCTCTACTGACAATCTCACTGATAATCCTTCAACTTAAACTCTATCCATTTTTTAAAATATTTTTATTTATTTGTAAGCACAGAGAGAGGAGGGACAGAATGAGCATTCCAGGGCCTCCTGCCACTCCAAATGCATATGACACTTTGTGCATCTGCCTTTTTGTGAGTACTGGGAAGTCGAACCCAGGGCAACAGGCTTTGTAAACAAGTACCTTCTCCACAGCCCCAGTCCATTACTTTTGAATAGGACATTTGTCTATGAATTTATCACTTAACCACAGTGCAATTGATGTTTTTTTTTTCTTTTGAGGTAGTAGTCTGGCTCTACTCCAGGCTGACCTGGAATGCACTATGTAGTCTAAGCATTGTGGACATCAAACTTACAGCAAACATCCTAACTCTGCCTCCTAAAGTGCTGAGATTAAAGTCATGTGTCAGCATTTGAGATTTAAAAAAAAAAAAAATTTTTTTTAAGCATGACTACTGCTAGGTGTGGTGGAACATGCCTTTAATCCCAGTACTCAGGAGGCAGAGGTAGGAAGATTGCCATGAGTTCAAGGCCACCCCAAGACTCCATAGTTAATTTTCTAGGTCAGCTTGGATAGAGTAAGACTCTACCTCAAAAAAAAAAAAAGAAGCATGATTTCTCAGTACTTGGGAGGTTGAGGTATAAGAGCTATCATGAATTTGAGGCCAGGCTTGGCTACAGAGTGAGTTCCAGATCAGTCTGGGGCTAGAGTGAGGCTGTCTTGAAACATGACTTCTTAAATCAACAGAAAGCATCCAAAGTCCTTCAACCATAATACGTGATACCCAGTTCTTCCTAACGTATTAACAGATATCACAACCAGGTATTTCAGTATCATTCATCTTGATGCACAGCTGCAGATCAGTGACCTCTAAATCTAGACCTTTTGTCATTCCCTACCTTTTTATACTCACCCTCCTAGTCCTAGATCAAAGGTTAAAAAGTCCATTTAGGACTTGGCCTCTACTGGATCACCAACTTGATTCCAAGTTAACAGCTTCCACCCCATATCACTAACTTTAGGATCCCTTCATCTTTGGAGATGCCACTACAGGGCCAGTTTTCCAATTCCAGTACTTCAGCACAAAAACCTGTTTACTCTGCTGACCTTTGGTGTCCGCCAATGGGCTTTTATATTACTTTCCTACAATTTGGTCAATTCAAAGCTCCATCTCACAACAATCACTTGTTTAGTTTTTGTGCTTAGGAAAACATTTATGGACAAGCATCTAGAACATTTTCAACAGATATCTAGAACAGGGTTGTTCAGTAGAACTTTGATGCAAGTATCTTACACTTGTACTGTTTAGTAGATAGCCACTGGCAACTCAATCATTCAAGAAAGTAGTCTTGTTATCAAAACCCATGACAGCAAGGTTTTATCAATAAGCACATGTTTAAATGAAGCGGAGATAGCAAGTCTATGTTAAGATTATGGGACATGTAAGAACTACATGTACATAACTTGTTAAAACCTTTTAAATATTAAGAAACCTGGTCTCAGATATAAGAACTACCATGATTGCTGCAGAGTTCTTCAGTCTTACCTCACAAAAATGGAAAGAAACTGCTGGAATTCCAGAATATGCAAGGAAAGGGAAAGCAGCATCATCGAAAGAGAGCTTCTCACTGCGAGGAAACATATGCTCAGAAAATTTCTAAAGAATAGATTGTGCTACTATGCAATCCTTCCTGACCCTCAAATAAACTTTTAAATAGAATCTCTCCAGGTAAAGCTAAGTTCAAGCTGCAAGGTTAGGGTTAGTTAGATCTCGAGTGAATACAGCAGGTGCTACTGGGTAATCCTCTGTCTCTTTTACATCTTGATTCTTTATTAATTACCCAGTCTCAATAGTCTAAAAAATGTGTATGTGTGTGTGTGTGTGTGTGTGAGAGAGAGAGAGAGAGAGAAAACAGGAGAATATGGGCATCACTTTGTGCATCTGGCTTTACATGGGTATTGGGACTTGAACTCCATCAGGCAGGTTTTATAAGCAAGCACCTTTAATCACCAAGCCATCACCCCAGCCCTAATTCTGTTCTTTTTTTTTTTTTTGTAAATATTTTATTTATTTATTTGAAAGACAGAGAGTGGCAGACAGAGAAAGAGACAGAATGGGCTTGCCAGAGTCTCTAGCCACTGCAAACAACTCCAGACGCATGTACCACCTTGTTCATCTGGCTCATGTGGGTACTGGGGAATTGAATTTGGGTTCTTAGGCTTTGCAGGCAAACACCGTAACCACTAAGCCATCTTTCCAGTCCCTAATTCTGTTTACCTATGTATGTCTTCATTCACTCTTTTGAACTTACACTTTGTTGGCCCAATTGCTGTCCCGATATAGAGGTTGTCCATCAAGTGGATGCTTGACCTGTAAAATAAAAAATTTACCATTAAAGACTAATTTTTCTGCACTTATTCAGTGCAGTCACTACCATACTTTTCTCTACAGATACTTAAAAATAAACATTAGGTTAGGTATGGTGGTACATGCCATTAATCCCGGCATTTGGGAGGCAGAGGTAGAAGGATCATAGAGTGTGAAGCCACTCTGATGCTACATAGTGAATTCCAGGTCAGCCTGGGCTACAGCGAGACTCTATGTTGAAAAACAAAACAAAACAAAAAAATTATATTTTTGCTGGGTATGGTGGTGTACACCTTTTAATTCCAGCACTTGGGGAGACCAAGGTAGGAAGACTGCCATGAGTTTGAGGCTAACCCGAGACTACACACCTGGGCTAGAGCAAGACCCCATCTTGAAAAGTCAAAAAAAATAAATAAATAAAAATAAAAAAATTAAAATTTTGTTACATCTTTCTGAAAAAAATTAATACATAATAACCTCAAATTTCCAATGTTATTCCACTAGGCTTATACTAGCAGTTCTCTGCCCCCCGCACAGGTAGGGTCTTGCTGTAGCCCAGGCTGGCCTTGAACTAACAGTGATCCTTCTAACCTCTGCCTCCCGAGTACTGGATCACTATGTACTGCATTACCATGCCCAGCTCAAAAAGCCTCTTTAGCTGTTACATGATATGCTTCTATTTTTTCTGTTCTCTTGTTTTTGTACACTGTAGATTGCCAGCCTAACCAACTTGTCGAGGCCCTATAGTATTTCCTAGATTCCTATAGGATCAAGACCATTATCTAGTATTTAACCTTCGGTTCCCTCCAAATTCAATCATTTCATCATATATCCTCTAACAACATTAGGGAAATATTCTCCTCAACACAGTCCTTCCTCATTCAAAACTATGGTCACTTCCATGCTTGCCTTTTTTTTAAATGATAATTTCCTCTGGCCTTATTCAAGTCCACTTAAACCTTCCTTAACATTCTGACTTCCAATCTCCTATGGTTACTTTCAAAACAGCTCAGTCTCATAGCATATTTGTTATATATTTCTAAGACTATATTCTTTTGACATTGGAGCCCTTCACATACCACCTCACAGTTTAACAGACTAGCAATCAATAAGCCAAGAACATAATTTCAGTAATGCTGCTACAGAATTTATTCTAATTCCTGTTACTGATAATGGCTTAATAATGCTTTTCATCTCATGTAAATCTGATAAGAAAGTTAAGCCATACATTTTTATAATTAGGCACACACTCACATCTTGCATTGTCTTCTCAATAAGTTTGTACAGCATTGGGCTGGCAGAGACCTTGAACTTCTTGGCACCTGTAAAAGAATTATTTTGGACTGGAGAGATGGCTTAGCAGTTAAGGTACTTGTATATAAAGCCAAAGGACCCAGGTTTGAAGGTGGTCCATGCATCTGGAGTTTGTTTGCATTGGCTACAGGGTCTGGTATGCCCTCTCTCTCTGCCTCTTTTTCTCTCAAATAAAAAGAATTATTTTACTCTTGCCCCTTCTCTAGTCAAGCAATTCTCACATAAAAGTACCTGACAAAGACAGGAGCCTAGATCTGTAGCCATATATAGCAAACATTAACTAATAATAATGTAGACAAACAGTCATTTAGGAGCTGAGTATTTTTTTTTGGGGGGGGGGGAGTGGTGTTAGGGGTCGAATCCTGGACCTTGTGTGTCCTAGACAGAGTCTATGTAGCTCAGATTGACCTCCAATTCAACATCTTCCTTCTTCTACGTCTCAAGTGCTGGGAATACAGGGCCACCACACTTGGTGGGAGCCCAGTTTTTTTTTTTTTTTAAAGCAACTACACTCATTCTAACTTGATTCAACTGAGGCTCTCACTCCTTGCATTTGTATACTTCAATGTTAGTGACTGATTTCAAGACCATTTTTAGAGTTTTAGGTTCATAGCAAAATTAAAAGGAAGGAATAGTAGTTACCCATAATTAACCTATCCCACACATGCATGGTCTCCTGTTAACAATATCTTGATTTTCTTTTTCTTTTCTTTTCTTTTTATGGCTTTTTGAGGTAGGGTTTCACTCTAATCTAGGGTGATCTGGAATTCACACTGTATTCTCAGGGTGGCCTCGAACCTCCTACCTCTGCCTCCTGAGTGTTGGGATTAAAGGCGTGTGCCACCACACCTGGCTTTGATTTTTTTTTAAAAAAACCTTTGTGCTTCACTCGGGTTAGTCACTTAATAGTTACAGGAAGATTGCTACATACAATGCATTGTGTTGCATAAGTAAAACAGAAATGACTGATCTCAGATTTAGTTGAGTTCTAACTTCTTTTGATTCCCAGTGTTCACATCTTAATACTCTTGTTGTATCTACTGTCTACACTTTACATAACATTTAAACTGTTCTACAAATTTCATTATCCAATTTTTCTACCGGTGTTGCCAGAAACTAGCAGTATGTGAATTAGTCTATAGAAGCACTACTGTTTATGGTGTGATTTAGTTCCTTCTAGTGTAAATGCAATCTACATTTATTGGATCCATGATCCAATTTCTGACTTGCAAGTTCTGGGATGGGGCCTCAAAATGTGCATTCCTAACAATTCCGATAGTATTGATCCGAGCATCATATTGAAAACTGCTGGTTTAGAAAAGGCACAAAACCAAAAACAAAACAAAACAAAACAAAAAAACCTCGTTCTGTAACTTGATGGATTATTTAGGCCTTGCTCTCCACCATGTATACTGAGGGGAAAAAAGACAAGAGAGAAAAATGCTGCTTTGGGATGTTTTCTTCTGTTTCCTAAATAGTTTACCTGAATTCCTTAAACAAGTGAAAAAGATGCTCACCAAGAACAACTTTATCCAGATTAATATAAGTGAAAGCCTTTGAATGTAAAGTAGTAAGGTATCCCTAGAAGAGAAGAGAAAATATTAATATGCTAACATCTAACAATATGCATTCATTAATAAGCATTTAATTCATCACAGCTATTACTAGGGATTCACTTTGAAATCTGGATTCTTTTGAGACTCACAATACAAAGGCAAAATGGTATAAGGAAACCTAGAAGAGCACAGTCTCCAAAGGACAGTTTAAACCAGGAGAGTTCAGTACCATTTTAAGCCAAGATGACACAGAAATAATACCTCTAGCCATTCTGTGGCACCAACAGCTCCAAAGTCTCCAGCACTCCAGCTTGCAAAGATAATACTTCTGCTGGGTCTAAACCCACCTGAAAGAGAACAGAAACAGTTAAGACAAACAAGAAACATCTAATTTAAGGTAGGAATCGAAACATTCCTTGAGCCTCAGGTGAAAGAACATTGAAGGAACAGGAATAAATTATTTATTTATTTGAAAGCGACAGACAGAAAAAGAGGCAGATAGATTGAAGAGAGAATGGATGCACCAGGGCCTCCAGCTACTGCAAATGGACTCCAGATGCATGAGTCCCCTTGTGCATCTGGCTATGTGGGTACTGGGGAATCAAAACTCGAACCAGGGTCCTAAGGCTTCACAGGCAAGTGCTTAACTGCTAAGCCATCTCTCCAGCCCTCAACAGGAATAAAATTTTAAAGTCATCTGTGAAATGTCATCTGCAAATAACATCTTTTTTAATTTCATTCTTTTAGTTTACTAACCTCTGGACCAAGAGACCATTTGAAATTATAGTATAAGTATGAGAACCAACTTTTTTAGTAGCAAGTTAGAACACAAGATTAAAAAAAGTATATTTTATTAAATTTATTTATTTATCTCCAAGAGAAGGAGGGAAAGAGACAAAAAAGGGAGAAATGAAAGAGCATGGAGGCACCAGGACCCCTTAGCATTGCAAACAAACACCAGATAGATTTGCACTTTGTGCCTCTGGTTTTACATAGGCATTGGGAAATCAAACTACTACATTGGGAAACCAGGCTACTAGGCTTTGCAAACAAGTGCTTTTAACCACTAAGCCATCTCTTCCACTCAAGATTTTTTTTTTTTTAAAGACATACTCTTTCTTTCTTTATTTATGCTTATTTCAAGGAGGGATCTTGCTCTAGCCCAGGCTGACCTGAAATTCATTATGTATTCTCAGGGTGGCTTCAAACTCTCAGCAATCCTCTTAACTCTGCCTCCTGAGTGCTGGGATTAAAGGTGTGGCCACCACGCCCAGCTCAAGACATAGCCTTTCTATCTTGTCCAGGCTGGCTTGGGTTCAAATTATCCTCCTGCCTCATTCCCCTGAATAGCTGGGACTATAGGCACATGATTTCACACCTACTTGAACATGAATTAATATTCATGAACTAGGATAAAAATTTGCAAATCTGGGCCAGGTATGATGGCTCAGGCCTTTAATCCCAGCATTCGGGAGGTAGAGGTAGGAGGATCACTGTGAGTTCAAGGCCACCCTGAGACTACATAGTGAATTCCTGGTCACCTGAGCTAGAGTGAGACCCTACCTTGAAAAACCAACACCCCCCCCATCACAAATCTAAATTATAGAAATTTTCAGAGAAATCAGACATGTGACAGCTTCTTTACATCACTGCATTCCATTTCATCAACTGGATATATGTTTTTCTACATTAATGTATGTTGTATGAAAGTTAAGCTCTACAACCAAACCTATGACTTGGACAATGTGATGTGAGTTTATATGTGTGAGGCCAGGTGTGGTAGGCACCAGGACAGCAAAGCTGAAAGTAAGTAGAACAAATTACAACAGTGGTTGCTAGACCTTAGCAGATTAATATAGAGGTAGGCACTATCTTCATGTAGATTTCTTTTTTTAAGTATTTGTTATTATTTATTTATTTGCAAGGAGAGAGAGAGCATGTGTTGAGGAAGAGAATGAGATGAACTCGAGATGCATGTGCCACTTTATGTGGCTTTACGTGGGTATTGGGAAATCAAACTCAGGCCCTTAGGCTTTGCAGGCAAACACCTTAACTGCTGAGCCATCTCTGCAGGCCATACTCTACCTTTTAAGACCATATCTGAGAATGTCTGGGCAAGTTCCAGCAGAAGAGCTGTTCCGACGCTAGACTTTGCAGCTCCAGGGCCCCAAGAATCCCGCTGTGCCCCCACTACAACATAGCGATCTTGGAAAGAAAAAGATAACATATAATTAACCTTGAAATTTTTCTTTTACATTTTAAAATATATCTTACTTTTTCCACCCTAATGAGCATGCTAGAAGAAATGTGAAAATGGATTGTAGGTCCTAAAGATAAAAGGGCCTAATTTCACTTCTGATTGGGATGCCAGAAATTTTTTTCTTCCTTATTAGTACTCCTACTCTTTTTACTTCATTTTGTTCTTATATGAGAGAGAGAGAGAGAGAATGGGCACATCAGGGCTTCTACCCACTGCAAATGAATTCCAGATGCATGCACTACTATGTGCACCTGACTTACGTGGGTTCTGGATAATCAAAGCTGGGTTCTTGGGTTTTGTAGGCAAGTACTTCAACTGCTGAACCAACTCTCCAGTCCTAGTGATGCTACTCTTTTTCTACATTACCAATTAAGTTTACTCACTGACTACTTATCTGTGCTCACTAGTTAATATGCAACTTAAGTGCAAGAGCAAGGGCTTTCCTTACTGAATTATGACTGTGACTGCATCTGCTAGGTAACACATGCCAGGGATGTTTCTGTGCTAAATGGACAGAACAGAGTAACTGCAATAGATACTTGTATGGCCCACAAAATGTTTATCTACCTCTTTTAAAAATTAGCTTATTTCCAGGTGTGGTGGCGCACACCTTTAATCCCAGAACTTGGGAGGCAAAGGTAGAAGGATTGCTGTGAGTTCAAGGCCACCCTTAGAGTACATAGTGAAATCCAGGTCAGCCGTGGCTAGAATGAGACCCTACCTTGAAAAACAAAAGCAAAACCAAATTAGCTTGTTTATGGTACAGTCAATAACTTGAGGCAGATTTTTATTTAGAATGGTCAGTTAAAAAAAAGAAAAAGAGAAATGGGTGCACTGGGGCTTTCAGCCGCTGCAAACACACTCCAGATGCATGCACCACTTTGTGCATCTGGCTTATGTGGGTCCTGGGGAATTGAACCTGGGTTCTTTGGCTGTGCAGGCAAGCACCTTAACCACTAAGCCATTTACCAGCCCAACAATTGTCAGTTTTACACACTGATTTCCTAGGGCCTTGTTACTAAAAGCTAAAGACTTAGCACTATTCACAAAATCAAGTATCCTTCTTGGTTACAACTGTAAGAACAGTAAGAATATGAGGGGAAAGAAAAAGTACAAAGCAAGGGTCTTTACCTGGTTCCTCAAAACCTTTAATAACTCCAAAGATGTTACGTATTTTTATCTCTTTCAGTGTATTGGCCACAGTGAGCTTCACATTCCGATTCTGTGAAGATACCTGCCTACATGAAGAGTCTGTTCTCCAACTAGAAGGGCAGGCTCTTTCCATGCTTCTAGAAGCAGAAAACAGGAGTCAGAGTTCTTAGCTAAAATTTCTTCTTTACAAACTTTTGTCCTATATTCTGTCCAATGAGGCTCCAGAGAATGTAGCTATAGTTTTCATTTAAAATACTTACCAAGATGGACTCGGAATGAAGGTCTCATATAAAAGTCTATGAATATATTTCTGTTTCCCAGCTCTCTCTCATTTCAAGTGTAATGTACAATCTTATCTCTATTATTAAGAAATATGATGGGCATGATGGCATATGCCTTTAATCCCAGCACTCAAGAGGCTGAGACAGGAAGACTGCTGTGAGTTCAAAGGCCAGCCTGAGACAACGTAGTGAATTCCAGGTCAGCCTGGGCCACAGTGAGACCCTACCTTGAAAAGTGAAAAACAAACAAAAAAAGGGAACTATTCCAGTGTTGCTAGTAAATCTTCACCTAAATCCTCCTATCTTAACTACAATTAGCTGCTCCAAAGGGTCTTATTTGCATAAATGTCAAAACTCTTTATTACCTAAGACACAATAGGGGGTTCGATTCTAAAGCTGGGAAAGACAGGAAGGAAGTAGGTGGAATGAGTCAGTAAGAATCACCTATTATAAATAAAATGCCTCCTTACAAAGCTCTTACATGTACATGCTCTTCGTTTGACACCAACCACTCTATTAATTTGTGTATGTTTTAGTTTTCCAGTTAAACTGAAAAACAACAGAGAGATTAGCAACTTGTTCTTTGTTAGAGAGTAAACAACTGTTTGAATTCAGGTCTGAAATTAAATATTCATCCTATGGTACTGGAAAGTCAAGATAAAGATGAATGATCCATACTCTAATTAGACCTTATTTTTACATTTTTAAAATTTATTTATTCTGAGAAAGAGGCAGAGAGAGAGAGAGAGAGAGAGAGAGAGAGAGAGAGAGAGAGCGCGCGCGCGCGCGGGCGGGCGGGCGCGCAAGATGGGTGCACCAGGGCCTTTAGCCACTGCAAATGGACTCCAGATACATGCACCCCCTTATGCATCAGGCTTATGTGGGTCCTGAGGAGTCAAACCTGGGTCCTTTGGCTTTGCAGGCAAGTGCAACTGCAAAGCCATCTCTCCGGCCCTATTTTTACTTTTAAACAAAATAGAACAGGTGTGGTGGTACACTTTAATCCCAGCACTCAGGAAGCAAAGCCGGAGG
This sequence comes from Jaculus jaculus, assembly GCF_020740685.1. NCBI lineage: Eukaryota > Metazoa > Chordata > Mammalia > Rodentia > Dipodidae > Jaculus > Jaculus jaculus. The sequence continues at coordinate 66,918,817 of NC_059107.1, forward strand.
AATACTGTGAGTCTGAGTTCAGCCTGGGACTACAAAGTGAGTTCCAGGTCAGCCTAGGCTGGGGTGATACCCTATCTTAAAAAAAAAAAAAAAAAGAAACAAAAAGAGGGATAGAGAGATGGCTCAGCAGTTAAGCCATTTGCCTTCAAAACCTAACAACCTGAGTGTGATTCCCCAGTACCCACATAAAGCCAGATGCACAAAGGTATGCATACAACGAGTTCATTTGATGCCCTGGAGCACCCATTCTCCATTCCATGCCCCCCATCTCTCTCTCTCTGCTTACAAATAAATAAACAAAAACAGGGCTGGAGAGAATGCCTTAGCAGTTACGGTAAAGCCCGTGAAGCCCAAGGACCCAGGTTTAACTCTCAGGACCCATGTAAACCAGATGCACAAGATGGCACATGTGTTTGCTTGCAGTGGCTAAAGGCTCTGGTGAGCCCATTCTCTCTCTATCTGCCTCTCTTCTCTCTCTCATTCACTCAAATAAATAAAATTAAAATATACATGCATTTGTGTATGTATATATATATACATAAATATACACACACACACAAACATTTTTTTTTTTTAAAAAGGAGATGGAGCTTATGCTGCCCATGCTTGTCTCACACACATGGATGCTTCAGCTCTCCAAAAAGAAATCAGTGCCACTGCAGCTGACCACGTTCAACTTTAAGGAGAAATACTACTACACTAGGGGGAGTATTTATTCATTTATTTATTTTTAAATTATTTTTATTTACTTATTTGGGGGAGAGAGACAGAGAGAGGGAGAAAGTAAGAGGGAGAGAGAATGGGCAAGCCAGTGCATCCACCCACTGCAAATGAACTCCAGACCCATGCACCACCTTGTGCATCTGGCTTACGTGGGTCCTGGAGAATTGAACCTGCATCCTTTGGCTTTGTAGGCAAGTGTCTTAATTGCTAGGCCATCTCTCCAGCCCCTAGGGGGAGTACTTAGAGAAAATAATTATGATTAGAAAGTATCTAGAAACTGTATGAAAATGTAGGATATTCAATCTATAGGCAAGGAAATTGGAATAATTCTGTACTGCTAAAAAGAAAAAAAATTTGGTTGTTACAAAGATACCAGTTTAGTAAGAATTCTAACATATTTTCCTCAATAACTAGATGGGTTGTCATAAGCAACAAAGTGTTGCACTATAGGAAGTACTCAAGAAGTTATACCAGAACCACACAAGGAATTCACTGGTTAAACTGGGCAAGTATTACTTAGTTTATAAATCCCTTATCTGTTATTAAGATCACTTTATAGGGTTAGGGAGATAGTTCAGAGGTTAAAGGCACTTGCTTGTAAAGTCTATCAACCCAGGTTCAATTCTCTATTGCCTACATAAAGCCAGATGAAAAGTGGTACATGCATGCTCATACACACATGTATACATATAGATACAAAGAATGAAAAAAACTTAAAAATCACCTTATGCAGGAAAATTTTCATTTTTGTCTACATATAACTTAATATTCCTCAAATTACCAAATGTGTTAATTGTTTATTGCCACCTGTTTTAAGAATTTATCAAATCAACTTAATCTTTAACCATTCGTTCTTAGCCATAAACCTCACCCAATAAGAGACCTTCCAAATATAAACTTACTGAAACAGGTCTTCTGCACATTTTCTGGAAATTGTTTGGACAGGAATATTAGGCAATCCTGATGACTGAGATGGTGGAAACTGCGTATGATTGAAAGAAGGGAATCCAGGTGTGTAGGGATCTCCTGTTCCTAGATGAGCCTGGTAAAGTAAGAGTAGTTAGCGGTATCTAGCACTTACTCAATAAGTTGCCTGAAACATTTGGTATGAAATGCAACATAAAGCCTCAAAGTCTAAGGGGACTCTGTAACATGTGACTCCTGTTTTTATATGGTATATGCCAAACTCTCAGTTCAAGTCATTCTTAACAAAACATTTTAGCAATGTTTCAAAAATCAATGTAATCTGTCTTCTTACTTCCTGCTAAAACTCTTCCTAGATACAGTGTATTTAGGGAAAGCATAGTTCTACTCAGCTAGATGCAGTCCAGGGAAAATTTGGAGAACTCAAAATCTCAAAGATTCAAGAAATAAGAACTCACATGTCCAAATAGTGGAACCTCTGCCTGAATAATAGGAAATTTAGTCTGGTCCATGTATATCAAGACACCAATTGCATTAAAGCTTTCAGCATTTGCAACCTAAAGAAAAACAATGAATCTTAGGAAATGAAGATCTGACCATACAAAATAAGAATAATGCATAAAACATACTAGACTTTATGCTAAAGGGCAAATTATTACAGAGGATTAAATGATACTACTAAATGTTACAACCATACATTTAGAAAGCAACAAAAAACTTCCTAAATATAACTTAATAATAAAACTCATCTAGCTGTCTTAGTATTACCTAGTCTTGTCCTTTGTATAAGTTTGGCTTTTACTTTTTCTCTTTTAAAGCATAACTGAATTATATGTATATACACAACTAAGTTACAGACACAGTCTAAACTCTTTCACTTGCTTTTTCTTTTCTTCTTCTTCTTCTTCTTTTTTTTTTTTTTTTTTTTTTTTTTTGAGTTAGGGTCTCACTCTCCAGCTCAGGTTGATCCGGAATTCACTATGTAATCTCAGGGTGGCCTTGAACTCATGGCAATTCTGCTACCTCTGCCTCCCTAGTGCTGGGATTAAAGGCATGCACCACCACACCCGGCATTTCTGACATCATTTTCTTTTTTTAAATTATTTTTTGTTCTTTACTTATTTGAGAGTAACAGACAGAGAAAGAGGCAGATAGAGACAAGAGAAAATGGGCACACCAGGGCCTCCAGCCGCTGCAAACGAACTCCAGATCGTGCGCCCCTTGTGCATCTGGCTAACGTGGGTCCTGGGGAACCGAGCCTCGAACCGGGGTCCTTAGGCTTCACAGGCAAGCACTTAACTGCTAAGCCATCTCTCCAGCCCTCATTTTCTTTTTCTTTTTTTTAAAAAAATGTACTCTTTATTTATTTGAGAGAGAGAGAGGCAAAGAGAAGGAGGCAGACAGACAGAGACTGAGTATGGGCACGCCAAGGTCTTCTGCCTCTGTCAACGAACTCCAGATGACACTGTGTTTATCAGGATTTACATGGGCAAGCAAACAGATGGCACCATCTCTTCAGCCCCTGATAACTTCATTTTCACTGAAAGACAATGGCTGAAAAATACTGCAAGTGAAAATGCCATTGTTTTGAAGTATACTGTGACTTTAGGTAACTGGGACTTATTTGATTTGCTGAAGACTTTAATAAGCTCTATTACCAGGTATGAGAATTTCAGGCTGCCTGTTCTCAGAATGTGAAAGAATTAATAAGAAACACAATTTTCGTCTGTAAGTCAATAAAAATTAACATAAATAAATAAAGCCAGGTGGTACGCCACACCCATAGTCCCAGCACTCAGAAGGCTGAGATAGGAGTAATGCTACAGGCAGTCTGGGCTCCACAGTGAGACACTGTTCCAAACAAAATCAAACACTGAATAATAAATAAATTGTATCTAAAAACCCATACTCACCTTTTCTGCAAAAGTGATTTTTCCTGCTCTAACAATCACTAGTGATCCATTTGCGGCAGAGTTTAAACTTTCAAAGTCTTCTTTAGTGCCAAAATTAGCATGGACCAGTTTACCCTAGGACAAAAATATTAGATTTAATGAGGACTAGGACATCAAAACAGCTACAAAAAAAGAGTTCTACAAACTAATCATGAGCAAGAATATCAAGACAGGGGAAAAAGCGGGGATGGGAGTACTGAAGCCAAGAAAGGGACTTCTAAAGTTGAAAGTGATCTGTTACTAAAAGTGATATTAAGATTTCTGGCCTTTTATGTTCATGGTTTCCTTATCCTATGTTGCCTAAAGGGTATTGGGATGCGTTAAACACAGAAAAACATATCAAAGGACTTCAAAAATTGAATACATACATAGGAATAAGTTTTAAATGAAAGGTCTGATAATAGTTCTGCTTCCAAAATTGTTAAACAGCATATATTAAAGTGACTTGCATAAACCAAATTTTTGCATGTTTATACAAACTATCATAATGTTCCTAGAACCTACTGATATACAGATTTAGATGAACAGCTCTAAACTGACATTAACAACCCAGTATCTAAATACAGAATACTTTATAACCTACCCATCTCCAGACTCCTGGGTTGGAGGTAGCCAGGGGAAAGAGATACCTAACCAGGAAGACACTAGAAAAGTTCACCTCCCTCAAAGGCAGCCAGGAGATGGACCCCTGACATGCAAATATTTTCAACCAGGAAATTATCTATTCTATTTCTTCATTAATTTGGAAATTATTTGCCTAAATTTAAGAAGATTCAGCCTTAAAAAATAAAACTAAGACTAAGTCCCAGCCAAGATAGGTATATTTTGTAAATAAACTTTTATTTTTTATTTTCTTTTGTATGTGTATATGTTAAGATCGAACCTAGGGCCTCATACATTCTAGGCAAGCATGCTACCACTGAGCTACATCCCAGCTTAGGATGGATATTTCTATTTTCCCCCACATGGAAGAATCTGATATATATACCTTTCATTGATCTAATACTACCACATGCCAGGTGTGCTATGACTCAGAGACATGTCAGAAATAAAACTAATCTGCAGCCCTTCCTGTAACTTATATCCTAGTGGAAACAAATGGGTATATCTGGTGCTAGAACTACTACGAAAAAATAAAAAATCATGCAGGACAAGGGGAAAGTGATGAGGAAGCTGGTTTTAAAAAAATAAGAAAGCCATCCAGGTATGGTGGTACACACCTTCAAGTACTCAGCCTGGGCTAGGGTGAGATCCCACCTCAAAAACAACAAACAAAAAACCCAAACAAAAGAATAGGGAAGCCCTCCCCAATGAGATTATACTGCAGACATGACTCGCAGCAAATGAAGAAACAAGTGATATTGATGATCAGGGTGAATGATCTGGCAAAGGGAAAGGCAGGTTTCATAAAGCCACAAAGTGGGAGCATGTCTGAGTTCTGGTATATGATTAAGAGCAAGGGGGGTTGGAGAGATGCTTGGCGATGAAGGCGCTTGCCTGTGAAGTCTTAAGGACCCATGTTTGATTCCCCAGTACCCTCATAAGCCAGATGCACCAGGTGGCAAATGTATCTAGAATTCATTTGCAGTGGCTAGAGGCAAAAAAATCAAATATTTAAAAAATTTTCATAATTAAAAAAAAAAAGCCTGGTGAGATGGTTCATGCCTTTAATCCCAGCATTTGGGAGGCAGAGGTAGAAGGATCTTTGTGAGTTTGAGGCCAGCCTGAGTCAACATAGTGAATACCAGATCAGCCTGGGCTACAGTGAGATCCTACCTCAAAAAAACCAAAAAGAGCAAGGAAAAATGGCTCAGCAGTTAAAGCAATTGCATGCAAAACCTAATGACCAGGGCTTGATTCCCCAGTGCCCGTGGAAAGCCAGGTGCACAAAGTGGCACAAGCATCTGGAGTTCACCTGAGTGGCTAGAGGCCCTGGTGTGTCCGTATTTTCTCTCCTTCCAAATAAATAGAAAATTAAAAAGAACAAGGAGGTCATCATAGCTACAGACAATGATGATTACTTAGGGTCTAACAGACCAACATTAGGACTTTGTAATTTATTATGTCTAATATGCACAAGTGGATTAAGAATACAAATGTAGGGCTTGAGAGATGACTTAGCAATTATGGTGCTCGCCTGCAAAGCCTAAGGATCGAGGTTTGATTCCCCAATAAGGCAGATACGCAAGGTGGTGCATCTGGAGTTTGTCTGTAGTGGTGGGGGACCCTGGCATGCTCATTCTCTAAGTATCTGCTTCTTTGTCTCTCTCTCAGATAAATAAAAAGATTAAAAAAAAAAAAAAAAGAGGGCTGAAGAGATGGCTTAGTGGTTAGTTAAGGCACATGCCTGTGAAGCCTAAGGACCCAGGTTCCTTTCTCCAGGTCCCACGTAAAGCCAGATGTACATGGTGGCACATGTGTCTGGAGTTCATCTGCAGTGGTTAGAGGCCCTGGCGTGCCCATTCTCACTTTCTCTCTTTCTCCCTGTCTGTCTCTGATGATGATGATAATAATAAGAATAAGAAAGAATACAAGTATCTAGCCAGGCATGGTGGTGCATCTGTTTAACTGCAGCATTTGGGAGACAGAGGTAGGAGGATTGCTGTGAGTTCAAAGCCAGCTTGAGACTGCATAGTGAATTCTAGGTCAGCCTTGGCTACAGCGAGACCCTACTTTGAAAAAACCAAAAGAATATCTCATGATCAGTAAATTTAAACACTTGTATATTTATTCCAATAGTAAGATCAATGAGTTTTCAAGCCATTCAACACTATGTTGTCTTACTTACAATAACTGTTGCAGCTTTACTATATGCCACGTAGCCCTCAGGATTCTCCACTAGGTATCCCATGGTACCATTTGTATTCGTTATGGTCACTGAGTTTCGAACAATGCTTAAAAAAAAAAAAAAAAAAAAAAAACAAAAATAACTCTTAAGTCTTCATTTTGAAAGTCTTTGAAATAACCTGAAAGTAATTATTTCTATAAAATAATCTTCTATCTGTCCATATACCTGTCTTTGACCTGTATCTTAACATAGTGTTCATTACGCCACACTTTGCTGAGTTTTAAATCATGGAACTGATCTTCAATAAAATTGGCAAGATTTTCATCTTCTTGAGAACCAGCGTCACGAGGGACAAATGTATTTTGGTTCAGCTGCCTGGAAGAAATTAAAATGCTTAATTAAAAATAAATAAATGTAGCACACAATGCTGATCTCTGGCCTCCACATGCACATATACACATGTGCGCACACACACATATAAACACATATACACATGCATGCCACCCACAAATGCAAAAATTAAACAAAAGCATTTAACCCAATTAAAAAGTTGTTTTAAAAACATAACTCAATATTATCCTTCATTCTTAAAATAAATTAAGTATGACTCAAAACTGCAGAGACAGCTAATGGTTGAGGCGCTTGCCTGCAAAGCCTAAGGATCCAGGTTCAATTCCTCAGTACCCATGTAAAGCCAAATGCACAAGGTGATGCATGCATCTGAAGTTCATTTGCAGTGGCTAGAGGCCCTAAAGTGCTCATTCTTTCTTTCTCTTTCTACTTGAAAATAAATAAAAATTCACTATGTAGCTCCAGGGTGGCCTCAAACTCAAATCCATCCTCTCACCTCTGCCTCCTGAGTGCTGGGGTTAAAGGCATGTGCCACCACACCTGGATTGTTTTTAAAAGTGTCCATATTTACCAAAAAGCACTCTTTTAAGAAGTCTCATCTGATACAACACAGCTGGATAAGAGAGTTTTAGGGGTAATAAGTAGCATAGCTTCCAGAACATCTGTAGACGTAAATACTATTGATGAGCAGCACCTCTTTGAAGCGTTCTGAATTCCCTAGCACCAAATTCTTCCTTGTCTGACCTCCCATAGGGCTTTATAAATATACTCATCATATTGGTTCCTGGGGTTTTTGTTTTTTTGGGGGGGGGTGGAGGGGAAATATGGGAGTCTATACTTTCACTTTATCATACATAATGCTTACTGTATATAATGTATACACAAATAATGGTATTCAGACTGGGCTGGAGAGATGGCTCAGCAGTTAAGAGCACTTCCTGTACAAGCTTAAGGGTCTAGGGTGGCCTGACTATTGCTCAATCCCCAGGACCCACATGAGCAGCTACATGTGGTCTCATGTGTCTGTATCTCCAGCCCCCTAGAGGAGTAGAGACCTAATAATTGCCACTTATGGGAAAAATAGCAAGTTCCAGATCAGTAACAAGACTTTAGGTTCAAGTAAGAACAAGTAGAAGGCTGATAGAGCAGGAACCTCAACATTCCACTGCAGGTGACAGCACCCTGCTGCAGGATGGAGTACTCATGGCACATGCATGTGCACTCACACACACAACCCAGAAACTAAAAAAGAATTACAGTGTTATTGAAACTGTAGGAAACCAGCAAAAGGTGACAGATGAATTTGTTTAACATAGAGACAGAAATTACAAAGGTACTACTTAATAGTAGATACTAATGGGTGAAAACCAGCAGAAATCAAAGAATATTAGAAATACATCAAAGACAAATAAATCATGATCTACAAAGGAAAGAAAGCTATTGGCAGCATGACATTATAAGAGATTCGACAGATCAACAAAGCAGAAGAAAGCCTAACAGAAAGCAACAACCTATAAAGAAATAAATAGTTGGCAAAAAGATCAAGAACCTCTGAACTTGTTTAGAAATGACTCTCCAGAAATGTTCTGACTTTTCCCATCAACACAGCTTCAAATACTTACACACATGAGTTTCCTCCATCTGAAAAAGCTCTTCAAGTCTATTGCACTGTTGTCTCAGTGCATCTAACACACAAAGAATTCGTTCAGATTCTGAGGTTGAACCTGAAGCAGCTCAAGCCTACCTGATGGTATTAGTAAAATCTATGGGATTCAGTTTCTCTGACAGCATTGCTTTGAGGTCTTCCCAATATAAGCGAGAAGGTAGTTGAGGAACGTCTTCTTCTGTCTTGAAGTTATCTAACTTGTATGTATCCGTTTCTGCCAGTCTTTCGCACTCATCTTTTGGTGCTACACGTTTACAATAGCCCAGGTAACCAATCATAAATCCTAAAGAAAAAAGTTTTAGAGCTGAACATACAGAATTCATTTATACTGTAGGTACTGTTAATGCCAGCTAAGCATTGAGCATACTGTTTTGATTTGGTTTTGTTTGTATGTGTGGTAGGGCATGTGTGTCATGTATGCATGTGTATGTGGAAATGCATGTGCCCCTTATACAAACATGGAGGCCAGGAGTGTGACGGGTGTCTTTCTTCCATTGCTCATCCACTTGTTTCCTTAAGACAGCCTTTTACTGATCCTGGAGCTTGCTATTTCCGTAAGCCCAGTAATTCTTATGTTTCTGCTCCCCATAGGACTAGGGTTATAGACATGTATAGCCATGCCCAGCTATTTATGTGCGTGCTGGGGAACTGAACTCACACAGTCTCAGGCACCCTTAGGGTCTCATGCTTGCATAGGAAGCTCTCTTAACTGCTGAGCCATCATCTTTCTAGCCCCCCGATTTTTAAATTCTACGTGGTTTGAAAGCAAATTACAAACTTCAGTTTTGTAGAATTTAAACCATTTATAATCCCAATAAATTATGTAACTATTTAAAATAGTCACCTGTTTAAAGCATAGGTAGGTAACCTTACAAGGAGCTTTTCTTTTAAAAAAAAATTCTATTATTTATTTATTTATTTGAGGGGGGGGGAAGAGAGAGAGAGAGAGAGAAATAAGCAGGGGGAGAAGAGAACAAACGCGCCAGGGCCTCCAGCCACTGCAAACGAACTCCAGATGCATGCACCCCATTGTGCATCTGGCTTACATGGGTCCTGGGGAATCGAACCTGGGTCCTTTGGCTTTGCAGGCAAACACCTTAACTGCTTAACTCCAGTCCAGGAGCTTTTCTTGAAACCTCAGGCTAAGTGTCTATGTGCCAAATATCCTGTGAATATTTCTAATATAACATTTGTACAGTATTAAATGTTAATCTGCTTCCCCTATTCCACCAGATTAAATTCAGAATCTTAGTCATCATTGTATTCCTAGTGTCTAGAACAGTGGCACTTAAAACATACTAAATAAATATCTGCTGAATTGAAGTAACAGACTTCCAAGGGGGTTATAAGGAATACTTATATTAAGTTTTGAAGGGCCACTCTTACCAATCAAGAAAAAGATGATTACTGCAATAGTTGCGTAGCAGATCCTTCCATTAAACTTTTTTGGTTTTGTGACATTTGCCCTCACGTTATGGTCAGCATTTTCTTCTTCATCTACAGCTAGTTTCATCTCCACGTGACTATTATCTCCATCTACTTGCCGAGCCAGGCTAAACCGGGTATATGACAGTGGTTCTCCACCAAACTGAGAGGAAACAAGACAAAAGAATATTAAGACATGCCATGACATAATATATGTTCATAAGGGAAAAGAAGTCATCTTTCAAATCAAAGTTTTTCTCTGTGTCTAGTTCTGTCAATGGCAGATCAAGGTTGGCTTCATACCACTCCCAGTCATTCAGGGTTTCTCTTCTGTATATCTCCTACTATGTATTTTCTTAAAGGGATTAGAATGTTGGGTATGGTGGCACACAGCTTTAATCTTAACACATGGGAGGATACAGTTGGGCCCAACCTCAAAAAACAAAGATTAGAGGGGATACTTCCACCATATTACCCAGGCTTGCTTGAAACTCCTGGGTTCAAGTGATCCTCCTAACTTAGCCTCCCATGTAGCCAGAAGTATTGGACCATGATTATATCCAACTCTCTACTACAGATTTTTATTTATTTGCAAGTAGAGTGAGTACGAGCATGCCAGGGCCAAGTGTAACTGCAAATGAACTCCAGATGCATGTGTCACTTTGTGCAACTGGTTTAACACAGGTACTGGGGAATAGAACCTGGGAGGTCAGGTTTTACAAGCAAGTGCCTTTAACTACTGAGTCATTTCCCCAAACTTCTACTACAAATTTTGATTAATGATTTCTTTAGTCTATTTTTCCTACTTGACTATCCTCTCCAAAACACTCAAACCACCCTAAAATAATCTCACATTACTTCCCATAACTAACCACAACTTGAACTCAAAATACCCATAAGTGGGGTATGGTGATACAGTCCTATAAACCCAGCACTTAGGAGACAGGGAGATGGATCATGAGTTCCAGGACAACCTGGGGCCACACAGCAAGAACTTGCCTCAAAAAAGCATAAGTAAGAAAATAAGTCACGTGTGGTGGCACATGCCTTTAATCCCAGCACTGGGGAGGCAGAGGTAGGAGGATCACTGTGAGTTTGGGGCCAGTCTGAGACTACATAGTGAATTTCAGGTCAGTCTTGGCTATTATTTTGAGACCCTACCTCAAAATAAGTAAATAAACAAATAATAAAACAAATAAATAAATATTACTGGGAATCCTAGCACTTGGAAGGCAGAAGTAAGAGGACTGCTTTGAGTTTGAGACTTCCCTGAGACTACATAGTGAATTCCAGGACAGCCTGAGCTAGAGTGAGACCCTACCTCAAAAATCCACCAATAAATAAATAAACAAAAAGAAGAAAAGCAAAATAAATGAATATAATCTAATTTTTCTTTGTGGGATCTGTTATTGCACAAGACTACCACTTTAAATGTACAAGAATGCCTGTGACATCCATGGGCATTATTAGCTCATGCTCAGTGGGTAAGTCATACCTATACACAGCAAGCACATTTTGTAGACACAGAAGTATAGGTAAAATTATCTTACCAAATTAGAGAATGCTGATCTGGCTTGATCCATCATTCTGAGCTGCCACACAGAAGCACCTAGAAGTAGAACAGAGAATTAATATTAGATTCACTGTATCAGACTAGGGAGGGTTTTTTATTTTAAGACTAAATTATCATTTAAAGTTACTCAAATATATTATGACCTCTCTAGAAAAGACTTTTTTATTTGTTTATTGACACAAAGTGTCACTATATGGCTCAGACTAGATTAAACAAAGCTCCTCTTGTACCAACCTCCCTAGTGTTAAGATTACAAGCATGCACCACTATACTTGGCTCCTAAAACATCCTTTACTAAAGCTGGGCGTGGTGGCACATGCCTTTAATCCCAGCACTTGGGAGGCGCAGAAGTAGGTGATCTCCATGAGTTTGAGGCCACTCTGAGACTACACAGTTAATTCCAGGTCAGCCTGGATCAGAGAGAGACCTACCTCAAAAACCCCAAAAAATAAAAAATTAAAAGCCCAGTGTAGTGGTACATGCCTTTACTCCACCATTTGGGAGGACAAGGTAGGAAGATTGCCTTGAGTTTCAGGCTACAGAGTGAGTTCTAGGTCAGGTCAGCCTGGGCTAGAGTGAGAGCCGAAGGGGACAACAAACAACAACAACAACAACAACAAAGAAAGCTGAATATGGATTAAATTCTGGAAAACAGTACTACATTTCAACTTAGATTCTGGGAATATGATATTATGTTCTTAAATTAACATTGAAGAATTTAGCCTTTGTTGAGGCTACTTAACAGTCACTGTATTATTTCATTTTTTTCCTACAGGCTTGAAAATTGAAAGTTAAAAAGTTAAAAATGTGGAGAAAGGGCTGGGGAAATGGCTCAACTGGTAAAGTATTTGCCATTCAAGTATGAAGACATAAATAAAGCTGGGTGTGGTGGCACACATGGTTAATCCCAGCACTCAGGAAGCAGAGGCAGGAGGATCACTGTGAGGTTTTGGCCAGCCTGGGCTAGAGTGAGAGTCCACCTCAAAAACAAACCAAAACAAAACACCTGTAATCCAACTGCTAGGAAGACAGAAACAAGATGCTCTCCCCACCACCCAAGGCTTGCCCACTAGTTTATCTATCCAAACTGCTGAGTTCTGGGTTCAATGAGACACTCAAAAAATAAGGTGAAGAGCAACTGAGAAAGACACTCAGTGTGACCTGTGGTCTCCACCTGTGCACAAACACACACAGGTGCCTACACAATACAAATATGCACATGCACACATTCATGTCAAAAAGTAGGGAAAGTAGTTAGAATTGTTATTCCTGATAGTAATTATCAAAATAACTCTTCTGGAGACACAGTCTCCCTATGTAGACCAGGCTGGTCCTGGAATTCATGATTAAAGACATCCCCCCTCCAAAAAATAAAAATAAAAAACACAAGAAATTAAATCAAAACTGTCATGCTATAAGATCACAAAATGCTCAGCCTGGTCTGGTGGCACAGCATTTGGAAAGCTAAGGCAGGAAAATGGTGAATTCAAGAGCAGTCTGGGCTACATAGAGAGACTGTCTCAAAAACCAAAAATAAGCTAGACATGCCATTAATCCCAGCACTAGGGAGGTTGACATAGGAGGACTGCTGTGAGTTCTAGGTCAGCCTGACCCACAATGAGATCCTTCTTAAAAACAAAACAAAACAAAACAAAAAAAACAAGCAAGCAAGCAAACAAGGTACCAAAGACCATAAAATATCTCTATTAGGCAAGGAGAGAAATGTTAAATCTGCTGGTTAAATTGCTACAAAAAATGATTTGGCATCTCCACACATAAAGGACAAAAGACAGATTATGCTATTTTGCAAATGAAAAAGGTCAGTTATCTCAATGACTAAGTGATTTGTTCAAGGTTGAAATCCTATAATTTAAAATGGACATTTATTTATTCCATGCTATCTATTTTTAAAACTTTCCTTGCTGGGTGTGGTGGCGTACACCTTTAATCCCAGCACTTGGGAGGCAGAGGTATGAGGACCACTGCAAGTCTGAGACCACCCTGCAACTACACAGAGAATTCCAGGTCAATTTGAGCGATAGTGAAACCCTACCTCAAACAACCAAAAACCAAATAAACAAAAAAGCAACACCAAACTTTTCTTATCTACAAGAACACATATCACTTAAACAATCTCTGAGGCAAATGCAGATTTAAAAAGACAGGGGGGCTGGAGAGATGGCTCAGCGGTTAAAGCACTTGCCTGCAAAGCCTAATCACCCAGGTTTGATTCCCCAGGACCCACATAAAGCCAGATGCACAGTGGTGCATGCACCTGGAGTTAAGTTTGTTTGTAGCAGCTGGAGGCCCTGGGATGCCTATTCTTTCTCTTTCACCTTTCTACCTCTGTTTAAAGTAATTAAAAAAAAAAAAATAAAGGACATTACATGTAAATAGGTTTACCAAAGGTCTCCTTTCTAGGCCAAAAGAGTGGTTCACACCTATAATCCCGAGACTCACAAGGAACACTAGGTTTATGGCAAACTTGAGTTACACAGTAAGACCTGTATCAAAAACAAATAAGTGTTGGAGAGATGGTTTAGTGGTTAAGGACACTTCCTGCATAAGCCCGAGGGGGCACAAGACCACTGAGTTCAATTCTCTAGGGCCCATGTAATAGCTGGACATGGTCACAGGAGTCTAATACTAAGTCCAGTGGAGAGCTGGGGCTCATGAAAATGGCAAACTATCCAACATCAGTGGAGACTCATCTCAAGGAAACAAGTAGATAAGCAATGAAGCAGAACACCTGGCATTCTCCTCTGGCACACATGCCCAACAGGTGCTATATGCGTGTGTGCATGCACCTCCTACACACAGACAAAAAAATTCTTTCTAAAAACTTATTACCCAAACTAACTTTATTTTATATTTTAGCTGGGCGTGGTGGTGTACACCTTTAATCCCAGCACTGGGGAGGCAAAGGCAGATTGGATCACTGAACTCGAGGCTACCCTGAGACTACGTAGTAAATGAATTCTAGGTCAGCCTGGGCTACAGCGAGACCCTACCTTGAAAAACCAAAAACAAACAAACAAACAAACAAAAACAAGTCACTGCAGATGCATTAACCACTTTGGGTATCTGGTTTTACATGGGTACTGGGGAATTGAACCTGGGTTGTCAGGCTTTGCAAGCAAGAGCCTTTAACCACTCTCCAACCCCTAAACTAACTTTTAAAAATTTCTAAACTTTAAAGACCAAAGTCACATGCAGTGGGTCATACATGTTCTCAGAAGTACAATCTCTTGAACCTTCTGGTACACAGCTTATCACTACCACTGCACCAGAACTACACAGATTAATCGCTAGAACCAGAACTATAAGGTCCCACCCTGAGCCAATTTTAATCACCCATTTCTAGGAAAAAACAGCTTCCAAGTATAACACACATCTGAAGAGCCATTCCTAAACTTTTCTAGTTTTAAATTAATTTACATAGCAGTACTAGGGATCCAACCCAAGGCCTAAGTACACCTTTTTTTTCCCTCTAAGAAACAAATATTATTTCTACTTCAACTCATCTCAAATTAAGGATTAACAGCCTGGGCTAGTGAGACCCTACCTCGAAAAACCCACATCAAGTCAGAAAAAAAAATAACCTAAGAAATGTCCATTTCAATCCCATTACTTAACTTTACATCTGTGGACATGCCACAGTAGTTCCATGATATTCACAAAAGTTCCTCAGAGGTATTATATAAAACAAACTTGAGTCATTTAAAACTTCACATGTAGCAAAGTAGCTTCTTATTAAAGAAGCTCTTTAGAATTTTCTTCCATGTGAAGTGACTCTACATTTATATTCTGGGAAGCATGGAAAAGAAACTTTTATACCACTTAAAACACGATTCTTGTCTACGAAGTGCTGAGAACAGGCCATATCTAAACCCAACAATTCTTATTTGGCTTATTTCAAATGTCACCACCAATGCTGACAATTGTCACTGGCAACAGACCACACAGGATCTTGATTTTCACTCATACATTTTTGATGTTTTCAATGATGACTAGGAAAACTATTTAATTCTCACAATAATAAAAATTAAAGTGGGCTGGAGAGATGGCTTAGTGGTTAAGGCCAAATGCACAGTGACTGACGCAAGCTCACTAGGTGGCACATGTGTCTGGAGTTCTACTGCAGTGGCTGGGGACTCTGGTGGCTAATTTTCTCTTTCTCTCATAAGGAAAAAGGCCAGTCTGTTGGGCTTGCCTCAAAAAAAAAAAAAAAAAATTAAAGATAAAATATAGGTCCATGTGTTCTGAACCATGAAAGGAAACAAATGTCTGAAATATCCTGAAATGTGTGCTAGGCAAAACCTAAGTGAATAAATAAGCAAAATACAGTGATTAAGTAATAGACTACTCTGGAGTATCTCAAAACCAGGGATCTAACACCTTCCAAGGCTCAGGGTCTAATGCAGAAGTGGTGGAAAGAATGTATGAGCCAAAGGAAGGGTAGGACTCCTTACAATGTGCTCCCTCCAGACATAAAATGGCCTGGATATCCATGACCTCATAGTGCCTGACACTACCTACACAAGACCAGCATAAGAGGAGGGAAAGATCACGACATCAAAATAAAAGAAAGACTTATTGAGATGGGGAGGGGATATGATGGAGAATGGAATTTCAAAGGCAAAAAGTGGGGGAGGGGGGGTATTACCATGGGACATTTTTTATAATCATGGAAAATGTTTTAAAAAATTGAGAAAAAAATAAGATTAAAAATAAAAATACTTTCAAAATTAACCCAGGGATCTAAACTGGGTGTGATGGCACATGCCTTTAATCCCAGCACTCAGGAGGCAGAGATATGAGGATTGCCATGAATTCGAGGCCACCCTGAGACTCCACAGTGAATTCCAGGTCAGCGAGGGGGGGGGGGGGGTAGAGTGAGACCCTACCTTGAAAAACCAACATCCAAACCAAAAACAAAACAGGGATCTGTACAGAAAGCTGGGGATTTGGGTATCTATCAAAAGCCTTTCACTTACATACCTATATAACATATTCTAGGCTTTTCTGTGAAATAAGGCATTTACTAGTTGTGGGAAGTCTACTTAAATTTAGAAAACATGTCACCATTTTAAGACCTTAGGGCTCAAAAAAAGGGAAGTTCCTCTATATCTGCTTTTGAGGCCCTGTTCTAGAGATCTATGTTGTCTTACTTAAGTTTACTGTCATGCCCAGCATGGTGGCACATACTTTAATCCCAGCACTTGAGAGGCTGAGGTAGGAGGATCGCTGTGAGTTGAGGCCAGCCTGACAGTACATAGTGTGATAATATGTCAACCTGGGCTAGCATGAGACCCTACCTCAAACACAACTGTGAAGGTGGCATGCACCAGTAATCCTAGCACTTCAGAGGTGGAGTTTAAGGTCATTCTTGGCTACAGAGGGTGCTGTATGTAGGACAGCCTGGGGCTACATGAGATCCTGTCTCAAACAAACAAATGGGTGGGGGGAGGGAATGCAATCCCTGGCTTTAACATATATTCTTCCTCTGCTTCTTAAAATCCTACTTATTTGTTCTGCAATTAGCTCAAGGACTATTTCTAGTATCTTTTCTGCCTTCTCTCCCCATCCTAAAACTTGATACTGAATTATGTGGCAATTATGAAGAGTAGAGATTCTTTACTTCTCAAGCCAGGCGTTTTGTGGCATGGGCTTTTGATCCTAGCACTTGGCAGACAGAGATAAGAGGATCCCTGGGAGTTGAATGCCACCTTGGGACTACAAAGTACATTTCAGGTCAGCCTGGGCTAGAATGAAACCCTACCTTAAAAAAAAAAAAAAAAAAAAACAGAGAGCCAGGCGTGGTGGCGCACGCCTTTAATCCCAGCACTCAGGAGGCAGAGGTAGGAGGATCGCCAAGAGTTCGAGGCCACCCTGAGACTACATAGTGAATTCCAGGTCAGCCTGAGCCAGAGTGAGACCCTACCTCGAAAAGCCAAAAAAAAAAAACAACAAAAAAAAACAAAACAAAGAAACAAAAACTGGGCTGGTGAGATGGCTTAGTGGTTAAAGCATTTGCCTGTGAAGCCAAAGGACCCTAGGGCCTACATAAGCCCAAGGTAGTGCTTGCATCTGGAGTTCAGTGGTGGCTGAAGGCCCTGGCATACACTCACTCTCTGTCAAATAAATAATAATAATAAAACCCCACATTGTTACCAGTGATTTAAAACAATGTTAAACTGTGGACTTCTGAGCATGGAGTTTATTATAATCCCAAGCAGAAAAGCAAAATACTCAGAAAAATCCACATGTAATTTAGAAAACCTCAACTATTTTCTGAGTAGACAAGGTACAGATATCAGCTTAAATGTCTTTGACAATGAGGTCAAATTTCACAGATCAGAGACACCTGCATCAGCACCTAGTATTCTAAACTCATCTAAAGGCCTAGAATAAAGGTATCAGGTAGCCAAATACTTCTGTAACAGCAGGGCAACTCTTTCCTACTTCAATCCTCATAGAAGACAAGGAAAGAAAGAAAACACGAAGAAGACAGCAACCCAGTCTAGTTAAGTAACGTACCAAGCAAGGTCATTTCAAGCAGTGAGCAAGGAGTGTTCACTGATCATTCGTCACCAAATATTTTCTTACTCTTCCCACCACTTCAGAGAGCTGTCCAACACAATGAACACAACAGATCTACAGTCCTTTGACCATGCTGTTATTAATTTCTAAATAGTTTTTACAAAGCAGCCTTATTCTTACAGGACTGCTAGTAACATTCGTAATGTGAGTATCTGCAGCCGATTCTGCCCTGGAAAAATTGAGACTCCCTGTATCAGGTCATAAGAGATGGTGCTGGGGCTCAAATGTACAGTTCTCGGAAACTGTTAGCGAAATGCCCATGACACACTCGTAACAGACCTGGACAGCACTTCCTTTTCAGCAGTTAGACCGGGCCTGCTAGGGGCCGTAAGAAGCGAAGGGTTACGAGTCCAAGGTCACCCAAGTCCCAGACAGGAGACTTCCTGGAGCAGCCACCACGTGCTCCAACCGAGCACGCCGGCGCGGCCGCGGCACACAGCCGGGGTCCCTCCGCTCTCCACCCGCGCACCAGGGCCGGCTTCTCAGGGCGAGTTAGCAAGGCGCACAGCGCGCGAGGGACAGCTGGAGGTGGCACGGGGCTGCAGACGACCGGCGACACTAAGCACAGCGCCCCAGCCCCACAGAGAAGCTACGCGACGGTCCGCTCCCCGGGAAGGCGGGGAGGGCCGCAGCAGACGCCCCTCCGCCCAGCAGCCCGGCCCTGCGGCCGGCTCCCGCAGCCCGGCACTCACAAGACAGCGCCTCCTCTGCGCGGCTCGCGCTCGCCGACAGCCACCCGCGATGCCGACGCGCTCTGGGGCGATGGCCACCGCCAACCAGCGGCTTAAACCCGGCCCCGCCCCTCCGACCCCCTCGGAGTCTCGCGTCACTTCCTGCCTCACGTACACCTAACGAGGTACCGTGCGCCCGGCCGAGATGCGCGCGCAGACGGTCGCTTACCTCGAGGCGCGCCCCCGAGTGAAAAGGCGCCAAGGCGCAGGTGCTGGGAGAGGGCGCCCGCCGGCCGGTCTTGTTTCCTCTCGGCGCGCTGCGGGTGGGCGCTCCGGAGCCCTTCGCCTAACCTTGACGGGGCCCTGCAGCGTAAGGTCAAACGTCCTAACCTTCGCTCCAAAATACAGTCTTAGGAAACTACATATTGCGAATAGATGTTTTGCAACCTCAGAAACAAACTTAAAACAAAACAAAACAAAATTAAAAGCAAATTTGTTTTTTTTCTTGTTGTTGTTTGTTTTTCGAGGTAGGATCTCACTCTAGTCCAGGCTGACCTGGAATTAGCTATGTAGTCTCAGGGTGGCCTCGATCTCATAGCGATCCTCCTACCTCTGCCTCCTGAGTGCTGGGATTAAAGGTGTGCGCCACCATGCCTGGCCAAATTTGTATTTAGGATGAATCCAAACAACATTTGAAGCAAAACTGGCAAAGTACTTCACATAATATTTAATGCATGAGACAGTGGAAGAGAAAGTAGAAAAGAATGACTTAATGGTGATAAGATTATAGATTCATATTTATTGCCATTTTTATTGTTAAAATGCATAACAAATAAAACTGGATGCATACCACTTTTAAAACACTAAACATTCATACACTCTCCTATCTATAATTTACAAATCAGTGAGAGATAAATTTACAAAGAATACAATGAGAGACAAGGACCATAAAAGGGTGGAAAGATTACTTGCCAAGTGGAGCCCTTAGGGACCAGAAAAAGTGCTATAAAATGTAAAACTACCTCCTGCCCTTGGGCTTCTGCTTTTCCCATTGTCTACTCTAAAATCGGGCAAGTGCTACATGCTACCTCTTGACTAAAATGTGTCCTTCATATATATATGTATGTACATACATATATATAAAAACATATATATGATATGATATGTTAATATATATGTACTATATATATATAACTGGAGCATTGCTGCATCTTCTTAGTAGAAGATGGACATGGATTAGCCATTAAGGGAACTTATTAAAATTCAGACAATAGGCTGAAATACCTATGCTTTTGCTTGATTTCTGGTACCTTTTAAAAAGAAGTAGACATGGTGGCCTATGCCTGTAATCCCAACAATCTAGAGGCTGGAGGATGGTGGGTTCCAGCACCACAGTACAACATAAACAAACAAAACAAAAATAGTATTTCAGGGTGAAAATTTTGTACTCTCATGGAGAAAATAGGTTTAATGGATAGTATTCAGTGCCATTCAATTATATGAAATTTCAAATAAAAATTAGCTGGGCATGGTTGTGCACACTTTTAATCCCAGCACTCTGGAAATAGAGGTGGAAGGATCACAGTGAGTCACTGCAAAGGAACGCCAGATAATGCACCACCTTGTTTATCTGGCTTATGTGGGTACTGGTGAAATGAACCTGGCTCCTTAGGCTTTGAGGCAAGCACCTTAACCACTAAGCAATCTCTCCAGCCCTGTCATCATTATTATATAGCATAAGCACCCATTTCTGGACACAGTAACTTACATTGTTGCAATAAAATATGATTTTGGTAATCTTGATAACTTACTAATAACTTTTTATTTTGCTTCCATAAGTATAGATAATAAATCATGATAATCCCCATTTTTCCCCATCCCAAATCCACCCTCCATTGAAGCCTTTCTTCTTTACAATCTGATCACTCTTCTATTTTGAGGTCATCATTTTTTCCTCCTGTTATGAAGATCTGTGTAGGTAGTGTCAGGCCCTGTGAGGTCATGACTATCAAGGCCATTTTGTGTCTGGAAGACAGTACTATAAGCAGTCCTACCTTTCCCTTGGCTCTTATATTCATTCTGCCACCTCTTCTGCAATGGACCCTGAACCTTGGAGGGTGTGACAGAGATGTCTCAGTGCTGAACACTCCACTGTTACTTCTTCTCAGCACGCTGGTGACTTTTGACTCATACCAGTGGTCACCACCATTTGAAAAGAGAAACTTCTCTAACCAAAAATGACAGTAAGCCAGGTGTCGTGGTGCACACCTTTAATCCCAGCACTTGGGAGACAGAGGTACATGGATCATTGTGAGTTTAAGGCCACTCTGAGACTACATAGTGAATTCCAGGTCAGCCTGGACTAGACAGCGAGACCCTGCCTTGAGAAAACAAAACAAAATAAAAAAAAGTAAGAGTAGCATTAATATATGAGTATAAACATAAAAAAGTATTTAGAAAGCAGTTTAGTGATTATAATATAAGCATTTTGCCAGACAGTGGCAGACATTACTCCCTGAGGGTTTATAGTCTCCCCAGCTTTTAACTAGGTTTTCAGAACCAGGCATATATTCCCTTTCATGGAGCAGGTCTCCAGTCCAATTGGGGAGTGGTTGGTTTCCCCCATAACAGACATGAATGTCTGTTGCCAGTTGCCACATTTGGCAGCCTTAAGACTTGTAGGGTCCACTGTTAGTTAATACCATTGATGATTTCTCCTCCCCCCAAAAGTGGCATGCTACATTGGTCTTTCCAGCATTCTGACAGCTAGTCAACTGGAAAGAAATTTCTAGCTCAGCTCCAGTTTGATTTCTTTGTTGTCTGCAGCCCAAGTATGTGGAGTCTTCAGCAATAGGGTCTTTAGTTTTGTAACTTTTATTTAAACTAGCTGTTGTAACTGATGTAAATATTTTTCAAAGTTCAACACTCCACGGGTTGTTACAGAAGATTTACTTTACACTGGAACTAAAATTCTTGTAATTCTTCCAAAAGGTGCACAATCAAAAACAGGTATACTCAAGTTTTCATGAAATCTATAGAGGTTGGTAAGGAATTCATAATATACTGAGGAGAAAACACTAACACCTTGATTATGGAGGAAAAAAACATGAAGCCTGGAGTATTCTATGTGCTGAAGTTCTCAAGTTAATAATATCATTATTTAATTATTTGTGTGCATCTATATGTGTGCATGTGTATGATATATAAGAGTGTATTGGGCATACATGTGCATGGTGAACATGTGGAGGTCAGAGGACATTCATGGGCACTAAGGCTTTCTGGGCCTGGGTTACCTCACTTACTATAGTCCTTTCCAGATCCATCCATTTTCCTGCAAATTTCATAACTTCTTTTTTCTTTACTGCTGAGTAGAACTCCATTGTATAAATTTGGCATATCTTCATTATCCATTCATCAGTTGAGGGACATCTAGGCTGGTTCCATTTCCCAGCTATTGTGAATTGAGCAGCAATAAACATGGTAGAGCAAGTATCTCTAAGGTAATGAGATGAGTCCTTAGGATATATGCCTAGGAGTGCTATAGCTGGGTCATAAGGTAGATCAATTTTTAGCTGTTTTAGGAAACTCCACGCTGATTTACACAATGGCTGGACCAGATTGTATTCCCACCAACAGTGTAGAAGGGTTCCTCTTTTTCCACTTCCTCACCAGCATTTATGGTCATTTGTTTCATGATGGTAGCCAATCTGATAGGAGTGAGATGGAATCTCAACATAGTTTTAATCTGCATTTCCCTGGTGACTAAGGATTTAGAACATTTTTTAGATGTTTATACGCCATTTGTATTTCTTCTTTTGAGAACTCTCTATTTAGTTCCATAGCCCATTTTTTAATTGGCTTGTTTGATTTCTTATTATTTAATTTTTTGAGTTCTTTGCATATCCTAGATATTAATCCTCTATCAGATGTATAGCTGGCTCACTGGTGAATTTTACTAGACCTTCAGTAAAGAACTAATACCACTGCTTCTCAAACTTTTCCATAAAATAGAAAAGAAAGGAATTCTACCAAAGTCCTTCTATAAAGCCCGCAGCACCCTGATACCCAAACCAGAGAAAGACAAGAACAACAACAACAAAATTACAGGCCAATATTATTCATGTGAATAGATGCAAAAATTCTCAACAAAATATTGGCAAAAAAAATACAACAATATATCTAAAAGATCATTCATTCTGACCAGGTAGGCTTCATCCCAGAGATGCTGTGGATGATTCAGCATATGCAAATTGATAAATAATGTAATACACTACATAAATGGTCTGAAGAACAAAAATCACATGATCATCTCAAATGATGCATTTGACAAAATCCAACATCATTTCATGGTAAAAGTACTACAGCAACTTAACATAATAAAGGCTATTTATGACAAACCTACAGCCAACATAATACTAAAAAGTTGAAGCTTTTCCACTAAAATCAGGAATAAGACACTGTCCCCACTCTTAATATAGTACTGGAAATCTTAGCGATAGCAATAGGACAAGAGACAGACAGAGAAGGGATACAAATTGGAAAGGAAGAAATCAAATTATCATTATTTTCAGATGATATGATTCTATACCTAAAGGACCCTAAAGATTCTTCCAGCAAACTGTTAGAATGGTTAAACCATTTGGCAATGCAGCAGAATACAAAATAAATACACAGACATCAGTAGCTTTTCTATATACTAACAACAAATATAAAGGATCATGGAGGATTAAAGCTGGGAATCACTCCCATTCACATTTTCCTCAAATAAAAAATAATAAAATAAAATAAAGTAACTTGGAATAAACCTAACCATGGGAGTAAAGGGTACAATGAAAACTTTAAAACACTTAAGACAGAAATTGCAGTCCATGTTCTTGAATTGGAAGAATCAATATTCTGAAAATATCAATCTTACCAAAAGCAATCTAGACATTTAATGCAATCCCCATTAAAATTCTAATGGCATTCTTCATGGAAATAGAAAAAACAATCCTAAAATTCATTTGGAGCACAAAAAAACTTTAAATAGCCAAAACAATTTTGAGCACCAAAAATAAGGTGGTTGTATCACCATACCTAATTTTAAACTATATTACAAAGCCATAGTAACATACATAGCATGATCATGGCACAAAAACAGACATGTAGATCAATTCAACAGAATACATGACCCAGATGTTAATCCAGGCAGCTTCAGCTATCTAATTTTTTAAAAAATATTTTTATTTTGTTTACTTATTTGAGACAGAAGGAAGGAGAGAAAGAGTGCGAGAATGGGCACGCCAGGCCAGAGCCTCCAGCCACTGCAAATGAACTACAGATGAATGCGCCCCTGTATGCATCTGGTTTATGTGAGTCTGGAGAGACTGAACTGGGATCCTTGGGCTTTGTGGGCAAATGCCTTGACCACTAAGCCATCTCTCCATCCCCCAGCCATCTGATTTTTACAAATGCTCCAAAAGAATTCATTGGAGAAAAGACAGTCTCTTCAACAAGTGGTGCTAGTTTCGCACTGGATATCTGTATGTAGAAGGATGAAAATAGATTCTTGCCTCACTCCATGCACAAGAATCAAGTCCAAATGGATCATGCACCTTAATATCAGACCAGAAATGCTGAAACTTCTAGAAAAAAAAGTAGGAGAAACCCTTCAACATGTTGGCATAGGCAGTGACTTTCTGAATATAACCAAGTTGTTCAGGAAATAAAACCACTAATCAACCACTAGGATCTCATGAAATTACATAGCTTTTGTACAGCAAAGGACACTGAGAACAGAGCAAAGAGGCAACCTACAGAATGGGAGAAAATTTTTGCCAGTTATACATCTGACAGAGGGTTAATATCCAGAGTGTACAAAGACCTCAAAAAGATAAAAAATAAGAAATCAAACAACCCAGTTAAAAAATTGGCTATGGGACTTCTGGTTAAGATGGTGGCGTAGGTACCACACCAAAGCAGCCTAGGGGGAAAAAGACCAAAAAAAGTCAGCAAAGTACACACTTTTACTAAAAAGTGGGGTGGATAGGAAATTGAAGTGGCAGCGGAAAAGTAGAAGAGATCCAGAGCATCCAGAGCCCGCACAGGCTGGCAAAAGTGGCCCTGGCAGCTCCGCCAACTGCAGTGGCGGTGACGGCACACCAGAAAGCTGCCAGGCTTGGCTCAAGCCACAGGAGAAGCCAGGTGAGGGGAGCTTCCACTCACACCGGAGCTCTCTGCGACTCAGGAAACGTGAAGGGAGAGCGGCAGTGAGCAATGGAGGAGCACACCATGAGGTAGAAGAACACGTGGAACAGAAAGAGAACCAGAGCAGCTGTGGCTCCCTCCCCTCCCCCACTGCCTGTGCCCAGCTCCAGCAAACAGAGCAGCGGTCCTAGGACCCGGCCACACCAACTTGAGCTTACAGTGGGACGCAAGCAGGAGCAAAGTCCTGCAGCAACATCAGCAGCTCTGGCACTGGTAACAGCAGACCCAGAAGCAGCAGATCCAGTAGCGGCAGCAGTGGCAGACCCAGCAGCAGCAGCTTCAGTGGCAGCAGCAGTGGTGGACCCAGCAGCAGCGGTGGCTCCAGCAGTGGCAGCTACAGCAACAGCAGAGGCAGCAGTGGGTGCAAGGCCACAGTTGCCAGGCTCGGTTTGCCCCATAAGAAAAGCCAGTGCCCAGCTCCAGATATCAGAACAGCAGCCTGAACCCAGGCAGCAACTTGACTGAGACCAAAATCATCCAAGGTAACTGGGATTGCACCAGGGAAGGGTCGCACTTGGTCACAAGCTGACTTGGATCCCTCAACAGACCAGAAATCTTAACCTCTTTGTTGATAGAGGATGTGGTTGTTATAATAACTACTCTTGCATAAATATTAGGTGCTGTTTTTGATTGGATGGGTACAGTGTTTAGTTAACTTTTAGAATCTACCTGTATTTTATTCCACTCAGCCTACTTGAATACTCCCATAGCAGGGAAACTCAACCCCTAGGAGCACCTTTGTAGATACTCTGAGAGTCTTAAGAGCCACACCTAATACCTTAAGCTCCTACCCTGAAAATATTTAACATCAAATCAATACAGCTAAGAATACCCAGCTAGCTAGAAAATCCAAGCAGTAACTTAATCCAAGATGCAAAAATATATACATTATAACACAAGAAACACTAAAAAGCAAGACGATATAAATCCACCTAAAAGTATTAATGCATCAGAAATGTCCTCCAGTGAGAAAGAGTTAAAGGAAATGCCTAAGAAAGATTTCAAAAGAATGATTGTAAATATGTTCAAAGAGATCAAAGAACAAATCAAAGGAATCAAAGAGGAAATCAAAGAGGATGCAGGACACCAATTTAATGAAATAAAGAAGGCAATACAAGACATAAATAAGAAGATAGAAATAATAAAGAAAAACCAGTCAGAATTACTAGCAATGAAGAACACAGTTAATGAAATAAAAAACTTTGTAGAAAATCTCACCAGTAGAATGGATGAAGGAGAGAACAGAATATCTAAGCTAGAAGACCAGATGGCATATCTAATACAGTCCAACAAAGAGAAAGACAAAATTATAGAAAAGTATGAGTGGGAATTTCAAGATATTTGGGACACTATGTAAAGATCAAATATTAGAATTTAGGGCATAGTAGAAGGAGAAGAATTCCACTCCAAAGGCATAGTAGGATCTTCAACAAAATCATAGAAGAAAATTTCCCCCAAATTGGAAAAGAGGCACCAATGCAGATACAGGAAGCCTTTAGAACCCTAGCCAGACAAAACCTGGAAAGAACCTTTCCTCACCATTCTAATCAAACTCCCAAACACACAAACCAAAGAAAAAATATTGAAAGAAGTTAGAGAGAAAAATCAAGTTACCTGCAAAGGCAAGCCCATCAGGATTACAGCAGATTATTCAACACAAACTTTTAAAGCCAGAAGGGTTTAGAGTGATATATTCCAAGTTCTGAAAGATAACAACTGTCAACCAAGGTTACTTTATCCTGCAAAGGTATCCCTTCAAATAGACAGAGAAATAAGGACATTCCATCACAAAAGCAGGTTAAAGGAGTATTTGAAGACAATACCAGCTCTACAGAAAATACTTGATAGAATCCTCCATGCTGAAGAAAAGAAAAGCACACATATAAGGAACCTGGACAAAACAAGCAATACTCAAATACTAGTTAACACAAGAGAGCACAGGTAGAACCAGAACCACACACAAAAAAATTGGCAAACATAAATACACACCTTTCAATAATATCTCTGAATATCAACGGCCTCAATGACCCAACCAAAAGACATAGGTTTGCAGACTGGGTTAAAAAGCAGGCTCGTACAATTTGTTGTCTCCAAGAAACTCACCTTTCTACAAAGAATAGACATTATCTTAGGGTGAAAGTTTGGAATATGGTGTTTCAAGCAAATGGGCCTAGAAAACAAGCAGGGGTTGCTATCCTAATATCTGACAAGGTAGACTTCAGTCCAACGTTAGTCAAGAAAGATAAGGAAGGTCACTTTATATTGATTAAGGGCACACTCCAACAGGAGGACATTACAATCCTAAACATATATGCACTTAACATGGGGGCTCCCAAATTCATCAAACAAACACTGTTAGAACTAAGGTCACAGATAACACCAAACACAGTGGTGGTGGGTAACTTTAACACCCCACTCTCATCAATTGACAGGTCATCCCGGGAAAAAATAAACAGAGAGACATCTGGACTAAATGAGGTCATAGAAGGAATGCACCTAACAGGTATATACAGGACATTTCATCCAAAGGCTGCAGAATATACATTCTTTTCAGCAGCACATGGAACATTTTCAAAAATAGACCATATATTAGGACACAAAGCAAATCTTAACAAATTCAGGAAAATTGAAATAATTCCTTGTATTCTATCTGATCACAATGGAATTAAACTACAAATCAGTAGCAAGAAAGACTATAGAGCTTACACAAAATCATGGAAACTAAACAATACACTACTAAATGATGAATGGGTCAATGAAGAAATCAAGAAGGAAATCAAAAAATTTATAGAGTCAATCAATAATGAGAACACAACATACCAAAATCTCTGGGACACAATGAAGGCAGTTCTAAGGGGTAAATTTATAGCCTTAAGTGCCTATATTAAGAAATTAGAAAGGTCGCAAGTAAACGACTTAATGCTTCACCTTAAAGCCTTGGAAAAAGGAGAACAAGGCAAACCAAAAAATGGGCTATGGAACTAACTAGAGTTCTCAAAAGAAGATGACATATAAATATCTAAAAAAAAAAAAAAAGTTCTTTTCTACATCCTTAGCTATCAGGGAAATACCAATTAAAACTACTTTGAGATTTCATCTCACTCCTCACAGAATGGCTATCATCAAGAAATGAAATGACAATAAATATTGGTGGGGATGCGGGAAAAGAGGAACCCTTCTACACTGCTCGTGGGAATGTAGTCTGGTACAGCTATTGTGGAAATCAGTATGGAGGCTCCTGAGACAGCTCAAAATAGATTTATCATTATGACCCAGCTATGGCACTCCTAGGCATATATCCTAAGGACTCTTCTCACTACCTTAGAGATACTTGTACAACAATGTGTATTACAGCTGTATTCATAATAGATAGGAAATGGAACCAGTGTAGATGTCCCTCAACAGATGAATATATAATAAAGATGTGGTACATTTACACAATGGAGTTCTATTCAGCGGTTGAAAAGATGAAATTTGCAGGGAAATGGGTGGATCTGTAAAGGATCATGCTAAGTGAGATAATCCAGGCCCAGAAAGCCCAACATCACATGTTTTCTTTTATATGTTGATCCTTGTGGATCCTAGTTACAAATGTTGAGTCTTGTGTGTGAGTTGGAGTAAAAATCAGTAGCAGAGGTCAGTAAGGTAGAAAAGTGCTGTTAGGGAGAGAGAAGAGGGGTGGACTTAAGGGGATGATACTGTATATATGTAAGTATATCGACAGATTACTACAGGTGGAATTGCCTAAGTGAGGTCAGGGCTTTCCTGAGATTGAGTAAAAGGAGTGTGGGAGGGATGGGCAATCAAAATTCAGGATAATGTGAATAAGCCATATGGTAACCTACTTTTTTGGATAATGGCACATCCAGAAGCCATAAACTGTTACTAGAAACATTTCAGTGCCAGGCATGTGATACCTTCCAGTGAGTTGTTGGCCAGGAAGGTCCCTGATGCCCCCCAAACATTACAGGCTATTGCCAAGTCTCCTGGTTTCCCACCAGAATAGATAATAAAACCCTATTGTTGAAGATTCCACATGCCTGGGCTGCAAGGTCACTGAGAAATGAAACTGGAGATGAGCTGAAAACCTTCTCCCAGTAGACCAGCTGGCAGAAAGCTTGAAAAAGCTGCACTACATGCAGCCTTATAGGAGACTGAAGCCATCAGTGGTGAGAACAGTGGATACTGCAAGCCTCAAGTTTGGCCACCCAGGCCAAATGAGCAAATAGGTGCAATAATGTCATGTCTGTTATGGGGGAAACCAATTGCTCTCTAATTGGACTAGAGACCCACTCTATGGGAGGGAATATGTGCCTGGTACTGAAAACCTAATCAAAATTTTATTGTGGGGAGATCATGAGTTTTAGGAGTGTAACACCTGCTCTTGTCCACATAAATACATGTATTATGCTCACCAAATTGCCTTGTAAGCACTTTGCATAATGTTCAAACCCATATATTAATGCTACTCTTACGTTTTGTTAGAGAAACTTCTCTTTTCAGGTGGTGATGACCCAAAAAGCACCATAGTGCTGAGAAGACATGATGGAGGAGTGTTCAGCATTGAAACATCTCTATCACACCTTCCAAGGCTCAAGGTCCACTGCCAAAGAGGTGGCAGAAAGAATATAAGAACCGAAGGAAGGGTAGGACTTATAATGCAATTTACCAGACAGAAATTGGCCTTGATATCCATGACCTCACAGTGCTTACCACTACCTTCTCAAAACCCTCATAATATGAGGAAAAGATGATGACATCAAAAAAAAGAGAGACTAATAGAGAGAGGGAGGGGATATGATGCAGTATAGATTTGTGAAGGAGA
This sequence comes from Jaculus jaculus, assembly GCF_020740685.1. NCBI lineage: Eukaryota > Metazoa > Chordata > Mammalia > Rodentia > Dipodidae > Jaculus > Jaculus jaculus. The sequence continues at coordinate 66,948,564 of NC_059107.1, forward strand.
AAGTGGGAAAGGGGAGGGAATTATTATGGTTTATTGTCTGAAGTATGGAAGCTGTCAATAAAAAGGAAAAAAAGAGATAGTAAATAAGCCTAAAACTCAGCAATTTGTTCCGTATCTGCCACCAACTGTGCTACATGGGCGTAACGGCTCTGCCTCTATTTTCTTTCTGATTACATGGAGCTCTTTAAACAATATAGTCTTACAAATGTAAAGTGTTACTCATTCAGACCTCACTGTCTAAGTGGTGGTGGAAGGCAGGTGTTGGGAGCTCTTCAATTCAGGAAGGCTGGCTGTGGGGCTGGAGTTCTTCAGTGGATGAAGGTTGACTGTGTGGCTTCAATGGAGGAAGGCTGGCTGTGGGGCTGGAGCTCTTCCATGGATGAAGGTTGACTGTAGGGTTGGAGCTCTTCAGTGGAGGAAGGCTGACTGTGGGGTTGCAACTCTTCAATGGAGGAAGGTTGTTTGTCGGACCGGAGTTCTTTAATTGTGCAGCAGTTTGTTTTGAGAGTCGCCATGCTCCTATAAGTAACCACAATTACCTCATTGCTTCACGAAACTGAACTTCAATGGGATCTTCTTTTTGGTCCGCCAATGCCCCTCCTATTTCAAGTGGTAGATGCTTATTTCTATTTTCCAGGAAAAGTTGCACTTAACCAAGAAACTGAAAAATTTTCAGCAACTAGGATTGAGATTGTTGCTTAAGGGGTGAAAAAGAAAGATGTTTTCAAAAGTTTTTGAATGCATTGATTCCAGAAAAAGTGGTCGTTAATAATGACTAAGATGAAATGGGATGAAAATGCCCCATCTATTTAATGATTCTACAAAACTGAGAACTCGTAGAGAGTTCAGACATTGCAGATTGAGAGCCAAATTATCTTGGGCTGTCTTTAGTCTCCTTAGCTATTGGTTGCTGACCCCTGTGTCTGATTTAACATCCTCATGACTATCAAGAATATATTTAAGCCAGGCATGGTGGCGCATGCCTTTAATCCTAGCACTTGGGAGGCAGAGGTAGGAGGATTGCTGTGAGTTTGAGGCCACCCTGAGACTCCATAATGAATTCCAGGTCAGCCTGGGCTAGAGTGAGACCCTACCTTGAACCACCCCTCCCCCCCAAAAAAGAGTCAGTTGTCTTATTCCCTTTGAGATATAGGAACATGCTTTGTGTCAACAAAAGTAATAGCAGTATTATGAATTGAGAAATGTATGCTGGGCAAAGACATATAAAAAGATTAAGAAAATCTGTAGCCCTAAAAAGCCAAACCACATAGCTGGAGAAACAGAATTTATGCTTAAAGGATAAATAATGGGGATGCAAGTATGTATACATAATGGAATGCTCTTCATCCATAAAACATGAAATTCTATCATTTATAACAACATAGATGAAATTTAGGAGTAGAATGGTTGTTGTCTGAACATGAGGAGAGTGGAGGTAATGGGGAAAGGTGATTCAATGAGTAGTGAGTTACAGTTAGATAGGACCAAGAGGTTCTAGTGTTCTATAGTCAGGTGCGTGTAGTAGTGATGATAATCTGTGTATTTTGAGGCTAGCCTGGGCTACTTAGCAAGTTCAAGACTAGGTAGGGATATATTCACTTCTAGAAAGGATTTTCAATGTGCTTACTATAAAGACCTGGTAAATGTTTGGGGAGATATGTTTAAGTTGTTTTAAAGAATGAATATATACACGTATATGTATGTATGTACACATTTTATATATATATATATATATATATATATATATATATATATATATAATCATATCAAAGCATCACATAGCTTTGCATAGGCTGAGAATATGGCTCAGTAGGCAAAGTGCTTGCTGCACAACCATGAGGATCTGAGTTCTGATCCTAGCACCTACATAAAATACCAGGCATAGGGGGCTGGAGAGATGGCTTAGTGGTTAAGCGCTTGCCTATGAAGCCTAAGGACCCCAGTTCGAGGCTTGATTCCCCAGGACCCACATTAGCCAGATGCACAAGGGGGCACACACGTCTAGAGTTCATTTGCAATGGCGTGCCCATTCTCTCTCTCTCTATCTGCCTCTTTCTCTCTGTCTGTCGCTCTCAAATAATAATAAACAAAAATGCCAGGCATAGCACTGTACATCTATAATCCCAGCACCGGAGAGGCAGAAACAGGTGGATCCATAGGGCTTTCTGACCAGCTGAACTGGTGAGCTGTAGATTTGAGAGATCTTGTCTCAAAGAATATGATGACAGAGCACATAGGAAAGACACCTAACATAGACCTTGGGCCTACACACACATGCATACACACATAGGAACATGCATTCATAAACAATACACACAAACAACTATACAAAAACCTCACATGTGGGGAGGTGCTGGGAAGATGGATTAGCAGCCGAGAGTGCTTTTTTGCAAAGCCTGCCAATCCAAGTTAATTTCCCAAGCTATCCACATAAGCCAGACACAAAAGTAGTACAAGTCTGTTATTCATTTGCAGTAGCAAGAGACCCTGGTGCACGCACATGTGTGTGCATGCACACACATACAAACACACACACTCACACACAACAACCCATAAATAACATTTTTAAAGTCACATGGGACTTTAACATGTGCAGTTTTTATATGTCAGTTAAAATAAATTTAAATTTAAAAAATCAAGCAAATGGTAAATACCAGCAAAAATAAAAACAAGTCGAAGTCCATGACAGCCAGATATTAGCTAGGTAAAACTGGTGTGATTACCAAGGCACATTTACAGTTTTAGCTCCTTCCAAATTGTGTGGCCATTTAAATTTTAGTTAATCTTTATGCTTAGCTTTTTTTTGCTGCATGTGAGCACGTGCATGTGTGCATATGCATGTGTGTGTGTATGTGTGTGTGTAGTATGCATGGGGAGGCATGTGTAGATATACATCCTTTGCCTGCTTGTGTTGAGGCCAGAGGAGAATGTCGGATGACCCCCTCAATCCTAAGCATTTCCTTAAAGTGAGTCTCACTGATTCCAGAGCTTGCCATATGGGTTGATTCTCTGATCTCTACTCCCCACAGTACTGATTACAGAAGTTCATGGCCATGCCCAGCTGTTTATGTGGGCACTGGGGAATTATAAAATCAAGCAGTCTCAAGCCCACTCATGTCCACTTGCTTGTGTGGGAAGTACTTTTGCCTGATGAACTATTTCTCCAGGCTCTGCTTAACTATTGTTTTATATTTTATTTATTTATTTATTTATTTGACAGAGAAAGAGAAAGGAAGGAAGGGAGGGAGGGAGGGAGGGAGGGAGGGAGGGAGGGAGGGAGGGAGGGAGAGAGAGAGAGAGAGAGAGAGAGAGAGAGAGAGAGAGAGAGAGAGAGAGAGAGGGAGCGCATGCTAGGGCCTAAAGCCACTGCAAATGAACTCCAAATGCTTGCACCCTCCTTGTGCATCTGGCTAACGTGGGTCCTGGGGAATCGAACCTGGGTTCTTTGGCTTTGCAGGCAAATGCCTTAACTGCTAAGCCATCTCTCCAGCCCTGCTTGACTATTTCTTAATGTGAAAGTACAATTGAATGAAAATGTGTTATCTTTTTTTAGTCTCAGTTACAAAAACCTTCACTGCCTTCCTTGTGAGAGAGCAAGTCAAATCTCCCACCTTTGACCTGAGCTGCAGACCAGGAGTCAAAGAAGAAGCTCAAGGTAGAGAAGGCCCTAGAAACTCAGTTATGCAAGGTGATGGCAAGTGGAGAGGAAGAGGCTTTGAATTTTAAAAACACTTAGCCTGTTCCTGTGATATATATTTTATCACATTTTAAAGAATACCATTCATCTGTCAACTTAGTAACCATTTTTGATCTAAAGCTATCTGGCCAAATGGTAGGTGGAGGTCCCTTAGGTTAATATTTCTCAAACATTTTTGACACTTCATGATAAAATGCCCATCTTATTTCACAACCCATACATACATGAGTGTGTTTGTATATTTGTGTCTTTGCATGAAACTGAAAAACTTAATGGCATAATGTTCTTGTGTGCAAAACAGAAATATTGATTTCTCCATCTTCTAGTGATTCCAAATGCTGATTTCAGTTAATTTTTGCAATGGGCTATGCAACCTGTTTGAAAATACCAGAATTTCATTCTAAACCTAAACATTCTTGAGGAATGTTTTTTATTCTTACTGATGGAATTTTAAACTTCTTTACATTGTTTACACGGGTGCCATCTCCCCACCCCAGGGCACAAGTCTTTGTGGTAAACAGAATAAATGACTTACTTGATGTAAAGTTTTAACTCCCATGACTTCTCCTTTTCCTTTTGTCCATTATTTCAACTTGCTACCACCCTGCACTTGAACCTTTGAACAAATATTGGTTGAAGTTTTAGAGCGTGGAGACCAAAGTACATAGCATTGATAAATGGCAGTCTTTTCAAAGGCTTTCAAATGCTGTCATTCACACATGGGCTGGTGATGACACAGCAGTTATTCTTAGCAACTTCTGACCACAGCCTCCATGTAACATGCTGTAGGCTTTTTCTTTCCCTTGAAGTCTAAACTTAGGCCAATAACTTTAGGTCCAGAATCATAAAAGTAAAGTGTGAAACTACCACTTTGGAAGGGATAAATGCATTCCCAAGAATGAACAACTCACAGGTCTGAGGATGGTTCTATTTTCCATGTTGTTTTAAAATTTCTCTCTTTTCCTCCCTTAATCATTTCCTTGGAAATATTCAGTTTCCTGTCCTTATACTGCTGACTAAATTATTTTATGGTATGCTTAGTGGAAAAAGAAAGCTCATGCATGAAAAACATAAAGTCAATATCCATGTTATCATAAAGAATGTTGTAAGTGGGAGCACTTACAAATGGCAATGGTTACTTAAAATAAGAAAAAGAGAATAATTTTTAAAATATTTTATTTATTAGAGAGAGAATTGGTATAGCAGAGCCCCTAGCTACTGCAAACCTGAACTCCAGACATATGTGCCACCTTGTGCATCTGGCCTTATGTGGATATTGGGGAATTGAATTTGGGTCCTTAGGCTTTGCTGGTAAGTTCCTTAACCACTAAGCTATCTATCCAGCCGAAGAATAAATTTTTTTTTGGCAGGATCTCATGTAGCCAGGACTGGACTCCTTCAAACTTGCCATATAGCCAAGGTTGACCTTGAATTTCTGATCCTGTTGCCTTCTCTATCCAGAGTGATGGGAATATAGGCATGCACCATTACCAGTTCACATGGTGCTGGAGATCAAACACGTGGCTGCTTTGTACATACTAGGCAAGCACTATACCAACTAAACTGCAAATCTAGCATATTTATTTAATATTAAATTTATTTAATATTATTCAATATTAGTTTAAATTTTATTTATTTAATATTAAAATTTATTTAAGATTTTATTAAAATATTTAAGTTTTAAAAAAGAATATTTCATTTACTTATTTGAGAGAGAGAGAGAGAAGAAGAAGAAGGAAGAAGAAGAGGAAGAGGAAGAGGAGGAGGAGGAGAAGGAGAAGAAGAAGAAGAAGGAGAAGGAATGAAAGAAATGGTCATGCCAGGGATTCTAGCCACTGTAAACAAGCTCTAGACACTTGTGCCACCTTGTGCATCTGGCTTTACGTGGGTACTGAGGAGTTGAACCCAGGTTCTTAGGCTTTTCAGGTAAGCACCTTAACTGCTGAGCCTTCTCTTCAGCATGGGTCCTTAATTTTTAATTAATCACAAGGATGTTTATTTTAACCAGCATAACAATATAAATATACAGGGCATGGTATTCTACTTAGTCCCATTTGGGCAAACAGAACTAAGTTCATAATAGAATTTCTGGTTTGGAAGAAATTTTAACTTATGTACTGTCCCTGACTTATATTAGGTGCTAACAAATGGTGAGTTGATTAAACAAACCCTCTACTTCACCCCATCAAGTAGCTATTTGATTTCTCTTTTGCTTCCTTAATACGACTAAATTTCATGAAGAGGAAAGCCTTGTGTAGTTTGAACTGTGTTATTTTGTGTAGATATGAACTAACCCCAAAAGGCTCAAGTGTAGAAGGCTTGGTCCCCAGCAGATAGTACTAATGACAGGTGGTTGAGCCATATAAGTGTTCATTTCATCAATGATTTGGATCATGGCTGTGTTCATAGCTGAATAGACTATTAGGGGGTGGTGCTTCAAAAAAAAAAAAAAGATTAGCTGTGCATGGTGGCACACACCGTTAGTCTCAGCACTTATGAGGCAGAGTTAGGAAGATTTCCATGAGTTTGATGCCACCCTGAGACTACATAGTGAATTCCAGGTCAGCCTGGACTAGAGTGAGACCCTACCTTGAAAATCCAAAAAAGAAAAAAAGAAAAGAAATCTCTGGGGCCTAGTTAAAAGAAAAAGCTTACTGGGTGTGTGCACTTTGAAGGACATTTTATTTTATCTTTTATTTCTTTTTTTCCTCAATTTTAATTAACATTTTCCATGATTATAAAAAGTATTCCATGGTAATACCCTCCCCCCACAACTTTCTCTCTTTTATTTTGATGTCATGATCTTTTCCTCCTATTATGATGGACTTGTGTAGGTAGTGTCAGGCACTATGAGGTCATGGATATCCAGGCCATTTTATGTCTGGAGGGAGTAAGGAGTCCTACCCCTCCTTTGGCTCTTACATTCTTCTGTCACCTCTTCTGCATTAGACCCTGAGCCTCGGAAGGTGTGATCGAGATGTTACTCAGTACTCCAGTCACTTCTTTCCAGCACTATGATACCTTCTGAGTCATCCCAAAGTTACTGCCATCTGAAAAGAAAAGATTCTCTACCCAAAGTGAGAGTAGCGTTAATATAAGGGTATAAATATTAAGAGAAGTGCTTACTGGGCAGTTTGATAAGCATAGTATATACATTTATCCAGACAGCAGCAGATGTTACACCCCTTGGGCTCATGACTACCCCTGCTTTAAGTTTTCAGTATCAGGGATGTGTTTCCCCCATGGAGCAGGCCTCTAGTTTAATTGGAGGGCAGTTGGTTTCCACCATGACAGACATGCCACTGTTGCACCCATTGGCTCATTTGGGCTGGCTGGCCAATTATAAGGCTTGCAGTGTCCACTGCTGAGTATTGGAGGGCATTTTAAAAATCACTTAAAAAATTTATTTACTTTATCTATAGCAGCATATGTCTCAGGGTGGCCTTGAACTCACAGTAATCCTCCTACCTCTGCCTCCCAAGTGCTGGGATTAAAGTTGTGTGCCACCATGCCCAGTATGTTAGAAAGTTTTACCTGCACTGAACTGAATTCTCTTTCCTTTTGTTTCCTGAAGTTTATGTTGCTTGAAGATTGCTTTCCTGTCCAGAGATTCCTTCTTCAGGCTGAATATCCAAGCTCCTTCTGTATTGATTAACTTTTCTTATCACTTTGACCAATGACTTGACATGGACAATTTAAAAGAGGAAAGATGTATTTTGACTCATGGTTTCAGAGGCTTCTGACCATCCTGAGAGGGAAGGTATGGTGTAGCAGTTCCATTCACACAGTGGCAGACCAGGAGGCAGAGATTGGAATTCCAGGCTCCACTAGCTTTCTTCTTTTCCCCTTTTATTCTACCTGTGTTTCCACATCATGAGAAGGTGCCACCCACATTCAGGGTAAGTCTTTCCCTCTCAGTTTCTCCTCTAAAAATGTCCTTACATATATACTCTGAGGTATCCCTCACCATCTTCTAGGTGATTCTATATTGCCCATGTTGACAATGAAGATTAACCACCAAAGGGAATGACTCCATATCTTCCAACCCATACTTTTTTTGGAAGCATGGTATGACAACCTTTCCAGAAAGAACAGGGTTATCATTCCTTTGTTGTAAATACTGCAGCCTTTATGAATGCCATATGTCTGTCACCACATTCACAGCCTCAGTAGTCACTTCACATTGTCAACTCATGCTAAGTCTTCAGCAGAGCTCAATGGGAACAGATTAGTCTTTGAGCAAAGAGACCAGGGTTCAAAATCTAAAGTTTTACCATGTACTTATTAATTGTAATAGTATTTCATATTTCCCCTTTTCCATGGATAGTGCAATATCCAGTCATAGCTGCAATCTGTTGTAGAATGTCTGTTCCAGTTTATCACCAGTCTGTTCCAGCTAAAGATGGAAGAAAAAGGCAGGATGTGGTAGTGCATGTTTGCAATCGCAGCACTTGGGAGGCAAAGGTGAGAAGATTATAAGTTTGAGACCAGCCTAGGCTACATAGTGAGTTCAAAGCCAGCCTGGGGCTGCATAGGGAGACCATGTCTCTAAATAAAATAAAAGTATCTTTTTGAAAAGACAGAAAATAGTTATTTTCTAATCTATTTGGTTGAGAGCATCCTTACCATTAAAGCTGAATAACAGTAGCTATAATTTATTGAATATATACTGTATGCTGGTGCCATTCTAAGGCCTTTAAACCTACCAGTTCATGTAGTCCTCATAACAATCCTTAGAAATGAAAATTCGTATAACCTCCATTTTCTAGGTGTAGCAACTGGCATTATATAGAAGTTAAACAGTTTGCCTAAGTTATGACAACCAGAATTGACACATAGACCATTTTACTTCTGAACCTGGCTATAAGCTGTTCTGGAACTCTGCAGCTGCCTCCTTACAGGCTCACCCATGACCTAGACTGACTGCCCCACGTACTTGGTTCTATAGCCTTCTCAAGGCAATATCTCCATTAAAGAAGTCAAAGGAGGGCTGGAGAGATGGCTTAGCGGTTAAGCGCTTGCCTATGAAGCCTAAGGACCCTGGTTCGAGGCTCAATTCCCCAGGACCCACGCTAGTCAGATGCACAAGGGGGCACAAGCATCTGGAGTTCATTTGCAGTGGCTGGAGGCCCCGGCATGCCCATTCTCTCTCTCTTTGTCGCTCTCAAATAAATAAATAAATAAAAATAACAACAAAAAATTAAAAAAAGAAGTCAAAGGATTATCCATGTGGAACAATTTGAGAAGGTTCAGTACCTAGGGTTCTACTTATTTTTCATATCAGATTTAATTTCATTTGAATTCATGCTCATATTGAGAGGAAATTCTAGATCATTCTAAAAATCAGACCATGAAGTATAACTAATACTTCAGAATGGCAGGTGTGGTGGTTTGATTCAGGTGTCCCCCATAAACATAGGTGTTCTGAATGCTAGATCCCCAGCTGATAGAGATTTGGGAATTAACGCCTCTTGGAGTAAGTGTATTGTTGGGGGTGGGCTTATAGGTGTTATAGCCAGTTTCTCCTTGCCAGTGTTTGGCACACTCTCCTGTTGCTATTGTCCACCTTATGTTGGCCAGGGGGTGATGTCCACCCTCTGCTCATGCCATCATTTCCCCTGCCATCATGGAGCTTCCCCTTGAGTCTCTAAGCCAAAATAAATCTCTTTTTTCCACAAGTTGCTCTGAGTTGGGTGATTTCTATCAGCAATGTGAACCTTACTTCAATAGCAGGTATTCATTTGACTGAATTTCAATGTAGGCCTCATGTCTCTTCAAGATAGCTGCTTTCTTTAAATCCTCAGCATCTATACACTAGCCTATGCAAAGAAGAGTTACTGATTTAAAAGAATTATATTAATTTTGTTTCCAAAATGTCAGTGAATCATTCTGGCTTTCTCATTTTTATCTTCCTTCTTTTGGCATTTGACCCTCCAACTCTTGCTTGTAGTTGAATTTTTCTTTCTCCTATGGTTAACTCTGACATTTTACAACTTCTGATAAACTGTGTGCAATATGGCCAAACATTGCCCAAGTTGAGATTTTTTTTTTGAAGGACTAACAAGTGAAGAAAAGGTCTTTGAAAAGAATTACGAGTGCTGATGTGAATGTGGAAAATAAGCAAATGTGTGAAGAAAACATTTGCAAACAGAGGATTAAATCAAAATCCCAAGTCAGCAAATCCAGTGTGAGGAAAATGAAATCATCAGAAGGTTTTGATTATTTTGGTACAGTAGACATAATGTTCTCTTGGTTGGGAAAATAAATATGCCAAAGCTTTCATTTCTCACACATGGAAATGTGGTCAAGGAGGCAACTGTATAGTGGTTACATCTGTGAGGGTTGCCTGGCTTCCTGTTTTTCATGCCACTGAGGCCCTAACTGTGGGAAAAGTTATATACCAGGGTTGGTGTTCCCAGGCCTCAGTGAGCTTCTAGATTGTCCAGGTACTGAGTTGGGTGTTTATGTTTGTGTCATCTTATTTGTCCTCCAACAATTCTGTGAATCAGGTATTTTGCTTATTTCAGATATGAAGAAATAGATATAAATTATTAGCTAGAAGTGGCACAGCTGTTCATTAGCAGAACCTGATTTTGAGTTTCTTTGAGGCTTGTGAAATCTTTTGTCTTAAAACCATTTTTCACTGTATTTCACATACTGAAATATTTGAAATACTATTCTGGAAGGTAGAAGATTAAAGCTATGTTCCCAGAATAGAATGACTTCCTGCTAAGATCTAGACAGGATCTTGTAACTATGGCCATCTTATCCAAATTTGAGCCCAGTTTATAGCTGGATTTGATTCCAGGGACACAAACCCAACAAGATCACAAGTGTGTCAGAATGTTTCCTAGAAGTGATCTATGCTGTAGCAAGATTTAGATATTTATTTATTTGCAAGCAGAGAGACATATAGAGAAAATGAGCATGCCAGGGCCTCCAGCCACTGTAAATGAACTCTATCCACATGCATGTACCACCTGTGCATCTGGCTTTACATGAGCATTGGGGAATTGAACTCAGGGTTTTAGGCTTTGTAGACAAGCATGTTAACTGCTAAGCCATCTCTCTAGCCCTGTAGTAGGACTTTGAATCAGCCTAGCTAATGAGAAGAAAGTCCATGGTTTCCAACTAGGTGATGGGTTGAGAGCAGCCAACCTGAAGTTTAAGTATGATAAAACACTCTCAGGCTTGTTTAACACTATAGTAAGTGGAACATTTGAGGAGAACCACTGGTTTCTGTAAGAAAACCAGGACTCAAAGGTAGGTAATGGCAGTAAAAAGCACCAAAGGGAAAAAGAATCCTAGGACAGGAGCCTTCCTGCTGAGCCTGATGCCTTCATTTCAGGAGAGTCAGTTTTGCTTGTGGTCAAGATGGAGATCCTACCTTGACTTTGTTAAGGAGAAGCAGCTTTACTTGAAGGTACCTAGATGTCTTTAAGATCCACAGGGAGCCTAGGCTTTAGCCCAGGACTTCTTAGAACTTTATTGTACATATAAATCACCCAGGGCCTTGTTGAAATGTAGGTTCTGGTTGGGAAAGTCTGATTGATGGGACATGACTCTGCATTTCTAGCAAGCTAATAGCTGATGCCTGCTGGTCTACAGAGCAAGCTGCAGAGCACATTAGAGGAAAGAGATTTCATTAGCTGTGTCTCCACCCTCTCTACAGAAAGTGTACCCTGTGTGTCCAGCTGGCATGGAAGTGGCTTCCACCTGGAAGCTATTTTCATGTAGCTATGATGGTTATAAAGCTTGTTCAATGCACATGGGCAATTTTGGGGGCTATCCCATCTTAAAGAAAGCAGCTTTTAAGTCCATCCAGTGCCTTTGCTGTGATACTACTATTGCCCAACAACCCCTTCATTCTAAACCTTGAGAGGATATTCCTTCTTGAGAAGATAGACCCCAATCTGAAGATTTGGCCTATACTCCAGTTCTCTTGCTCCAAACTAAGTAATTAACTGGCTTTATAAGTCAGTGTTCTGTGCCCTTGGTAACAGCTTACCTGATAACCTTGAGTGAACTGATAGAATGAGATTTCTGAAACTATAAACCAGAGGAAGACCTAGACCTGCCATGAATTTCACCAAGTGTCCTGGGGAACCCTGCTCTGGAAATGCTCCTGCAAACAGGCAATGGGCTAGAGTAAACAGGCCATGGGCTAGAGTCAAAGTAGGGTTTTTTTTTTTTTTCTAAAATGATTACTATCACTTTCCCCAGGCCCCCCAAAATAAGCAAATAAAAAGTCTTACTGGGCAACAAATACAAAATCACTATCCCATCTACCCTCCATTCACTCATATGTTCACAAAATAGGAAACAAACAGATCACAAAGTGTGTATTTGGGAAACCTAGATTTGGAGTCTGGTTAAAAATTGACCTGAGCCAGGCACAAGACTTAACCTGACTCTTCTCCACCTTTCTGTTGCAGGGAGGTTCCAGTCAAGATTACTCACATGAGGGGGTACATGCTGGCACATTGCAGGTGGCATTGTTTATCTCACCTGGGAACTGTAATTATTTTTTCATGGGTGGTTCTGATATTTTCCTCATCTCATCCAGGCTCTTCTAAGAGATGAAGCCTGAAGATTCTACTCCAGCCTGTCTGATATCTCTGGACTGTTAGCCCTTGGAAGGCCAGCTCTTGCCCCTGACCCATTTATCTCTGGCAACTGGGCACATTGTTAGGCTGGGTCATGAATGCCCTCAAATCTGCATCCAGGCCTGAGTGGCAGAGGCATCTGTCAGTGCTTATGTGCATTGCATCAGCTCTCTCTGTGTTTGCTCTGGGACCATATGTCAAGTGCCTACTTCCTACCCAAGGAATGTCTCTGACTTTGCATTTGTTCACAGAGCAGAAAGAGTCCATGTATGAGTGTGCATTTATAGCTTGTGTTCCCATTCTTCTTACCTTGTTTTCATGGGTGTATTTGACAAATATTTATCAGGTGTCCACTGTGTTCCAGATAATATTGAGCCTTAGTGATAAATAGCTACCCCACAATGCTTTTGGGGTAACCTCTCTTATGATTTATTCATCAAGTGCCCCACAGAAGGAAGAGGGGATGGACCTGAAAAGGATTATACTAAGTGAGGTAACCCAGGCCCAGAAAGCCAAGCACCACATGTTCTCTCTCATATGTGGATCCTAGCTACAGATGATTGGGCTTCTGTGTGAGAAGTAACATGTTTAGTAGCAGAGGCCAGTAAGTTAAAAAGGAGATATAAAGGGAAGAGAAAGGAAGGGAGGAGGGTACTTAATAGGTTGATATTGTATACATGTAAGTACAATGATTGAGATGGGGAGGTAATATGATGGAGAATGGAATTTCAAAGGGGAAAGTGTTGGGGGGGTAAGGGAGGGAATTACCATGGGATATTTTTTTATAATCATGGAAAATGTTAATAAAAATTAAAAAATAAAAAAAATAAGGAAGAGGGGTCTTCCAGAAGCCTGGCATTCTATTTGTCTAGCATCAAAAGCCTTTGAGGGGCCGGGCGTGGTGGCACACACCTTTAATCCCAGCACTCGGGAGGCAGAGGTAGGAGGATTGCCATGAGTTCAAGGCCACTCTGAGATGACAGAGTTAATTCCAGGTCAGCCTGGACCAGAATGAGACCCTACCTCGAAAACAAAACAAAAAAACAAACAAACAAAAAAAAGCCTTTGAGGGAACTGGGTGTGATGGTGCACACCTTTAATTCCAGCACTCGGGAGGCAGAGGTAGGAGGATCACCACAAGTTTGAGGCCATCCTGAGGTTACATAGTGAGTTCCTCATCAGCTTGAGCTAGAGTGATAGCCTACCTCTAAAAAACAACAACAACAAAAAAAAAACCTTTGAGGGCTGGAGAGGTGGCTCAGTGGTTAAGGCACTTGCCTCCAAAGCCTAATGTGGTAGTTTGAATAGAATAGGTGGCCCCCAATATATTCAGTTGTTTGTAGTTTGCATCTGCTGGCTACCTGGCTGGAGGAAATGTCACTGGGTGATCTTAAGGTGTGGTGGTGGGTTTCAGATTTCAATCTAAAGATATGCAAAATGTGCCTAGCTGGAGTTCCTGAAGTGTGCTGTGCTGTGTGGCTTTTGGCTTTTGGCTTGTGCTTCTCTCTCTGCTTGGTCCTGTGAAGGCAGGCCAGCTTCTTCTGCCATTTGTGGAACTTCCCCTGGATCTGTAAGCTTCAATAAACTCCTTCCTCAGTAACTGTGCCTGGTCTGAAAGTTCATCTCAGTGAACCTGAAGCTGTCTGCTATACCTAACAACTCCGGTTTAAGACTGGGGTTCAATTCCCCAGTACCCACATAAAGCCAGATGCAGAAGGTAGTGTATGCATCTGGAGTTTGTTCCCAGTGGCTGGAGGCCCTGGTGCATACATTCTCTGTGTGTCTCTCTCTGTGCATGCAAATAAATAAATAAAAATATATTTATAAAAAAAAGCTTTTGAAATATTGAAAGTAGCATCATTGTTTCATAGTTGGGTGTCAAACAAATGGCCAGCATAGAAGCTCCATGTGGTAGCTTGAATGTAGAGTGTCTCCCATGGCCTAATGTGTTTGTGATTAAGGCACATAGTAAAGTTAAGCCCCAGCTGGCAGAGCCTTTGAGAAGTTAGCCTTGCTAGAGAAGGTAAGTCACTGGCAGAGGACCTTGAGATTTTATAACCAAGCCCCCTTGCCAGTGCTAGCTGCTTCACTTTTGTTGCTTCCTCCAAGCTGGCATGACAAGATTGTGACCCCCCTCCTGTCCATGCCAAGCTTTACCCACCATGATGAAACTTCCCCTCAAAAAGTACAAGCCAAGCTGGGCATCTGGTGAATGCCTTTGATTCCAGCATTCAGAGGCTGAGGTAGGAGGATTGCCATGAATTGAAGGCCAGCCTAGGCTAGAGTGAGACCTTGCTTTGAAAATGAGAAACAAAACAAAACAAAACAAAACAAAACAACCCCACCAAACAAACAAAAACCCCACCATAAACAAAAGTGTGAGCCAAGAGGCTTTTTACATTTCCAGAAACCCCCTCTCGTTTCCTTGGTAACAAGCTCTGCCTTTGTTCTGCCTTTTAAAGTCTGCCTGTAATCTAATAAAATCTCCCTAAACTTGAAACAAAGTGTAAATTGATGTTTTGTCCTAGCAATAAGAAAGTAACTGCAACTTTCCACTAAAATGTTCCATCATGATCTGTTTCTAAGAATTTTTGTAGAAACAAGCTAGATGTCAGATGTGTGAATGTCATGCATTATTGAGGGAAGGTATGTGATGAGATGAAAGTCAGATATCACATGCTCTTATTGAATCTTTATGATATCAATGGGATTTCTTCTGACTTTCATTTTCTGCTTATTATACAAATATCAATTTGTATACCCATCTCTGAGTTCCAGATTATCCAGGGCTTTGTAGTGAAACACACACACACACACACACACAATCAATCAATAATCAATCAATCATAAATGGGGTAAGGATGTAGCTCAATTGGCAGTGTTTCCCTAGCGTGCACATGGTCCTGGGTTCACCCTTCAGCACTGCGTAAACTGGGAGTAGTGGCACACACCTGTACTTCCAACACTTGGGAAGATCAAGAGATCATATTCATTCTTGATTTATCTTTGGCTACGTAGGGAGTTTGAGGCTAGCCTAGGATACATCAGACCTTGTCTCAAAGGAAGAAAAAGGAGATTGCTCAGTGGATAAAGTGCCAAGCAAGCTAAGGAAATAAGTTCCGATCTCCTGCTTGCATGTAAAATGCTGAGAGTGGCAGCACATGTGTAGTCGTCAGATCCACAGAGATTAACATCCAAACCAGGCACAGTTCATGGGAAGAAGGGATTTATTTCAAGTTTACAGATCCAAGGGAAGTTCTAGCAAATAGCAGAAGAAACTCTCCCATTCATAAATCCAAGCAGAAGGAAAAACCACCATTAGTAAGCAAAACCAAAAAGTGGCAAGCACACAATTGACAGCAAATTGTAAGGGCCCCCAGAGCTTAGACTGTTCTGCATACCATTGGGCTAGAATTCTGATCCACTCCCAAACACTCTTTTGGGCTGATCCTAGGATCCACCTCCAGTGACACCTCCTCCAGCCAGGTGGCTGGAGACCCAAGCTACAAGCATTAATAAAACACTTGATTAGGGACTGAAGAGATGGTTTAGTGGTTAAGGCATTTGCTTGCAAAGCCAAAGGACCCAGGTTCAATTCCCCAGTACTCATGTAAACCAGATGCACAAGATGGCACATATGTCTGGAGTTTGTTTACAGTGACTAGAGGCCCTGGTGTGCTCTCTGTCTCTTTCCTCTCTCTCAAATAAATGAATAAAAATAATTAAAAAAAAATAAAACACTTGAGTCTATGAGGGACATACATTCAAGCTACTAAAACATGCCTGCAATCCCAGCAATGGGGAGATGGAGACAGGATGCCTGGGGCATGCTGGATAGCTTTGTCTAGCTAAACTAGTAAGTTTGGGGTTTAGTGTGAGTTCCTGTCTCAAAAAACAATAAGATGGACAATGATGGAAGAAAACACCTGACGTCAAACTTTGGCCCTCACATGTACACACATGCACACATACATACACATGCAAGACCAAACAAATGAAACACACTATGCTAACTTGATAGTCATGGTGAAATGGTATGGGTAAGATATGGGGAACTCTGTGCTACTTCCTTATTTATTTAGACAGAGTCTCACTGCAGTATAGGCTGATCTAGAACTCATTCTGTAGCTTAGTTTGGTCTCATGCTCATGGCATTTTTCCTGTTTTAGTCTCCCAAATATTAAGATTACAAGTGTGAGATACTTGGCTTTCCCCAATTTTATATAAGATTGCAGTCAAAACTGAAATCTGGGACCTCATGAAATTACAAAGATTTTGTAAGGACACTGTGCATAAAGCAAAGAGAGCACCTACAGAATAGGAAAAAAAAAAAAAAACTTTGCCAGCTATACATCTAATAGAGGATTAATAGCTAGGATATATAAAGAACTCAAAAAATTAAATAATAAGAAATTAAACAAGCCAATTAAAAAATGGGCTATGCACAGATCATTGTTAGAAAATTTTCAGTGCCAGGAATGGGATACCTCCAGTGAGTTGTTGGCCAGGGAGGCACTGATGCCCCCAAAACATTATAGGCCATTGCCAAGGCCCTTGGTTTGCCCCCAGGAATAGATGGTAAGACCCTATTGCTGAAGACTCCACATACTTGGGCTGCAAGGCCACTGAGAAATCCTGCTAGAACCGAGCTGATAACCTCTTCCATGTATACCAGCTGACAGAAAGCTGGAAGAAGGGAGAAAGAGATACCACCAGTGAAGCTACTCAACAATGGACACTTTAAGCCTTATAATTGGCCAGCCAGCCCAAATGAGCCAATGGGTGCAATAGTGGCATGTCTGTCATGGTGGAAACCAGCTGCTCTCTAATTAGACTGGAAGCCTGCTCCATGGGAGGGAATACATCCCTGATACTGAAAACCTAAAACAGGGGTAGTTATGAGCCCTAGGGTGTAACATCTGCTGCTGTCTGGCTAAATGTATATACTATGCTTATCAAACTGCCCAGTAAGCACTTCTCTTAATGTTTATACCTTTATATTAATGCTACTCTCACTTTGGGTAGAGAATCTTCTCTTTTCAGATGGCAGTGACCTTGGGACAACTCAGAAATTATCATAGTCCTGGAAAGAAGTGACTGGAGTGCTGAGTAACATCTTGATCACCACCTTCTAAGGCTTAGGGTCTAATGCGGAAGAGGTGGCGGAAAGAATGTAAGAGCCAAAGGAAGGGTAGGACTCCTTACAATGTGCTCCCTCCAGACATAAAATGGCCTGGATATCCATGACCTCATAGTGCCTGACACTACCTACACAACACCATCATAAGAGGAGGAAAAGATCATGACATCAAAATAAAAGAGAGACTGATTGAGTTGGGGAGGGAATATGATGGAGAATAGAATTTCAAAGGGGAAAGTGGGGGGGGGAGGGTATTGCCATGGTTATTTTTCATAACCATGGAAAATGTAAATAAAAATTGAGAAAAAAGAAACAACAACAATAATAAATAAATAAATAAATAAATAAATAAATAAAAGATTTAAAAAATGGGCTATGGAACTTAACAGAGTTCTCAAAAGAAGAAATATGGATGGCATATAAGCATCTAAAAAATATTCTACATCCCTAGTCATAAGGGAAATACAGATTAAAATACATTGAGATTCCATCTCACTCCTGTCAAATTGGCTACTATCATGAAAACAAATGACCATAAATGCTAGTGAGGAAGTGGAAAAAGAGGAACCCTTCTACACTGTTGGTGGGAATGCAATCTGGTCCGGCCATTGTAGAAATCAGTGTGGAGTTTCCTAAGACAGCTAAAACTAGATCTACTATACGACCCAGCTATACTACTCCTAGGCATATATCCTAAGGACTCATCTCATTACCTTAGAGATACTTACTCAACCATGTTTATTGCTGCTCAATTCACAATAGCTGGGAAATGGAACCAGCCTAGATGTCCCTCAACTGATGGGTGGATAATGAAGATATGGCACATTTATACAATGGAGTTCTACTCAGCAGTAAAGAAAAATGAAGTTATAAAATTTACAGGAAAATGGATGGATCTGGAAAGGATTGTACTAAGTGAGGTAACCCAGGCCCAGAAAGCCAAATGTCATATGTTCTCTCTCATATGTGGATCTTAGCTACAGCTAATTGGACTTTTGTGTGAGTTGGAAGAAAACTCAGTAGCAAAAGCCAGTAAGCTAGAACAGAGATATAAAGAGAAGAGAAAGGAAGGGAGAGGTGTACTTAATAAGATGATATTGTATATATGTAAGTAGAAGAATAGATTAATGGGGGTGAAAAGGCCCAAAGTGAGGTCAGGGGAAGATATTCTGTAAAGGAAAGGTAGAGAGAGGGCTAATCAAAATCTAAGAGGATATAAATAAATTATATAGAAACCTACTTTTTTGGACAACAGAACACTCAGGAGACATAGATTGTTGCTAGAATATTTTCAGTGCCAGGGATGGGAATACCTTCCAGTGAGTTGTTGGCCAGGGAGGTCCCTGATGCCCCCAAAACATTACAGGCCATTGCGGAGGCCCTTGGTTTCCCCAGGAATGGATGGTAAGACCCTATTGCTGAAGACTCCACATACTTGGGCTGTAAGGCCACTGAGAAATCATGCTGGAACTGAGCTGATAACCTCCTCCATGTAGACCAGCTGACAGAAATCTGGAAGAAGCCATTCTGGATGCAGTTCAATGGGAGAAAGAGAAATTACCAGTGAAGATACTCAACAGTGGACACTACAAACCTTATATTTGGCCAGCCAGCCCAAACAAGCCAACAGGTGCACATCTGTCATGGTGGAAACCATCTGTCCTCAAATTAGACTGGAGGCCTGCTCCATGGGAGGGAATACATCCCTGATACTGAAAACCTAAAACGGGGTAGTCATGAGCCCTAGGGGTGTAACATCTGCTGCTGTCTGGCTAAATGTATATACTATGCTTATCAAACTGCTCAGTAAGCACTTCTCTTAATGTTAATACCCTAATATTAATGATACTCTCACTTTTGGTAGAAAATCTTCTCTTTGTAGATGGAAGTGACCTTGGGATGCCTCAGAAGGCATCATGATGCTGGGAAGAAGTGACAGGAGTGCCAGCACCGCAATATTTCTATCACACCTTCCAAGCCTCAAGGTCCATTGTGGAAGAGGTGGCAGAAAGAATGTAAGAGTCAAAGGAAGGCTAGGACTCCTTATAGTGTGCTCCTCCAGACACAAAATGGCCTGGATATCCATAACCTCACAGTCCCTGACACTACCTACTCAAGACCATCACAATAGTAGGAAAAGATGATGACATTAAAATAAAAAAGTGGCTGATTGAGAGAGGGAGGGGATATAATGGAGAATGGAGTATCAAAGGGGAAAGTGGGGGAGGGAGGGTATTACCATGGGATATTTTTTATAATCATGGAAGTTGTTAATAAAAAAATTTAAAAACCCTGAAATCCTTTAAAAAAGGAAAAAGAATTAGAAAACAACATGGAAAGGGGAATTGTTGAAGGTTCACAAGTCACATAAAAAATGCAAATTCTGAAACTCAAGAGAAGATATACTTTCCGGACAGTGGTGAGACAAGGGCTGTTGGGTGTTCAGGGAGATGGCTGTGGTTAGGGAGACCTGAGGAGGTTCCTAAAAGAAACAAGTCTGTAGGGTCATGAAGGCATAATGTGGACATCTATGAAAACATTAACACCCTAGCCTTAGAGTTTAGAAAGTGTCCAAAGGCACCTAGACTAGAAACCCAACTTTAAGGATCTGTTGCAGTCAGTGCGCATTGGTGCAGAAAACACTCAACCAAGAGCAGCTTGTTGGAACAAAGCTTTATTTTGGCTTGAGGGGAAGCTCCATGATAGCAGGGGAAAATGATGGCATGAGCAGAGGGTGGACATTACCTTCTGGCAAACATCAGGTGGATAACAGCAACAGTAGAGCATGCCGAACATTGGCAAGAGGAAGCTGGCTATAACACCCATAAGCCCAGCCCCAACAATACACTGCCTCCAGGAGGATTCAATTCCCAAATTCCCTTCAGCTGGGAACCTAGCATTCAGAACACCTAAGCTATTTTGGGGTACACCCAAATCAAACCACCATATTCTGCCTCTGGTCCCCATAAACTGGTTCCCATACATGATATAAAATGCAATGCACACAAGCTTTGTAACTGAGCCAAAATACCAAAAACAACAACAACAACAACAACAACAACAACAACAACAACAAAACGAACAAAAAAACCCCAACAACCCAAAATCAAAAAACTCATAAAGTCACAATGCAAAAGATGGCACTGGGCAGAGCAAAGAAATAACTAATACAAAATTTAAACATGGCAAACATCAAATTCTGTAGCTCCAAATCCAACAACTCTAGTCAGTGTCAAGTCTCCAAGTCCAATAATTGTTACCAGTAACAAGTCTCTGGAGTTCCAATTCTACTCCTCCAGCTGGGCTACTCACAAACTGAAAAGCTTCGTCTGGTACCAGCAACTCTCCTTGGCAGCTATCCCATAGTACTGGCATCTCATTGGGTCTCCATTACAATCCATGGTTCATCCTCATGTCTCCACTGGGTCTCCACACAGGTAATCCAACAAGCCTGCTTCACACTGCCCATGGCCATTTCCAAAATACAGAAATGTGTTGCAAATTCAATGACCCTCTTTTTCCTGCATTTGTTATACTTCATGATGCCAGATGTTAATGCCAGTTTGTTAATCCAAGGGGGAATAAAGCAGACTTTGAAGAACATGACACTCCTTCATTATTCAGGCCCTTCCAAATAGTCTGCATTCTTCCTGTTGTCCCAATGCAGGTCAACTGGCCCAATATCAATGGTTGTAACTCTCAAACAATTGCAGCAGAATATGCAGCAGTTTCAGCCAAAGATTGTTGCGCCCCTCCCACCAGCAGGAAGAACAACAACAACAGGATTCTTCTCAAGCACACTTTATTGGGAGCTCCAAACTGAAAGAGAGAAGGACCCCGACCCTACGGAGCGCCAAGCTTATATACTTATGGTCATGTGATTGTATAGCGTCGTCTGATTGGCTTAAGTCTCATCAGATGATTTTGCATCACCCAATCGGGATGGGTGAGCAACCATATTAGAATAACATCATGTGCTCATGCGCAGACAATTAGGATACAAAAGCAGTAAACAAGCTGACATGGCAAAGCCTGACGAAGCCAGCATGGCTTCCCACAGTTCCCCCTTTAAAAAATTGTTTTGAACCTCAGGATACCCGATCAAGGACCAACCCTCATGATGGCCAGTCCGATCGAGGGTAGAGCCTAAGACCAAAAACTTGCTTAAGCACCTTCCCGAGTGCAATGAGAAAAATCCCTTCGGGGTGCAAAGGCTGCTCATGCAGGGATGTAAGCCTTCCAAGGTGCAATGACAACAAGGTCACTTGGTGTACAAAGGCCTTACATAAGACAGGGTGAAACTAACCATTACGCAGGCTAGCCAGCCATACTTGTGGAGATGCTCCTTGATCCAAAGCCATAAGTGCCTGAACAATCTTTATGTTATCCTGCTGACGTTGTCGTCTGATTTGACAGATAAGCCAGAGACAGAACACCATACCACACAAAAGGGCTGCTCCAAACATAGCCACTCCCACCCATTCCTTAAAGAAAGAAAATGTAGAAGATAGCTAAGAAGTAAAATCTCCCAAAGAGATTGGCTCCAGATGAGTTCCATTCAGCTGTACAATCTGGAACAATAACTTCCGAGATAGCTGCTCTCCTTCAAGTGTCCAGTTTCCTGCCAAAAATTCAGCTAGCTTGCGACTCTGATTAAAAGAAGCAGTAAAATTAAATTGCAAAGGAGTAATACACAAATGTTGATACTGGGAAACACAGCCAAGTTGTAGAGACTCCAAACCAATCTGCTGGGGTCAAAGCTCTATTGGTAAGTCATTCTAACAACACCATAGTAAAAGAAGCATTTATCCCATAAGTTCTAGTGGCTTCTGCAAGATCCTTGAGCTCCTTATACCCTATAGGTTCATGATATCTAACATGTGTATCATGAGTCTCAAAAACTGGATAAGCACTAGCCAGCTTTCTCCAAGTATCTGATTTTATCAAACTACATCCAGACGAAGGACACGCCCCGAACGGAAGTCGGCCATCTTGTTGTTTACATTTTTTACTTGTAGAGGCATAAGCTGGAGGAGGAGTAAAGACGCCATCTTGTCTGGGTCTAGAACATTCCCGAACATACTTGGTCTCTACTTCCTCAAAATCCTGTTCTTCCTCTGGAGTTAATTCTTCTCCCTCAGATTCACTAGAACTTTCTATATATAAATTTGCAAGTTCCGTTAAATCTGGATATAGCTTTGGACCTGAATGTGGCCCTTCCTTTTGTGATTTACTTTTATTCTGTGCACATTTATTCTGTTCTATCTGAAACCTAAGTTCACTTTTCATTTTAACCTTTTTTTGTTGTCCCCTTTTACTTTCTTCAGACTCTGACATACTATCTTGATGATGTGCTAATATGCGTTGGCCTTCCCTGATCACTTCTTCACAACGTTTGTCCTCCAAACATGATCGCACCAAGCGCCATAAGGGCTGTGTACCTGCGCACAACTTTCGCGTTTCTGACTCACGGTCGATGTCTCTGCCTAACTTATCCCAGCAGGTCAAATTTAAACCCCCAGTCAGCTCAAACCAAGGCGCTATCATATCTACTTCTTCCAAAAACCCTTTAAGAGTTTTATCTGAAATCTTAAGTTTACGTTGTTTTAATACTTCCTGAAGTGGCTCCAAAAAGGTAGAGTGGTGTTGTCCCATTTTGCAACCTTATATACGTTACTTATAGATCAGTTACAGGCAAAAACTTATCATATAGCACCAGGGGACTTACCGGTACCGCTGCTCCGTGTGTTGAGTTCTGAATCCTCCCTCGGAAGTATCCTCAGGGGTCCTCTCAACTGGCCGTTTGCTGACAAATTCCCGGGTTTCGGCACCACTTGTTGCGCCCCTCCCGCCAGCAGGAAGAATGACAACAACAGGATTCTTCTCAAGCACACTTTATTGGGAGCTCCAAACTGAAAGAGAGAAGGACCCCGACCCTACGGAGCGCCAAGCTTATATACTTATGGTCATGTGATTGTATAGCGTCGTCTGATTGGCTTAAGTCTCATCAGATGATTTTGCATCACCCAATCGGGATGGGTGAGCAACCATATTAGAATAACATCATGTGCTCATGCGCAGACAATTAGGATACAAAAGCAGTAAACAAGCTGACATGGCAAAGCCTGACGAAGCCAGCATGACTTCCCACAAAAGATTTCATTTTTTTCTGTTCCATATCCTTCTGCTCACACCAGTCCCTTTCTATGCAATGCAACTCTACATAAGTTCTCAGGACATGGGCATAACAGCAAGACTCTCACACAAACTGCATCTATCTCAGTACAGGCAAAGCTCTTTCTCACCCTCATAAGCCAAACCTCACAGTTCATAGTACTGACTGTATTCAGGTATTTCAATTCTGACCAGAATAGCCCATCAAGCACTTCAAGGTGTCTCATGGGCAAAGCTTTCAAATTCTTCTACAGTCATCCTGCAAAGCATTCCCAAAAGTCCAAAGTCACACAGTCAGTTTTCTAGCAGCAATGATCCCACTTCCTAGTAACAACTTTACTGTTATAGTAAGGTTTGCATTGCTGCCAGAAAACACCCAATCAAGAGCAGTTTGTGGGAATAAAGGTTTATTTTGGCTTATAGACTTAAGGGGAAACTCCATGATGGCAGGAGGAAATGATGGCATGAGCAGAAGATGGACATTGCCTCCTGCTCAACATCAGGTGGACAACAGCAACAGCAGAGTATGCCAAATACTGGCAAGAGGAAGCTGGCTATAACACCCATAAGACCACCCCCAACAATACACTGCCTCCAGGATGATTCAATTCCCAAATTGCTATCAGCTGGAGACCTAGCATTCAGAACACCTAAGTTTATGGGGGACACCTGATCAAACTGCCACATTCTGCCTCTGGTCCCCTTTTGTGATTCAAATCTGTATGTTTTGTACTCTCTAAGTGTGGCTTATATTTTATCTGCTGCTCTCACAGGTTTAAACAAGGCCATTAACAGATAATGCCTATAAAATGTTTATCATTCTGCTTGGTATCTTAGAAGGCCTCAAAATGTTAGTGATTACTTCTGCCTTGATTATCATTTTAGGTCAGAAGACTGAAGCTAACCAAGCCCCAATTTCTTCCCAGGTCTCTTGCCACCAGCTTCTATCCAGGTCAGACTGCATGTGCCTTCCTTTCTTGCTTCCCAGCCTGTCTTTGCATCATTCTTCCTCCTCTAAGCTGTGCACAAAGACCTCTATCTTGAAGACTGCCCAAAGCTACCATCTGCCCTTCCCACTTCTCCCGGTGGGTACTGCTTCTTGCAGTTACTCCCTTTCACTGACTATGGCTCCTTGAACCTCTGTCTTCACATCTGTCTTAACACCTATGAATCAGTTTGATTTCCTTAAAGTCAGAAATCTCAATATCATATTTATTTGCTCTGATCACAGATATTGCTTTTATTGTTTTGATTTTTTCAGGTAGGGTCTTGTTCTAGCCCAGGCTGGCCTGGAATTCACTATGTAGTCTCAGGCTGATCTTGAACTCACAATGATCCTCCTATCTTGTTCCCCCCACACAAGTTCTAGGATTAAAAGGCTTGTGCCACCACACCTGGAGGAGGAAGTAGGGGCAGAATGGATGCACCAGGGCCTCTAGCTGCTGCAAATGAGCTCCAGATGCATGTGTCACTTTGTGCATCTGGTTTTACATGGGTACTGGGGAATCAAACTCAGGTCATTAAGCTTTATAAGCAACACCTGTGGGGCTCCTTCCCACACAGGTAGTGCCGAGGGAAGAACCAGGCCTGCTGGTTCCTCCCTAGGGGTTGAGGGGATGATGAGCTTCGGACGACTCAGAAACCTCTCCTGGCCACTGGAGAAAAACCACACTGAGTCAGGAGTCTTTTCCATGCAGAAACAACTCGCTTTTTTACTCTGAGCAGTTGCCTATATCATGTTGGGGACGAAGGCGGGGATTTTAGGATGGGGGAAGTATTGAAATGGTAATTACAATTAATTACATGGAAGTAGCAGGCCAGAAGCCATTAGGCATCCTGTTGAGTCATAGCTGGCCAAAGACAGGTCGCCAAACTTTAGCTAGGCTCAGGAAGTTCCACTAGGCCTCATGCCTGGGCCTTTCAGGGCCCAACAAATACCTTAATCTCTGAGCAATCTTTAAAGCCCCAAATGTATTTTAAGGTTCATCTTCAGTTGAAAGCCAGAATTAGTAAGAAAGGGATCATTATGTCCTATGGCACTTTGACATAAATTTATATTTTACTACAAACAGAATAAAAAAAGATAGCTAAAGCATTTTCTGAGAATTATAATATCTGTAGTACCATCTGGATGGTACTATAAATGGATTATTGGAAAGGGTTACATACATATAGTTTGGGAAAAATATCATGTCAAAGGCTGAGATTATGGATTTAGTGAGGAAAGACTCCCTTCTTCACATGATAGAGCCCTCAATTACAGACAGAATAGAATATCTTTGAATTTAATTTTATTACTGGTAAGGTAAGGCCAAGAGACTGATGAAATTAATCAATGAATCTTCCATCTAGGCACCCCTTATTTCCTTTTAGTTTCTCATGGCCTTAGATTCATTAGCAATGTAAAGGGTAAGATTAGCAGAGGAACATACATTTAGATTCTGGGTAATTTTAGCTGAGTAGTTTTCTGTCATAATGTATAAAAATTGTCATCCATTAGTAATAGAAATACAAAATTTTAAAGTCACTCTGGGAGACCAGTCAGCAGTTTCTTATGAAGACGTATGTAGATAGTCTTACTAGCTAGTGGACTCTAAGATTAAAGACAAAAGGAATAGTAAACAAGCACTGTTTGTAGTTTCCCATGAGAGGGTTAATAATCCTGTAGCCACCATACATGTATACTGGGTTTGAACAAATGTGTAAGTAGATGATAAATGTTTAGAGCCAGATTTCTCACTATTGGAGTGTGAAGTTTCAGATAAGCAAAGTAGAAGGTGGAAATGAATCACATGACACTAAATTAGAGTTGTAGATATCAATATACCCTCACGTTTAGCTTCATATAGACACACACACACACACACACACACACACACACACACACACATTCATGGGTCCATGTGACTACACAGGTTAGAATGCACACTACAACAATGAAATCAGGGCTAGGGAGATGACTAAGTAGATAAAACTCCTGTCACTCAAGACTGAATATCTGAGTTCAATCCCCAAGTCCTAGGTAAGAAGCCTTGGAAACTTCTATGCAGTATTCTGATAGTGAGTTGGGAGGTAGAGACAGGAAAATTTTCCTGGAGGTTCAGCAGAAAGTGCATAAAAGTACAGCAGCAAAGTGATATCCAGAGAGACAAGCACTGCTTCAAATGGAGGGGAAAGATGAGGACCTAAGAGTTGTCTTCTGACCTCCATACATGTGAACATAAACATGTGCACACACGTGTACAAATACAAACAATAAATTAATTTAAAAAATAGAGAAATGAAAATATTTTAAAAATGGAGTCAAGAAAACTAAAGTTGGTTTTTGAAGAAATCAATGATATTTTTAAATATGTTATTTATTTGAGAGAAAGAGAGAGGGTATGGGCATGTCAGGGCCCTTTGTTGCTGTAAACAAACTGCAGATGCATGTACCACTTTGTAGGTCTGCCTTTACTTGGATACTGTGGAATCAAGCCCAGGGTGGTAGACTTTGCAAGCCCATGCCTTTAACTTGTAAGCCATCTCCCGTGCCCCAAAACAACAATGTTCATGAAACTTTAGTTGCAGTGATTAAATTTAAAAAAATTCAGTAAGTACAAATAAGGAATGGAACATCTCTATCAACCCTACAGAAATAAGGGGATATAGTTCAGTGAGTAGAATATGCACAAAGCCCTGGGTTTAATGCCCAGTGCCACATAAAACCAGGCATGGTGGCATTCACTTTTAATCCCAGCACTAGAAGGTGGAAGAAGATCAGAAGTTCAGGGCCATTCTCAGCTACATAGCAAGGGCAGCTTTGACTATGTATGACCCTCTTTCAAAAAAAAATATATAGGTGGGTGTGGTGGTGCATGCCTTTAGTCCCAGCACTTGGGAGGCAGAGGTAGGAGGATCACTGTGAGTTTGAGGCCACCCTGAGACTATATAGTGAGTTCCAGGTCATCCTGGGCTAAAGTGAGACCCTACCTCAAAAAACCAAAAACAAAAAATAGAAAAGAATACTATGCCTGTTAACACATCATATAACTTCAATGAGATAGGCAATTTCTTGAAAGACACAAATTACTGAAACTCCTTCAAGAAGAAAGAGAAAAACTCAATACACTTACAGCAATTTAATATATTAAATTCATAATTTTGAAACTTCTCATGAAAAAACCCTGGTTTAAAACCACATTAGACTCATAATAGATGCAGAAAATGGGTTTGACAAAATCTAAAACTTGCTCATGATTAAAAACCACTCAGAAAGCTAGTCAATTTGATAAAGGGCATTTATTTTTCTTTTCAATTTTTTTTATTAACAACTTCCACGATTAGAAAAAATATCCCATGGTAATACCATTCCTTCCCCCACTTTCCCTTTTGAAACTCCACTCTCCATCATATCCCCTTCCCATCTCAATCAGTCTCCCTTTTATTTTGATGTCACGATGTTTTCCTCCTATTATGATGGTCTTGTGTAGGTAGTGTCAGGCACTGTGAGGTCGTGGATATCCAGGCAATTTTGTGTCTAGGGGGCAGCACATTGTAAGGAATCCTACCCTTCCTTTGGCTCTTGCATTCTTTCTGCCACCTCTCCCACAATAGACCCTGAGCCTTGGAAGGTGTAATAGAGATATTGCAATGCTGAGCACTCTTGTCACTTCTTCCCAGCACCATGATGCCTTCTGACCTTGGGATCACTGCCATCTAAAAAGAGAAGATTCTCTACCAAAAGTGAGAGTAGGGCTGGAGAGATGGCTTAGCTGTTAAGTGCTTGCTTGTGAAGCCTAAGGACCCTGGTTTGAGGCTTGATTCCCCAGGACCCACGTTAGCCAGATGCACAAGGGGGCACATGCATCTGGAGTTCATTTGTAGTGGCTGGAGGCCCTGGTGTGCCCATTCTCTCTCTCTCTGCCTCTTTCTCTGTCTATCACTTTCAAATAAATAAATAAACAAAATTTTTTTAAAAAAGTGAGAGTAGCATTAATATAAGGGTATAAACATTAAGAGAACTGCTTACTGGGCAGTTTGATAAGCATAGTATATACATTTAGCCAGACAGCAGCAGATGTTACACCCCTGGGGCTCATGACTACCCCTGTTTTAACTTTTCAGTATCAGGGATGTATTCCCTCCCATGGAGCAGGCCTCCAGTCTAATTAGAGGGCAGTTGGTTTCCACCATGACAGATGTGCACCCGTTGGCTTGTTTGGGCTGGTTGGCCAAATATAAGGCTTGTAGTGTCCACTATTGAGTATCTTCACTGGTGATTTCTCTTTCTCCCATTGAGCTGCATGCACAATGGCTTCTTCCAGATTTCTGTCAGCTGGTCTACATAGAGGAGGTTATCAGCTCAGTTCCAGCAGGATTTCTCAGTGGCCTTGCAGCCCAAGTATGTGGAGTCTTCAGCAATAGGGTCTTACCATCCATTCCTGGGGAAACCAAGGGCCTCAGCAATGGCCTATAATGTTTTGGGGGCATCCGGAACCTCCCTGTCCAAAAACGCACTGGAGGTTATCCCATCCCTGGCACTGAAAATATTCTAGCAACAATCTATGTCTCCTGAGTGTTCCATTGTCCAAAAAAGTAGGTTTCTATATAATTTATTTATATCTTCTTAGATTTTGATTAGCCCTCTCTCCACCTTTCCTTTATTAAAGGCATTTATTTAAAAAAAAAAAAAACCCACAGCGAACATTATACATAGTAATAAAAGACTATGCCCCTAAATCAGGAACAAGACAAAGACCACTCTCTCTTCTATTAAAGAATATGTGCTGGTTTGGATCAAATGCCCCCATCCTCATGTGTTTTGTATACTTGATCCCCAGCTGGTGGCAGTTTGGGAGGTGGAACTTTGCTGGAGGAGGTGTGTGGTTATAAGTGGGCTTTAGGGTGTTATAGACAGTTCCACATTGTCAAAGATAACCTCATTCTCCTGCTGCTGCTTTCCACTTGATGTTGGTAAGGAGGTGATGCCCAGTCTCTGCTCTACCATCATGAAGCTTTCCCTTGAGGCTGTAAGTCAAAATAAAAATCTTTCCTCCCATCAGCTGCTTTTCATTAGGTGCTTCATACCAACAATGAGAAGGTAACTGCAAGAGAAATTTGGTACCAGTGGAGGGAGTGAGGTTGTTGCTGCAAAACCTGACTGTGTGGCTTTTGACCTTTTGGACCTTATTTGTGTGAGGAATGTGGAAGGATTTGAAACTTTGGCCTAAGAAATGACTTGCAGTAATGTAAGCAGAGTTTGATGGATCTGGTTATAGTTTGAAAGACCTAGATGCAGAAAGAACTGTGGAATGTGTAGGTTTGGCTTATGAAGGAAAGAAATAGTTTTGTTGAGATTGGACTAGAAGCAGTTTGTGTGCCAGGCTAGCTATGTTCTTCCTATCTCCTGAGAGCTTGTGCAGGGTGGTAGAGTTTAGAAGAAATAGACTGGTGTAAGTAGATCAATATGGCACCAAAAGAAATGAAAGTTCTGGGTAGGAGACACCAGCTCAGCTTCAGTTGCAACTCTTTGAAAGACTACCAGTATTGAGAGTGGGCCAGCTATTCTACATTAGGACAACAAGATGAATGCTGACTCTTTTGAAAGTAGTAGGCCGGACTGCTCAAGAAGTTTTCCTGTTCTTCACAGTTGGATTGACAGTTGGGCTTGGTGGTGCACACCTTTCATTCCAGCCACTAGGGAGGAAGAGGCAGGATGATTGCTTTGAGTTCAAGGCCAGCCTGAGACTACATAGTGAATTCTAGGTTAGCCTGGGCTAGGGCGAGACTCTGTTTTGAAAAACAAACAGAAAAAAAAGTTAGATTAATAAATTTGGGCCCAGTAGGACTAATGGCTGTGCGCAGCGAGCTGGCGCCGGGCCACGGAGCAGCTAAGAGCAGGCGACCGCGAGGCTCCAGGCCGGGCACCAGCCCCGAGCCCACGTGTCCCCGGGGCCGCCCGCCGCAACGTGGGCTCCCTCTTCGGCGACCCGGAACACCTGCAGGAGAACTGGCTCGGGGAGTTTTACCAGGTCCTGCACACACACAAGCCTCACTTCATGGCCTTGCACTGCCAGGAACGCGGAGGGAAGAACGAGGAGGCCTCCATCTCCCATGAGGACAAGCTCGTCAAGGGCTGCTCCCGAGTGATGGCATGAGAGAATACAACAGGACTCATGTCGACCTGGATGACAACTGCAAGTCACAGGACTACTTCATAGCGCTGGGAAGCTTTTATTTTCTTCATGAATCCTTAAAAAAGCATCGGTCAGATCGACTTTAAAGCCAAGAAGTATAAAAAAGTCACTGCAAGGAGACCTATTCAGACACTTCAGCTTCCTGACCTCCGGAGAACCTCACATACCTCACTGTCGTGTCTGTTGATGTGACATTAAGTAGAAAGATTGGTTTTTTAAAGTAAGTCACAGTCCTATTGCCAAAACTCTAATAGACAGCAGAAAGCCTGTTTAGATTTCACAGTTTTCCATTTTTGATTATCTGTGACCCTGTGTGCAGCATTCCTCTCTGCCAAGAGGAGTGTGCAAGCACCAGTCCAGGCAGCAAGCTGCCTGACTGCCATGTTACCTGGCGTCTGAATCACACTGCAGCTGCTTTCCATATATATGTATATACACACACACATATGTATATGTATGTATATGTATATACTTAAAAATAATTTATAAATCTTACCAAACTTACACTGAATATACTTTCCAGTGTAAGTGCACGAGTGTCCTAGGCAGGCAGGCAGAACCGCAGTCTAGTTGAGTGGCATGTAGGTCAACACCGTCGTAAGTCAGAGGACTTAGCAGTGCTGGAGGGCAGGAGGCCTCTGTGGCTCCTCTTTACTAGCAGCTTGTCACTGCTCTGCCTTTTTTGTGTAATATTAAGACCTGAATGTGAAGTTTATAGCTAGCCTGGGTGTACCTTTTAAGAATTTTGCAAATCATTTTGTCTGTCTTTCGTTACCAGTTTATGGTGTCAAGTATCCTACATTAAAACCATAATCTCATGACTCCTCAAAAAAAAAAAAAAAAACTGTCCTGTAAGTATACAGATGAATATCTTAGAGCAGAACTCTAGTTATAAAGTATAGGGTGCATTTCATGACTGCCTTCCAAAGAGCACAGTATGAAAAAGGGAGAAAAAAGGTAGTAACATTACTAATTTTACAAACTGTAGCTTAATCAGATAATCAGAGTGATAAATGATGTTGAGAGTATGTATTGCTAATATGGTATCATAAAAGTGCTTTATCTCTTTGGCTTTTCTCTTTCCAACTCTACACCCATTCTCATAAGAAAAATGTAGAAATCCCAATAGAAGGACATCCTGTGAAATATTTGATCACTGCTCCTCAAAACTGCCAAGTTCATCCCCAAATAAGAAAAGTCTAGATTGGTACAGCTACACCACCCTGGTGTATGGTATGGTTGTCTCACTGTATTATAACTTGTTCTAAATGAAGTTCCTAGCAAAGCATTTGGAGAAGACAGTCAAGAAGGCAGAAAAGGATTCCAAGGCTGACCAGGCCAAAGAAAAAGACTCTCCAGCAGAAATATATGGAGTGTGCCCATGTGTGTGTGCTGAAACGCCATCCACAAGAATAATGAACGTGTGAACTGGCTCCACATGGCATCCTGTGTAGATGCAGTTATCTCAAAGTGCAGAGAGCCATGACCATGAAAGGGATGATCAAGAGTAATGCACAGGTGGTCAATGCTCTGGACATAGCCCTGAATGTCATGCATCTGTGTCTTCAGTGTCTGCAGTGATGGGAGGTTTTAGAAACAGGTGCAGAACCTGTGCATATTTACATAAATGATAGAATATTCCATGAGCTTGGCTACCACTGTATCTCATTAGCTTCATCATGTATACCACAAAGGAGAATTGCCTGGAGGTCCTGGACCAGCTTATCTAGCTTCACAAGGACACCTCAACTGTGAGCAAGAGTTCCATGCACAGCCAAGAAGAACCACTATCTTGGAGGTTGGCTGCCCTGAGGAATTAGTGTGTCCTCAGGGGCCACCACCTCTGACCTGTCATGTGGTGAAGGCTTCTGTCCTTTCTTACTGCTTGCCTCTGACCCTCAGATTTCTTTTCACTTGTTAGACCGAGTGTCTTAGAACTGATCCGTAAGTTGGGCACTAGGTCTTTGTCTTGGTGTTAAGTTTGCACAAATGTGTCAGTGACTTCTGTGACTTGGCCACAGTTGGGTGTGGGGTCCTCTTGGTCTTTTATCTTTGTAGAACTAATGGGGTTTGGCCAGAAGATGTGTATGGACTTCAAGCCAGTGCTGTGGGGCCTTCAGTCTCCAGTAATTCCACACCTGCTACTTGCTATAGTCAGTTGGGGGGAAATCAAAGCCATCCCATTTTCCAGGTAGCTTTTATGGACCTCTCCCTCCCCATTTATAGACAGCAAGTCTCACCCCATGACAGCCCCAAGATGGTGCCTATGCACCAGTGTATGCCATAGATAACTAGTACCACAAAAACTGTCCTGAAGCTTTTATAGATGAGAATCTTCACTGTTTTGGGACTGGGGTCTTGGCCACTACTGTCAAGGATGACCCTTCTTGGGCCACCTGTCCTTGGCTCCCTCATCCAGCACACATGGACAGAACTGGGACCCAAGTCCAAGTCCAGGTCTACCTTCTTTGGGGGTTCTCACCTCCTCATCAGACCTTTCTGGAGACACCTTGGACTACATGGATGGAACTGGCTATCAAGCTACTGATGGAGCACACCAGGATGTGGCTTCAGTCCCGGGACTTCCCAGTGTCTCCAACTGTGCAGGGTGAGGCTCTTCCTTCTCTTTCTCTTGCCATGGTAAATAACAAGTACCTGCCCTGGCAAATGCCCTCCTCCCCCCTCTAAGTGGAAGCCAGAATGGCTAATAAAGAGAACCTGGGGTAGGACTGTCATAGTGAAGCTGGCTAGTAGGGGAAGCTGGCTACAGGCTGTATTAGCTCTGTGTAGTAGCCACTGTTTTGTTTTTCTATTTCCCTAAATTTTATTTATGTTCTTTAAACTCCCAGGATTTAGGTATTTTGACAAAGAAGAAAGCATGCAATACATGGGATATATTTGTCCCAGACTTCTTCATGTGTAAAGTAGCACATCTCAGGTCATGTTGCCATCCTGGAGCCATAGATTTTCACATAGAAATGTGGAGACTTTACCTGCACTCACTGTGTTTGGTTCTTTCTATTCCTCACTTTGGAGCCCTGAGTCCACATGACAAGTTGGTATTGAAGGAATAGTGACATTGGTGTCTCTGGATATCGGGGCCAGGGTATTGTCTGGCCTGAAATCTTCCTACATGCTGTGAGCTTTTATACCTCTTGTGAGATGGCAGCCTGGGAGCTCACTGAAAGGTATACAGTTTGTGAGATACCAGTGAGCTGGGTTCATCAGAGTAGATGTGTCTGCCTTTTTCTTAAAGTGCTATTGTAAGCAAATAAATAGATGTCTGGGGGGAAAATGTCTAAGACATGCTTACATTTTACAAGAGCCTAAGGATATCAGATGATTGAATGTAATATGGTACCCTAAATGAAATCCTAGACTAAAGATGGAACTTAAGTTAAACCTAAGGTAATCTCAAAGCTGGGTATGGTGGCTCATGTACTTTGGAGGAAGAGGTAGGAGGGTCACTGTGAGTTCCAGACCACTCTGAGAATACAGAGTGAATTCCAGGTTAACCTGACCTAGAGTGAGACCCTATTTCAAAACAAAACGAACAAACAAACAAAATACTGAGGTAATCTCAATTAAGTATAAACTAGTTAAGAATATTGTGTTGCTGGGCATAGTGGCATATGCCTTTAAATCCCAGCACTTGGGAGGCCAAGGTAGGAAGAGCACCATGAGTTCAAGGCCACCGTGAGACTACAGAGTGAATTCCAGGCCAGCCTGAGTTACAGTGAGACCCTACCTTAAAAAAAAAAAAAAAAAAAAAACACAGAAAAAAGATGGAAGTGGTGGTGTACACCTTTAATCCCAGCACTCAGGAAGCAGAGGTAGGAGGCTCAAGGCCACCCTGAGACTACAGAGTGAATTCCAGGTCAGCCTGAGATAGAGTGAGACCACACCTTGAAAAACACAACAAAACATACAAACAAAAAAGAAAAGCAAAAAGAATATTGTGTCAATAGTGGCTCATGAGTTGTAATAAAGCCACTCTTGGGTGTGTGGATCAAGCATATTTGGTGAGAAATATTCTGACTGCATGTATAAGAGATGTGGAGTTACACACCCACAACTATGCTAATTACCAAGATGTCACTGTACAATTATTTATTTATTTTTAACTTAATTTAATTTATTTATTTAAGATAGCAAGAGAGGGAAAGAGGCAGACAAAGAGAGAGAGAGAGAGAGAGAGAGAAAGAATGGGTGTGCCAAGGCCTGCAGACACTGCAAATGAACTCCAGACACATACACTCCCTTGAGCATATGGCTTACATGGATCCTGAGGAATCGAACTGAGGTCCTTTGATTTTGTAGAAAAACACATTAACCACTAAGCCATCTCCGCAGCCCAAATGTTTTATCTATTTGAGAGAGAGAAAGAGAGAATAGGTATGCCAGAGCCTTCAGCCACTGCAAATGAACTCCAGAGGCACATGCTACCATGTGCATCTGGCTTACATGGGTCCTGGGGAATTGAACCTGGGTCCTTTGGCTTTTTGCAGACAAGTACCTTAACCACTAAGCCACCTCTCCAGACCCCACTACATTTATTTGATATAATTTAATTTTATTTGCTTCTTAAAATATTTTTTAGTTATTTATTTAGTAGGGAGAGAGATAGGGAGAAGAAGGATGACAAAGAGGAGGAGAGTGAGTATGGGTACACCAGGGCATATTGTAGCTGCACACTAACACCAGATTCATAAGCCACTTTGTGCATCTGGTTTTATTTTTGAAATTTAATTTTTGTATTAGTTATGTACAGTGTGTATACAGTCATGTTGGTACCATCATTAGCCTCCTCCCTGTCCTTCCCTCTCTGCAGGGACCCTCCTTATTGGGGAATATGCATTGTGCATTGTGGGGTTAGCCATCAGTTATCAGTAAGAGGTAATGTCTCTGTGCATAGTGACCCAACTTGTGGCTCTAACAATCTTCCATCCCCTCTTCAAATTTCCCTAAGCCATGTTGCGATCATTTTGGGTCTACTTCAGTGATAAGGTCTTGGGAGCCTCTTTGTCTCTGGATATCTGGTTGGTAGGAGTTGAGTGCTCTCTGTGTCTATCTCCTTCACCCTTGTGCTGGTGCCAGATTCATCAAGAAAGCAGCACTCTTGCTCATTTCCCCACTTACTCTTGGTTTCAGACAGGTCCCTGGTGAGGTGCAATGAGCTGACTCCCTCCTCAGGATCTACATCCATCTGAAAAAGAGAAGCAAATTCTCCAACGGAGGGTGAAGTCAGCACCAGATAAATGCGATAACCATTATTATTTTAGAGAGAATTTAATAGGTTTAGGCTCTTTAGGCTCTCTTGTAGCCCACAATTGGTGGGAGCTTGATAGTGGAGAGCGTGCTCATTTTTTAGATATGGTTCTGACTTGTTCCCCAGCTCCAGCTATGTGTTTTTTTTCCATTGAGCAGATCAGTTAGCCAAATAAAGAGTGAGTGGTTACCCACCATGGCTGTGTGCCACTATTGCACTTGTGTGAGCATCATATCAGGTTGTTTGCTGCTGAGTAGCTTATACCACAAGTTGCTTAGACAGATGTTGATCATTTTTCCCCAGTTGCTCATGTAGCACCTTCTGGCACTAGACGAGCTGTCTGGGGACTGAGACTCTTCCAGATTGCAGCCAAGTCACTCTAAGTTCCATACTAACAGCATATAGTGCCTTCAACAGTAGGGTCATACCACTAACCTTTGGTGGGTCATCAAATACTCTGACAGAAATCTGTCTTCCTTGGGGAAAACTTGTAGGTCTCTCTGATTAATAGCTCACTGTGGATGTTAACCACATGCTAGTACTGGGAGTTACAGGTCAGAACCAAGGAAAAGAAGGAAGAAAAAGATAGGTAATATAAAAGGTATAGAGAAAAGAGGGAAAGAGAGAGAGAGAGAGAGAGAGAGAGAGAGAGAGAGAGAGAGAGAGAGAGAGGGAGAGGGAGAGGGAGAGGGAGAGGGAGAGGGAGAGGGAGAGGGAGAGGGAGAGGGAGAGGGAGAGGGAGAGGGAGAGGGAGAGGGAGAGGGAGAGGGAGAGGGAGAGGGAGAGGGAGAGGGAGAGGGAGAGGGAGAGGGAGAGGGAGAGGGAGAGGGAGAGGGAGAGAGGGAGAAACAGGAGTAGATTAAGGTTAGTCTTCATCTTACCCACTCCAGGGCACTGTGATTCAGATGTTCCTTTTAAGAACCTGATGAAGTTTCAACCATTTAGTCTGTCTTTTAGAATTAGAATTTTATGGTACCATTGCCATTTGCATCCAGTTTTGTTTCCCCCACCCCCATTACCCTCCCTTTTCACCCCACTCGCCCTATTGTTCAGCCCTCAAGATGCTTATTAGGTATATCAACATCTTGGGATAATTCAGATTAGGAGCCACAGATGAGTGAGACCATGTGATGATTATCTTTCTGTGATTAGGTGAGTTTGCTGAGAATGATCTGTTCCAAGTTTGACCATTTTCCTTCAAATTTCATTGTGTCATTTTTCCTTACTGCTGTGTACAATTCCTTCATGTAGCTATCCATTCATCTAATGATGGACATCTGGGTTGATTACAGCTCTTAGCCATTATGAATATTATAAACACAGTTGAGCAAAGCTTCCTGAACTGAGGCATGGAGCTTTTAGGGTAAATGCCAGTAAGGGAATAACTAGGTACATTGTTAATTCTGTAGTCAACCTTCTTAGGAGTCTCCATATTGCTTTCCATAGTGGTTGTACCATCTTATATTCCCACCAACAGTGAATGAGGGTTCCTATTTCTCCATATCCTCACTAGCATTTGTTTTCATTTGATTTTTTAATGTTTGCTATCCTTACTGGGGTAAGGTGGAATCTCATAGTTGTTTTAATTTGCATTTCCCTGATGATTAGGGATGATGAACATTTTCTTAAGTGTGTGTTGCCATTTGTATTTCTTCCTCTGAGAACTCCCTGTTCAGTTCTTTGGCCCATTTTGTGAGTGGGTTGTTTGACTTTTTATTGTTTAGGTTTTTGAGTTCTTTGTCGATTTTAGAAATTAGGCCTCTGTCAGTTGTATAGCCAGCAAAAATTTTCTTCTATTCTGTGGATAATCTATTGGCTCTACTTACTGTATGTTTGTCTGTGATGAAACTTATCAGCTTCATGAGATCCCAATGGTTGAGTAATTATTTAAGCTCCTGAGCTACTGGGATTTTGTCCAGGAAGTCTTTTCCCATACCTATATGATGGAAAGTTCCTCCTATTTTTACTTCCAGTACTAGCAGCACATCTGGTCTTATATTGAGGTCTTTGATCCATTTGGACTTAATTTTTGTGCATGGCGAGATGTGTAGCTCAACTTTCATTTTCCTGCATATGTTTATCCAGTTTGTCCAGTACCATTTGTTGAAGATGCTATATTTTTTCCAGCCTACAATGTTGGGGCCTTTGTCAAATATCAAGCAACTATAGTTACTTGACCCAAAGTCCAGGTCCTTGTTTCTGTTACATTGGTCTATAATCCTGTTTTTATGCCCATACAATGTTGTTTTTATTACTAAGGCTTTGTAATATAGCTTTAGATCAGGTATGGTGATGCCTCCAGAGGTGTTTCTTTTGCTGAGGATATGCTTGGCTATCTGAGGCCTGCTGCCATTCCATGTGAATTTTGGGATAATTTTCTCCATCTCTGGGAAGAAAAATGTTTGGATTTTTATTTTATGTATATTTATATTTATTTCATTAAATCTGTATATTGCCTTTGGTCAGTTTTCCATTTTCACAATGTTAATTCTGCCTAACCAGGAGCATGGGAGGTCTTTCCATTTTGTTCAGTCTTCCTCAATTTCTTGCTTGAGTGTTTTTATGTTTTTATTGTATAGGTCTTTCACATCCTTGGGTAGTGTTATTCTAAGGTATTTTATTATTTTTTTGTTGCTGTTGAAAATGGGACAATATTGCTTATTTCTTTATCTGTATCTTTGTCTGTTGCATATAAAAAGGCTACTGATTTTGTGCATTGATTTTGTATCTTGCTTCTTTGCTAAATGAGTTAATCACCTTTAAGAGTTTTGAGATGGAGGTTTTCAGGTCTTTTAGGAATAGAATCATGTAGTCTGTGAATAGGGCTAACTTAACTTCCTCCTTTCCAATTTGCATTCCTTTTATTTCTTCCTCCTGTCTTATTGCTTGAGGCAGGACTTCCAGTACTATGTTGAAGAGCAAAGGTGAGAGTGGACACCCCTGTCTTGTTCCTGATCTCAATGGGAATTCTCTCCCCATTAAGTATTATTTGGGCTTTAGGAGATTTATATATAGCCTTTATTATGTTGAGATATAAATCATCCATGCCCGTTCTCTCCAATGTTTTGATCATGAAGTGATGTTGTATTTTGTCAAAGGCCTTTTCTGCATCTATCAAAATGATCATGTGTTTTTCTGTTTAAACTTATTTATGTGTTGTATTACACTGACAGATTTCCATATGTTGAACCACTCCTGTTTTCCAGGGATGAAGCCCATTTGATCAAGGTGGATAATGCTTTTGATGTGTTGTTGAGTTTGGTTTGTGAGGATTTTGTTCAGGATCTTTGCATCTAAGTTCATCAGGAAAATAGGCCTATGGTTTTTTTTCTTGTGGAGTGTCTGCCTGCTTTTGGTATTAGGGTGACACTAGGTTTGTAGAAGGAGTTGGAGAGCTTCCCCTGTTCTCTGAATATGTGGCACAATTTGAGAGAAATTAGTTTCAGTTCTTCCATGAAGGTTTGATAGAATTCAGCTAAGAAGCCATCTGGTCCTGCACTCTCCTTTTTGGGGAGGTTTTTGATTACCTTTTCAATTTCACTGGGTATGATAGGTTTGTTTAGGAGATTAATCTGCTCTGAGTTTAGCTTTGGTAGGTGGCATATGTCCAGGAATTCATCCATTTTCTCCATGTAGCCTGTGGATTTTTGGTAGAATGTTCTGTACATGTCCATTAGGTCTAATTGATCTATTTTTTTTTAAAGCTCCCTCACTTCCCTGTTAAGTTTCTGTTTGGATGATCTATTTATTGCTGATAGTAGAGTATTGAAGTCCCCAGTTATGATGGTGTTGGTGGTTATTTCGACTTTGTTGTCAAGTAGGTTTTGTTTTATGAATTGTGGTGCATCTGTTTTTGCTGCATAAAGATTGATGATTGTGATATCCTCTTGTTGGATCATTCCCTTGGTAAGTAAGAAGTGGCCTTTGTCTTTTTTTGATTGTTTTTGGTTTGAGGTAGATTTTATCTGATATTAGTATCACCACACCTGCTTGTTTCTTATTTCTGTTTGCTTGGAATATCATTTTCCACCCTTTAACCCTGAGGAGGTGTTTGTCTTTAGTGGTGAGGTGGGTTTCTTGAAGACAGCAGAGTGAGGAGTCTAATTTTCTGATCCACCTTGTTAGCTTATGTTTCTTGATGGGTGAATTAAAGCCATTATTGTTTAGGATAATAACTGAGGTTTGATTTAATCCCTGACATATTGTGGTGGTTTATGTCATTTGGTGTTTACTGGGACTTTGTACTTTTTTGTGCCTTCTCTGAGTTTGATTATTGTGATCTGCTTCTTGTAGGTACTTGAGGTTGGTTATTTGCATCTTCTGTGTGGAAAATTTCCTGAAGTACTGTCTGCAGGTTTGGCTTTGTGTTCATGTAGTTGTAAAGCTGAGTTTTATGATGGAAAGTTTTTTCTTTCACCATCTATTATGAGAGATACTTTTGCTGATTAAAGTAGTTTGGATTGGAAGCCATAGGTTCTTAGACTTTACAGTGTTCCATCCCAGGCCCTTCTGGCTTTTAGGTTTCCACTGAGAAGTCTGAAGTAATTCTGATGGGGTTACCTTTATAGGTAATGTGCTGTTTCTCCCTAGCTGCTTTTAGGACTTTCTCTTTGTTATCAATGTTTTGAATCTTAATGTTGCTATATCTTGGAGAATTTCTCTATTGGTCCAGTCTGTTTGGAGTTCTGTTACCTTCTTGTAACTTAATGGGACTTTCTTTTGAAAGAGTGGGAAAGTTTTCTCCACAATTTTGTTGAATATGTTCTCCATGCCTTTGACTTGAATTTCTTCCCCTTCTAGTATTCCTATGATCTAAATATTGGGATATTTAAGGGTATTCCACAGTTCCCTCATGTTTTGCTCACATAAATTTTTGAACTTATTGAAACTTTTGACTCATGAACTGTTTCTTCTGTTTTTTCTTCCAGTTCTGAGTTTCTACCCTCCACATGGCTGACTCTATTGTTGAGAGATTCTAAAGAGTTTTGGGCTTGTTCAGTTTGGTTTGCATTTTCTACTGCTTTTTAAATGTGTAGTTTCCATCCTTCTGTCAAGTTCCCTTTTCACATTATTTTCTGATTTTTAATGCTTCTTGGATTCATCCTTGCTTTTCTTTATGCCTTCATTGAGCTTAGCCAGCTGGTTAGTAAGGTCATCTTTTTTGTTTTTACCCCCAATCTCCTTCAGATCATTTAACTGTCTTTGGAACCCTTCCTGGTTCTTTTCTATTAGGCCTAATCTAGCAAGGACAACATTCATATAATTATTGGCCTTTTGTTGATTTTCTGTAAGTTCTGCTATTTGCTTGGCCAGGGTTGCATAGCTTCTATCTTCATTTTGGGGTTCTAATCCTATTGTCTCTTCTATGTTTTGATTAGAGACATCCATTGTGGGACTGGACAATCTTGCTGGATTTGCTTGCATTTGATTTTTCATGCTATTCCTTTTGCATTATGGTCTGCCCATCATAGCATAGGAGTCTTATTTAATTTAGGAGGGAGCTGTTGTCTACCCTTGAAGTGTCTTCAGTGATCATTCCCTTTTATGTTTGCTTCAACTAGGCTTCTGATGGCAATGTGGCCTGCCGGCTCAGAGAGAAGGAGCCTGTGGGGCTCTGGTGGGGATCCATGGACCTGATGAAAGGCTTGTTGTTCTGTGGTTTGGGGTATGGGACTGCATGGCCAGGTGGCCCAAGGGGATAGGGGGTAGGGAGGAATGAGACAAAGCAGACTGGTGTTAGGGCTGTGCTGTGTAGGGGGAGAGGATGGGAATGTGTGGTGGCTCTGAGATGCCATGGGGTGAGGGGATGGGATAGCTGGCCCCTTGGGACTGTGTACCACGAGGTGGATGGGACTGCCACGTCCTGTGACAAGGCAGGGTGGGGATACCACACTCATGGAGGTCCCCTGAGGGTACACTAGCCTGCTGGCTTGGGTGCATGCACAGTGTTGTGGGTGGCAGCGAGTGGGACGGTGTTCACGTGTGGAGGTCCCCTGGAGCAACGCTAGCCTGCTGGTGTGGGTCCACACAGTGGTGGAGGGCAGTGGAGAGTGGGACAGGGTTCGTGCTTGGAGGTCTGTGCATGGGGGCAGCGGGCAGTGGCATTCGTGTGTGGAGTTTTGTGGTAGTGGGAATGCCTAGGGCAGGGGGGAAGACAGCCTGCTGGCCTGGGTTCAGGAACAGGGGCCAGGGCAGGGGGGGCGGTCAGTGGCGCTAGCCTGCTGGTCTGGGTTCACTTAGCCTGTGGTTCATGCAGGAGGAACCTGCAGCTGGGACTATAGCTAGGATGGCTGCTTGAGAGGACTGGGGGACTGATGGGCTACTGGAGAGTGTGGGAATTAACAGTTTTCCTGCTTCCCTCCTTGTTGGGCCTTGAGAGGCCGGGACATGAGGCCTTGTGGAACTTCCTGAGCCTAGCTAAAGTTTGGCGGCCTGTCTCTGGCCAGCTGGGGCTCAGCAAGATGCCTAATGGCTTCTTGCCTGCTACTTCCGCATAGGAGTTGGAATTATCATTTCAATAGTCACAGTTTATTATTAGCCCTTACCTCTCCCCCCTTCCTAGAATCCCCACTTTCCTTCTCAACATTATATAGGCAACCGCCTGTAACAATAAAGCGAGTTCCTGCTTCGACAAGACTCCCGACTCAGTGTGGTTTTTCTCCGGTGACTAGGAGAGGTTCTGAGTCGAGGACGACACTTATCCTTCTCCTCAGCCCCTTGGGAGGAACCAGTGGGCCTGGTCCCTCCTCAGCACTACCTATTGGGGGAGAGCCCGGCATCTCCTCTGCACACTTCTGCTGGAGGTCTACTAGAATCTTCAAACCCCTAAAACACCCAGTGAACCCTAAAGGCCTTGCCTCTCCTTCCCTGGGAGGTGAGGCAGGGTTAGGCGGATGCCATCTTGACTTGAAGTCTCTTTTCTTTTCTTTTTTTCTTCCTTTCTTTATTTTATTTTATTTTGCATGTAACAGGCTTTATTAAACAGGATTTAGATACCGCAGAGGCAGAAACATCAGACAAGCAAGAAAGCACCCAGTAACATGGATTGGAGCCCCTGGAAGTGGGAAACTCAAGTGAGGACTGAATTTGAGGGGTTTGGGTATGTTGGGATTCCCTCTATGCATAACTGAGTGTCCTAGGCTGATTGTCTGTTGACCA
Source organism: Jaculus jaculus (assembly GCF_020740685.1). Taxonomy (NCBI): domain Eukaryota; kingdom Metazoa; phylum Chordata; class Mammalia; order Rodentia; family Dipodidae; genus Jaculus; species Jaculus jaculus. Next base: position 66,991,786 of record NC_059107.1, read on the forward strand.
TTTGGTAATAACCTGGCATCTCACAAGTACTGAGATTACGGGAGGGCCACCACACCCAGCAAGGCATTTATGTGGGTGCTAGGGATCTATCTTGACTAGTCCTCACACTTGCATGGCTAGTGCTTTGCCTCCCACCTTTTGGTTTTTTGAGGCAGGGTCTTGCTCTAGTTCAGGCTGATCTGGAATTCAGTATGTAGTCGCGGGTTGTCTGAAACTCACAGCACTCCTACCTCTGCTGGGATTAGAGGTGTGGGCTGGGTTGGAGAGATGGCTTAGCAGTTGAGATGCTTTCCCTGCAAAGCCAAAGGACTCATGTTTAATTCCCCAAGACCTATGTAAGCCATATGCACAAGGTGGAACATGTATCTGGAGTTCATTTGCAGTGGCTAAGGGGCCCTGGCACACCCATTCCCTCCCTCTTTCTCTCAAATAAATTTTTAAAAGCCCAGAACACATATTTGAATGTTCTTTTGTAAGTGTTAAAGTAATTGAATCATTTAGACAAAACATTACAATCTTGCAGGAGAAATTTATACATGACGTCTTTCCAAGGGGACTTCCTACTTTTTATATCAGAGCAACTCCATTTCACTTAAGCATTCTACAGACACAAAAATTTCCTTTTCAATCATTTACTTATTTTGGTTTTTCAAGATAGGGTCTCACTCTAGCCCAGAGTGACCTGTAATTTACTATGTAGTCTCAGGGTGGCCTCAAACTCATGGCTATCCTCCTACCTCTGCCTGCTGGGATTAAAGGCACATGCCACCATGCCTGACTAAATGGCTTAGCTTTTAATTCTGCTCTGCATTCTCCTAAACCATCAAGCAACCAACCAAATCAACCTCATGTTTGGATTCTTCTTGTCTGCTTGCCCTGCCCGCCCCCCCGCCCCGGACACATTACTCCTCATAAAAAATGTTTGCTTTACTTTTATTTTTATTTACTTACTTTTAATTTTTAAAAAATTATTTATTTATTTATTTTGACCTGGAGTTCACTATGTAGTCTCAGGGTAGCCCTGAACTCTCAGCGATCCTACCTCTGCCTTCCGAATGCTGGGATTAAAGGCATGCGCCAATGCCAACACGTCTGGTGCTTTTTTTTTTAAAATTTTTATTAACATTTTCCATGATTATAAAATATATCCCATGGTAATTCCCTCCCTCCCCACCCCCACACTTTCCCATTTGAAATTCCATTCTCCATCATATTACCTCCCCATTACAATTATTGTAATTACATATATACAATATCAACCTATAAAGTATCCTCCTCCCTTCCTTTCTCTACCCTGTATGTCTCCTTTTTAACTTACTGGCCTCTGCTACTAAGCATTTTCATTCTCACGCAGAAACCCAGTCATCTGTAGCTAGGATCCACATATGAGAGAGAACATGTGGCACTTGATTTCTGGGTCTGGGTTACCTCACTTAGTATAATACTTTCCAGGTCCATCCATTTTTCTGCAAATTTCATAACTTCATTTTTCTTTACCGCTGAGTAGAACTCCATTGTATAAATGTGCCACATCTTCATTATCCACTCATCTGTTGAGGGACATCTAGGCTGGTTCCATTTCCCAGCTATTATAAATTGAGCAGCAATAAACATGGTAGAGCACGTACTTCTAAGGAAATGAGATGAGTCCTTTGGGTATATGCCTAGGAGTGCTATAGCTGGGTCATATGGTAGATCAATCTCTAGCTGTTTTAGGAACCTCCACACGGTTTTCCACAATGGCTAGACCAGATTGCATTCCCACCAGCAGTGCAGAAGGATTCCTTTTTTTTTCCACATCCCCACCAACATTTATGATCATTTGTTTTCATGATGGTGGCCAATGTCACAGGAGTGAGATGGAATCTCAATGTAGTTTTAATCTGCATTTCTCTGATGACTAGTGATGTAGAACATTTTTTTAGATGCTTATATGCCATTCGTATTTCTTCCTTTGAGAACTCTCTATTTAGCTCCAAAGCCCATTTTTTTGATTGGCTTGTTTGATTCCTTATTATTTAACTTTTTGAGTTCTTTGTATATCCTAGATACTAATCCTCTATCAGATATATAGCTGGCGGAGAATTTTTCCCAATCTGTAGGTTGCCTCTTGGCTTTTTTCACTGTGTCCTTTGCGGTGCAAAATCTTTGTGATTTCATTAGGTCCCAGTGGTTAATCTGTGGTTTTATTGCCTGAGCAATTGAGGTTGTATTCAGAAAGTCGTTGCCAAGACCAATATGTTGAAGGGTTTCCCCTACTTTTTCCTCTAGCAGTTTCAGAGTTTCTGGTCTGATGTTAAGGTCTTTAATCTATTTGGACTTAATTCTTGTGCATGGCGAGAGAGAAGAATCTATTTTCATCTTTCTGCATATATATATCCAGTTTTCAAAACACCATTTGCTAAAGAGGCTGTCTCTTCTCCAATGAGTTTTGTGGCATTTTTTTCGAATATCAGGTGGCTATAGCTACTTGGGCTTACAGCTGGGTCCTCTATTCTGTTCCACTGATCTACATGTCTGTTTTTGTGCCAGTACCATGCTGTTTGTTACTATGGCTCTATAGTATAGGTTAAAATCAGGTATGGTGATACCACCAGCCTCTTTTTTGTTGCTCAGTATTATTTTAGATATTCAAGGTTTTTTGTGATTCCAAATGAATTTTTGGATTGTTTTTTCTATTTCCATGAAAAATGCCTTTGGAATTTTGATAGGGATTGCATTAAATGTGTAGATTGCTTTAGGTAAGATTGCCATTTTCACAATATTGATTCTTTCAATCCAGGAACAAGGGATGTTTCTCCACTTTCTAGTATCTTCTGCAGTTTCTCGCTTGAGTGTTTTAAAGTTCTCATTGTACAGATCCTTTACTTCCTTGGTTAGGTTTATTCCAAGGTACTTTATTTTTTTTTTGATGCAATTGTGAATGGGAGTGATTCTCTGATTTCATCCTCTGTGTGTTTGTTGTTAGCATATATGAAGGCTACTGATTTCTGTGAATTCATTTTGTATCCTGCTACATTGCTGTAGGTTTTGATCAGCTCTAACAGGTTGCTAGTAGAGTTTTTAGGGTCCTTTATGTATAGAATCATGTCATCTGCAAATAATCATAACTTGATTTCTTCCTTTCCAACTTGTATCCCTTTTATGTGTGTCTCTTGCCTTATTGCTATGGCTAAGACTTCCAAAACTATATTAAATAAAAGTGGGGACAGTGGACACCCTTGTCTTGTTCCTGATTTTAGTGGAAAAGCTTCCAGTTTTTCCCCATTTAGTAATATGTTGGCTGTAGGCTTGTCATATATAGCCTTTATTATATTGAGATATGTTCCTTCTATTCCCAGTGTCTGTAGGACTTTTATCATGAAGGGATGTTGGATTTTGTCAAATGCTTTCTCTGCATCTAATGAGATGATCATGTGATTTTTGTCCTTCAACCTGTTTATGTAATGTATTACATTTATAGATTTGCGTATATTGAACCATCCCTGCATCGCTGGGATAAAGCCTACTTGGTCAGGGTGAATGATCTTTTTGATATACTCTTGTATTCTGTTTGCCAATATTTTGTTGAGAATTTTTGCATCTATGTTCATGAGGGAGATTGGTCTGTAATTTTCCTTTTTTGTTCTATCTTTGCCTGGTTTTGGTATCAGGGTGATGCCGGCCTCATAGAAGGAGTTTGTTAGAATTCCTTCTTTTTCTATTTCCTGGAAAAGCTTAAGAAGCAATGGTGTTAGCTCTTCCTTAAAAGTCTGGTAAAATTCAGCAGTGAATCCATCCGGGCCTGGGCTTTTTTTAGTTGGGAGATTATCGATAACTGTTCGGATCTCCATGTTTGTTAAAGGTCTATTTAAGTGATTAATCTCATTTTGATTTAATTTAGGTTGGTCATATAGATCAAGGAAATCATCCATTTCTTTCAGATTTTCATACTTTGTGGAGTATATGCTTTTATAGTATGTTCCTATGATTTTTTGAATTTCTCTGGAATCTGTTGTGATGTTACCTTGTTCATCTCTGATTTTATTAATTTGTGTCTCTTCTCTCTTTCTTTTGGTCAGATTTGCTAAGGGTTTATCAATCTTGTTTATCCTTTCAAAGAACCAACTCTTTGTTTCATTAATTCTTTGGATTGTTCTTTTTGTTTCTATTTCATTAATTTCTGCCCTAATCTTTATTATTTCTTCCCATCTACTGATTTTTGGTTTGCCTTGTTCTTCTTTTTCCAAGGCTTTAAGGCGAAGCATTAAGTCGTTTACTTGCGATATTTCTAATTTCTTAATATAAGCACTTAAGGCTATAAATTTACCTCTTAGAACTGCCTTCATTGTGTCCCAGAGATTTTGGTATGTTGTGTTCTCATTATCATTTGACTGTATAAATTTTTGGATTTCCTTTTTGATTTCTTCATTGACCCATTCATCATTTAGTAGTGTATTGTTTAGTTTCCATGATTTTGTGTATGCTCTATAGCCTTTCTTGCTACTGATTTGTAGTTTAATTCCATTGTGGTCAGATAGAATGCAAGGAATTATTTCAATTTTCCTGAATTTGTTAAGATTTGCTTTGTGTCCTAATATATGGTCTATTTTAGAGAATGTTCCATGTGCTGCTGAAAAGAATGTATATTCTGCAGCCTTTGGATGAAATGTCCTGTATATATCTGTTAAGTCCATTCCTTCTATGACCTCATTTAGTCCAGATGTCTCTCTGTTTATTTTTTCCCGGGATGACCTGTCAATTGATGAGAGGGAGGTGTTAAAGTCACCCACCACCACTGTGTTTGGTGTTATCTGTGACCTTAGTTCTAATAGTGTTTGTTTGACGAATTTGGGAGCCCCCATGTTAGGTGCATATATGTTTAGGATTGTAATGTCCTCCTGTTGGAGTGTGCCCTTAATCAATATAAAGTGACCTTCCTTATCTTTCTTGACTAACATCGGACTAAAGTCTACCCTGTCTGATATTAGGATAGCAACCCCTGCTTGTTTTCTAGGCCCATTTCCTTGAAACACCGTTTTCCAACCTTATACCCAAAGATAATGTCTATCCTTTGTAGAAAGGTGAGTTTCTTGGAGACAACAAAATGTAGGATCCTGCTTTTTAACCCAGTCTGCAAATCTATGTCTTTTCGTTGGGGCATTGAGGCCGTTGATATTAAGAGATATTATTGAAAGGTGTGTATTTATGTTTGCCATTTTTGTGTGTGTGTGTGTGTGTTTGTGGATCTACCTGCGCTCTCTTCTGTTAACTAGTATTTGAGTATTGCTTGTTTTTTCTAGGTTCCTTATATGTGTCCTTTTCCTTTTCTTCAGCATGGAGGATTCTATCAAGTATTTTCTGTAGAGCTGGTTTTGTCTTCAAATACTCTTTTAACCTGCTTTTGTCATGGAATGTCTTTATATCTCCATCTATTTGAATGGATAACTTGCAGGATAAAGTAACCTTGGTTGACAGTTGTTATCTTTCAGAACTTGGAATATATCACTCCAAGTCCTTCTGGATTTAAAAGTTTGTGTTGAATAATCTGCTGTAATCTTGATGGGCTTGCTTTTGTAGGTAACTTGACTTTTCTCTCTAACTGCTTTCAATATTTTTTCTTTGGTGTGTGTGTTTGGAAGTTTGATTATAATATGGCGATGAGAGGTTCTTTCTGGGTTTTGTCTGGCTGGGGTTCTAATGGCTTCCTGTATCTGCATTGGCACCTCTTTCCCAATTTGGGGGAAATTTTATTCTATGATTTTGTTGAAGACGCCTACTATGCCTCTGGAGTGGAGTTCTTCTCCTTCTACTATGCCCTGAATTCTTATATTGGATCTTTTCATAGTGTCCCGAATATCTTGAAATTCCCACTCGTACTTTTCTATAAGTTTGTCTTTCTCTTTGTTGGACTGCATTAGGTCTGCCACCTGGTCTGCTAGCTTAGATATTCTGTCCTCTCCCTCATCCATCCTACTGGTGAGATTTTCTACAGAGTTTTTTATTTCATTAACTGTGTTCTTCATTGCTAGTAATTCTGACTGGTTTTTCTTTATTGTTTCTATTTCCTTATTTATGTCTTGTATTGCCTTCTTTATTTCATGAAATTGGTGTCCTGCATCTTCTTTGATTCCTTTGATTTCCTCTTTAAGTTCCTCTTTGACTCCTTTGATTTGTTCTCTGACTTCTTTGAACATATTTACAATAATTGTTTTGAACTCTTTCTCAGGCATTTCCTCTAACTCTTTCTCACTGGAGGACATTGCTGATGCATTAATACTTTTAGGTGGATTTATATTGTCTTGCTTTTTAGTGTTTCTTGTGTTATAATGTATATATTTTTGCATCTTGGATTAAGTTAATGCTTGGATTTTCTAGCTAGCTGTGTATTCTTAGCTGTATCTATTGATTTCATGTAATATATTTTCAGGGTAGTACCTTAAGGTGTTAGGTATGGCTCTTAAGACTCTCAGAGTATCTACAAAGATGTTCTTAGGGGTTGAGTTTCCCTGCTATAGGAGTTTTCAAGCAGGCTGAGTGGAATAAAATACAGGTAGATTCTAAAATTTAACTAAACACTGTATACATTCAATCAAAAACAGCCCCGAGTATGTATGCAAGAGTAGTTATTATAATGACCAGATCCTCTATCAACAAAGAGGTTAAAATTTCTGGTCTGTTGAGGGATCCAAGTCAGCTTGCAACCAAGTGAGACCCTTCCCTGGTACAATCCCAGTTACCTTGGATGATTTTGGTCTCAGTCAAGTTGCTGCCTGGGTCGTTGGGCTGCTGTTCTGATTTCTGGAGCTGGGCACTTGCTTTTCCTGCAGGGCAAACCGAGCCGCTGCTGCTGCCTCTGCTGCTGCTCTGTCCACTGCTGCTCCTCCCCCTGAAGCTGCTTCTGCTGAGTCTGCCGCTTTTGCCACTCCTGGGTCTGCTGCTGCTGGGGCCGCTGTTACCGGTGCTGGAGCTGCTGATGTTGCTGCCGAACCTGCTCCTGCTTGGGTCCTGCTGTCAGCCCAAGTTGGCGTGGCCGGGTCCCGGGCCATGCTCTGTTCGCCAGAGCTGGGCTCAGGGGGTGGGGGAGGGGAGGGAGCCGCAGCTGCTTGGGTTTTCTCACTGCTCCAAGCATTCTTCTACCTTCGGTCTGCTCCTCCGTTGCTCGCTGCTGCTCTCCCCTCATGTTTCCCTAGTTGCGGAGAGCGCCGGTGTGAGGGAAAGCTCCCGCACCTGGCTTTTCCTGCAGCTCCAGCTGAGCCTGGTGGCTTTCTGGTGCGCCTCGGCCGCGGCGGTTGGCTGAGCTGCTGGAGCTGCTTTTCCCGCCTGTGCAGGCTCTGGATGCTCTGGAACTCTTCTACTTCTCCCCTGCCGCTTCAATTTCCTATACACCTCACTTTTTAGTAAAAGTGTGTATTTTGCTGAGTTTTTTTGGTCTTTTTCCCCCCTGGGCTGCTTTGGCGTGGTACCTACGCCGCCATCTTAACCGGAAGTCCTTTTTTTTTTTTTTAAATTTGTTGATGTTGGGTCTCACTCTGGCCTCAAACTCACAACAATCCTCCTACTTCTGCCTCCCAAATGCTGGAATTAAAGGCATATGTCGCCACACCTGGCTTTATTTTTTAGGCTTTTTATTTAATTTTAATTTTTTATTTTTAAATCTTGAGGTAAGGTCTTACTCTAGCCTAGGCTGACCTTGAATCCATTCTGTAGCCCAGTGATTCTCCTATGTCAGCATAGGGGATTAAAGGCATGAGGCACTAAGCCTGGCTTTACTTTTTTTTAAGGTATTCTTTAAAAAAATTATATATTTTCAAGCAGAAAAAGAAAAAAAAAACAAAACAAACAAAATGGGTTCACCAGGGATTCTTGCCACTGCAAACAAATTCTCACTTTGTACATCTGGCTTTACATGAGTCCTGGGAAACTGAAAACAGGCCAGCAGACTTTGCAAGCAAGCCTTTTAACCACTGAGCTATCTCCCCAGTCCAAGATATTGTCTTAAGTAACTTTGATCAACTCAAAACTTTATCTTCACATTAGGATTAGCCACAAGGTAGTGTACCTTTCTTGTTTTGCAGAAAAAGTAGCATTTAGGCTGGTGGTGGGGCTCAGTATTAGAGTGCTTTGCGTTTGTGAGGCCACGGCTCTCACCACCAGCATAGCCAGAAAGAAAAATACATGCTTTTTAGTGGGCAGACAGGACAGGGGTGAAGCACAGATGTTTTCAATATGGACCAGTATGGAAATATGTGCATTATTTTAGGACACTGGTGAAGTTGCCTTTACTTGTCATGAAGTTTATACTACACTTACACTTGCATGCCTAGAAAAAGGCAAATGTCTATTAATAGTAACTTCATATAGAAAGACCAATACAGGCCAACACCAAAGTGGTTGGCAATGATGGTGCTAATTCTGTCGTCCTGGAAGCTCTGAGGTGATCGTCCATCACATGGCCCCTACAGCCAGGCAGAAACGTCTGCGGAAAGCAGTGAAGTTGGTCGTGTTAGCACCTACACAGGCAACACTTTTTGGGCAGCCAGGTGCCTTGGAGGATGGACCCACAGTGCTCCTTGCATAAGTCATGTTCACAGTTCTGTCCATAAAAGGAAGGGGGACAGGCACAGAAGGACCCCAAGATGCAGGTACCTCCATTCAGATAGCAGGTTTTATTTAGCAACTTACTGTTCTGTATACCTGCGGATCGCACAAAGTGGAGAAAGGAAAGAGGAACTGCAGGCTCCTCCTGGGATGGAATGCTGTTGTCTCTGATGGCCAGTTCTCCCAGAGAGGAATGCGCCAGTTCATGGTGGCCCAACCCTGGAAGAGAAGCGCCCCATCTTCCTGCAGTCCAAGGCTCTCAAAGATTCAGGGGAAAGCTGGGAGTCGTGGCACACACCTTTAATCCTAGCACTCAGGAGGCAGAGGTAGGAGGATCGCTATGAGTTTGAGGCCACCCTGAAACTTCATAGTGAATTCCAGGTCAGCCTGGACCAGTGTGAGACCCCTACGTTGAAAAACCAAAAACCAAAAACAAAAAACAAAACAAAAAAAAAAGATTCAGGGGAAAATATAGAGAAAATTAAAAATAACAAATTTAGGAAACAACATTACCGATGGCTTTAATTCACACAGCCATTGCCAAAACACCTAAAGGAAAACATTAATTTCCTAAAGTGAAAATGATAATGCAAAAAAAGGAAAAGTATCCCATATGAGAAGAACTATGCTTCTCTCTCTCTCTCTCTCTCTCTCAATATTTATCAGAGCCAGCGCACCGGGACCAAGTCTCTGCTGAACGGAGGCCTGGCTGCCAGTGTGCGGCCACAGGAAGTGGGTGCTTGGAACCCTGACCTCAACATGCAGTGCAGGCCTCTGTGAGAATGTGAATCAACCAAAGACCAGCAATGGCTCAGCTCTGCAGTCCTAGCCTAGTCCTAGGCTGAGGCAGGAGGATGACCCCATGTTGGAAGCCAGTCTACAGCTATACAGCAGTGAAAAGTCTCCATTTGACACAGCAGAAGGCCTTCAAGTTACCAGACACGCAAGTCCCAGACAAGTTGGAAACAATTATTGCTTGAGGAAAAGCAGTTCATTGTACTTTTTCTTCATAAAAATGTGCACTTAAGTGCCAAGTCAGCTTCTCAAGAAACAATTTTTAAATATAAGATAGTGCTTGTGTGATTTCTTTTGGTGCCACTGTGCAATATACAAAAGACATAGCCTCAACAGCCATCAGGTGCATAGTGCTCTAGGCAGTCCTGCTGTCACTTGCACTCAACTGACATTCCGTTCTGTGAGGCTCCTGGACATGGATGGTTCTGCTAATATTAGCATCACAGCAGCTGTTATGGGGCTGGATGAAAGTGAAGAGGAAGAGGAGGATGTAGCAGCACCTGAGGATGAGGGGAGCAAGCAGGAGGTTGACACAGAAGTAGCAAAATGCTGGTCCTCAGATCTCAAACTTACCTTCAAGAGCAGCACCACAGTGCAAAGAAAGGAAAAGCTACACTGCAGGCCTTAATTTGGCCAGCTGGGACAAATGAGCCAGTGGGTGAGACAGTGGCATGTCTCTTATGGAGAAACCAACCACCCTCTAATTGGACTGGAAGCCTGCTCCATGGGAGGGAGTACATCCCTGATACTGAAAACCTACAACAGGAGTAGTCATGAGCCCTAGGGGTGTAACGTCTGCTGCTGTCTGGCTAAATACATATATTAAGCTCACCAAACTGCCTGGTAAGCACTTCACATTCATACCATACATTAGTGCTACTCTCACTGGTTCGAGAAGCTTCTCTTTCCAGTTGGCAGTGATCTTGCATTGACTCAAGGCACCATGGTGCTGAGAAGACATGACAGAGGAGTGCTTAGCACTGAAACATCTCTATCATACCTTCCAAGGCTCAAGGTCCATTGCAGAAAAGGTGGCAGGAAGAAAGTAAGAGCCAAAGGAAAGATAGGACTGCCTGCAATGTGCTCTTTCAGATACAAAATGGCCTGGATATCCATGACCTCACAGCGCCTGACACTACCTACACAAGTCCGTCATAATAGGAGGAAAAGATGATGACAACAAATTAAAAGAGAGACTGATTGAGGAGGAGAAGGGATGTGATGGAGAGTGGACTTGCAAAGGGGAAAGTGGTGCTGGGAGGGGGCAGGAAATTACCATGGCTTATTGTCTATGATTATGGAAGTTTTCAATAAAAAAATAAACAAGGGAAAAGAACATTTATTTATTTATGTGTTTATTTATGGGAAAGGGAGGGTGGGAGGGAGGGAGAGAGAGAGAAAAAAAGAGAGAGAATGGGCATACCACAGCCTCTAGCCACTGTAATCAAACTGCAGACACATGCACCACCTTGTGCATCTGGCTTACTGGGAAATCAAACTTGGGTCCTTAGGCTTCACAGGAAAGCACCTTAACCAGGAAGCCAATTCTCCAGCTCCCCCCTTGTGTATGTGTGTGTGTGTGTGTGTGTGTGTGTGTGTGTGTGGTGTGTGTGTGTGTGTGTGTGTGTGTGTACTCCCCATGTGCACTCATGCAGAGGCCAGAAGAAGACTTCGGATGTCCTTCATTGCTCTTCCACCTTATTTCCCTGAGACACGGTCTCGCAATGACCCTGGAGCTCACTGTTTTTTTGGTCAGCTTGGCTGATGAGTGAGCCCCGGAGATCTTCCTCTCTCTAGTCCGCTCAGCATTGGAGGTATAGGCATGTGTGGCCCCCTTCCAGATTCCAATATAAGTGCTGGGGATTAGATTCAGGTCCTCATGCTTGCACAGAAAGTACTCTTAACTAACAAGATATCCCTAATCCCTATGAATCATTATTTTTCATTTCTAAATGTCATAAACTTGAATTTTTAGACAGTAAAGTGCCTAAGCATCAGAATATCATACCAGTACTTAAAGAGATGAGCAAACCCTGTATTTTTAACTTAAACACACACACACACACACACACACACACACACACACACACCAAGAACAAAACAGAAAACTTAGGTCTGCTTTTTGGGTGACTCTAAAAAAAGAAATCAACAGAAATAAGATCATTCCTCTCCCTTGTGGTTATTTTGAATACATTTTAATACTTTCATTCTGCAAGTAGCTGAGTGTGGAGAGAACCAGGCAAGAAGTAGGAGCAAAGTAAATGTCTCCTATGGCCTGTCTTTATCCTTTCCTTCCAGGCCAGTCCATCTGTCCTCTTAGTCATTCCCAGAGTGGGTCCCACTTCCTCCACACTCCTACGGCTGCCCCCAAATCCTTTCTGTCTCCCTCACACTTCACCCTAGCCACAGATAAAACCATATTTCAGCCCTTACCTTTACAGATTCCATCTTGCAAATCTGAGTGAAAGTAAAATTTGTCTGCTTTGATGCCTACAGGATTCTGTTAAGCAGGTATAAGGATCACTCTGTAAAATGTCTTTCATTCCTCTTTATACACCCCAGATTTATCATGGTGCCCAGCAAGTTTTCCCCTCCCCCACAACATTTTTTTTTTGAGACAGGTCTCATGAAGACCAAGCTTTACCTCAAACTCCTGATCCTCCTTGCTCTACTTCTCAAGTGTTGGAATTACAGGTATATGGAGAGAGCGAAAGAGAGAGAGAGAGAGAAACACAAAAAGGAAGATAGAGAGAGTGAATTTTAAAGTCTTTAGCAGAAAGTAAATGATATTATAACCTCCATTTGATAGTTTAGAACCTGTGGTTGCAGATGGAGTGACCAATAGCTGTCTTCCTTCACCTGGCCAGTCCCTAGAGATTTCAGGCCATACTCAGTTTAAATGGGGAAGACATTAAAACAAACCTCCTTACTTAGAAGGTAGGGATGAGCATCAAGGCAGGGACAGGGGGATGAAAAAGAAGAGAAAAAAGGAGAAAAAAGAGGAAGAGAAAATAAGTAGAAGAGTAGAAATGTCTAAAGCATGGACAGAACAAGACAGCAAAATAACAGGTTAAAAAAGATGCCATGTGGAGATAAGAGGCAGGGTTGTGGAGAGGGTGGGGCAGAGCTATTATTAAAGGACTGGAACACAGTGAGCAGAGGCTAATGGTGGGGCAGCTGACTGAGAGCACAGCTGAGAGGTGGTTATGTCACAAAGACTATTTCTAGGGAACAGGTGTTAAAAGCTCAGAGAGCTGGAAACATAGATCCTGGAATTTGATGTTCCCCTTGGAGTCAGAGCTCTGAGACCAAGGTCTTTGTGGAAAACCCATCTCTCTGATGATGGTGGCCTGTGTCCCACAGCCTCTCCCTCCAGCTCTGAGTGTTTAGGCAGCACTGCATTTTTAGAACATTTTAAAACTTGTAGGCTATACCTGCAGAACCAGAATGTCTGGTCAAGGCCTGTTAAATAACATCCTCAGTGCCAAAGGCAACTGCAGCTCTGGTCCAAGGTGTGGGTATACACCTAGTCAAGGTTGGATGGGGCAGGGGATCAGAGGTTTCTAAAGGAATGAGTTCCTCTCTTTCTCTCAGAAGGCCTGAATCTCACTTCTCCTAAGGAAAAGTAAGAGATGCTACCCTGTTCTGTTTCCTCCATCTAGAATCCCTTAGAATATCATTGTTCTGTTGTAAGACTTTCTGTAGTGTTTAGACATGGTCTAGGAAAAAAGGATGGAGGATGGGCAAAATATGAGCTGAACTCCTTCCCCTGATGGTGTGAAGTTTTCGTCTGGATCTCCACTTAAAGATTATGGCTGATGAACTACTACCCCGAGGAGGGATGGACCACATGTCTTATGGGAGTTCCTGTCCAGCTAATGATTCATGATATACTGGAAAGATCCAGGCCAGGACCAAGTGGCCCTACTACCTAAGTGTTTATTTGGAACAAGTCCAAACCTCACGATAGGTTAGCAGAATTAAGATGCCTCCCCCCAGGGCATGTCTGGGCAGAAGTGAGAAGGGAAGTAGACCACGCTCAAGGTGGTGGAATGTTTGCTACAGAAACAGCCTGGAGCCTACAGAAACCTGAAAGAATGTCAGCAAGCCAGAGCTGGCAGAGACTATGGTGAACAACAACTGTTCTTCATATAGATGAAGACAGAAGATTCACTGGCTCATAGTCACATACAAAGCAGAAGGGCCATGGTGAAGAACATCAAACAGACCAGATAAGGGTGTCCTGAGTCAGAAGGGGAGCTGATATCTGTCTCCGCTCTGATCTTGCTTCCTAGGCTCCCAAGATTATTGCCTACCACTGCCCACTTCCCCCTTGTTGCCAGCTAACTGTCCATCAGTCAATAGGCATCATGAAGTGCTTCTTGCATTCCTCTGGTCATTTCTTCTGCCTACCCTCCCTCTCTTCCAATCACTTGCTTTGGACAGTCTTAATTCCTTTTCCTGTTACTACAGACCCCTTATTGATTTCATTCCCGCACATTCCCACATATCTCCTTTGTCTCCCTGTCTCCTCTAAACACTGAGCCCGCCCCAGATAAGTCCCCACCATTCACCAGGATAATTGCTGTAGCTCCTTACTATCCCTCTACCTCTCCCTGCTTCTCAAAGCCCTTTTACTTAGCCAACAAGTATATATCATTGAAATACAAGCCTGGACACCTAGTTCTCCCAACATGCCCATGGCTCCCCATGGCACTGAGATAAAGTAACAGTGTCACAGAAGAATCTTCAGGTCCTCTGGGACCTACCTCTACCCCCCCCCCCCAAGCCTACCCCTCTGCTCCATGCTCTAGTCATGCTCCCAGAGCCAACCAAACTTTTTCTGCAGCCTTTGGTGTCTTCAACAATAGGGTCTTACTTTTGAGCTCTGGCAGGTAATAAAGTATTTTAGGAATTTCTTACATTGTTTTGAGGACTTCATGGGTCTCCCTAGTCAACAGCTGAGGAGCAGGCCAACTCTGGGCCTGAGAATTACTGGCCAGAGTCCACGGTTTTAAGAAGATTAAGATTTTTCCACCTTCTGTCTGGACTGGCCCCTCTCACTCTTAATTGTGGTTATATGTTGTAGAATGCATGGGCCTGATTCATTTTGTCTTTTTATGTAATTCCCTCCTCACCCTTCCTACCCCTATCCCTCCAAGACTCCCCCAATGTTCTGCCTTCCCCTAACTTGTCAGGTAACTCCTCTTCCCCCTTCTCCCTAGTTCTTCTTTCTACTGGTCTCATTCTAGTTTCATGCCCATGTTTCTGGTGTTGACTACCATTTGCGCTTACCAATAATTGATCCCAGTTAGGAACTACAGATGAGAGAGTACATGTGGTTTTATCTTTCTGTGCCTTTGTGACCTCACTTAGAATGATTTTTTTCTGACTCCATCCATTTACCTTGTAAAGTTCATTATTTAATTTTTCCTTACCACTGTGTAGAATTCCATTATGTATCTGTACCACATCTTCATTATCCATTCATCAGTTGAATGGCATCTGGGGTGATTCCAGTCCCAGGCTATTGGGAATAGAGAAGCAATAAACATGGCTGAGCAAATATCTCTGTAGTAAAGAGTGTAGTCTTTAGGGCATGTGCCCAGAAGTGGTATTACTGGATAAAATGGTAACTCTATTATCATCTTTTCCAGGGCTCTCTATACTTATTTCCATAGCGGTTATACAAGTTTGCACTCCCACCAACAGTGGGTAAGGGTTCCTCTTTCCCTACAGCCTTGCCAGCATTTGTTGTTATTCAAGTTTTTAATATTTTGTTTTATTTTATTTATTTATGAGAGAAAGAGAGAGAATAGGTGCTGCAGGGCCTCTAGCCCCTGCAAACAAACTCCAGATGCATGTGCAACCATGTTCATCTGGCTTTAAATGACTACTGGGGAATAGAACCTGGGTCCTTAGGCTTTGTAGGTAAGTGCCTTAACTGCTGAACTATCTATCCAGTCCAAATATTTATGATATTTTGTTTTATTTTCACTTATTTAGTCATTCAAGTTTTTGATCCTGATTGGAGTGACATGGAATCTCAGAGTTGTTTTGATTTTCATTTCTCTGATAATTAAAGATGTTGAACATTTCCTTCAATGTGTAATGGCCAGTTGTATTTCTTCCTTTGAGAATTCTCTCTTCAAATCTCTATCTCATGTTTTGATTGGGTTGTTTGACTTTTTTTTTTTTTTTTTTTTGAGGTAGGGTCTCGCTCTAGCCCAGGCTGACCTGGAATTCACTATGGAGTCTCAGGGTGGCCTCGAACTCACGGCGATCCTCATACCTCTGCCTCCCAAGTGCTGGGATTAAAGGCGTGCACCACCACGCCCGGCAAGCTGTTTGACTTTTTTTATTCTTTAGTTTTTTGAATTCTTTGTAAATTTTAGATATTAGACCTTTGTTGGAGGCATATCTGGTAAAGATTTTTCTCCCATTATATGGGATTTTGTTGATGGTTTGATTGTCTGTACAGTAGCATTCTAGTCTCAAGAGGTCCCAGTGGTTGAGTGTTGATCTAATTTCTTGTACTAGTGGGGTCTTATTCAGGAACTCTTTCTCTATGACTATATTATGGAGTGTACTACCTCTCTTTTCTTCTTGTTTTATAGTTTCAGGTCTTATATTGTGGTCCTTAATCCATTTAGAGTTGACTTTTGTACAGGGTGAGAGAAATGGGTCTAATTTCATTCTTCTTCATGTGGTTATCCAATTTCTCCAATACCATTGGTTGAAGATTTTCTTTAGTGTTTATTTTTGGCCCCTTTGTCAAAGATGAGGTAGCTTTATTTATTTGGATTTAGAGATGGGTCCTCTTTTATAGTCCATTGACTTTTGTTATTTTAGTTACTATGGCTTTGTAGTATATCTTGAAATCAGGTATGGTGATATATATCTTCAAATGTATTTCTGTTGCTGAGGATATTTTTCACTATCTGAGACCTTCTGTTCTTCCATATTGTTTAAAAAAACTTTTTAATCATGTATTTGCAAGCAAAGAGAGATTAAAAAAAAAAAAAGACAGATAGAGACAATGTGTGTCCAAGGGCCTCCAGCCCCTGCAAATGAAATCCAGATGTATGTGCCACTTTGTGCATATGGCTTTATGTGAGTACCAGGGAATCATTAGGCTTTGCAGGCAAACACTTTAACTGCTGAACTATCTCTCCAGCCCCCATATGAATTTTGAGACTATTTTTCTATCTCTCTGAAGAACATTGCTGAAATTTTTATAGGAATTGCAATGAATCTCTATAATAGTTTTGGTAGGATGTTGTGGTTGCTTGATTCCAGTGTTCCCCATGAACTTCTGAATGTTAGATCCCCATCTTATGGCAATTTTGGCATTAAAGTTTTATGGAAGCCATGCATTATTGGGGGCAGGCTTATGGGTATTATAACCAGCTTCCTTTTATCAGTGTTTGGCACACTCTCCTGTGGCTGTTGTCCCTCTGATGTTGGTCAGGAGGTGATATCCAGCCTTGGCTCATATTTTCATCTTCCCCTGTCATCATGGAGCTTCCCCTCTAGTCTGTAAGCCAAAATAAACCCTTCTTTTCCCACAAGCTGCTCTTGGTCGAGTGTTTTCTATCAAAGATGTGAACCTGACTACAATAGCAAAGTTGGTACCAAGAAGTGGTGTCATTACTGCCGCAAACCTAACTGCATAGCTTTTGGCCTTTTGAAACTGATTTGTGAGAGGAATGTGAATATATTTTAAAACTTGGCTTAAGAGATGTCTTGCAGTGCTGTAAGTCCAGTTTTATGTACTATTCTGGTCAGTGTTGGAAGACCATAATGCAATAAGAACTATGGACAGTGAGGTTTGGCTTATGAGGGTGAGAAAGAGGTTTGCCCAACCTAGGCTAGAAGCAGTTTGTGTGAGAAGCTTGCTATTATGCCTGTATTCTGAGAATTTGTGCAGGGTTTCATTGCATAGAAATGGACTGGTGTGAACAGATGTAGATAGCACAGAAAGAAACCACTGGCCAGAAACTTCTGGTCATTCTGCTGGAATTGGTTGAGAAATAACAACTATTGAGTTTGAGTCAAATGACTTTCATTGGGACAACTAAAAGAATACAGAGTCTTTGGGAGGGGTCTGAATGCTGAAGGTGTGTCCTGTTATTCAAAGTCTGCTTTGTTCCCCTCTGGATTAACAAGTTGGCAACCCATCTGGTATTATGGAGTAGAAAAAAATGCAGAAATAGAGGGTCATTGAATTTGTGACATGGTTTTGTATTTTGGAAATGGCATGGGCAATGTGAAGCAGGTATGTTGGATTACCTTAGTGGAGACTCAATGGAGCCATAAAGCTGAACCATGGGTTGCAGTGGAGACCCCTTGGAGATGCCACAACTATGGGTTGGTTGCCAAGAAGAACTGCCAGCACTGGATGAAATTTTCTGGGACTATGAGTAGCCTATCAGGAGGGGAAGAATTGGAACTCCAGAGAGTTGTTACTGGTTAGAGTTGACTTGGGCACTCATCACTGGTTAAAGTTGTTGGACTTGGAGCTACAGAGTTTGATGTTTGTCCTCTCTAAATCTTATATTGTTTGAAAAATTCTTTGCTATGTTCAGTGCCATCTTTTGCAGTATGTATGTTTACTCTGTGCCATTATGGGCTTTTTAGTACTGTGGCTCAGTTAAAAGACTATGGGGGGATGTTTGAACATCATTGGGATTGATAAAACTATGGAGACTTTTTTTTTTTTAAATAATCACCTTACTTTTTTTTTTTTTATTTGAGAGTGACAGACACAGAGAGAAAGACAGATAGAGGGAGAGAGAGAGAATGGACGCGCCAGGGCTTCCAGCCCTGCAAACGAACTCCAGATGCATGCGCCCCCTTGTGCATCTGGCTAACATGGGACCTGGGGAACCGAGCCTCGAACCGGGGTCCTTAGGCTTCACAGGCAAGCGCTTAACTGCTAAGCCATGTCTCCAGCCCCAAAACTATGGAGACTTTTAAAGTTGGATGAATGCACTGTATTTTATATTATGTATGGTTATCAGTTTATGGGGTCAGGGGTTCAATGTGGTGGTTTGATTCAGGCATCCCCCATAAAGTTAGGTGTTCTGAATGCTAGGTCACCGGCTGATGGCAATTTGGAAATTAAAGCCTCCTGAAGGCAGTGTATTGTTGGAGGTGGGTTCTGGATGTTATAGCCAGCTTCCCCTTGCCAATGTTTGGTACACTCTCCTGTTGCTGTTGTGTATCTGATGTTGGCCAAGAAGTGATGTCCACTCTCTGCTCATGTCATTGTTTACTCCTGCCATGTGGAGCTTCCCCTTGAGTCTGTAAGCCAAAATAAGCCTTTTTCACACAAGCTGCTCTTAGTCAGGTGTTTTCTGCCAGCAATGTGAATATGACTACAAAAGATGTCCATTTTCGCAATATTAATCCTTCCAATCCACAAGCATGGGAGATCTTTAAATCTTCTTGTATATTCCCCAATTTCTTTTTACAGTGGCTTTGTGTTTTCATTGTACAGGTCCTTCACTTCCTGTTTAGTGCTATTCCAAGGTATTTAACTTTTTTTTTAAATTTTTATTAACATTTTCCATGATTACAAAATATAGCCCATGGTAATTCCCTCCCTCCCCACCCCCACACATTCCCATTTGAAATTCCATTATCCATCATATTACCTCCCCATTACAATCATTGTAATTACATATATACAATATCAACCTATTAAGTATCCTCCCCTCTTCCTTTCTCTACCCTTTATGTTTCCTTTTTAACTTACTGGCCTCTGCTACTAAGTATTTTCATTCTCACGCAGAAGCCCAGTCATCTGTAGCTAGGATCCACATATGAGAGAGAACATGTGGCACTTGGCTTTCTGGGTCTGGGTTACCTCACTTAGTATAATACTTTCCAGGTCCATCCATTTTTCTGCAAATTTCATAACTTCATTTTTCTTTAACGCTGAGTAGAACTCCATTGTATAAATGTGCCACATCTTCATTATCCACTCATCTGTTGATGGACATCTAGGCTGGTTCCATTTCCCAGCTATTATAAATTGAGCAGCAATAAACATGGTTGAGCACGTACTTCTAAGGAAATGTGATGAGTCTTTTGGATATATGCCTAGGAGTGCTATAGCTGGGTCATATGGTAGATCAATCTCTAGCTGTTTTAGGAGCCTCCACACTGTTTTCCACAATGGCTGGACCAGATTGCATTCCCACCAGCAGTGCAGAAGGGTTCCTTTTTTTCCACATCCCCGCCAACATTTATGATCACTTGTTTTCATGATGGTGGCCAATCTGACAGGAGTGAGATGGAATCTCAATGTAGTTTTAATCTGCATTTCCCTGATGACTAGTAACGTAGAACATTTTTTTAGATGCTTGTTGCAGTCCGGTTCGCATTGCTGTTAGAAATCACCCAACCAAGAGCAGCTTCTGGGAAAAAGAGATTTATTTTGGCTTACAGGCTTGAGGGGAAGCCTCACGATGGCAGGGGAAAACGATGGCATTAGCAGAGAGTGGACATCACCCCCTGGCCAACAGAAGATGGACCACAGCAACAGGAGGGTGTGCCAAACACTGGCATGGGGAAACTGGCTATAAAGCCCATAAGCCCGCCCCCAACAATACACTCCCTCCAGGAGGCATTAGTTCCCAAATATCCATCAGCTGGGAACCTAGCATTCAGAACACCTAAGTTTATGGGGGACACCTGAATCAAACCACCACAATGCTTATATGCCATTCGTATTTCTTCCTTTGAGAATTCTCTATTTAGCTCCACAGCCCATTTTTTGATTGGCTTGTTTGATTCCTTATTATTTAACTTTTTGAGTTCTTTGTATATCCTAGATATTAATCCTTTATCAGATATATAGCTGGCGAAGATTTTTTCCCATTCTGTAGGTTGCCTCTTTGCTTTTTCACTGTGTCCTTTGTGGTGCAAAATCTTTGTAATTTCATGAGGTCCCAGTGGTTAATCTGTGGTTTTATTGCCTGAGCAATTGGGGTTGTATTCAGAAAGTCTTTGCCAAGACCAATATGTTGAAGGGTTCCCCCTACTTTTTCCTCTAGCAGTTTCAGAGTTTCCGGTCTGATGTTAAGGTCTTTAATCCATTTGGACTTAATTCTTGTGCATGGCGAGAGAGAAGAATCTATTTTCATCCTTCTGCAGTGTCTTCTGCAATTTCTCGCTTGAGTGTTTTAAAGTTCTCATTGTAGAGATTCTTTACTTCCTTTGTTAGGTTTATTCCAAGGTACTTTATTTTTTTTTGATGCAATTGTGAATGGGAGTGATTCTCTGATTTCATCCTCTGTGTGTTTGTTGTTAGCATATATGAAGGCTACTGATTTCTGTGTATTTATTTTGTATCCTGCTACATTGCTGTAGGTTTTGATCAGCTCTAACAGCTTGCTAGTAGAGTCTTTAGGGTCCTTTATGTATAGAATCATGTCATCTGCAAATAATGATAACTTGATTTCTTCCTTTCCAATTTGTATCCCTTTTATGTGTGTCTCTTGCCTTATTGCTATGGCTAAGACTTCCAAAACTATATTAAATAAAAGTGGGGACAGTGGACACCCTTGTCTTGTTCCTGATTTTAGTGGAAAAGCTTCCAGTTTTTCCCCATTTAGTAATATGTTGGCTGTAGGCTTGTCATAAATAGCCTCTATTATATTGAGATATGTTCCTTCTATTCCCAGTCTCTGTAGGACTTTTATCATGAAGGGATGTTGGATTTTGTCAAATGCTTTCTCTGCATCTAATGAGATGATCATGTGATTTTTGTCCTTCAACCCGTTTATGTAATGTATTACATTTATAGATTTGCGTATGTTGAACCATCCCTGCATCGCTGGGATAAAGCCTACTTGGTCAGGGTGAATGATCTTTTTGATATACTCTTGTATTGTTTGCCAATATTTTGTTGAGAATTTTTGCATCTATGTTCATGAGGGAGATTGGTCTGTAATTTTCTTTTTTTGTTCTATCTTTGCCTGGTTTTGGTATCAGGGTGATGCTGGCCTCATAGAAGGAGTTTGGTAGAATTCCTTCTTTTTCTATTTCCTGGAAAATCTTAAGAAGCAATGGTGTTAGCTCTTCCTTAAAGGTCTGGTAAAATTCAGCAGTGAATCCATCCGGGCCTGGGCTTTTTTTAGTTGGGAGATTATTGATAACTGTTCAGATCTCCATGTTTGTTATAGGTCTATTTAAGTGATTAATCTCATTTTGATTTAATTTAGGTAGATCATATAGATCAAGGAAATCATCCATTTCCTTCAGATTTTCATACTTTGTGGAGTATATGCTTTTATAGTATGTCCCTATGATTTTTTGAATTTCTCTGGAATCTGTTGTGATGTTACCTTGTTCATCTCTGATTTTATTAATTTGTGTCTCTTCTCTCTTTCTTTTGGTCAGATTTGTTAAGGGTTTATCAATCTTGTTTATCCTTTCAAAGAACCAACTCTTTGTTTCATTAATTCTTTGGATTGTTCTTTTTGTTTCTATTTCATTAATTTCTGCCCTAATCTCTATTATTTCTTCCCGTCTACTAATTTTTGGTTTGCCTTGTTCTTCTTTTTCCAAGGCTTCAAAGCGAAGCATTAGGTCATTTACTTGCGACCTTTCTAATTTCTTAATATAGGCACTTAAGGCTATAAATTTACCTCTTAGAACTGCCTTCATTGTGTCCCAGAGATTTTGGCATGTTGTGTTCTCATTATCATTTGACTCTGTAAATTTTTTGATTTCCTTTTTGATTTCTTCATTGACCCACTCATCATTTAGTAGTGTATTGTTTAGTTTCCATGATTTTGTGTATGCTCTATAGCCTTTCTTGCTACTGATTTGTAGTTTAATTCCATTGTGGTCAGATAGAATGCAAGGAATTATTTCAATTTTCCTGAATTTGTTAAGATTTGCTTTATGTCCTAATATATGGTCTATCTTAGAGAATGTTCCATGTGCTGCTGAAAAGAATGTATATTCTGCAGCCTTTGGATGAAATGTCCTGTATATATCTGTTAAGTCCATTCCTTCTATGACCTCATTTAGTCCAGATGCCTCTCTGTTTATTCTTTCCTGGGATGACCTGTCAATTGATGAGAGTGGGGTGTTAAAGTCACCCACCACCACTGTGTTTGGTGTTATCTGTGACCTTAGTTCTAATAGTGTTTGTTTGACGAATTTGGGAGCCCCCATGTTAGGTGCATATATGTTTAGGATTGTAATGTCCTCCTGTTGGAGTGTGCCCTTAATCAATATAAAGTGACCTTCATTATCTTTCTTGACTAACGTCGGACTAAAGTCTACCCTGTCTGATATTAGGATAGCAACCCCTGCTTGTTTTCTAGGCCCATTTGCTTGAAACTCCATCTTCCAACCTTTCACCCTAAGATAATGTCTATCCTTTGTAGAAAGGTGAGTTTCTTGGAGACAACAAATTGTAGGATCCTGCTTTTTAACCCAGTCTGCAAATCTACGTCTTTTCGTTGGGGCATTGAGGCCGTTGATATTAAGAGATATTATTGAAAGGTGTGTATTTTTGTTTGCCATTTTTGTGTGTGTGTGTGTGTTTCTGGTTCTACCTGCGCTGTCTTCTGTTAACTAGTATTTGAGTATTGCTTGTTTTTTCTAGGTTCCTTATATGTGTGCTTTTCCTTTTCTTCAGCATGGAGGATTCTATCAAGTATTTTCTGTAGAGCTGGTTTTGTCTTCAAATACTCCTTTAACCTGCTTTTGTCATGGAATGTCTTTATTTCTCCATCTATTTGAATGGATAACTTGCAGGATAAAGTAACTTTGGTTGACAGTTGTTATCTTTCAGAACTTGGAATATATCACTCCATGCCCTTCTGGCTTTAAAAGTTTGTGTTGAATAATCTGCTGTAATCCTGATGGGCTTGCTTTTGTAGGTAACTTGATTTTTCTCTCTAACTGCTTTCAATATTTTTTCTTTGGTGTGTGTGTTTGGAAGTTTGATTATAATATGGCGAGGAGAGGTTCTTTCTGGGTTTTGTCTGGCTGTGGGGTTCTAAAGGCTTCCTGTATCTGCATTGGCACCTCTTTCCCAATTTTGGGGAAATTTTCTTCTATGATTTTGTTGAAGATGCCTACTATGCCTCTGGAGTGGAGTTCTTCTCCTTCTACTATGCCCTGAATACTTATATTGGATCTTTTCATAGTGTCCCGAATATCTTGAAATTCCCACTCATACTTTTCTATAAGTTTGTCTCTCTCTTTGTTGGACTGCATTAGGTCTGCCACCTGGTCTTCTAGCTTAGATATTCTGTCCTCTCCCTCATCCATCCTACTGGTGAGATTTTCTACAGTTTTTTATTTCATTAACTGTGTTCTTCATTGCTAGTAATTCTGACTGGTTTTTCTTTATTATTTCTATTTCCTTATTTATGTCTTGTATTGCCTTCTTTATTTCATAAAATTGGTGTCCTGCATCTTCTTTGATTCCTTTGATTTCCTCTTTAAGTTCCTCTTTGACTCCTTTGATTTGTTCTCTGACTTCTTTGAACATATTTACAATCATTCTTTTGAACTCTTTCTCAGGCATTTCCTCTAACTCTTTCTTACTGGAGGACATTTCTGATGCATTAATACTTTTAGGTGTGTTTATATTGTCTTGCTTTTTACTGTTTCTTGTGTTATAATGTATATATTTTTGCATCTTGGATTAAGCTAATGCTTGGATTTTCTAGCTAGCTGTGTATTCTTAGCTGTATCAATTGATTTGATGTAATATATTTTCAGGGTAGGACCTTAAGGTGTTAGGTGTGGCTCTTAAGACTCTCAGAGTATCTACAAAGATGTTCTTAGGAGTTGAGTTTCCCTGCTATAGGAGTATTCAAGCAGGCTGAGTGGAATAAAATACAGGTAGATTCTAAAATTTAACTAAACACTGTACACATTCAATCAAAAACAGCCCCAAATATGTATGCAAGAGTAGTTATTATAATGACCAGATCCTCTATCAACAAAGAGGTTAAGATTTCTGGTCTGTTGAGGGATCCAAGGCAGCTTGTGACCAAGTGAGACCCTTCTCTGGTGCAATCCCAGTTACCTTGGATGATTTTGGTCTCAGTCAAGTTGCTGCCTGGGCCGTCGGGCTGCTGTTCTGATTTCCTGAGCTGGGCACTTGCTTTTCCTGTGGGGCAAACCGAGACTCTCAAGTGTGGCCCTGTAGATCAGCACCCCTGCTGCTGGAACTGCTGCTGCTCAAGCTGCCCCTGCTGGGACTGTAGCCACTGCTGCTGAAGGTGTTGCTGCTGGACCCACTGCTGCTGCTGCCTCTGCTGCTGCTGTAGTTGCCACTGCTGGAGCCACCACTGCTGCTGAAGCTGCTGCTGCTGTGTCCACTGCCGCTGCTCCCCCTGAAGCTGCTGC
Organism: Jaculus jaculus; assembly: GCF_020740685.1. NCBI lineage: Eukaryota > Metazoa > Chordata > Mammalia > Rodentia > Dipodidae > Jaculus > Jaculus jaculus. The sequence continues at coordinate 67,016,551 of NC_059107.1, forward strand.
TGCCGAGGCTGCCGCTGCTGCCACTCCTGGGTCTGCTGCTGCTGGGGCCGATGTTACTGGTGCTGGAGCCGCTGATGTTGCTGCCGAACTGTGCTCCTGCTTGGGTCCCGCTGTTGGCTTGGCCGGTCCCGGGCTGCTGTTCTGTCCGCTGGAGCTGGGCTCAGGCTGTGGGGCAGGGGAGGGAGCTGCAGCTGCTCTGGTTGTCTCACTGCTTCATGCGTTCTTCTACCTCACGGTCTGCTCCTCCGTTGCTTGCTGCCGCTCTCCCCTCACGTTTCCTGAGTTGTGGAGAGCGCGGTGTGAGGGGAAGCGCCCGTACCTGGCTTTTCTTGCGGCTCGAGCCAAGTCTGGCAGCTTTGTGCTGCGGTTGCGGCGGTTGGCCGAGCTGCCAGAGCCGCTTTTCCCACCTGTGCGGGCTCTGGAACTCTTCTACTTCTCTGCTGCCGCTTCATTTTCCTATACACCTCACTTTTTAGTAAAAGTGTATATTTTGCTGAGTTTTTTTGTCTTTTTTCCCCCCTAGGCTGCTTTGGCGTGGCAGTAGATCTGAAGATAGAACACAATAGAAAAGACCATCTAATTTTGGGGGCAAAATGATAACCAACCGATTGGTAAGTAAGTATGATGTATCTAGAAAAGATCTTAAATAAGTCTCTTCTGGGCTGGATGTGTCACACAGTGTAAAGTGCTTGATTAGCATGCATACATGTATGATGTATGGAAGGAAAGAAGGGAGGGAAAGAAAAAAAAAAGAAAGAGAGAGGAGGGAAGGAGAGAAAGAGGGAAGGATAGAGGAAGGAAAAGAAAGTTGACCAATATTCCACCTGTAATTCAAACTCTCAGGAAGCTGAAGCAGGAGTATTATTGGTTCAAGGTCAGCCTAGGCTATATAGCAAGACCCTATCTCAAATAAGCAAATAAATACCTTCATATACTCATCCCTTTTTTGTTTCAAGATAAGGGAGGATGTGTTCTGCCAAAATGAAAGCATTAACCAGGAGAGAAGAAGAAATGTGATCCAGGTACCACAAGCAGATAAAGTAAAAAGCAGGGACTGTGGGGTTGATGGAGAATGCTGTCCACTAAAGCCTGATAAATATCATTCAGACCAGAGGAAACCAGGAGGCTTTGGGACAGGTCTGTTAAGGAAGATGGAAGCTAAAGTTTTGAAGATTACTGACTAGAGATTTATGCAAATGGAGGAGCACTTGGGGCTGAATTAGTTACAAATATACAGAGTGCTAAACAAACAACAAAGGTAATTATTAACACAGGGAAAAGAAAATTGGGAAAAAGCTGTCATTGTATACTGCATCTGCTATGACCTGATTACAAAGTCAAAATTATAAAATTATTTAAACATGATTTCAACATAACTAAAGCAGGAGGAAGAAGGGACGGGGAGTAAACAGTCGAAGAATCAGGTAAAAAAAAAAGCCACAAGTAAGACAGGCATGGTGGCACATGCCTTTAATCACAGCACTTGGGAAGCAGAGACAGGAGGATCACCGTGAGTTCAAGGCCACCCTGAGACTACTTAGTGAATTCCAGGTCAGCCTGGGCTAGAGTGAGACCCTACCTCGAAAAACCAAACCAAACCAAACCAAAACAAAACAAAACAAAAAGCCACAAGTGATTTTCTGGATGAGTTGGACTTGAGGTCTGGGTTGCAAGAAACAGGTTTTTAAAAAAAATATTTACATTTATTTATGTGAAAAATAGATTAGGTAGGTAGGTAGATGATAGATAGATAGATAGATAGATGATAGAGAACCAAGGCCTTTTGCTGTTATAAAGGAACTCCAGATGCATCTATAACTTTGTGCTTTATATGGGTACTAGAAATTAAACCTGGGCTGGCAGACTTTGCAAACAAGTGTTTTTAACTGCTAAGCTACCTCAGCAAGCTAGAGATAGCTGTTTTTGTACAAAGTCTTATAAAATTGTTAGCTCATAAAATTATATGGAAGTACACCACCATTAAAAATTAAGAAGAGGGGCTGGGTTTAGTGGCACAAGCCTTTTAATCCCAGCACTTAGGAGGCAGAGGTAGGAGGGTCACCATGAGTTTAAGGCCAGCCTGGGAATGCAGAATGGTTTCCAGGTCAGCCTGGGCTAGAGTGAGCTCCTACCTTGAAAAACCAATAAATAAATAAATAATAAAATAAAATAAACAGAAAATTAAGAAGAAAATCGACCACAATTTCTATATACAGAAGTTGCTCAATAAATGTCAACTGTTATAATTTCTACTGTATGATTCTTCATCAGACAGATAGCTGACAGGTTGACATGATGCATTAGGCCACATAATTGCAAGTGATGAAGTCTTAACTGATGAAAGCAGATAAGGGGGTGTGTCATTTCATAAAAAGGTTCAAAGGTCATGGGCATGATAGGACCAGTATTAACACAGTTCCAGATGAGATGCTTCTGCCTCCATCTCTTCTGGGTTGTATCTTATGTCTATTTCCGAACACACTGTTACAGTCTAAACTAATCAACATTTTGATTGGGTAGCCATGAGTCATAGGATCACCCCAGAATCATGGAAAAAGTGGAGTTAGTCTCACAAAGGAACAAAGGGGTATTTCTATTACAAAAAGAGACATTTGCAAAGCCAACAGATGTCCCCTGAAACTAAAGGCTGAATTGATGCTTGCCATCATCAGTAGACAAACTGGTAGTTAACAATCAGACTTTCCCTTTGTTTTTATCAAGAGGATAATAAAATACATTAGGGCCAAGGATAAAATCCTGCGGTCCATTACTTGGGTGCACATATTTTGACAGTAATTGGTGTTTCTGGCTGTGATTACCCAAGCACATATGAAGCAACCCAGCCAAAATAAGTTTTCCAGGTTGTCAAACAATTCACCACAAAGTGGATGGTTTAAGACAACAGAGCTCCATTCTCTCACAGTTTAGCAGTATAGAAATTCTAAGCCAAGGTGTTGGCAGGCCATGCTTCCTCCAAAGGCACTAGAAATCCATGCCTCATCTACTTGTGGGTTACTGGCAGTCCTTGACATTCCTTGAGGTGAAACTTCATTACTCCTTCTTCACATAGGTTTTGTCTTCTTTGAGTCTCTATATTGTAATTTCCTTACTCTAAGAAGTATATCAGTAATTGGATCTGGTCTTCACAAGAATCTAGTATTAGCTCTTTTTAACTTTATTATATTTACAAAGACCCTATTTGTAAATAAGGTCACATCTATAGGTTCAGGATGAGAATGTGAACATGATTTTTGGGGACACAACTCAATCTCCTTCATCTCCCTGTATCCTTTGTGAGCTCCAGGCTCTGAAGAACATCAGAAACTTGGCTGAAACCCTGATGACTATGTCATTCCTCTACTGTCCCAAATGAGTCAATGGATCTACTAAAATCTAGGCTGGCAGCTGTCCAGCTGGCACTTGTGAGGTAGTCTCCTTCCCTTTGTCTTTGTAGAGATTTTCTCTTAGGGAAAGAGACCAAGTGGTATGAGGGGGAAGGGAGGCCAGAAAGTGGCATAGTTTAGGCTTTTGAAGGAGCCAGACCTATGAACTAACTTATTTAGTCTCTTCTGCATTCCATTTTCTAAAGTTGTAAACTGTGGATGATAAAACCTGCTGTCCTTACTAGGATTAAATGACATTAAACTGGTGAGGTGTGGTAGCTAATGACATTGCTGTTGACAGTTTGGAAGCCATATGATGCTGGCAAGATCTTAGTTTGGATCTTCCTGAGGAAGGCTTGTGTTTATTCATTCATTCATTCATTCATTCATTCATTCATTCATTGAGTTTTTAGGATCAAACCCAAGGCCCATGCATGCTAAACACATACTGAGCTGCACCCAGCCTCTGGCAACTTATTTCTTACCAAACCTCATTAGTCTTGGCATTTTTAAAATGAGAAACCTGGGTTGAAGAGATGGCTTATCATTTAAGACACTTGCCTGCAAAGCCTAAGGACCCATTTTCTCCATTAACCACGTAATCCAGATGCACAAGGTGACACACGTGTCTGGAGTTTGTTTGCAGTGGCTAGAGGCCCTGGTGCACCCATTCTCCCACTCTCTTATCTGCCTCTCTTTTCTTTGTCTCAAAATAAAATCTATTAAACAATAAAATGAGAAACCTGGGGCTGGAGAAATGGCTAAATGGTTAAGGAGCTTGCTGGCAAAGCCTAAGGAAACAGATTTAATTCCCTTCTACCTGCGTAAAGCCAGATCACAAGGTGTTGCATGCCTTTGGAGTTTGTTTGCAGTAGCTGGAGGCCCCACTTTCTCTCTGTGTCTCTTTCTTTTCTTTCCCATAAATAAATAAAATAAATATATTAAAAACAAGAAATCTAATTCTTGGGTTATTGTGAGCTCTGTGTATACCCAGCATAGACCTTAGGGAACAATAAATGTAACATAAATGTTTTCTTCCTTTTTGTGGGGAGGGGGTTTGAGGTAGGGTCTCACTCTAGCCCAGGCTGACCTGGAATTCACTATGTAGTATAAGTGTGGCCTCAAACTCACAGTGATCCTTCTTCCTCTACCTCCTGAGTGCTGAGATTAAAAGCGTGACACTCGGTGCTCCTTTTTTTTTTTCTTTCTGAGGTAGGGTCTTACTCTAGCTCAGGCACCTAAAAGTCAATAGGTAGTCTCAGGCTGGACTCAAACTCAAAGTGATCTTCCTACTTCTGTCTCCCAAGTGCTACAAATGTTTGTTTCTTTCCCTCCCCATCTCGTGTAAGCCAGGAAAGTTAGTATGATTTGACCCATTTGTAGGAAACCCAAGGTAAACTCTTTGTGATCAGCCTTTTTTCTTTTTCTCAATTTTTTTTATTTTTTAATTTTTAAAATTTTTATTAGCATTTTCCATGATTATAAAAAAAATCCCATGGTAATTCCCTCCCGCCCCACCCCCCACACATTCCCCTTTGAAATTCCATTCTCCATCATATTACCTCCCCATCACAATCATTGTACTTACATATATACAATATCAACCTATTAAGTATCCTCCTCCATCCTTTCTCTTCCCCTTATGTCTCCTTTTTAACTTACTGGCCTCTGCTACTAAGTATTTTCATTCTCACGCAGAAGCCCAGTCATCTGTAGCTAGTATCCACATATGAGAGAGAACATGTGGCTCTTGGCTTTATGGGCCTGGGTTACCTCACTTAGTATAATCCTTTCCAGGTCAATCCATCTTTCTGCAAATTTCATAACTTCATTTTTCTTTACTGCTGAGTAGAACTCCATTGCATAAATGTGCCACATCTTCATTATCCACTCATCAGTTGAGGGACATTTAGGCTGGTTCCATTTCCCAGCTATTATAAATTAAGCACCAATAAACATGGCTGAGCACGTATTTCTAAAGAAATGAGATGAGTCCTTTGGATATATGCCTAGGAGTGCTATAGCTGGGTCATATGGTAGATCAATCTTTAGCTGTTTTAGGAACCTCCACACTGATTTCCACAATGGCTGGACCAGATTGCATTCCCACCAGCAGTGCAGAGGGTTCCTCTTTTTCCACATCCCCGCCAACATTTATGATCATTTGTTTTCATGATGGTGGCCAATCTGACAGGAGTGAGATGGAATCTCAATGTAGTTTTAATCTGCATTTCCCTGATGACTAGTGATGTAGAACATTTCTTTAGATGCTTATATGCCATTCCTATTTCTTCCCTTGAGAATGCTCTATTTAGCTCCATAGCCCATTTTTTGATTGGCTTGTTTGATTCCTTATTATTTAACTTTTTGAGTTCTTTGTATTTCCTAGATACTAAGCCTCTATCAGATATATAGCTGGCGAAGATTTTTTCCCATTCTGTAGGTTGCCTCTTTGCTTTTTTCACTGTGTCCTTTGCAGTGCAAAATCATTGTAATTTCATGAGGTCCCAGTGATTAATCTGTGGTTTTATTGCCTGAGAAATTGGGGTTGTATTCAGAAAGTCTTTGCCAAGACCAATATGTTGAAGGGTTTCCCCTACTGTTTCCTCTAGCAGTTTCAGAGTTTCAGGTCTCATGTTAAGGTCTTTAATCCATTTGGACTTAATTCTTGTGCATGGCAAGAGAGAAGAATCTATTTTCATCCTTCTGCAGATATATATCCAGTTTTCAAAACACCATTTACTGAAGAGGCAGTCTTTTCTCCAATGAATATTTTTGGCATTTTTATCGAATATCAGGTGGCTATAGCTACTTGGGCTTACATCTGGGTCCTCTAATCTGTTGCACTGGTCTACATGTCTGTTTTTGTGCCAGTACCATGCTGTTTTTGTTACCATGACTCTGTAGTATAGGTGAAAATCAGGTATGGTGATAACACCAGCCTTATTTTTGTTGCTCAGTATTATTTTAGATATTCGAGGTTTTTTGTGATTCCAAATGAATTTTTGGATTGTTTTTTCTATTTCCATGAAGAATGCCTTTGGAATTTTGATAGGGATTGCATTAAATGTGTAGATTGCTCTTGGTAAGATTGCCATTTTCACAATATTGATTCTTCCAATCCAGGAACAGGGGACGTTTCTCCACTTTCTAGTGTCTTCTGCAATTTCTCGCATGAGTGTTTTAAAGTTTTCATTGTAGATATTCTTTACTTCCTTGGTTAGGTTTATTCCAAGGTCCTTTATTATTATTATTTTTTGATGCAATTGTGAATGGGTGTGATTCTCTGATTTCATCCTCTGTGTGTTTGTTGTTAGCATATATGAAGTCTACTGATTTCTGTGTTTTTATTTTGTATCCTGCTACATGGCTATAGGTTTTGATCAGCTCTAACATTTGCTAGTAGAGTTTTTAGGGGCCTTTATGTATAGAATCATGTCATCTGCAAATAATGATAACTTGATCTCTTCCTTTCTAATTTGTATCCCTTTTATGTGTGTTTCTTGCCTTATTGCTATGGCTAAGCCTTCCAAAACTATATTAAATAAAATTGAGGACAGTGGACACCCTTGTCTTGATCCTGATTTTAGTGGAAAAGCTTCTGTTTTTTCCCCATTTAGTAATATGTTGGCTGTATGATAGTCATGAATAGCTTTTATTATATTGAGATATGTTCCTTCTATTCCCAGTCTCTATAGGACTTTTATGATGAAGGGATGTTGGATATTGTCAAATGCTTTCTGTGCGTCCAATGAGATGATCATGTGATTTTTGTTCTTCAACCCGTTTATATAATGTATTACATTTATAGATTTGTGTATATTGAACCATCCCTGCATCTCTGGGATAAAGCCTACTTGGTCAGGGTGAATGATCTTTTTGATATACTCTTGTATTCTGTTTGCCAATATTTTGTTGAGAATTTTTGCATCTATGTTCATGAGGGAGATTGGTCTGTAATTTTCCTTTTTTGTTGTTCTATCTTTGCCTGGTTTTGGTATCAGGGTGATGCTGGCCTCATAGAAGGAGTTTGGTAGAATTCCTTCTTTTTCTATTTCCTGGAAAATCTTAAGAAGCAATGGTGTTAGCTCTTCCTTAAAGGTCTGGTAAAATTCAGCAGTGAATCCATCCAGGCCTGGGCTTTTTTTAGTTGGGAGATTATTGATAACTGTTCGGATCTCCATGCTTGTTATAGGTCTATTTAAGTGATTAATCTCATTTTTATTTAATTTAGGTAGGTCACATAAATCAAGGAAATCATCCATTTCTTTCAGATTTTCATACTTTGTGGAGTATATGCTTTTATAGTATGTCCCTATGATTTTTTGAATTTCTCTGGAATCTGTTGTGATGTTACCTTGTTCATCTCTGATTTTATTAATTTGTGTCTCTTCTCTCTTTCTTTTGGTCAGATTTGTTAAGGGTTTATCAATCTTGTTTATCCTTTCAAAGAACCAACTCTTTGTTTCATTAATTCTTTGGATTGTTCTTTTTGTTGCTATTTCATTAATTTCTGCCCTAATCTTTATTATTTCTTCCTGTCTACTGATTTTTGGTTTGCCTTGTTCTTCTTTTTCCAAGGCTTTAAGGTGAAGCATTAGGTCATTTACTTGTGACCTTTCTAATTTCTTAATATAGGCACTTACCTCTTAGAACTGCCTTCATTGTGTCCCAGAGATTTTGATATGTTGTGTTCTCATTATCGTTTTGCTCTATGAATTTTTTGATTTCCTTCTTGATTTCTTCATTGACCCATTCATCATTTAGTAGTGTACTGCTTAGTTTCCATGATTTTGTGTATGCTCTATAGCCTTTCTTGCTACTGATTTGTAGTTTAATTCCATTGTGGTCAGATAGAATGCAAGGAATCATTTCAATTTTCCTGAATTTGTTAAGATTTGCTTTGTGTCCTAATATAAGGTCTATTTTAGAGAATGTTCCATGTGCTACTGTAAAGAATGTATATTCTGCAGCCTTTGGATGAAATGTCCTGTATATATCTGTTATGTCCGGTCCTTCTATGTCCTCATTTAGTCCAGATGCCTCTCTGTTTATTTTTTCCTGGGATGACCTGTCAATTGATGACAGTGGGGTGTTAAAGTCAACCACTACCACTGTGTTTGGTGTTATCTGTGACCTTAGTTCTAATAGTGTTTGTTTGATGAATTTGGGAGCCTCCATGTTAGGTGCATATATGTTTAGGATTGTAATGTCCTCCTGTTGGAGTGTGCCCTTAATCAATATAATGTGACCTTCCTTATCTTTCTTGACTAACGTTGTACTGAAGTCTACCTTGTCAGATATTAGGATAGCAACCCCTGCTTGTTTTCTAGACCCATTTGCTTGAAACTCCATCCTCCAACCTTTCACCCTAAGATAATATCTATCCTTTGTAGAAAGGTGAGTTTCTTGGAGACAACCAATTATAGGATCCTGCTTTTTAACCCAGTCTGCAAACCTATGTCTTTTCATTTGGGCATTGAGGCCATTGATATTAAGAGATATTATTGAAAGGTGTGTATTTATGTTTGCCATATATATATTTTGTGGTTCTGGTTCTACCTGTGCTCTCTTAACAAGTATTTGAGTATTGCTTGTTTTTTTTTAGGTTCCTTATATGTGTGCTTTTCCTTTTCTTCAGCATGGAGGATTCTATCAAGTATTTTCTGTAGAGCTGGTTTAGTCTTCAAATACTCCTTTAACCTGCTTTTGTCATGGAATGTCCTTATTTCTCCATCTATTTGAATGGATAACTTTGCAGGATAAAGTAACCTTGATTGACAGTTGTTATCTTTCAGAACTTGGAATATATCACTCCAAGCCCTTCTGGCTTTAAAAGTTTGTGTTGAATAATCTGCTGTAATCCTGATGGGCTTACTTTTGTAGATAACTTGATTTTTCTCTCTAACTGCTTTCAATATATTTTCTTTGGTGTGTGTGTTTGGAAGTTTGAATATAATATGGCAAGGAGAGGTTCTTTCCTGGTTTTGTCTGGCTGGGGTTCTAAAGGCTCCTGTATCTGCATTGGCACCTCTTTCCCAATTTGGGGGAAATTTTCTTCTATGATTTTGTTGAAGACACCTACTATGCCTTTGGAGTGGAATTCTTCTCCTTCTACTATGTCCTGAATTCTTATATTTGATCTTTTCATAGTGTCCCGAATATCTTGAAATTCTCACTCAGACTTTTCTATAAGTTTGTCTTTCTCTTTGTTGGACTGCATTAGGTCTGCCACCTGGTCTTCTAGCTTTGCTATTCTGTCCTGTCCTTTATCCATTCTACTGGTGAGATTTTCTACAGAGTTTTTTATTTCATTAACTGTGTTCTTCATAGCTAGTAATTCTGACTGGTTTTTCTTTATTATTTCTATTTCCTTATTTATGTCTTGTATTGCCTTCTTTATTTCATGAAATTGGTGTCCTGCATCTTCTTTGATTCCTTTGATTCCCTCTTAAAGTTCCTCTTTGACTCCTTTGATTTGTTCTCTGACTTCTTTGAACATATTTACAATCATTCTTTTGAAATCTTTCTCAGGCATTTCCTCTAACTCATTCTCACTGGAGGTCATTTCTGATGCATTAATACTTTTAGGTGGATTTATATATCTTGCTTTAGTGTTTCTTGGGTTATAATGTATATATTTTTGCATCTTGGATTAAGTTAATGCTTGGATTTTCTAGCTAGCTGGGTATTCTTAGCTGTATCAATTGATTTGATGTTATATATTTTCAGGGTAGGAGCTTAAGGTGTTAGATGTGGCTCTTAAGACTCTGAGAGTATCTACAAAGGTGCTCCTAGGGGTTGAGTTTCCCTGCTCTGGGAGTATTCAAGTAGGCTGAGTGGAATAAAATACAGGTAGATTCTAAAAGTTAACTAAACACTGTATCCATTCCCAAGTATGTATGCCAGAGTAATTATAACAACCAGATCTTCTATCAACATAGAGGTTAAGATTTCTGGTCTGTTGAGGGATCCAAGTCAGCTTGTGACCAAGTGAGACCCTTCCCTGGTGCAAACCCAGTTACCTTGGATGAGTTTGGTCTCAGTCAAGTTGCTGCTTGGGTTGTCGGGCTGCTGTTCTGATTTCTGGAGCTGGGCACTGGCTTTTCCTGTAGGGCAAACCAAGCCTGGCAACTGTGGCCCTGCAGATCAGCACCCCCGCTGCTGGAACTGCTGCTGCGAATGCTGCCTCTGCTGGGTCTGTGAGCAGCTGAAGCTGCTGCTGCTGGGCCCACTGCTGCTGTTGCCTCTGCTGCTGCTGCTGCTGTAGCTGCCACTTCTGGAGCCACTGCTGCTGCTGAAGCTGCTGCTGCTGGGTCTGCCGCTGCTGCCACTCCTGGGTCTGCCGCTGCTTCCAATCTTGGGTCTGCCGCTGCTGCTGGGGCTACTGTTACCGGTGCCAGAGCTGCTGATTTTGCTCCCGGACTCTGTTCCTGGTTGTGTCCCACTGTTGGCTCAAGTTGGCGTGGCCAGTTCCCAGACTGCTGCTCTGTTCACAGAAGCTGGGCTCAGGCGGTGGGGGAGGGGAGAGAGCCGTAGCTGCTCCAAATCACTTGCTGTTCCACGTGTTCTTCTATCTCGTGGTCTGCTCCTCTGTTGCTCGATGCCACTCTCCCTTCACGTTTCCTGAGTTGCGGAGAGCGCTGGTGTGAGGGGAAGCTCCCGCACCTGGCTTTTCCTGCGGCTGGAGCTGAGCCTGGTGGCTTTCTGGTGCGCTGCCACAGCAGTTGGCAGAGCTGCCGGTGCCGCTTTTGCCGGCCTGTGTGGGCTCTGGCTGCTCCGGATCTCTCCTACTTCTCCGCTGCTGCTTCAATTTCCTATACACCTCCCTTTTTAGTAAAAGTGTGTATTTTGCTGAGTTTTTTTCCCCCCAGGCTGCTTTGGTGTGCTACCATGCCGCCATCTTAACCGGAAGTCCCAACCTCCTTTTTCTCAATTTTTATTAACATTTTCCATGATTATAAAGAATATCCCAGCTGGGCATGGTGGCGCACGCCTTTAATCCCAGCACTCGGGAGGCAGAGGTAGGAGGATCACCATGAGTTCAAGGCCACCCTGAGACTACAGAGTTAATTCCAGGTCAGCCTGGACCAGTGTGAGACCCTACCTCGAAAAACCAAAAAAAAAAAAAAAAAAAAAACGAATATCCCATGGTAATGCCCTCCCCCCCACTTTTCCCTTTGAAATTTCATTCTCCATCATATCCCCTCCCCATCTCACTCAGTCTCTCTTTTATTTTGATGTCATGATCTTTTCCTCCTCTTATGAAGGTCTTTTGTAGGTAATGTCAGGCACTGTGAGGTCATGGATATCCATCAGCCTTTTTTTAATGTCTTTGGGGAGGAACAGTGGATTTTATTAGAGTGCTACATATAGACTTGAAATTGTTTTAAGAATAAAATACTAATTATAGCTAATATACATATCCTATTCATTAGTTAATTCATTCTTTTTTTAAAAACATATTTATTTATTTGAGAGGGACATGCACACATACACACACACACACACACAGAGAGAGAGAGAGAGAGAGAGAGAGAGAGAGAGAGAGAGAGAGAGAACGAGAATGGGCATATCATGGCTTCTAGCCACAGCAAATGAACTCCTCATGCATGCTCCACTTGAGCCCCAGGTCAGTTGACTCTTTAGAAAGTACCCTCCAGTCACTATTTATATTGTATTCAGCTTCTTCAGGACATAAAACGCAGGAAGTCAAATAATGGCTCTGCATCCAAGGAGTAGCACATCCTCCTTCTCCAAGCCCTTTGTCATTACATAAATCATTCAGATTTTCTAGAAGTAAGTTCAAGAACCATTTGAGACAGGAGGATCTCTTGAGTCCAGAATTCCAAACCAGCCAGACCTCATCTTTTCTTTTCTTTTCTTTTCTTTTCTTTTCTTTTCTTTTCTTTTCTTTTCTTTTCTTTTCTTTTCTTTTCTTTTCTTTTCTTTTCTTTTCTTTTCTTTATTAGAGAGCGACAGACAGAGAAAGGCAGATAGATAGATAAAGAATGGGCATGCCAGGGCCTCTAGCCACTGCAAAAGAACTCCAGACACGTGCGCCCCTTGTGTATCTGGCTAATGTGGGTCCTGGGCAATCGAGCCTGGAACGGGGGTCCTTAGTCCTGACAGGCAAACGCTTAACAGCTAAGCCATCTCTCCAGCCCTCTTTTATTATTTTTTTTAAAGCTACTTACTTAAGTAATTGAATTTTCTTTTTAAAATAAGAATGGAACTGGGAAGATAGTTCAATTGGTAAAGTGCTTGCCTCACAAGCATGAGGATCTGAGTTTGTATCCCCAGAACCCACATCAACTGTCGGGCAGGGTGGCCTGTAATCCTAACCCTTGGGACTCTTCCTCCTTTCCTTGTGCAATTGGTTCTCTAACCCTCAGTAATGGACTCTGTCCTTGTTCAGTTGCAGCTTTCAAAGTTGTGTGTATGGGTGCCCATGTCATGGTGCCTGGCTGGAGGTTCAAGGACAAATTCACTGCTGAGTCATTTCCATTATCTCAGCCCAGACTGTATCTTTTGTGAAAAATATTAAAGCAGGGGAAATCTGACTATTTTATATAAATATTAATACATATTAATGGTAAAATTAATGGACTTCACTGTGACATTTGGGGAACTATTTTCATTCTGATTGAAACCAACTTGTTTGAAATATTTGGCTTTTATCTCTCTACTCCCAATATTTCAGGATGTGAGATAACAGGTTAGTCTAGGATTGGCTTTTAACATGAGTGACTCCATCTTGATTTTCAGTCTGATCTGTTGAGGCCTATGCAGAAACTTAGTCTAACATAATGATCTTCTTTATTTTTTGTTAAACAATGTATTTGATGTAATTATGCCCCAACTTAAAAATAATATAAACATTTATATTCCTTTATTTACATATAAACCTACATGAGTGCTTTCACCTTAGGAGCATTAGGTACTACATATTTTGAACATTCTTTCTGGTGAAATACATAAATTTAATGTGCACCATTGAAGGAGCCAGGCTTGATTATGCTTCCTTGGTCACTTGCTCCTCTCCACACCACTCCTCTGCTGAGGAACCCCAGAGCCTTAGGAAGACTCCTGGGCTTACATACTTCCTCTGGCTGGAGAGGCTCATATCTCACTTTGAAGCTGGGCCACCACAGGCCCAGTCTGAGTTTAAGATCAAGGGCTTCCTTTAAGTCCATCTTCCTCAGGAGTAGAAAGAACCCAGGAGCTTGCTGAGGCCCACAGTTCATCCCTGCTGGGCAAACTCTATTCAAGTCTGCTGGCCAGCAAAGCCTATCAGAAGTGGAAGATAAAAGGAGAAGTAAACTAAGCACAATCAATGTGCTCCCTAATAGAAAGGCAGAAGTAAAACAAAACAAACTTCATCTCAGACACAAATATATAAAAAGAGTAAACCCTTTTTGGACTAGACATTGATCCAAGTTAGGACTCTCCAATAGGAAGAACTGAAGCTAGAAGCAGGTAACATTTATTTTCCTCTTCCTGTAGGACTGCTTCTTCCTGCTGGAATGGTCTGGGCTCCTCTTGAGCCATGGTTTCTGTAAGAAACTCTTAGATTAATGGCTACATATTTGGATCTTACATAAAAAAAGTAATTTCCCAGTAGTTAGGGATAAATCAGTTGGGGAGGTGGAGATTAGCAGTACACTGCCAGACTCCATGGTGTAAATACCTCTACCTTTATTGATACTAAATTATAGAAAGTGGCATCATGGAAACTGTAGTGTTTATCACTCTATAAAAATTTCCAGTAAATGCCATGACCACTAAAAACTAAGAGCTGATCAATATTCAATGTTATTTATTACCAAACAATTTACAAAGCAACTGTCTGCAAATTCTTTCAAAAAGTTTATAGCAATAAGAATTTCATGTGGACTGCAGGCATGATTTAGTATGTTTGATATGATATGGCAGAGGTCCCCAAAAGAGTATTTCTAGGGCCTACTAAAGGAACATTCAAATATTTACCTGGCAAGGGATATGCCCTTAGAAGAGCATCTCACTATGATAAGGTAGACAAGAGAAGCACTCATTAATTACAGATGCCCCCTCTGCATGATCCTCAGAGGTTCATAGAACAAATTCAGGACAGAAACAGATCTCTGGGCTGGAAAGATGGCTCAGTAGTTAAAGGTGCTTGCTTGCAAAGCCTGCCAGTCCCTGTTTGATTCCTCAGTACCCATGTAAAGCCAGATACACAAAGTACTACATGTATATGGAGTTCATTTGCAGTGGCAAAAGGCCCTACCTTGCATGTGCGTGCGCGCGCGCACACACACACACACACACACACACACACACACACACATGCTTTCTCTCTCTCCCTCCCTCTTTCACATACATTCTCTCTCCCTCCCTCCCTCTCTTTCACACGCACATACATTCTCTCTCTCACACACACACTCAAACATACTCTCCCCTTCTCACACATACTCTCCCCCCCACTTCTCTCTCTCATGCACACACTTTTCTCCCTCTCTTGAGAGATGGGTACAGATCTGTTTAGAAACCAACTGTGCTATATATGTACATACATCCAGGTTGGTATAACTTCTTTTCTACATGCATTAATAACTTATATAGAAGTCAAAGCAAATTGGACTCACTGAAGCTAAAAAGGCCAATATTTTGGCCTGTGCCCCCAGGTCATGAGGTCACTGGAGATGGTGGGACACTTCTACACTGGCCCTCTGGTAAGTCACCTATCTTCCTGATCAGGCAGGATAGAGACCCAAACAAAAACATGGTGTACAGTCTGAAACAGGTGAGTCACTACTGAGCCGAAATCAGTCCGCCTGTCTTCCCAAAGACAGGAAAACTGCTTGGCCAGCATGGCCCTGACTCATCCTAATAGACAGACAGACCAGTACCAGAGAAGCTACAGGGCTACTCCCAGGTCCCTAAAGTCTCCTTTGGAGAGCCATTAGTGACTTCCAAAATTAATTCTTGATTAAATTTTGGCTATCTGCTTGGTGTTAAACAAGCAGAGAGAAATGTATAAACAAAGATAAAGGGAATCGTTCCCTTCTTTGGTAAACACTCTAACTGCCACATCTGTATGCCCCATTCAGCAGGAAATAATTCATGATATCACGTCATTGTCCTTTTCCCTCTAACAGCAGTTAGTGTCTTCTAATCAGAGGGGGAAATGAGACGGGGGTACAGTTAGGGTAACTGGACCCCTGAAGGTAAAAAAAAGGCAGGAAAGTTTGCACTTGCTAGAAATCAAAGATGATCTGACTTCTTATCTCTTGCCTAATTCCCTATACCTATTTTCCACAAACAGCCAGGACCCCTCCTGTGAGGGAGGTCTTTCATAGGATTTCAACATTGTGGTTGATCAAGTTCAGCCCCTAGAACTTGGTGCCAGGGCTAGCCTCTTTCTGAGACAGTCCCTGGCCCTATCCAACCAGCTGTCCCTCTGGTTCACCTGAGCTGGAAGACAGCCACCACTGTAAGGTTATAAATACTTCTTCAAGGGGAGGGCAGGCTCTCTGACTACTTGGGAACTTCTAGCTGTGGTTGAGTTTTTCCCTTGGCTGGGCCAGAGCTGGCTTGGCTTGGGCATAGGTCCAGGCCCTGCTGGAAGGGCCCCCTAGCCCTTCTTCTCCACATGGGTTCCTTTATCCCTTCCAGCCCTGTCTCCAAGGTCAGATTTGGAGACTGAGACCCTGGAGAGATTCCTTTCTCATACTCTTAATGTCATGTCCTCTCTGACAGGACAGCTAGCTACCCTGGGAGGAAGAAGGGCAGGATCCTTGTGCACTAGTAATGGTATCTGGTCCCCATGGCAAACTCTTTTGCTCTAAAATTGCATATAGATTAAGAACAGTCCATCTGGCAGACTCACAACCAGGACTCTGGTCTGTGGGTCTCCATCCATCAAGAAGACAACATACAGCTGGAGAGATGGCTTAGGAATTAAAATGCTTGCATGCAAAGCCAAAGGACCAAGGTCCAATTCCTCAGGACCCATGTAAACAGATGTACAAGGTGGTACATGCATCTGGAATTTGTTTACAGTGCCTTGAGGCCCTGGTAAAATAAAAAACATTTTTTTAAAAAAGGAGACAGCATAAAAGACAAAGAGGTGAGAAGAGAGCTGTGTCTGTGGTGTGAATGATGTATATAGTGCATTTTGTGTGTATGGCTTTTGCTGTGTGATACATGTGGTCTATATGTATTATAGTATGAGCAATGTGTGTGTTGTATGTGTGAAATATGTTCATTGGTATATGCTGTATGGTGCATGTGTGTTATGGCATGTGATGTATATGCCATGTATGAGGTATGTTGCATGGTATATATAGTGTGTAGTGTATATATATTGCAGTATACATACATAGGGACTGTGTGTGTGGCGTTTTGTGAAGGAGATGGCATTTTTGCACTATATGTTGATGGGAGAATGGACATTGACTTGGTGCATGACTATAAAGTGATTTTTCTTGGAGGAGATCAAGAAAAGGGAATGAGAAATTGAGATCAGAATGGGCGAGGGAACTGAAAAATAGGGCAATAACTGTGTTAACTGGGAAATGCAAAGATGCCTTCAAGGCCCCAGAATCCCCAAAATAACAAGTCTGAGTGAAGTCAGGAGAGAAGCTTTGCATCACAGCAACTCCTCTGGGGCCCTGAGGGCCCCCAACCCTCCTGAGGGGTGAAAGCAAATGATATGCTTACCACATAAGACTGTGAGCAACAGACTGGCAGGTGCTAAATCCAACAGTGTCTCAAGTGCCACAGCTGATGACCTCAGCTTGAAAAAGCCAAAGGCAGTTAAGTTTATTTCTTCAGAGAGGATATTGAGGCAGTTTAGGGTGACTGGACACCAAAACTAAAAGCAAATGTCCTTGAACCCACCCTAACAATCTCCACTTTGCAAGAGAAGGGTATGGCTTCTCTTTATCTCTTGTGGTCTAAATGCCTAGATTTGTTTCTCTTTAAATTTAACCAGAGTTCCTCTTTTCCTAGCATTAATATTCCTGAGGAATAAATTTTAACCTAGATTGGCCCCAATTCAGACATACAAACTTGATGTACAGGCTGGTTAGTGCAGCCCCCACTCAGAACCTATAAAAGAATCCAATCTGTGTCTCTAGATGGGCTTTGCACTGCTCCTGCCTTCTCACGGGCAGGAGACCTCTACTGTGGGCTTCTCAAGCCCCCTCTTGCCTCCTTGGGCAACAGTTCTACATTTCTTCTTTCTCTTAAGTACCCTTTCTCTTAAAGCTCTTCCTCCTAAAACTCTAAGCTATAATCAAACCTGTAGCTAATTATGTATTTGGTTATTTGCAAGGAGAGAGAGGGAGAAAGAAAGAAAGAATGGGCACACCTTTACCCAATGCAAATATACTCCAGATGATTGTGCCACTTTGTGTATCTGGTTTTAAGTGGCTACTGGGGAATCAAACCAGGATCATTGGGCTTTGCAGACAAATATCTTATCCATGAAGCAATCTCTTCAGCCCATAGCCTATAATGCCTATATATATATATTTTAAAACATTTCTAAGCTGTAATAAAACCTGTCAACTTTAAAAAATAATACATAAATGAAAAGTAAAAAAAAATAGAAATGAAGTATGGCAGAGCTGTAGAGAAACTGAAGCCCTTGCACATTGTTGGTGGGAATTTGAAATGGGGCAGCCACTTTAGAAAACAATATGGTGATTCCTTAAAATATTAAACGTAGAGAAACCAGAAGTATAGATCAGTGGTAAAGCATGAATGCGATAGAGATAAGGGCCAGAGTTCCATCCCCACAACCACCAAAAAAATAAATAAATAAAAGGAAAAGGAAAAATGAATGAAAGGAACAAGGGAAAGGACCCTAGTGTCAATGGATGGATAAACAGAAATTCTAAGACATGCTACAAAATGAATGGATGAGCCTTGAGAACACCATGCTAAGTAAAATAAGCTGATTACAAAAAGAAATATTGCATGATTCCATTTGTAAGAGGTACCAAGAAAAATCAACTTTATAGAAATAGAATACAAGTATAATTGCCAGAAGCTGAGAAGGTGAATGAGGAGCTGCTTAGGAGATGGAGCTTTGGTTTTCAAAAGCTCTGGAGATGATGGCAGTGATGGTTGTTGAACAGTGTGAATGAAATCAACACTACTGATTGCTATACTTAAATTAGTTAAGAGGGTAAATTTTATGTTATGTGTATTTTTCTACAACTAAAAATTTAATGATATTTTGTTGTTTCCTGCCCAGACACAAACACTAACAGCCTATGTCTTCCTATGTGTTACACATATAACTCAGTGAGACCCTACCTTAGAAAACCATGCTTTCCCCTGCCATGATGAAACTTCCCTCAAGACTGTAAACCAAAACAAATACCTTTTCTCCTATCAACTGCTTTTGTTTGGGTGCTTTGTCCCAGCAACAAAAAGCTAATGACAACACAAGGCATCTAAAGTCCCCAGTCACATCCTCTATCTCCATCCAAGAGTAACTACTATTGTAAATTTAGCCTTTATCATCCCTTCCTTTTAATTAAACTCTTGAATTTTTTTTACAGATTTTTTTTAATTTTTAAATTTTTATTAACATTTTCCATGATTATGAAAAAATATCCCATGGTAATTCCCTCCCTCTCTCCCCCCACTGTCCCCTTTAAAATTCCATTCTCCATCATATTACCACCCCATTACAATCATTGTACTTAACATATATACAATATCAATCTATTAAGTATACTCCTCCCTTCCTTTCTCTTCCCTTTATGTCTCCTTTTTAACTTACTGGCCTCTGCTACCAAGTATTTTCCTTCTCAGGCAGAAGCCCAATCATCTGTAGCTAGGATCCACATATGAGAGAGAACATGTGGCGCTTGACTTTCTGGGCCTGGGTTACCTCACTTAGTATAATCCTTTCCAGGTCCATCCATTTTTCTGCAAATTTCATAACTTCATTTTTCTTTACCGCTGAGTAGAACTCCATTGTATAAATGTGCCACATCTTCATTATCCACTCATCTGTTGAGGGACATCTAGGCTGGTTCCATTTCCCAGCTATTATAAAT
Source organism: Jaculus jaculus (assembly GCF_020740685.1). Classification (NCBI taxonomy): domain Eukaryota; kingdom Metazoa; phylum Chordata; class Mammalia; order Rodentia; family Dipodidae; genus Jaculus; species Jaculus jaculus. The sequence goes on from NC_059107.1 coordinate 67,035,995, forward strand.
TGAGCAGCAATAAACATGGTAGAGCACGTACTTCTAAGGAAATGAGATGAGTCCTTTGGATATATGCCTAGGAGTGCTATAGCTGGGTCATATGGTAGATCAATCTTTAGCTGTTTTAGGAACCTCCACACTGTTTTCCACAATGGCTGGACCAGATTGCATTCCCACCAGCAGTGCAGAAGGGTTCCTCTTTTTCCACATCCCCGCCAACATTTATGATCATTTGTTTTCATGATGGTGGCCAATCTGACAGGAGTGAGATGGAATCGCAATGTGGTTTTAATCTGCATTTCCCTGAGGACTAGTGACGTACAACATTTTTTTAGATGCTTATATGCCATTCGTATTTCTTCCCTTGAGAATGCTCTATTTAGCTCCATAGCCCATTTTTTGATTGGCTTGTTTGATTCCTTATTATTTAACTTTTTGAGTTCTTGGTATATCCTAGATACTAATCTTCTATCAGATATATAGCTGGCGAAGATTTTTTCCCATTCTGTAGGTTGCCTCTTTGCTTTTTTCACTGTGTCCTTTGCAGTGCAAAATCTTTGTAATTTCATGAGGTCCCAGTGATTAATCTGTGGTTTTATTGCCTGAGAAATTGGGGTTGTATTCAGAAAGTCTTTGCCAAGACCAATATGTTGAAGGGTTTCCCCTATTGTTTCCTCTAGCAGTTTCATAGTTTCAGGTCTCATGTTCAAGTCTTTAATCCATTTGGACTTAATTCTTGTGCATGGCGAGAGAGAAGAATCAATTTTCGTCCTTCTGCAGATATATATCCAGTTTTCAAAACACCATTTGCTGAAGAGGCTGTCTTTTCTCCAGTGAATATTTTTGGCATTTTTATCGAATATCTGGTGGCTATAGCTACTTGGGCTTACATCTGGGTCCTCTATTCTGTTCCACTGATCTACATGTCTGTTTTTGTGCCAGTACCATGCTGTTTTTGTTACTATGGCTCTGTAGTATAGGTTAAAATCAGGTATGGTGATACCACCAGCCTTATTTTTGTTGCTCAGTATTATTTTAGATATTCGAGGTTTTTTGTGATTCCAAATGAATTTTTGGATTGTTTTTTCTATTTCCATGAAGAAAGCCTTTGGAATTTTGATAGGGATTGCATTAAATGTGTAGATTGCTCTTGGTAAGATTGCCATTTTCACAATATTGATTCTTCCAATCCAGGAACAAGGGATGTTTCTCCACTTTCTAGTGTCTTCTGCAATTTCTCGCATGAGTGTTTTAAAGTTCTCATTGTAGAGATTCTTTACTTCCTTGGTTAGGTTTATTCCAAGGTACTTTATTTTTTTTGATGCAATTGTGAATGGGAGTGATTCTCTGATTTCATCCTCTGTGTGTTTGTTGTTAGCATATATGAAGGCTACTGATTTCTGTGTATTCATTTTGTATCCTGCTACATTGCTGTAGGTTTTGATCAGCTCTAACAGTTTGCTAGTAGAGTCTTTAGGGTCCTTTATGTATAGAATCATGTCATCTGCAAATAATCATAACTTGATCTCTTTCTTTCCAATTTGTATCCCTTTTATGTGTGTCTCTTGCCTTATTGCTATGGCTAAGACTTCCAAAACTATATTAAATAAAAGCGGGGACAGTGGACACCCTTGTCTTGTTCCTGATTTTAGTGGAAAAGCTTCCATTTTTTTCCCCATTTAGTAATATGTTGGCTGTAGGCTTGTCGTAAATAGCCTTTATTGTATTGAGATATGTTCCTTCTATTAAACTCTTGAATTTTTATGCTTCCCTAAACTTTATATTGTTACTACATTATGTGTATCCTGCTTTCTTTTCTTTGTTGTGTATTGATTTGTGTCCTCCAGATAAGATGTGAGTTCTAACCCCTGTTACCTCAGAATGGGACCTCATTTGGAAATAGGGTCTTTGAAAAGATAAAGGTGAAATGAGATAATAAGGGTGGGAATTAGTGCAGTATGACTAGAGTGCTTATCAAAAGGGAAAATTTGACTCAGAAAGACACAAACTGGGAGTAGGCCATGTGAAGCCTAGAGTGACACTACTAGAAGCCAGGTAGGTGACAATAACCACACCCCTCCTTACCACCTTCCAAGGTGAGACAGCCCTGTGGAACCTCTGTGTCAACTTGTAGCCTCCAGAGCTGTGGCACATATTTGTGTTGTAAACGTCACCTAATGGGTGATCTTATCCATCATTCAATGCTGTGTACTTGAAACTGGTTTGCAAGTGGAGATGAGACCACTTATTTTCTGTGCCATATCCCACATGTACTACAGCCCATCCATCTGGCCTTGAAAAGTTATATGGCTTGCTTTAGTCCTCTTTGCTGTTGTGTTTTGTTTTGTTTGGGTTTGATTTCTTTTTCTTTCTTTTTTTTTTTTTTTCTTTATCTTTTGGTGTTTTGAGGTGGGGGTCTCGCTCTAGCCCAGGCTGACCAGGATTTCACTATGTAGTCTTAGGGTGGCCTCAAACTCTCAGTGATCCTCCTACCTCTGCCTCCCAAGTGCTGGGATTAAAGGTGTGCACTAACACCCCAGCTCTTGTTTGGGTTTTGATTTTTGTGACAAGGTCCACCTGTGCCTTCTGAGTTCTACGATTACATGCCAAGATTCCTTATGAGTTTGTGTTACTATTTTTTTTTCTGTTTTTTCGAGGTTGGGTTTCACTCTAACTCATGATGACCTGGAATTTACTATGTAGTCTCAGGATAGCCTTGAACTCATGGTGATTCTCCCACCTCTGCCTCCCCAAGTGCTAGGATTAAAGGTGTGTGCCACCATGCCCTGCTTTTGTGTTTATATATATACACACACACACACATACACACACACACATATATATACATACATATATATATATTTAATGTAAAAGGTACTGTCTTGAATCTCCTGACACAGTAAACCCTAGGAGTGGAATTGCCATGGGTAAACACAGTCTGAAACTGAGTAGTTGCAGCTACAGCAATAACACACTTGGCAAGATAACTCTAAATTTCTCTGCCAGGCAGTAAAGCTTACACTTAGCAACAGACAGTGAGCCCTCTTTCTGCCCTACATTCTCCTAAACACTGGATATATGTCTTTCATTTTTGCCAATCTGATGAGTGGCTTTAATTTGTATTTTCCTTATTTTTAATGAGGTCAATCATCTTTTATAAAGTTTTTGGCAATGCATGTTTTGTTTAGTTCAAAATAACCTGTTTATATTTTCCTTGCCTTTTTTCTTACTTATTTCTGGCAGTTCTTTATATATTGTGGACTCTAATTTCACACTGGTTATAGGTTTTGCAAATATCTTGTAATTGTCCTGCTGTTTATCTTTTTTTTTTATTTACAGTGTCTTTTATGAGCAAAAGTTTTTTTCTTTCCTTTTAAATAGGCATTATTATTACTACTGTTACTTTTGCTATTATTTTTAGAGCAGTTTCAGGTTCACAGCAAAGTTGAGCAGAAGGTACAGAGAGTTCCCAGATACCTGCTGGTGGAATTGTTCAGGCTCCCTGAAGCATACATTGGCTAGGAGACAGAGCTTAGGCAAGCCCTGGCCAGGTGCCTGCCATTCTGGCCAGGAATCCTGGCCAAAAGTCAACAAGTTCCAGGATGAAAGCACTGGGAGAGGTTGGGGGAGGGCAAGGAGCTTGAGGAAATGCTTGGGGATGGGAGACATGCTCAGGATGTTTACTGCGGTGTTTTTGCAGATATACACACATATGTCAATATTCTTTTTTTTTTTTTGGTTTTCTAAGGTAGGGTCTCACACTAGCTCAGGCTGACCTGGAATTCACTATGTGTTCTCAGGGTGGCCTCGAACTCTCAGCGATCCTCCTACCTCTGCCTCCCGAGTGCTGGGATTAAAGGTGTGTGCCACCACGCCCGGCTTCAATATTCATTTTAAAATTCATCAAATTAGCCGGGTGTGGTAGTGCACACCTTTAATCCTAGCACTCAGGAGGCACAGGTAGGAGGATCGCCGTGCGTTCAAGGCCACCCTGAGACTACATAGTGAATTCCAGGTCAGCCTGGACCAGAGTGAAACCTTACCTCAAAACAAAACAAAACAAAACAAAACAAAAAAATCATCAAGTTAGACACTTTCAATGTGTACAGTTTGCAAAGTAGGTGACAATTTTCAGTATTAACAGACAGATCCCATTCTGGTAGCAGATGCCTGAAATCCTAGCACTTGGTACTGAGGAAGGAGGATTGTAAGTTCAAAGCCTGCATAGGTTATATAGTGAGACCCTAACTCAAAAAAATCTAAAAGAGGGCTGGAGAAATGGCTTAGAGGTTAAGGTGCATGGCTGCGAAGCCTACAGACCCAGGTTTGATTCTCCAGGTCCCACAGAAGCCAGATGCTCATAGTGGCACATGCATCTGGAGTTCGTATGCAGTGGCTAGAAGTCTTGGTGCAGCCATTCTCTTTCTCTCTCTCTGACTGTAATAAATAAATAAAAATAAAATATTTTTAAAATTCTAAAAGAAAGAAAAAGGAGAGACAGAGAAGGAAGGAGAGAGAATAAAGAGAAAGAGAGGAAAGAAGGAAGGAAGGAAAGAAGGGAGGAAGAAAGGGAGGTTATTCTCTAAAACATTCATAATACTGGTTGCAGGATCATGAAGAGTCTTAATTTCACTTTTTGCGTTTTCTGTTTACTTTTGGTTTGTTTGTTTGTTTGTTTCAAGGTAGAGTCTTGCTGTAGCCAAGGCTGACCTGCAACTCACTCTGTAGTCTCAGACTGGCCTCAAACTCACAGCCATCCTCCTACCTCTGCCTCCTGAGTGCTGTAATTAAAGGATTGAGCCACTATGCCCAGCTCTCTTTGTTTTTTGTGTGTGTTTTTTCATTTTTTTGCTTTTAGTTCAAAATTTGCAAAACTGAAGGAGGGATCTTATCTTTTGTTAAAAGAAAGCAATTTTCACAGTTCATATTTAGCCATTGTGGTGGTTTGATTCAGGGGTTCCCCCTCCCATAAATTTAGGTGTTCTGAATGCTGATAGACATTTGGGAATTGATATCTCCAGAAGGCAGTGTGTTGTTGGGAGTAGGCTTATGGGTGTTATAGCCAGTTTCCCCATGCCAGTGTTTGGCACACTCTCCTGTTGCTATGGTCCCCCTTATGTTGGCCATGGGGTGATGTCCACCCTCTGCTCATGCCATTGTTTCCCCGGCCATCATGGAGCTTCCCCTTGAGCCGGTAAGCCAAAATAAACCTCTTTCTTTCCCCACAAGCTGCTCTTGCTTGGATGATTTCTAGCAGCAACGTGAACCTGACTGCAACAGTAAAGCGGTACCAAGGAGTGGGATTGCTGCTAGATACCTTTATGTGGCTTTGGCCTTTTGGAGCTGATTTGCAAGAAGAATGTGGAAGGATTTGAAACCTTGGCTTAAGAGACGCCTTGTAGTGCTATAAGTAGAGCTTGATGGACTATTCTGGTCAGAGCTGCAAGACTTTTTAATGCAGTAAGTACTATGGACTGTGAGGTTTGGCTTATGAGGGTGAGAAAGAGCTTCACTTGGACTGGGCTTGAAACAGTTTGTGTGAGAAGCTTGCTCATGTGAGAAGCTCAACCCCTGCCCTGAGAAGTTGTGCAGGGTTGCTTTGAATAGAAATGAACTGATATGAGCAGAAGGATATGGCGCAGAAAAAAAAAAAAATCTTTGGGTGAACTGCTGCCCATTCAGCTGCAAGGAAGATATTACAACCTTTGAGACTGGGCCAGCTGACCTGCACTGGGGCAACAGGAAGAATGTAGACTCTTTTGGAGGGGCCTGAGTGCTCAAGGAGTGTCCTGCTCTTCAAGGTCTGCTTTATTCCAACCTGTATCAACAAACTATCATCCTACCTGATATTGTGGAGTACAAGAAATGCACGAAAGATCATTGAGTTTGTAACATGGTCTTGTGTTTTGGAAATGGCCATGGGCAGTGTGAAGCAGGTTTGCTGGATGCCTGCATAGAGACCCCCATGGGGCCATGAGGATGACTATGCATTGCAGTGGAGATCCAGTGGAGATGCCAAGACCATGAGATGGCTGCCAAGGAGAGCTGCTGGCCCCAATGAAGTTTTCCAGGACTGTGAGTAGACTAGCCGGAGGGGCAGAATTGGAATGTCACAGACTTGTTGCTGGCTAGAATTATTGGACTTGGAGATTTGTCACTAGAGTTGTTTGACTTGAAGCTACAGAATTTGATGCTTGCCCTGGTTGTTTAAATCTTGTATTGGTGGAATATTTCTTTGCTATGCCCATGCCATCTTTTGTAGTGTGAATGTTTATTCTGTGCCATTATGGGTTTTTGGAGGTTATTTTTTGGTATTATGGCTCAGTTAAAAGACCTTGGATTATGGGGATATATGAGCATAATTAGGATTGATAAAAACTATGAGGACTTTATATAAGGAAGCTCTGGGTAAAAAGAGCTGCTTATTTTCTTCCACTTGGCTGCCAGAGCTGCTTGCTGCCTTCCAGCATGGATTAAAGACCAGTGCAGATTGAAGACCAGCATTAACTGAAGAACCGAGTGGATCGAAACCCAGCAACTCCTCAGGAAGCCTCCAGGCCTTCAGTGCCAGATTGGGACTGCTGAGGCATCTGGCCATGTGGATTGAGCAGCTACCAGATTCCTTGATTCTCGGGCCTGCAACTGCTATTGGACTGCTGTAAGTTAATCCAATAAATTCCCTTTTGAAAATAATTCATTCTAGCAGTTCTGTTCCTTTAGAGAACCCTGACTATTACAGATTTTGGATTGATAAAAACTATGGGGACTTTTAAAGTTGGGCTGAATGCATTGTATTTTACATCATGTGTGGTTATCAGTTTATGGGGGCCAGGGTTGGAATGTGGTGGTTTGATTCAGGTGTCCCCCATAAACTTAGGTGTTGTGAATGCTAGGTTCCCAGCTGATGGAGATTTGGGAATTAATGTCTCCTGGAGGGAATGTATTGTTGGGGGTGAGTTTATGGGTATTATGGTCAGTTTCCCCATGCCAGTGTTTGGCACCCTCTTCTGTTCCTGTTGCCCACCTTAGGTGGGCCAGGGGATGATGTCCATCCTCTGCTCATGCCATAGTTTTCCCCTGCCATCAAGGAGCTTCCCCTTGAGTCTATAAGCCAAAATAAACCTCTTTTTTTCCCCACAAATTGCTCTTGGTTGGGTGAATTCTATCAGAAATGCAAACCTGACTACAACAGCCATCTTCATTTGGGTTGAATCATAACAGAAAAGAAAGTTTCTGTTCAAGATCCTCACTTTAGCACTGAGCCAGGTGCAAAGCACCCTCCCTGGTCTGAGACCCACAGCCAACCTCTCACCCAAGTAGAACACTGGCTCTCCTGCAGGCACACAACAATGTTTCACTCCTCTACACAGGACCCTGAGAATCCGTCTATCTTTAAACAAAGATTGAAAAAAATGTGAAGGGATTCCTTAATTCATCACCTTCAACCAATTCATCTACCTGTTAACTCGTGAGAATTACAAGTATGAAATACTTGAAATTTGTAATTTGAAATTTGTAACATTTAATGGAACAACTCATATGTTCAAAAATTAGGTCAAGTAACATGCCTTAGTGTATTAAAACATGACTTAATAAAACTTATGGGAACAAGAGCTGCAGCACACTCTTGCATTTAGTATTAACTCCTAGTGCAAGAGTGTGGTGCAGATCTTTGTGTTTTCTGATACTTTAAATTTTCCCAAAGTACAGTGAGACACAGATGCACATGCATGAAGTCCCAGCACTCAGGAGACTAAGATGGGAGAATCACTTGAACCCAGGTGTTTGGGGCCAGATTGACAGTAAGACACTAGCTCAAAAAAATCAAAACCAACTTTCATAATAAAAAAGTAAGTGTCTGGCATGGTGGCACAAGCCTTTGATCCCAGCACTTGAGAGGCAGAGGAAGGATTGCCATCTGAGTTCATGGCCAGCCTGAGACTGCATAGTGAATTCCAGGTCATGCTGAGCTAGAGCAAGACCCTACCTTTGAAAACAAAAGAAAAAAAAAACAAACATTTAGCAGGGAATGATGACACACACCTTAATCCCAGTTCAGGAAGCAGAGGTCGAGGGTCACTGTGAGTTTGAGGCTATCAGCCTGGGCTAGTGAGACCCTACCTACAAAACAAAACAAAGAACTTCCGGTTGAGATGGCAGCATAGGTACCACGCCAAAGCAGCCTGGGGGGAAAACAGACCAAAATAACTCAGCAAAATACACACTTTTACTAAAAAGTGAGGTGTATAGGAAATTGAAGCAGCAGCAGAGAAGTAGAAGAGTGCAAGAGCATCCAGAGCCTGCACAGGCCGGCAAAAGCAGCCCCGGGCAGTTCCGCCAACCAAGGCGGCGGAGCACCAGAAAGCCACCAGGCTCGGCTTCAGCCACAGGAAAAGCCAGGTGCGGGAGCTTCCCCTCACACCAGCGCTCTCCGCAACTCAGGAAACGTGAGGGGAGAGCGGCAGCGAGCAACGGAGAGGCAGACCGCGAGGTAGAAGAACACGTGGAACAGCGAGACAACCAGAGCAGCTGCGGCTCTCTCCCCTCCCCCACTGCCTGAGCCCAGCTCCAGCGAACAGAGCAGCGGTCTGGGAACACAGCCACGCCAACTTGGGCTGACAGCGGGACCAAAGCAGGAGCAGATTTCGGCAGCAACTTCAGCAGCTCCAGAACCGGTACCAGCAGCCCCAGCAGCAGCAGACCCAGGAGTGGCAGCAGCGGCAGACCCAGCAGCAGCAGCTTCAGCAACAGCAGTGGCTCCAGAAGTGGCAGCTACAGCAGCAGCAGCAGAGGCAACAGCAGCAGTGGGCCCAGCAGCAGCAGCTTCAGCTGCTGACAGACCCAGCAGAGGCAGCTTTCGCAGCAGCAGTTCCAGCAGCGGGGGTGTGATCTGCAGGGCCACAGTTGCCAGGCTCAGATAGCCCCACAGGAAAAGACAGTGCCCAGCTCCAGAAATCAGAACAGCAGCCTGACGACCAGGCAGCAACTTGACAGAGACCAAAATCATCCAAGGTAACTGGGATTGCACCAGGTAAGGGTCTCACTTGGTCACAAGCTGACTTGGATCCCTCAATAGACCAGAAATCTTAACCTCTATGGTGATAGAGGATCTGGTTGTTATAATAACTACTCTTGCATACATACTTGGGGCTGTTTTTGATTGGATGGGTACAGTGTTTAGTTAACTTTTAGAATCTACCTGTATTTTATTTCACTCAGCCTACTTGAATACTCCCATAGCAGGGAAACTCAACCCCTAGGAGCACCTTTGTAGATACTGTGAGTCTTAAGAGCCACATCTAACACCTTAAGCTCCTACCCTGAAAATATATAACATCAAATCAATTGATACAGCTAAGAATACCCAGCTAGCTAGAAAATCCAAGCAGTAACTTAATCGAAGATGCAAAAATATATACATTATAACACAAGAAACACTAAAAAGCAAGACGATATAAGTCCACCTAAAAGTATTAATGCATCAGAAATGACCTCCAGTGAGAATGACTTAGAGGAAATGCCTGAGAAAGATTTCAAAAGAATGATTGTAAATATGTTCAAAGAAGTCAGAGAACAAATCAAAGGAGTCAAAGAGGAACTTAAAGAGGAAATCAAACGAATCAAGGAAGACGCAGGACACCAATTTCATGAAATAAAGAAGGCAATATAAGACAGAAATAAGGAAATAAAAATAATAAAGAAAATCCAGTGAGAATAACTAGCAATGAAGAACACACTTAATGAAATAAAAATCTCTGTAGACAATCTCACCAGTAGAATGGATGAAGGAGAGGACAGAATATCTAAGCAAGAAGACCAGGTGGCAGATCTAATACAGTCCAACAAAGAGAAATACAAACATATAGAAAAGTATTAGTGGAAATTTCAAGATATTCGGGACACTATGAAAAGATCAAATATAAGAATTCAGGGCATAGTAGAAGGAGAAGAATTCCACTCCAAAGGTATAGTAGGATCTTCAACAAAATCATAGAAGAAAATTTCCCCCAAATTGGGAAAGAGGTGCCAATGCAGATACAGGAAGCCTTTAGAACCCCAGCCAGACAAAACCTGGAAAGAACCTCTGCTCGCTATATTATAATCAAACTTCCAAACACATACACCAAAGAAAAAATATTGAAAGCAGTTAGAAAAATCAAGTTACCTACAAAAGTAAGCCCATCAGGATTACAGCAGATTATTCAACACAAACTTTTAAAGCCAGAAGGCCCTGGAGTGATATATTCCAAGTTCTGAAAGATAACAACTGTCAACCAAGGTTACTTTATCATGCAAAGTTATCCATTCAAATAGATAGAGAAATAAGGACATTCCATGACAAAAGTAGGCTGAAGGAGTATTCGAAGACAAAACCAGCTCTACAGAAAATACCTGAGAGAATCCTCCATGCTGAAGAAAAGGAAAAGCACACATACAAGGACCCTAGAAAAAACAAGCAATACTCAAATACTAGTTATCACAAGAGAGCACAGGTAAAATGGAACCACAAAAAAAAAAAAAAAAAAAGGCGAACATAAATACACACCTTTCAATAATATCTCTGAATATCAATGGCCTCAATGGCCCAACCAAAAGACAGGTTTGCAGACTGGTTTAAAAGCAGGATCCTACAATTTGTTGTACTAAGAAACTCACCTTTCTACAAAGGATAGACATTATCTTAGGGTGAAAGGTAGGAAAACGGTGTTTCAAGCAAATGGGCCTAGAAAACAAGCAGGGGTTGCTATCCTAATATCTGACAAGATAGACTTCAGTCCAATGTTAGTGTTAGTCAAGAAAGATAAGGAAGGTCACTTTATGTTGATTAAGGGCACACTCCAACAGAAGGACATTACAATCCTAAACATATATGCACCTAACATGTGGGCTCAGAAATTCATCAAACAAACACTATTAGAACTAAGGTCACAGATAACACCAAACACAGTGGTGGTGGTTGACTTTAACACCCCACTGTCATCAATTGACAGGTCATCCCAGGAAAAAATAAACAGAGAGGCATCTAGACTAAATGAGGTCATTGAAGGAATGGACCTAACAGTCCATATATACAGGACATTTCATCCAAAGGCTGCAGAATATACATTCTTTTCAGCAGCACATGGAACATTCTCTAAAATAGACCATATATTAGGACACAAAGCAAATCTTAACAAATTCAGGAAAATTGAAATAATTCCTTGCATTCTATCTGACCACAATGGAATTAAACTACAAATCAGTAGCAAGAAAGGCTATAGAGCATACACAAAATCATGGAAACTAAACAATACACTTCTAAATAATGAATGGGTCAATGAAGAAATCAAGAAGGAAATCAAAAAATTTATAGAGTCAAACGATAATGAGAACACAACATATCAAAATATCTGGGACATAATGAAGGCAGTTCTAAGAGGTAACTTTATAGCCTTAAGTGTCTATATTAAGAAATTAGAGCCTGGCGTGGTGGCGCACGCCTTTAATCCCAGCACTTGGGAGGCAGAGGTAGGAGGATCGCCATGAGTTTGAGGCCACCCTGAGACTACATAGTTAATTCCAGGTCAGCCTGGGCTAGAGTGAGACCCTACCTCGAAAAACCAAAAACAAAAACAAAAAAAAAAAAAGAAATTAGAAAGATCGCAAGTAAATGACCTAATGCTTCACCTTAAAGCTTTGGAAAAAGAAGAACAAGGCAAACCAAAAATTAGTAGGCGGAAGAAATAATAAAGATTATGGCAGAAATTAATGAAATAGAAACAAACAAAAATCCAAAGAATTAATGAAACAAAGAGTTGGTTCTTTGAAAGGATAAACAACATTGATAAACCCTTAGCAAATCTGACCAAAAGAAAGAGAGAAGAGACACACCTTAATAAAATCAGAGATGAACAAGTTAAGTAACATCACAACAGACTCCAGAGAAATTCAAAAAATCATAGGGACATACTGTAAAAGCATATACTCCACAAAGTATGAAAATCTGAAAGAAATGGATGATTTCCTTGATTTATATGACCTACCTAAATTAAATCAAAATGAGATTAATCACTTAAATAAACCTATACCAAACATGGACATTTGACCAGTTATTAATAATCTCCCAACTATAAAAAGACCAGGCCCAGATGGATTCAATGCTGAATTTTACCAGACCTTTAAGGGAGAGCTAACACCATTGCTTCTTAAGCTTTTCCAGGAAATAGAAAAAGAAGGAATTCTACCAAACTCCTTCTATGAAGCCAGCATCACCCTGATACCAAAACCAGGCAATGAGAGAACAAAAAAAGAAAATTACAGACCAATCTCCCTCATGAACATAGATGCAAAACTTCTCAAGAAAATATTGGCAAACAGAATACAAGAGTATATGAAAAACATCATTCACCCTGACCAAGTAGGCTTTATCCCAGAGATGCAGGGATGGTTCAATATACACAAATCTATAAAAGTAATACATTATATAAACGGGTTGAAGGACAAAAATCACATGATCATCTCATTGGATGCAGAGAAAGCATTTGACAATATCCAACATCCCTTCATGATAAAAGTCCTACAGAGACTGGGAATAGAAGGAACATATCTCAATATAATAAAAGCTATTTATGACAAGCCTACAGCCAACATATTACTAAATGGGGAAAAAATGGAAGCTTTTCCACTAAAATCAGGATCAAGACAAGGGTGTCCACTGTCCCCACTTTTATTTAATATAGTTTTGGAAGTCTTAGCCATAGCAATAAGGCAAGAGACACACATAAACAGGATACAAATTAGAAAGGAAGAGATCAAGTTATCATTATTTGCAAATGACATGATTCTATACATAAAGGCCCCTAAAAACTCTACTAGCAAACTGTTAGAGCTGATCACAACCTAAAGCATGTAGCAGGATACAAAATAAATACACAGAAATCAGTAGCCTTCATATATGCTAACAACAAACACACAGAGGATGAAATCAGAGAATCACACCCATTCACAATTGCATCAAAAAATAAATAATTAAATAAATAAAGTACCTTGGAATAAACCTAACCAAGGAAGTAAAGAATCTCTACAATGAATACTTTAAAACACTCATGCGAGAAATTGCAGAAGACACTAGAAAGTGGAGAAACGTCCCCTGTTCCTGGATTGGAAGAATCAATATTGTGAAAATGGCAATCTTACCAAGAGCAATCTACACATTTAATGCAATCCCTATCAAAATTCCAAAGGCATTCTTCATGGAAATAGAAAAAACAATCCAAAAATTCATTTGGAATCACAAAAAACCTCGAATATCTAAAATAATACTGAGCAACAAAAATAAGGCTGGTGGTATCACCATACCTGATTTTTCACCTATACTGCAGAGTCATGGTAACAAAAACAGCATGGTACTGGCACAAAAACAGACATGTAGATCAGTGGAACAGAATAGAGGACCCAGATGTAAGCCCAAGTAGCTATAGCCACCAGATATTCGATAAAAATGCCAAAAATATTCACTGGAGAAAAGACAGCCTCTTCAGCAAATGGTGTTTTGAAAACTGGATATATATCTGCAGAAGGACGAAAATTGATTCTTCTCTCTCGCCATGCACAAGAATTAAGTCCAAATGGATTAAAGACTTGAACATGAGACCTGAAACTCTGAAACTGCTAGAGGAAACAATAGGGGAAACCCTTCAACATATTGGTCTTGGCAAAGACTTTCTGAATACAACCCCAATTTCTCAGGCAATAAAACCACAGATTAATCACTGGGACCTCATGAAATTACAAAGATTTTGCACTGCAAAGGACACAGTGAAAAAAGCAAAGAGGCAACCTTCAGAATGGGAAAAAATCTTCGCCAGCTATATATCTGATAGAAGATTAGTATCTAGGATATACCAAGAACTCAAAAAGTTAAATAATAAGGAATCAAACAAGCCAATCAAAAAATGGGCTATGGAGCTAAATAGAGCATTCTCAAGGGAAGAAATACGAATGGCATATAAGCATCTAAAAAAATGTTGTACGTCACTAGTCCTCAGGGAAATGCAGATTAAAACCACATTGCGATTCCATCTCACTCCTGTCAGATTGGCCACCATCATGAAAACAAATGATCATAAATGTTGGCGGGGATGTGGAAAAAGAGGAACCCTTCTGCACTGCTGGTGGGAATGCAATCTGGTCCAGCCATTGTGGAAAACAGTGTGGAGGTTCCTAAAACAGCTAAAGATTGATCTACCATATGACCCAGCTATAGCACTCCTAGGCATATATCCAAAGGACTCATCTCATTTCCTTAGAAGTACATGCTCAACCATGTTTATTGCTGCTCAATTTATAATAGCTGGGAAATGGAACCAGCCTAGATGTCCCTCAACAGATGAGTGGATAATGAAGATGTGGCACATTTATACAATGGAGTCCTACTCAGCAGTAAAGAAAAATGAAGTTATGAAATTTGCAGAAAGATGGATGGACCTGGAAAGGATTATACCAAGTGAGCTAATCCAGGCCCAGAAAGCCAAGCGCCACATGTTCTCTCTCATATGTGGATCCTAGCTACAGATGACTGGGCTTCTGCGTGAGAAAGAAAATACTTGGTAGCAGAGGCCAGTATGTTAAAAAGGAGACATAAAGGGAAGAGAAAGGAAGGGAGGAGGATACTTAATAGGTTGATATTGTATATATGTAAGTACAATGATTGTGATGGAGAGGTAATATGATGGAGAATGTAATTTCAAAGGGGAAAGTTGGGGCGGGGAGAGGGAGGGAATTAACATGGGATTTTTTTATAATCATGGAAAATGCTAATAAAAAATAAAGTAAAATTTAAAAAGGGGTGGAGGAGGTATTACCATGGTATATTTTTTATAATCATGGAAAATGTTTAATAAAATTGAGAAAAATTAAAAAAATTAAAAATAAACAAAATAACAAACAAAACAAAACAATGAGATGGTCTTGCTACTTGACCTGGAGCTAGTCCGCTTACTACTTGTTACTTCAGTTCCCCCAATAATCGTTCAAGATGGCTACAGAAACCTTGCAGGTGGTTGTGATGCCATGGGCCAGCACAGGAGGTTCTTAGCAGTTCCCATGGCACAGCAAATATCGGGGATTACAACTGCTCTCCTTGCTCTGTCTTAGCTTCAAAGTAGTAAAAAGAATAGAATGGATTTAAGAACAACTATGCTTCGCATTTTTTTAAGGTTCAAAACAGAAAGTTGATTAATCTCTGAAACACCAAGCCAGTTTCTGGAATTGAAAGTTTTAAAAGGTTTCTCTTCATGAGTCTCAGAAATTGTCTCTTGCCACCAACCACAAACAGCCTCTGTCCTGCCTATCCCATAGCAGCTGCCCCCTTCTCCCCTCACCCATAGCCTCTGAAGTGAATTATCCTACTCATCTATCTAGAAGGTGCTCTGTCCTTCTCTTCTTTGCTCCTTTTCTACAGACCCTGGAGTACCTTCCATGCCTTCCTCTTGCTTAGCTTCCCCTTTCCCCACCACATACCAGCCTTGTCTTCTTGCCAGCATTCTGGATGACCCCTAGTCTGGAGACTGAGCAGCTTAATCTCACTTCCTTGCTCCTCTGTTTCCTCATCTGTATAGCAGTGCTGGTTTCCTCAAACCTATATGGCTCAAGGGGATGTTGTGAGGGTCCAATTTGAGAACAGATTAGAATGTGCCTTATAACGTGAACATCAAACTCACACCAACAGCCCAAATTTCCCTAGTTGAGTGCATCCTCTGAGAAGAGGCATCCTCCCACCATTCTGAAGGTGGGCTCTAGCTCCTAGAAACAGCTATGGACTTTATAATGACTGCTATTGCACGGCTGGGCCTCATGGCCACTGAATCTTTTCCAAGCAAGCTTCTTCCCCTCCCTTGAGGTGAGTTCTTGGCAGCCAAGACCTTGTATTCATTTTCACCTTCTATTTATACTTTGCTCAAAAAATCCACATGGTATCCACTGCTCATTACCAGTTTGTTAGCTCTCTTTATGTGTGTGCTGAGGTGTGTGGAGGGGGTGGGGAGAAGCGATGTTTCAAGAAGTCCAGGCTGGCCTCCAGCTCCCTATGTAGCTGAAGGTGGGTTTGAATCCTTGATCCCCTGGCTCCACTTCTTCCCAGGTTCTGGGATAATAGGCTTCTTGTTAGTTCTAGTTGAACAAGTGTTTGCCCCTCAACACTGCCATGAAACAGCTGTTAAACTTTATGGCACCAATAGAGCAGAGGCAGAAGGATGTCAGCCAGTTATTCCAAAGGTGAGAACCACGCCAACAGGTTTCAGAAGAGGCCCCACAGCGGAAGATCTGTGACAGCTTCTCCATCAGGAAGGAGTCACTTGGGAGGGTTGCTGTTGGCTAGAGTGAGGAATGTGTCGTAGGGTGAATGTGATGTTCCTGTCAAGTCCACAGCATTCCTTTGATTTAAATTCTCCTCACTGATCACCAGATTAAGTATCAGAATGCTGTTAGAGACCTATGCTATCAGGTGGGAATGAATTTCTTTCCTCTGACACATTTTAGACCTTAGGGAGCCCTACCTGTCAGGCCTTTACCTATCTTTTACCTCTGTCTGGATCTCCCTTTTGTCTTGTTCCCGCCCTATTCCAAGTCTGCTATCTGCCCTGCCACTGGCATAGGTTAGCCAGTCAGCTGCAACCAATTTTGGTTGGAGGACAACCCGTTGTCTAGCTGTGCTCGCCTCAGAGAAAAGGGCTAAAACACCCAAGGAATAAAGACTGTTAGGCTGCATGGTCCTCGAGGACATTGTTCTTCAGACCCACAAGGTCATTGCTAACAATGAGGACAGAGTAACTTTAAGCAACTTGCCTCGCCTCTTTGGGCCTGTTTCCTGATCTGAGACAATAAAACCTCCCCTAAGAGGGATTTTGTGTGTGGTAAAAGGGAAAATAGAATCACCCAAACTCAGTTACTCAAGTTTCTGTCATAATTTTTAAAAAATATTTTTTATTTATTTAAGAGAGGGAGGGAGAGAGAGAAAGAGAGAAAGAGTCAGATAGAGAGAGAGAGAATGGGCACACCAGGGTCTTCAGCCCCTGCAAACAAACTGCAAAACTACATGCCACCTTGTGCATCTGGGGAATTGAATCTGAGTCTTCAGGCTATGCAGGCAAGTGCCTTAACCACTAAGCCATCTCTTCAGCCCATCTGTCACAATTTTTAAAATTATTTTTATTTAGTTGGGAGAGAGAGAGTCAGAGAGTGATTATGGATACATCAGGACCTCCTATCATTGCAAATGAATTCCAGACAGAAGTGCCACTCTATGCATCTGCAGAATTGAACTGGGGACAGTCAGATTTTGCAGTAAAGGCCTTTAACCACTGAGCCATGTCTTCAGTCCTCTGTCACAATTCGTACATCTATGTATCATGTGCACTAACTTTTTCTTGGTATTTATTGTTAAATCAACTAAATCAGTTCACTTTGTACAAAGAAAATACTTTGTTAAGGAGAACAGAATATGTGTACTTGATAAATACATGTACTGCTCTCCTTGCTTTATTCATTGAAAAAAGGGTCTCTAAACTGGGTGTGGTGGCACATGCCTTTAATCCTAGCACTCAGGAGGCTGAGATAGGAAGATCACTGCAAGTTCAAGGCTAGCCTAGGCTACAGAGTGAGACCCTGTCAAAAAATAAAAGTTAGAGAGAAGGAAGAAAAGGAAAAGAAAGAAAGAAAAACTGTCTCTGAATCCTTCACCTTGTGGTCAAGCCAAACTTCTTTTCAACTATCTACATTCTTTCCTAACATTCAAATAAGTGATTAAAATAGGAAGTCTCTTGCGGAAAGACCTGTCAGGCTGTCACAGTATGTTTTGAGAGACCCTCTGGTAGCAGACGGTCCACCTAGCCTGTACCAAGGCTCTGTCCAGGGATGTTAGGCACCTGAATCAGAGTGATCCAATCTTCAGAGCCTGAGAAGCAGAGGGACAATGCCTAATGTGAAGTAAGGCATGAGCTTATCTTGGCCATTCCTCTTTTATGCCACTGTCACAGCACATACCTCCTACTTGTCAGTATGTGAGACCCGAGTAAAGGTATAAATCCAGGCTTAGGTCTCTAGAGCTGTGTGGACAGGTACAGCTGAGTCAATGAACTCATAGTCATCTGTTCTGGTGAAGATTTGAGGATCTGAGATTTGGGGACTGCTGTTTTATCTCTTCAGACCCAGATTAAGTTTAGGTACAATGAAGCCTACATGTACTAGTTACTTTAGTTCCCATGCCTTCAGTATAGAAAGTACCCCACAGCCACCTGGGGGAGTAGATTGAAATACCCAAATTCACTGTGGAGGAAATCGGCTGGAGGCTGACATGTATTCCCTGTTCCATATGAGGTAGGAGAAGCAGGGGTTACTTACTGAGCACCTACAGCATGCCGGCGCAGTCTTATACCTTTACGATGTAAAATGTGTCCTGTTGGCCAAGTAAAGAAGGTTAAGAAATCCAGGCATGATAGCTCATACCTGTAATCCCAGTACTTGGAAGCCTGGCACAGGAGAATTGCTGGGAGTTTGAGGTCAGCCTGGGTTACAAAGTAAGTTCCAGACCATCTTGGGCTACAAAGTATATTCCAGACTAGCCAAAGTAAGACTCTGGGTCAAAATTTTAAAAAAAAGTTAAGCCTAACATCTAACATGATTTGAATATGTTAAAAATGAAGGTGGGGCCCAACTTCCAAGTACAGTTTATTCCAAGATGTACTCAAAACGCATTTTCTCTCTGCACACTGTTATCATTACATCTAGGCCAGTCCATGGAATTCTGCTAGTCTAGACTTTTTTTTCTGTTTTGGTTTTATTTATTTATTTATGAGAAAAAGACAGAATGAAGTGAACAGAGAGAATGGGCACACCAGGGCCTCCTGCCACTGCATCTGAACTCCACTTTGTGCATCTGGCTTTATGTAGGTACTAGGGAATCGAACCCAAGCCTTTAGGCTTTGCAAACATGCACTTTTAACTTCTGAGTTATCTCTCCAGTCCTAGAATATTTTTTTCATTGTGGTACTAAGGAGGGAACCCAAGGCCTCATCCATGCTAGGGAAGCCCTCTGCCACTGAACTGTATCCCAGCCCTAGGATTTTGGAATATTGGAAAATATGACAATAATATTAGTAGTGGAAAAAAGTAACATCATTGATAAGAAATTGCTATTTATCTTAATGCCTAAGACACTAACTTCAGATGGAAGAAAGGACATAATTTTCTCTGCCTTTATTTAAAAGGGACAGAAGCCAGTGGAGTATGCTGAGGAAAAAGTGGGGGGTATCAAATGACCAAACAGAGAAGTTGTGAAAGGAAAAAGCATGCTCTAGAGCCAGCTCAGCATGAGGGCTGGCAGCACAGTTTCTCACTGAAGAGATGCTTCACTTAAGAACAGGAGTTACAGCTTCCACTGAAAGATCATAGAAGGTTTTGGACCTCCTGACTGCTGAGGAGGTGGGTAGGCGTGGAGGCCTGAGAACAAAGAGAAAGAAGCAACTCTGCCAGTGAATTTTCTTCAGTGAAGAAATGTGTTTCCCTTGGTTAGAATCAAAAGTTAGTTTAAACTCCTGCCAGCACCGACAAATTGTGCTGGTAGAAACAGAAATAGTGTGCTGTGACCAACAGCTGGAAATCTCCTTCAGCCCTAGGGGGAAAGCTGGAGTGCTCCAGTCCCTGCTGAAGCAAAGGGCAGCTACCTTTCCAGCCTGTAGTGCCACTGCACAGCTGCACACCGGCCCACTGTCAGACTCAGCTTCCTCTCTGTTACACATGTGACCACCAGAGTACACCCAGGGAGTTGTGGAGAACAAATGATCAACTCTAACAAAAACAACTCACACATATGACACCTGGCATAGGAAGGGATGTTTAACCCATACCTGCCACTTCTTCATGTCACCATCAAGTCCTGTTTGGCCCCTTTCTTCCTTTCAGGGGAATAGGTTGGGGTGAAGGTTGTAGGCACTGCCTGGAGTCTCCTTTGTTCCTGGTCACAACACTGCAGTTGATGGCATAGGAGGCTTTTCATGATTCAAACCAGGGCAGAGATAGAAGGAATGATTCTAATTTTAGATCAGAACCACAACTGGGGAGAGGGGAGGGGAGTTGAGGGCAGTGGTTCCTCCCTTCCACAGAGCCTGCCAGGAGAAAGGCTAGAGTTGTGCTGTGGCTTGCACAGGGGGGTGGGTAACAGCAACCATGCCAGTAAAACTGCCCATAAGCACCTGGTCCTGATTATTCTCTCACATCAGAGTTGAAAGGAGCCACAGAGATCTTAGTTCCACATTTCTACTTCATGGATGAAAAATCAAGCCCAGAAAGGGGAAGAAATTTTTTTCACAGCCATTCAGCAAGACATAGGAAGAGCTGGCCTGGAAATAAGGTGTCCTGACAGCCATTCCACAGTCAGAATCTTCCTAAATTAGGAAACTCTTGATCAATCACCATATTTAATGATTTTGTTTTCTGTCTGTTAAAAATATATGCTTGCAGGGCTGGGTAACTCTGAATATCTGAGTTTGGATCTCTAGATCTGTAAAACCAGAAGCAGTAGTGGGCTTCTGTAATCCCCTTGTACCTATGGTGAGATAGGAGGTGGGGACTAGAGAATTTCCTGGATACTCATGAAAGAAGCAGTGAACAATAATGCTTCAAAATGAGATGGAAGGCAAAAACTGAAAGTTGTCCTCTGACTTCCACACATGTGCCATGGCACATGTGAGCACACAAACATACACAATAAATAAATGAATAAATAAAAACTGCACATATACTTTATTTATTGATAGAGAATGAAGCAGAGAAAATGGGCATGCCAGGGCCTGCTGCAACTGCAAATTAACTATAGACACTTGTGCCACTTTGTAGGTTTACATGGGTACTGGGCAATAGAACCTGGGTTGTCAGGCTTTCCAAGAAAGTGCCTTTAACCACTGAACAATCTCCCCAGCACTTGTTTTGTTTTTGTTTGAGGTAGGGTCTCACTCTAGCCCAGACTGACCTAGAACTGGAACTTACTTTATAGTCCCAGGCTGGTCTTGAACTCACAGTGATCCTCCTACCTCTGCCTCCCAAATGCTGGGATTAAAGGCATGCACCACCACCCACACATGGTTCACATGTACTTTTTCAAAAAGGAGATTAGTTTTTTTTTTTTTTTAACATTTTTGTTCATTTATTTGAGAGAGAGCGAATGAGCATGCCAGGGCCTCTAGCCACTGCAAGTGAACTCCAGACACATGTGCCATCTTGTGCTTACATGGCTCCTGGGGATTCAAACAAGGGTCCTTTGGCTTTGTAGGCAAGTATCTTAACTGCTAAGCCATCTCTCCAGCCCTTACATATACTTTAAACATTTTTATTGCTACCTCCCAGATCCATGGTAGCTAATTCAATGTTTGCTGAATGAATGAGTGAATGAATGAATGAATCTTCTTCCCAATATCCAGTTCAGGGTCCAGAATTTTATCAGCAATTCCCTGGATGATAGCAGTAAGTTTTTGATTGGTTTTGCATCTTCTAATTTCCCCTTATCCCAGAACCCTCCTCTCCACCCCATCCAGTCAGTCCTACCACAACCACTGGTACAATGGGCTTAGTGTTGGGGACAGGCAAAACTGCCAAAGTGTTCCTGCTCTCTTCTTGGCCAAGGCCAACTTTGGGATACTTTGGGCTTTTCTAATCCAGACTCAGGCCTCTTCCTTGCATCCTGGTCCTGGCATCTGCTCAGCTATCCCATCTTACTCAGTTCTTTGTGTCCCAGTGCTGGGACCCAGACTGACTTTGAGCTTCTGGTCATCTTGAGCACCATCTCTGCCAGGAGTTTATTGAAACACTGAAATTGGACTGACACAGCCTGGACACCAAGTGAGCGTGCATGAAAATGGATGAACACAGCCTGGGTAGCCCACGAGCCTGCGCCTCCACAGAGCCCCTCCCCAGGCCCACTAGTGAGTGCTCTAGAAGCAGTCACAACCCCCCGCCCCCAGAAGATTCTTGTAGGAAGAGAGGGGAAGAGACCAGCAGATTTCTCCAGTTAGGAGTCACAAGTATAATCTCTGAAGTCAAAGGGAAGACTTTCCAGGCAAAGGATGTATCATTGCAGCTGAGGATCAAAGAAAAGTGACCTCTAAATAAATCAATAAATCAGAGCTGGGAGTATAGCTCAGTGACAGAGTTTGCTTAGTATGAACAAGGCCCTCAGTTTGCTCTCCAGCATTGCAAAACCAACCAACCAAAAGCAGAAATGTTCTCCTTTTTTTTTTTTGAGACAGCTAAGTAATCCTGGGCATCAAGCTAGCTCAGGTTGTGGCCTGAGGCTGGGTGGGTAAGCCTGGAAGGGTGTAGTTCTTCCACCAAACCCCAGGTGCCAGAGACCCCACTGAGCAAAACAGGGTGGGACGGAAACCACCCCTTTAAAGCCACCTGAATGTTTTAGGAATGTCTGAATGTTGACTTCTCTTTCCTGCAGCAGGATATTTAAAGAAAACAAACCCTTAAAGACTTCAAGTCCAAAGCAAAGAGCCTTCTGTGTGCCTACTTCTGGTCTGCTTCAGAACAAGCCTCCTTTACTCTTTGGTCTGGATTGAGCCCAAGGCAGCCAGAGTCGCATGGTCACACCAGGCCAATAGCCCAAATCACTGTAGAGGGTCAGAGTGAGGCTGGGCATAGGCAGATCTTGAAGCCTTACAGAAGCTTCCACTCCAGGGCACTGTAGCTGGGGTTTTGGAGTTTCAGATTGTGTTGCCAGTTGACAGGCAAATCTAAGCTTCTTCCCTTAGAACTAGATACCAGGTTGGAAAAGAGGGAGCTGAGGTCACCCCAGGAAGGTAATCCAGGCTCACTGTGCCTGAGATTTAATGATGTGACCTATTCTCAGCCTTGGCAATTCCAAAGTGATATAGATCCAGAGTATGTGAAAGGGCAGAAGGCCAAGGAGGGGAGATGGAAATGAGAGAATGGGAGCTGGGCCTAGTATTAATCTTCCATAATCCTGGCTATTCATGAGGATGAGGCAGGAAGATGGCAAATTCAGAGCCTGTGTGAGCTACAGAGAAAATTCAAGTCTAGCCTGGGCAACTTAGTAAGAACCTATCTCATATCAAAAAAAGAAGCTATATTTCAGTGGCATAATAATTTTCTAAAATGCACAAGTCCATGAGTTCAATCCCCAGCCCTGACAGAGAAAAGAGAGAGAAATCCTTTGTCAGGTCACTACACTAACCCAGGCCTTGTACTTGCTCTCTTTGCAATCACCCAATACATACTCTGAGTCATAGAAAGGAGAGATCAAGAATTGAGTATGTGGGTGTGGTGGGGGTGGGGAGCTAGAGAGATGGCTTAGTGGTTAAGGCACTTGCCTGTGAAGCCTAAGGACCCAGGTTTGATTCACCAGTATTCACATAAGCCAGACGCACAAGGTGGTGCATGTGTCTGGAGCTGTTTGTACTGGCACGCCCATTCTCTGTCTCTCTCTCAAATAAATATTTTTTAAAGAAAGAAATGATTAAGGGGCTGGAGAAGTTTCTCAGTGGTTAAAGGCACTTGCTTTCACAACTTAAAAGCCCAGGTTCAATTTCCTAGTACCCACATAGAGCCAGATACACAAAAGGCTCATGCTCACTTTCTATATCTGCCTCTTTCTGTCTGTTTCTCAATTAATTAGATAATTTTTTTTAAAGGGCTGGAGAAATGGCTTAGCAGTTAAGACACTTGCCTGCAAAACCAAAGGACCCAAGTTTAACTTCCCAGGACCCATGCAAGCCAGATGTACAAGGTGGTGCATGCATCTGGAGTTCGTTTGTGGTGTCTGGAATCCCTGATGTGCTCCTTTTCTCTCTATCTGCCTCTTTCTCTTTCTCTCTCTCCCTCTCTCAAGTAAAAAATTAAATTAAAAAATATTTTTAAAAGCTGGGCATGGTGCACACACCTTTAATCCCAGCACTTGGGAGGCAGAGGTATGTGGATTGCCCTGAGTTCAAGGCCACCCTTACACTACATAGTGAATTCCAGGACAGCTTGGGCTAGAGTGAGACCCTACCTCAATACACACACACACACACACACACACACACACTCACACACACACATATATGTGTGGGTGTGCATATATATATATTTTTTTTCTGCCCAGAGTTCGTCAGGGTCTTTGTTTGGTAATGTTGCCCTCCCTTGCTACTAGGGGTCAGATGAGGTTTAGCACGACTCATGTTTAAACTAAGAATTCTAATGGGCCATGGACTACTCAGAATAGGATCCCGACCAGGGCCTGCTCACTGTGTCAAGAAATTCTAGGAGCTTGGAGCTTGGTGACACAGGTCTGTGATATTGGCTACTTGGCCAACTGCAGCAGCAGAATTGAAAGTTCAAGGCTTTCCTGGTCTGCAAGGTGAATTTAAGGCCAGCCTGAATAACTTAGTGAGTCCTTGTCTCAAAATTAAGGACTGTAGCTCGGCAGTAAGGCACTTGTCTAGCATATACCAAGCCTGAACTCTAACACCTTCCCACCAAAAAGGGGTGGGGAGCCTCAGGAGGTCAGATTAGGAGTAGCTCAGTTCTTGCAGGCCTGGATACTGTCTAGAGTCACACTCAGAAAGGTACCCACCATCAGAGCCTTCCTCACCCTCTTTTTTTGTTGTTCTTTTTTTTTTTTTTTGTACCAAAGACACCTCCTAGCTTTATTAAAGGGCCCATGTTGCAGAGTCAGTATAAAAACACCAAAAGTCCCATCAGTTTAATAATAAAAAACTCCAAACTGGAAAACTGAGGGGGCAAGGGAGGAGACCTCCTAAGCCAGGGACATGGGGAGCCCTGCTCATGGCACCAGGCCTAGCCACAGGTACTCCAGTATTATTGCTGCTAAGAGGTCAGGGGGCAACGATTGTCCTGTGGGAGACACGGGTCACTTGGGTCAGGACCCTTCTTCTGGGGGGTGCCCAGTTTCTGTATGACCCGGATCATGTCCAGCAGGCCAGAGATGAAGGCCTCAGTGAGTTTGTACCAGCCAGCAGCTCCTTGACCCTGGCAGCTCCCCATGTCCAGGAGCTCATCCACATCATTCTCCAGCTCTGGGAGCGCCTCTTCCTGGCAGACATAGAGGCAAGCTCCACTCCTCCAGGTCTAGGGGCTTCCTCAGCTCCTTGGGGTACTTGCGGTGACCTTCCCGTGGTTCTCACTGGGTCCTCCTCGTCCGCGCCCCCCAGGCCTTCGCCTGCTGGCCCAGGAAGGCTCTGAAGGTAGCTGGGCCACCACTGCCCGGCTCCGTGCGCCGCCGCCGCCCAGTCCACCAGCTAGCTAGCGCGGCGGGGCGGCGCCCCGGGATAGGGGCAGCAAGCCGGGCTCCCCGACCTGTTGACCGCGCCCCGCCCCTTGTCCCCCAGACCGCCACCTGAGCCGCCCCTTTCTCTCTTTCTCACCCTCTTGAAGATTAAATGAGCTAATGCACCAGAGAACTGAACTTAATGCCTGTCTCCCAGAATGCATTCAAAGACTTATCCGTGTGATCCTGCCCATTGGGGCCAAGAAGCTAGGGCTGCAGGCCCTTCTTGTTTATAAGCCAGCTGGCCCAGCTTTCCCATCATGGGGAAAGGCGTGGAAAGGGCCCAGGAGCAAGACATATCGTTGCAGACATATGGGTGCAGCCTCAGCTGTTCTCTCATAAGCTCCATGACCTCAGGAAAAGCCCTACCTCTCACTGCCTTGGCTTTCTTCTCCCTGAGAAGTGACTAGAGAGCCAGTAGCTAGATAGCCAATAGGGTTCTTTCCAGCTTGGGAATCTCCAATTTCCACCGCAAAACTACCCCAGCCAGAAAGCAGTTGGGAAAGTGGGTGCCTGGCTGGGCTGTAGCCGCCCCAGCAAAGGCAGACAAAGACACCTTGTGCAGGCTGCCTCCAGCCCACATGTTCCATACACAGACCCAGGAGCTTCCAAGAATCACATTTAGACATTATTACTTGAAAGCTGACTGTTGACTTTATGTTCCTGGAAGCTGTTGCCTAGGAAAAGTTGGGGTGGGGGAAGCGCAAACAGGAGAGCACAGGGAAAGTTCACACTTTTTGGGAGAGTAAGAACAAGGGGCTAGAGAGACACGAATAAAGTGGCCAGACTCGGAGACGGGGCCTGTGTCACAAAGGGGCTCCGGAGAAAGAACAGAGGGCGGGAGCCAGGACAATGGTGGTTCTGAGCCACCAAGGCTTGTGACGTTTTTGTCTGAGGCACCCTGAACACAGGTAACAAAAACACAAGCTTTCTTAACAGGTGTGTAAAGCTGTTGGCAGGGTGATCTACTGCGTCCTCAAGAAGTCCTAGCCTTTATACCTAAGTCCCATTGGCCTGAAGATGCCTACCTAGGTTGTTTATCTATAAAACAGTAAGACAAATTCTCCTTACAAAGCAGCACTCCTCAGCTGCTCAGCCCCAAGAGCTCCTATTCCAAATTGGGTAGGAGCGGGCTGCTGCTCTTATGGTAACTAACACCATGAACCTTGAACAGGTCACAAAGTCATGCTTTCTGCAGTAATGATGACCATCACAGTGCTGTGGCCAGTGTTGAAACCCAGCTCTTTACCCCAGCACCTAGTCAGCGCCTATGGCAACACTGTGCCTTGCAATCACTCATCTTCCTTCATAAAGAGGGAAGCCCCTAGTCTGTCTCTAGACCCAACTTTTAACCACCTACACTTAAGTCAAGTGTTAGTACTGATCAGAGAGGCATAGTATCATGAGAGAGTGCCTAAGGGATTTTGGCTCTGCAACTTAGACTTGGGGGAAGTTACTCGTTTGTTCGGTGCTGGTTTCCTCATCTCTCAAACTAGAATGGCAACTTCATAGGGTTGATGTGAAGATGATGAACCACCTAGCACAGGCTTGGCAAGGGTAGGGCTGATAAAGGTTTTGTCACCCAGGACAGGGCCATTCTTTAGCCTGGGGCTCCTTTTTTCAAGTTACACTCTACTTGCTATGAACTAAAGAAAATAGATTAGACTCTAAATGGAGAGGCTCTTGGGTACTTGACATCTGGATCAGACAGACTTCCCAGCAGGGGACGCAGCCCATGAAGGTGGCCAGAAAAGTGCCTGAACCCTGTAATGTATTAGGAGTCTGTGCCTTGGATCCACACTGCAGCAGTCTTCCCTGCCCCATCAATCCCCACCCTGACCCACCCTCTGCCACTCAGAGGCCCTCTTGGGTGGAGTAGTGAGGGCAAAACAGGGCGGGGTGAGTAAGAAGAAGCAGTAAGCACTATCAGGCAGCCCAGGTTGGAGAAGCCTCTCCTTATCGGGCTCCTTAGATGGGCTACTGTGCACTGAGGAGGGGTTTGAGACTCAGGCAGATGCCACTTCCCAACCCAAGTAGCTGCATGATTTGCATCCAAGCCTTGGTCCAGGGTACTGTACCCCTTCCTTCCTCTACCCCAGGTTCAGGCTCACCAGAGGACTTTCCTTTGGGAGAGAGCACAAGAGCCCCCTGGCTGCCATATGTTTACCCTGTTTCCACTGTGCAGCAGCCTTCTACACACAGACAGGAGGTACCCCATGCATGCCTGCCATGTAGCCATGAACTTCCTAGCCAGAGGGAGGCTACTTTAGCTCTATGAATAAGTGTGGCTTGTAAGAACTTGACTCTAGAAGCCATTACAGCCAAACTGAACTGCTTTTTCTTGTACCAATACCTTACCCATAGGGATTCTGAGTTGAGCAGGAATGAGTGCTAAGACCTTAAGGTACTTGGGACATGGAAACACTGGGATAGGGGAAGGAAAATGAGGAGTTGGAATCCCTGGGGTTGAAAAAAGGCTTTCCAAGAGTCCAGAAGACCAGAGCCAGGGCAGGGGCATGTGGCTGAGACCTGGACAGGGAAAGGAGGGACCTGGGAAGGGAAAGCAGCCTGTGTGGTCTAGAGACCTGTGCAATTGTCCTGTACCACCCAAGGTAACACAGTAGCCACTAACAGAACCAAAGTTTGAAGTGCCTGCTCCAGGGGCCTGCAGCACTTCCCTTCTTGGGGTGGGGAGGGGTTGTACCAAAATGACATGTGGTTGCTGAGGAGACAGAAGAAACCCTATCCCCCTTTGTGTCTTGGGAGGGACCGGCGAGGAGTCTGTGCACTCCCAGCCTGGCAGCACATTGCCACAGTGAGGGGCCAGACGGGCTTGCTAGTTACCAAGCAGCGGGTGCACCCACAGTCAGATAAGAGTACTACAGGGAAGAAGTCACTCAGACCAGAGAGCGGGGCTGAAGGATTTTCTCTGGCGCCATCTCGAGCCTTCTCCAGGAAAGCCAAATCAGTTACTGAAGTTACTACTGCTTGCTCTTTTGTCAGGATAAGAAAAGAGTTGTGGCCAGGCAGAGATGGCTACTGATCCTGCCTCCACCCTTCCCAGGAGATCTTGGTACAGGTGCTCATGCTCCCAGCACCCTTTTCACAGGCCAGACCACGCAGCAGGGTACTGTAGGAAGCAGCAAATGGTATTTAATGGAGAGGTATTTATTGGAGACTGACAAGGGCCAGTCACAGAGGCTCCACGGGCTCAGAAGGGAAGGCTCAGGTGCAGGTGCTCCTGGCTGCGGATGCGGAGGGGCAAGCACGAGGCCGAGCCTCCTCTGGGGGCCTCCAGACGCGGGGGCAGACCTGGGCTGGAGTGGAACTAAACAGAGTGGGCGTATGTGGGCTCCCTCCAGCCTCTCCCCACAGCACCCAGCCAACTCCCTTGGCCTTCTTGAGGCTAAGCAAGGGGGAAGGCTGGCATCATGGAAGGTCACTTGAACGGCCCCAACAGGACACTGTGGCTGACCTGCCCTTTGCACTCCTAATGCTCCACTTCCATGTACTTTAAGTAAAACTGGGATGTCAAATAAATAAAGGCATCTTAAAAACAGTGTAAACTAGGAGCTAGTCTTTGTCCATATTGTGACTCTTAAGGTCTCTCTATGTCTGTAGTTTTCCTCCCCAAAAGTTCTGAATACTCCTGTTTCAGGGATCACCAGACTCCAATGTGAACTTCTCCCAATACATGGGCAGCCTACAGATGCTCCTCTCCCAGTGGTGCCTTTTCTTACCTCCTGGAGAGCTGAAGCTTCACCACTCCCAGGGGGTCCCTTCCCTGGTGTGTAGAGACCCAGAGATTGGAGCTGAGGCCCAGGGAGGCCTGAGGGACAATGTGCAGAGGAACATGTTGGGAAGTGCAAGTTGGGCTCAGGCACCCAGTCAGGCCCCACCATTCTCTGCAGCAAGATAGCTTCAGACATGTACCTAGGGAGCAATAGGCCAGAAGCAGGGGTCAGTGCCCTTACTGGTCTGGTCTCCTGAACCCTCTCCTACCAGCTTGGGGATACAGTCTAGGGATCAGCCCTATGGTGAGTTGACAGAAGGCTCACCAGGCAGCATTCCCTCAATCCCAGGTCTTGAGGCACTAGCCCACAGAGTGGCTCCAACAGTGTGCTGGAGAAATCCCCAAAGGAAAGGAACAGTGTGGGTAAGGGCCTGGGGGCATGGGAGAAGACCCTGTTTCACCAGCCCCAGCATCTACCATTCTGGCCTCTGGTTTACCAACTCACTTGGGTCCCAGTGGTGCACAAATTGTTAAATACCAGTTGTTAGCACAGCCCTGGTCAAAGGGGTTGTATCCCTGAAGATATCTGCACTGGAGGGAGATGAGGAGCAGAAGGAAGGTCAGAATTGTCAGGCCATTCATCAGTGACCTCCCTTGGCCAAATAGCCCAGCTGGGCTCCACTGCTACAGCAAGATTGCAAGGGCAGGAAAATTGGGGAGTGAGCCTCTTGCCTTCCTAAGCTCTGTCAAAGCACCTCATTTCTGAGAGGCTCTCTCCAAGGGAACATTGTCAATGCACTCACTTCCTTTGCCTTGCTCCCATCCTTGTACCTCTCTTTGTAGCATCCTTGTCCTCTGTCTGCCCTGGTCCACACATCCTCCTCTTGCATCCAACCAGACATATGCTTCAGAGACAGTCTCACCACCTAACCACTACTTCTCGGCTTTCCCATATCTAATTTTTTCCTAAATGTATGCCTTCATTGAATTTCACCAATGAAAAGGTAGTGGGAGTTGTAATCATTTTTCCCAACCAAAATGATGTTGCCTAGAAAATTCAGGGCTGAATGCTTTGAATACACAATATAGTAAAGGTCAAGCTCAAAGATGCCCTCCCCTGTACACCTCTTGTTTTGTTTTGTTTTTAAGACAAAGTCTCATTAGTCCATCTGGCCTGGAATTCAATTGTGTAGCCCAGGCTGGTCTCAAACTTAATAGTAATCCTTCTGCTTCAGCCTCTTGAGTGTGTACCACCATGCCTAACATTTTCTGAACGCTCTCCATCAGCTTCTTTTTTCCCTTCTCTGTGTCATCCTCCCACCTGTCTCATTAGCCTTCTTTCTCCTGCACCCCCACCCATTCCCCAAGCCAGGCCAAGCCTCACCCCAACTTCAAGAGCCATAGATAGCGAATGTTTTGTGGCAATGAAAAGTGGCCCAGCAGTACCTTGCGCACCCCTAAGTGTTACATGCTCCACACCCCTGTTATGAAGACCGTGATTTTAACCTTGCATCAGGAGGAGCCAGGATTCCATTCAGAACAGTGCTGGACTGTCTCATCTTGATACAAAAGCTATATAGATTGCTGTGCTGTGTGAGGGTCTGCCTCCTTTAAGATGTTTGCAGCACTTAAGAGAAACCAGTGTCTGGTTAGTGGTTCTAGTCAAATGTTTAGAAATGTTTGATTCAAATCTTAGAATGAGAAATTGGTAAATTAGATGTGTATGGAGTATAGAAAAATATTGATTTATATGAGATATAGAAAATTCTTAAAGGAATTATTGTTTAATAAATTCATAAAAACTGGCAGCTGTTCATAGGGAGCTCTCTTAGACATGAATGGAAGGAATCCAGTAGCTCTGAAGTGCCCCCACTGGCCTGTCGTTGGCTCCAGATCTGGGTATCCCACTTTAGTCCTCTCTCAAATACCTTCACACTTCACAGGGCCAAACCAGGTGGCATCTTTTTGCCCCATCTTCTGTTCACTATATACTGCGTCCCTACCTCCCCCTCTCCCTTTGCTCTTTTCTTCTCTACCGTAGCATTGTTCCATTTGTTTGTTTGTTCCCTCACTTCTTATTCACAGTGGTTTGGCCTCAAACAAGGCAGAAGGCAAGGATCAGCATCTAACCTCCAAACAGGCCCTGTGGCATATGCACCAGCATTCACACAGCGCAAGGCACTCCTATCATGGTTTCCAGATTTCCACTGCACCAAAAATAACCATTTTAATCTAGTCAGTCTTCCGGGGTCTGCTTAATTGCTCACAACACCTTTTGCTTGAATTGAAATTGGGCTTAGCAGATAAGGCACTTGCCTGAATAAGCCAAAGGACCCAGGTTCAATTCCCCAGGACCCATATAAGCCAGATGCACAAGGGGGTGCAAGCATCTGGAGTCCATTTGCAGTGACTGGAGGCCCTGGGATGCCCATTCTCTCTTGTTCTCTCTCTCTTTCTCTCTCCCAGCCTATTTCTGTATTTCTTTCTGTCAAATAAATGAAAAATAAAACAAAATAATTGTTTCCGCTCCACCTCAGCAACATTCCGCTTTCAGCAGGGCATTAACACAAGCTGCTCCAAAGGAGGATTACTTACTGAGACTCTATCTCAAAAAAAAATATAAAAAATAAAAATAGGGCTGAGTATACAGATCAATGGTAGAGGACTTGCCTAGCATTCCTTGAGCCCTATGTTAATCTGCAGAACCAGGAAAAAAAATCAATGCCAGGCTTCCCAGCCCATTTGCAAAGCCATATCCCTCACAAACTATGCCTTCCCCTCCAGTTTTCTGCCACTCTAAAGCCACTATCTTTGTGTGGACCTGGCTGTCTGGAGTGTATTCTTATTTTAGGTTCCTTATTAACACAAGTGTAACATGTAGCCTTACCACCATGGCTCACCCTCAAATACATGTAGCCTAGCAGACAGTAGGTTCTAGTCACCATGCACCTAGGAGGGAAAGTGGCCACCACCAAGCTCCAGAAGTGAGTGAGGTAGAATTTGCTTCTAGGGAAGTGGGTCCCAAAGAACTAATGAGCCACCCTTGAGGCCAAGGGCAGTAGAGAAACATGGAGATCACAAAGATGCAAGATGCTTCCTTACAGCCAGGCATGGAGGCACAGTGCTTAGTCCCTCATACCTTGCCTTCGTAGGGACGCTCTGCTGTGCTCACCGACATGGCCTGGATCAGAAGCAGCAGGAAGAGTGGCATCAGGAAGCCCGCAGCAGGCACTGCCACAAGGATGCTGCGGTGGTGCTAAGGAGCCACATATCAGGACCTTCCCTTCCAGGTCCCATCCCCAGTTCTACCATTCCTTCCATAGTCCCACCCCTTCCAGCCATCTACCTCCTTCTGACTTTAGTCCAATCCACCCATGTGAAACCTTGTCTCACCATGCTATTATAGTGCTTGTCACTTTTAGACCTTCATTACTCCACACAGGATCCCACTAGAGTCTTCATACTCATTAGTATGGTTTACTTCTCCCACCTCTCTCACCCCCCACTTTCACCTGGCCCCACACTGATCCTCTGTAAAACCTCCCCATACATAGCTCCATCCACTATTAGCCTGCCTTCTGAGACTCCACTCTTATCTGTCCTGTCCCCTCTCCCTTGTTTCCCATGTAGGCCTTTGGGCCTATGTGGATACGCCATGGCCTTGTCTATGGAGAAGGGCAAATGGCTTGTGCGAACCAGGAACATCAGGCAGGTAACCAACAAAGAGCCAGAGTACAGGCAGAGGGACAGGATGAGCAGCATGAAAAAGCGGAAGTTGCGGTGACCGATGCAGTTATTGACCCACTTGCAATGGTGATCAAAGTCCTGGGTGATAGGAAGAGAGGCAGGCTCCTAGGATTTGTTCTCTTGCCCATCTTCTATCACACCTGCAATCCTGTCCTCTAGGTCACTTGCCCTGGATTCCCACCCCCACCAGGAAGAATTTGAGGGACCAAAGTTCTTAATGCTGGCATTTCCATCGTCAGAATACTGTTTGGGTGTGGTGTCTCTCAGGGTCACCTGAGGCTTCTAGACCTGCCTGGATGGCTCATTAGACACATCCTGGTATGGCTTTAAGTGGAACATAGAATATCTCTGGGTCACTTTCTTATCTTTTAGATGAGGATGAGAATAACATTCCTCATTTTCTCTATCTGCTGCTCTTTCTTAAATAAAAATAAATAAGTAAAATATAAATATTTTTTAAAATAGGGCTGGAGAGATGGCATAGCAGTTAAGGCAGTTGCCTGCAAAGCCGAAGGACACAGGTTCTATACCCCAGTACCTACATAAAGCCAGATGCACAAGGTGTCTGGAGTTCATTTGCAGTGGCTACAGACCCTGACGTGCCCATGCTTCCTCATCTGCCTCTCTTAAATAAGAATAAATAAATAAAATATTAAAAATTTTCAATAAAAGACAATAACATTCCTGCCTAGCCAGCCTCCCTCACTTGTAAACCCATACATGCTGTGCACATAAGAGAGACGAAAGAGATAGGCAAAACTCCCCAGACCAGGACTTCAGCCAGCCCAAGAGTTTGGGTATCCACTTCTAGCAATCCAGGGATAGGGCTTGCCTTTCCTTCCTTGGCTTGGCCAGGCCCGGCCCAGACCTGAGTGCCCAGGGCAGGCAAGAAGCAACCTTCCTAGATAGGTGTGAGCACAGAGACAGTGACCCATGTGAGGGACCAAAAGCAGATCCTGGAAGATGGTGTTAGGCCTGTTCATTGCCCACACATATGTGAGGCTCTTGATTCTGGCCAGATCTAGGTGACTGGGTTGGCAAGTGGGCAGACAAAGGGACACTTACCTCCACACAGATGTTGCACCAGGGACAGTGGTAGGTCCGGGGTGGGCGGTGGAAGCAGCACTTTGAGCACCACTGTAGGCGGAAGGCCCTGTGGTTCAGCCATACAACATGCACCCTCATGGGGCTCTGCTCACTGGAGCCTAGCATGGAAGAGGATTGGGCAGAGGCTTGCCATCACTCTTCTGCTAATGGCAGCCCCAAAGCAATACTGGGCACAGGAAAGGTGGAAAGGAGGTGGGCAGGTGAATCCGTAACCCTGCTAAGCAAGCTGACATTTCAGAGGATGGCAAGCAAAGGGAAAGGGATGGGTTCCAGAAACACTCTCTATGGGGCTTGGGTCTTTGGAACAGTGACCAGTGCTTGAAATTGTGTGTGTGTGTGTGTGTGTGTGTGTGTGTGTGTGTGTGTGTGTGTGTGTGATGGGAGAAAAAACAGTGAACTGTGTGGTTTGGACAAGCCCACTGATTCTCTCCCAGCCTATGTGGCCACTGTTGCAATGCAATTGGAAAACCTTCAGGTATTTATTTTTATACTGTGATAGCTTGGCAAATGAAATGCCAGGATCAAAGAAATGATAACATGGGGAGAAGAGTTCCTAAGGCCAGAGGTTAGGGAGCACTGTAGAAAACCCTTGTAGGCACAAGCCTTGGGGCACTGCCTCCTTCTCCCAGGGCACCCAGGCCTCACCTTGATGTAAGATACCAGGGTCTGAGAAGTTGAGTAAAATGAGACTGAAGAAGGTAAGAATGAAGAGGAGACCTGTGACCATGGGAAAGGCCCACTGCCCGTTCTGAGCCAGCCACCTGCAACTGAGACCAGAGCCCTACTCAGTCCTGAGCTGGGGCAACCCAGAACTCCTCCATGGGCGTGG
The DNA here is from genome assembly GCF_020740685.1 of Jaculus jaculus. NCBI lineage: Eukaryota > Metazoa > Chordata > Mammalia > Rodentia > Dipodidae > Jaculus > Jaculus jaculus. The sequence goes on from NC_059107.1 coordinate 67,070,723, forward strand.
CCACCTGGGTTAGGACTGGGCACAGAACTTGAAGCCAGCTCTAAACATCCAGACTAGGGATAGACCCACAGAGGCTCCACCAAATGCCACTATCATCACCAGCCACTTGTAGCTCCCCAAATGCATGGGGTCATCCAGACCTCTATGCTTGCACGTTCAGTTCTCTAACTAGAGCATGCTTCTTTCCCTAACCTCTGATCCCCCCCCCGCCCCGGGTATTCCCCTACCTCTGCACTATCATTACCCATTTTCTTTTCTCTCCCTCCCTCTCTCTTTTGGTTTCTTTCTTCGAGGTGGGTGTCTCACTCCAGCCTAGGTTGATCTAGAAGTGTAACTCACTCTGTAGGCCCAGGTTGGCCTCAAACTCACAGTGAACCCCCTACCTCTGCCCACAGAGTGCTGGGATAAAAGCCATGCGCCTCCACATCCATTTCCTTTTCCATCCCTTTATAAGAAACCCGACAGAGCACATGGGAGACTCACGGGAATGCAAAGAAGAGGCCACTGAAAATGACCAGCAGCACTACATTGAAGGCGGCAAACAGACTTGGTAGGAGCCAGGAAAGTGAGACCAGAGGTAATGGCTGTAGTTCTTTTTGGAGTGGCATGGCATTCTTTAAAAATGGCAAAGAAGGGGGATTCAGAGCTAGCAGGTCCTCTCTACCCTGATGGCTCACAGAGTCCATGACCATAGCCTTAGAAGTCACAGCCAAGGATAAAAGGAAAGAAATTCTAATGTGACATCACAGAGGCTAAGGAATGGGGGCTCTGGCTTCTTCTGGTCATTTCCAGTAACAGTCCTTCTACTTCACCCTGCCCCCACCATCACCACCTCTTGGAGACTGAGAAGTCCCAACCTTGTGAGGTTGCTTCCTTGAAGATTGCTATGGTTTAGCTGTGGATTGCCTTCTAAAGGTTCATGTGTCATGGCATGTTGATGTGTGAACCTTTTTGAGATGGAGCCTGGTGTAAGGCCACTAGAAACACTGCCTTTCAATGAGATTAAAGAGACCCTCCCCTCCATTTAGTGGACTGTTCCAAAAAGAGCAAGACTGACCTCTCCTCAGTCTTTCAGCCATGGGATCTCCCTGTTTCTAAGAGAAAACAAATAAGTATTCCCCATAAATACGATGACTGACCAATGAAACAACTCCACCCAAGTCTAGCTTGGTAAATCTACGAATTTATTCAGGCTACTTACATGAACACAAGTGACTCAAAGGCAGCTTCATCTCTGAAAAACCCACCTCAGCATGGGTGACAACTTGCAATCTGCCTCCCTGGAGTACGCTGAATAACATGCATGCAGCTTCACTGAAGAATATCCTGTCCTAGCAATCGTTTCCTGCTTAGGTAAGTTCAGAGAGAAGGCTAGGGAGGATTTTAACTTTCTGAGCTTCCCGAGTCTTTTGAACTTACTCTTCCCTCCATAAAGGAATGTTTCAATTTTCAGAAAGTGGCTGTACAACACTCCCTGCATGTGTTCCCTCCATGATGTCATTTAATATGTGGTACAGCCATGTGGCACCTTCTCCAAAGGGCAGTGGATGTGACTGCCCAATCTTGGACTTTTAGGCCTCCCAAACTGAGTTAAAGAAACTTCACTTAAAAAAATATTTTTATGGGACTGGAGAGGTTGTTAAGTGGTCAAGGCACTTGCCTGCAAAGCCTAATGCCCTGGGTTCAGCTTCAGTTCCCCAGTATCCACATGAAGCCAGATGCATAAAGTGGTGCATACATATAGAGTTCATTTGCAGTGGCTGGAGGCCTTGGTGTTTCTTTCTCTTTCTCTCTCCTATCACGTTCTTCTTGCAAACAAATAAATAAAAATATTTATTTTAAAAATAATTTTAGTCCTATCTGCCTGGTCTGGGTTTCCTGCACCGGTCTGTGTGCAGGCTGGCACTGTGGTGTGGAAATCTGCTTTTTCAGATGGGAGCTGGACCTAAGGAGCTAAAACGATGCAGTGCAGTCCACCCCAGGCCCAGCTGAACCTACAGAGTAACAGGGGGAATGAGCAATAGTGCTGCTTTCTTAGTGAACCTGATATCAGTACAAGGGTGAAGGAGACAGACACCGAGGACACTCATCATCTACCAAACCAGAGATCCAGAGGCTCCTAAGTGCTCCTCACTGAAGTAGACTTAAAATGCTCCCAGTCTGGCTCAGGGAATTTTGAGGAAGAGGGGGGTAGAAAGATTGCTAGAGCCACAAATTGGGACATCTTGCACAGACTTGCCTCTCCCTCTTCCCCCATAATGCATAACCCACAATCCCTATGGGGTTGACCTGCATTCCCAATGAGGAAGGCCTCTTCAGAAAAGGGGCAGGAAAGAGGGAAAGGATGGTACCAAAACATGTGTTATTTACGTACTAAATATGTGCATATCTAGTAAAAATTAAAAAAAAATCACAAACCTTAAAAAATATTTTTATTTAAAATACTTTATATACCAGATGTTTCACAAGGTGTAGGTTGTAGCTAAATATTTTCTTTTTATAAAACCAGGTTTTTAAAAAAATGCTTTACCTTATTAAGATGAAAAAGTGCCATGCTTGTGTTTTAAATGAAAGGCCTGATTTGCCTTCTCCATGATTGGACCATTTTTATACTTTAATAATTGTTTGGCTATCCAGTTTAAGAAAAAAAAAAAAACACCTTTATACCAATGATTTAGTGGTGTTGACATGTAGAGTAGTTTCATAGTGGAAGATTGCCAAATTCTCTCTTCAGATGCCACTTCTCTCCAACTTATTACTAAAATACCATCTAACTTCTTACTCTGAATTTTTATTTAAGGTGTATTCGGGCCCAAGAATAGAAGGACAATGCATGTCACTCATTCCCAATGAAATAAATGTAATGCTAGAC